>NC_058084.1:425578164-426178164 GCF_014858855.1 Bufo gargarizans
TCAGGCTTTTCGTCACCCACCACTGCAACAGTCTTTTCATAAATTTAGGCCCAGCACCCAGGCAGAGGAGACAGGTCCCGTAACAGACAATCTGGCTTCATGTCAGCAGAGAATTAGTCTGCATGTCATAGCAGAGAATCAGGCTTCACGTCAGCCACCAATGCAACAGTCCATTGTCAGATATTTAGGCCCAGCACCCAGGCAGAGGAGAGAGTTCCCGTAACAGAGGATCTGGCTTCATGTCAGCAGAGAATCAGTCTTCATATCATAGCAGAGAATCAGGCTTCACGTCACCCACCACTGCAACAGTCCAATTTCATAAATTTAGGCCCAGCACCCAGGCAGAGGAGAGAGGTCCCGTAACAGACAATCTGGCTTCATGTCAGCAGAGAATCAGTCTTCATGTCATAGCAGAGAATCAGGCTTCACGTCACCCACCACTGTAAGAGTCCATTTTCATAAATTTAGGCCCAGCACCCAGGCAGAGGAGAGAGGTCCCGTAACAGACAATCTGGCTTCATGTCAGCAGAGAATCAGGCTTTTCGTCACCCACCACTGCAACAGTCCATTTTCATAAATTTAGGCCCAGCACCCAGGCAGAGGAGAGAGGTCCGTAACAGACAATCTGGCTTCATGTCAGCAGAGAATCAGTCTTCATGTCATAGCAGAGAATCAGGCTTCACGTCACCCACCACTGTAAGAGTCCATTTTCATAAATTTAGGCCCAGCACCCAGGCAGAGGAGAGAGGTCCCGTAACAGACAATCTGGCTTCATGTCAGCAGAGAATCAGTCTTCATGTCATAGCAGAGAATCAGGCTTTTCGTCACCCACCACTGCAAAAGTCCATTTTCATAAATTTAGGCCCAGCACCAGGCAGAGGAGAGAGGTCCCGTAACAGACAATCTGGCTTCATGTCAGCAGAGAATAGTCTGCATGTCATAGCAGAGAATCAGGCTTCACGTCAGCCACCAATGCAACAGTCCATTGTCAGATATTTAGGCCCAGCACCCAGGCAGAGGAGAGAGGTCCCGTAACAGAGGATCTGGCTTCATGTCAGCAGAGAATCAGTCTTCATATCATAGTAGAGAATCAGGCTTCACGTCACCCACCACTGTAAGAGTCCATTTTCATAAGTTTAGGCCCAGCACCCAGGCAGAGGAGAGAGGTCCCGTAACAGACAATCTGGCTTCATGTCAGCAGAGAATCAGTCTTCATGTCATAGCAGAGAATTCAGGCTTCACGTCACCCACCACTGTAAGAGTCCATTTTCATAAATTTAGGCCCAGCACCAAGGCAGAGGAGAGAGGTCCCGTAACAGACAATCTGGCTTCATGTCAGCAGAGAATCAGTCTTCATGTCATAGCAGAGAATCAGGCTTCACGTCACCCACCACTGCAACAGTCCATTTTCATAAATTTAGGCCCAGGACCCAGGCAGAGGAGAGAGGTCCCGTAACAGACAATCTGGCTTCATGTCAGCAGAGAATCAGTCTTCATGTCATAGCAGAGAATCAGGCTTCATGTCACCCACCACTGTAAGAGTCCATTTTCATAAATTTAGGCCCAGCACCCAGGCAGAGGAGAGAAGTCCCGTAACAGAGGATCTGGCTTCATGTCAGCAGAGAATCAGTCTTCATATCATAGCAGAGAATCAGGCTTCACGTCACCCACCACTGCAACAGTCCATTTTCATAAATTTAGGCCCAGCACCCAGGCAGAGGAGAGAGGTCCCGTAACAGACAATCTGGCTTCATGTCAGCAGAGAATCAGTCTTCATGTCATAGCAGAGAATCAGGCTTCACGTCACCCACCACTGTAAGAGTCCATTTTCATAAATTTAGGCCCAGCACCCAGGCAGAGGAGAGAGGTCCCGTAACAGACAATCTGGCTTCATGTCAGCAGAGAATCAGTCTTCATGTCATAGCAGAGAATCAGGCTTCACGTCACCCACCACTGCAACAGTCCATTTTCATAAATTTAGGCCCAGCACCCAGGCAGAGGAGAGAGGTACCGTAACAGACAATCTGGCTTCATGTCAGCAGAGAATCAGTCTTCATGTCATAGCAGAGAATCAGGCTTCACGTCACCCACCACTGTAAGAATCCATTTTCATAAATTTAGGCCCAGCACCCAGGCAGAGGAGAGAGGTCCCGTAACAGACAAAATGGCTTCATGTCAGCAGAGAATCAGTCTTCATGTCATAGCAGAGAATCAGGTTTTTCGTCACCCACCACTGCAAAAGTCCATTTTCATAAATTTAGGCCCAGCACCCAGGCAGAGGAGAGAGGTCCCGTAACAGACAATCTGGCTTCATGTCAGCAGAGAATTAGTCTGCATGTCATAGCAGAGAATCATGCTTCACGTCAGCCACCAATGCAACAGTCCATTGTCAGATATTTAGGCCCAGCACCCAGGCAGAGGAGAGAGGTCCCGTAACAGACAATCTGGCTTCATGTCAGCAGAGAATCAGTCTTCATGTCATAGCAGAGAATCAGGCTTCACGTCACCCACCACTGTAAGAGTCCATTTTCATAAATTTAGGCCCAGCACCAAGGCAGAGGAGAGAGGTCCCGTAACAGACAATCTGGCTTCATGTCAGCAGAGAATCAGTCTTCATGTCATAGCAGAGAATCAGGCTTCACGTCACCCACCACTGCAACAGTCCATTTTCATAAATTTAGGCCCAGGACCCAGGCAGAGGAGAGAGGTCCCGTAACAGACAATCTGGCTTCATGTCAGCAGAGAATCAGTCTTCATGTCATAGCAGAGAATCAGGCTTCACGTCACCCACCACTGTAAGAGTCCATTTTCATAAATTTAGGCCCAGCACCCAGGCAGAGGAGAGAGGTCCCGTAACAGACAATCTGGCTTCATGTCAGCAGAGAATCAGTCTTCATGTCATAGCAGAGAATCAGGCTTTTCGTCACCCACCACTGCAAAAGTCCATTTTCATAAATTTAGGCCCAGCACCCAGGCAGAGGAGAGAGGTCCCGTAACAGACAATCTGGCTTCATATCAGCAGAGAATTAGTCTGCATGTCATAGCAGAGAATCAGGCTTCACGTCAGCCACCAATGCAACAGTCCATTGTCAGATATTTAGGCCCAGCACCCAGGCAGAGGAGAGAGGTCCCGTAACAGACAATCTGGCTTCATGTCAGCAGAGAATCAGTCTTCATGTCATAGCAGAGAATCAGGCTTCACGTCACCCACCACTGTAAGAGTCCATTTTCATAAATTTAGGCCCAGCACCAAGGCAGAGGAGAGAGGTCCCGTAACAGACAATCTGGCTTCATGTCAGCAGAGAATCAGTCTTCATGTCATAGCAGAGAATCAGGCTTCACGTCACCCACCACTGCAACAGTCCATTTTCATAAATTTAGGCCCAGGACCCAGGCAGAGGAGAGAGGTCCCGTAACAGACAATCTGGCTTCATGTCAGCAGAGAATCAGTCTTCATGTCATAGCAGAGAATCAGGCTTCACGTCACCCACCACTGTAAGAGTCCATTTTCATAAATTTAGGCCCAGCACCCAGGCAGAGGAGAGAGGTCCCGTAACAGACAATCTGGCTTCATGTCAGCAGAGAATCAGTCTTCATGTCATAGCAGAGAATCAGGCTTTTCGTCACCCACCACTGCAACAGTCAATTTTCATAAATTTTGGCCCAGCACCCAGGCAGAGGAGACAGGTCCCGTAACAGACAATCTGGCTTCATGTCAGCAGAGAATTAGTCTGCATGTCATAGCAGAGAATCAGGCTTCACGTCAGCCACCAATGCAACAGTCCATTGTCAGATATTTAGGCCCAGCACCCAGGCAGAGGAGAGAGTTCCCGTAACAGAGGATCTGGCTTCATGTCAGCAGAGAATCAGTCTTCATATCATAGCAGAGAATCAGGCTTCACGTCACCCACCACTGCAACAGTCCAATTTCATAAATTTAGGCCCAGCACCCAGGCAGAGGAGAGAGGTCCCGTAACAGACAATCTGGCTTCATGTCAGCAGAGAATCAGTCTTCATGTCATAGCAGAGAATCAGGCTTCACGTCACCCACCACTGTAAGAGTCCATTTTCATAAATTTAGGCCCAGCACCCAGGCAGAGGAGAGAGGTCCCGTAACAGACAATCTGGCTTCATGTCAGCAGAGAATCAGGCTTTTCGTCACCCACCACTGCAACAGTCCATTTTCATAAATTTAGGCCCAGCACCCAGGCAGAGGAGAGAGGTCCCGTAACAGACAATCTGGCTTCATGTCAGCAGAGAATCAGTCTTCATGTCATAGCAGAGAATCAGGCTTCACGTCATCCACCACTGTAAGAGTCCATTTTCATAAATTTAGGCCCAGCACCCAGGCAGAGGAGAGAGGTCCCGTAACAGACAATCTGGCTTCATGTCAGCAGAGAATCAGTCTTCATGTCATAGCAGAGAATCAGGCTTTTCGTCACCCACCACTGCAAAAGTCCATTTTCATAAATTTAGGCCCAGCACCCAGGCAGAGGAGAGAGGTCCCGTAACAGACAATCTGGCTTCATGTCAGCAGAGAATTAGTCTGCATGTCATAGCAGAGAATCAGGCTTCACGTCAGCCACCAATGCAACAGTCCATTGTCAGATATTTAGGCCCAGCACCCAGGCAGAGGAGAGAGGTCCCGTAACAGAGGATCTGGCTTCATGTCAGCAGAGAATCAGTCTTCATATCATAGTAGAGAATCAGGCTTCACGTCACCCACCACTGTAAGAGTCCATTTTCATAAATTTAGGCCCAGCACCCAGGCAGAGGAGAGAGGTCCCGTAACAGACAATCTGGCTTCATGTCAGCAGAGAATCAGTCTTCATGTCATAGCAGAGAATTAGGCTTCACGTCACCCACCACTGTAAGAGTCCATTTTCATAAATTTAGGCCCAGCACCAAGGCAGAGGAGAGAGGTCCCGTAACAGACAATCTGGCTTCATGTCAGCAGAGAATCAGTCTTCATGTCATAGCAGAGAATCAGGCTTCACGTCACCCACCACTGCAACAGTCCATTTTCATAAATTTAGGCCCAGGACCCAGGCAGAGGAGAGAGGTCCCGTAACAGACAATCTGGCTTCATGTCAGCAGAGAATCAGTCTTCATGTCATAGCAGAGAATCAGGCTTCACGTCACCCACCACTGTAAGAGTCCATTTTCATAAATTTAGGCCCAGCACCCAGGCAGAGGAGAGAGGTCCCGTAACAGAGGATCTGGCTTCATGTCAGCAGAGAATCAGTCTTCATATCATAGCAGAGAATCAGGCTTCACGTCACCCACCACTGCAACAGTCCATTTTCATAAATTTAGGCCCAGCACCCAGGCAGAGGAGAGAGGTCCCGTAACAGACAATCTGGCTTCATGTCAGCAGAGAATCAGTCTTCATGTCATAGCAGAGAATCAGGCTTCACGTCACCCACCACTGTAAGAGTCCATTTTCATAAATTTAGGCCCAGCACCCAGGCAGAGGAGAGAGGTCCCGTAACAGACAATCTGGCTTCATGTCAGCAGAGAATCAGTCTTCATGTCATAGCAGAGAATCAGGCTTCACGTCACCCACCACTGCAACAGTCCATTTTCATAAATTTAGGCCCAGCACCCAGGCAGAGGAGAGAGGTACCGTAACAGACAATCTGGCTTCATGTCAGCAGAGAATCAGTCTTCATGTCATAGCAGAGAATCAGGCTTCACGTCACCCACCACTGTAAGAATCCATTTTCATAAATTTAGGCCCAGCACCCAGGCAGAGGAGAGAGGTCCCGTAACAGACAAATGGCTTCATGTCAGCAGAGAATCAGTCTTCATGTCATAGCAGAGAATCAGGCTTTTCGTCACCCACCACTGCAAAAGTCAATTTTCATAAATTTAGGCCCAGCACCCAGGCAGAGGAGAGAGGTCCCGTAACAGACAATCTGGCTTCATGTCAGCAGAGAATTAGTCTGCATGTCATAGCAGAGAATCATGCTTCACGTCAGCCACCAATGCAACAGTCCATTGTCAGATATTTAGGCCCAGCACCCAGGCAGAGGAGAGAGGTCCCGTAACAGACAATCTGGCTTCATGTCAGCAGAGAATCAGTCTTCATGTCATAGCAGAGAATCAGGCTTCACGTCACCCACCACTGTAAGAGTCCATTTTCATAAATTTAGGCCCAGCACCAAGGCAGAGGAGAGAGGTCCCGTAACAGACAATCTGGCTTCATGTCAGCAAAGAATCAGTCTTCATGTCATAGCAGAGAATCAGGCTTCACGTCACCCACCACTGCAACAGTCCATTTTCATAAATTTAGGCCCAGGACCAAGGCAGAGGAGAGAGGTCCCGTAACAGACAATCTGGCTTCATGTCAGCAGAGAATCAGTCTTCATGTCATAGCAGAGAATCAGGCTTCACGTCACCCACCACTGTAAGAGTCCATTTTCATAAATTTAGGCCCAGCACCCAGGCAGAGGAGAGAGGTCCCGTAACAGACAATCTGGCTTCATGTCAGCAGAGAATCAGTCTTCATGTCATAGCAGAGAATCAGGCTTTTCGTCACCCACCACTGCAACAGTCCATTTTCATAAATTTAGGCCCAGCACCCAGGCAGAGGAGACAGGTCCCGTAACAGACAATCTGGCTTCATGTCAGCAGAGAATTAGTCTGCATGTCATAGCAGAGAATCAGGCTTCACGTCAGCCACCAATGCAACAGTCCATTGTCAGATATTTAGGCCCAGCACCCAGGCAGAGGAGAGAGTTCCCGTAACAGAGGATCTGGCTTCATGTCAGCAGAGAATCAGTCTTCATATCATAGCAGAGAATCAGGCTTCACGTCACCCACCACTGCAACAGTCCATTTTCATAAATTTAGGCCCAGCACCCAGGCAGAGGAGAGAGGTCCCGTAACAGACAATCTGGCTTCATGTCAGCAGAGAATCAGTCTTCATGTCATAGCAGAGAATCAGGCTTCACGTCGCCCACCACTGTAAGAGTCCATTTTCATAAATTTAGGCCCAGCACCCAGGCAGAGGAGAGAGGTCCCGTAACAGACAATCTGGCTTCATGTCAGCAGAGAATCAGGCTTCATGTCATAGCAGAGAATCAGGCTTCACGTCACCCACCACTGTAAGAGTCCATTTTCATAAATTTAGGCCCAGCACCCAGGCAGAGGAGAGAGGTCCCGTAACAGACAATCTGGCTTCATGTCAGCAGAGAATCAGGCTTTTCGTCACCCACCACTGCAACAGTCCATTTTCATAAATTTAGGCCCAGCACCCAGGCAGAGGAGAAAGGTCCCGTAACAGAGGATCTGGATTCATGTCAGCAGAGAATCAGTCTGCATGTCATAGCAGAGAATCAGGCTTCACGTCAGCCACCACTGCAACAGTCCATTGTCATAAATTTAGGCCCAGCACCCAGGCAGAGGAGAGAGGTCCCGTAACAGACAATCTGGCTTCATGTCAGCAGAGAATTAGTCTGCATGTCATAGCAGAGAATCAGGCTTCACGTCAGCCACCAATGCAACAGTCCATTGTCAGATATTTAGGCCCAGCACCCAGGCAGAGGAGAGAGGTCCCGTAACAGAGGATCTGGCTTCATGTCAGCAGAGAATTAGTCTGCATGTCATAGCAGAGAATCAGGCTTCACGTCACCCAACATTGGAATAGTCCATTGGCATATATTTAGGCCCCGGCACCCAGACAGAGGAGAGGTTCATTCAACTTTGGGTAGCCTCGCAATATAATGGTAAAATGAAAATAAAAATAGGATTGAATGAGGAAGTGCCCTGGAGTCCAATAATATATGGTTATGGGGAGGTAGTTAATGTCTAATCTGGACAAGGGACGGACAGGTCCTGTGGGATCCATGCCTGGTTCATTTTTATGAACGTCAGCTTGTCCACATTGGCTGTAGACAGGCGGCTGCGTTTGTCTGTAATGACGCCCCCTGCCGTGCTGAATACACGTTCAGACAAAACGCTGGCTGCCGGGCAGGCCAGCACCTCCAAGGCATACAAGGCTAGCTCTGGCCACGTGGACAATTTAGAGACCCAGAAGTTGAATGGGGCCGAACCATCAGTCAGTACGTGGAGGGGTGTGCACACGTACTGTTCCACCATGTTAGTGAAATGTTGCCTCCTGCTAACACGTTGCGTATCAGGTGGTGGTGCAGTTATCTGTGGCGTGTTGACAAAAGTTTTCCACATCTCTGCCATGCTAACCCTGCCCTCAGACGAGCTGGCCGTGACACAGCTGCCTTGGCGACCTCTTGCTCCTCCTCTGCCTTGGCCTTGGGCTTCCACTTGTTCCCCTGTGACATTTGGGAATGCTCTCAGTAGCGTGTCTACCAACGTGCGCTTGAACTCGCGCATCTTCCTATCACGCTCCAGTGCAGGAAGTAAGGTGGGCACATTGTCTTTGTAGCGTGGATCCAGAAGGGTGGCAACCCAGTAGTCCGCACAGGTTAAAATGTGGGCAACTCTGATGTCGTTGCGCAGGCACTGCAGCATGTAGTCGCTCATGTGTGCCAGGCTGCCCAGGGGTAAGGACAAGCTGTCCTCTGTGGGAGGCGTATCGTCATCGTCCTGCCTTTCCCCCCAGCCACGCACCAGTGATGGACCCGAGCTGCGTTGGGTGCCACCCCGCTGTGACCATGCTTCATCCTCATCCTCCTCCACCTCCTCCTCATCCTCGTCCTCCTCCAGTAGTGGGCCCTGGCTGGCCACATTTGTACCTGGCCTCTGCTGTTGCCAAAAACCTCCCTCTGAGTCACTTCGAAGAGACTGGCCTGAAAGTGCTAAAAATGACCCCTCTTCCTCCTCCTCCTCCTCCTCCTCCTCCTGGGCCACCTCCTCTTCCATCATCGCCCTAAGTGTTTTCTCAAGGAGACATAGAAGTGGTATTGTAACGCTGATAACGGCGTCATCGCCACTGGCCATGTTGGTGGAGTACTCGAAACAGCGCAACAGGGCACACAGGTCTCGCATGGAGGCCCAGTCATTGGTGGTGAAGTGGTGCTGTTCTGTAGTGCGACTGACCCGTGCGTGCTGCAGCTGAAACTCCACTATGGCCTGCTGCTGCTCGCACAGTCTGTCCAGCATGTGCAAGGTGGAGTTCCACCTGGTGGGCACGTCGCATATGAGGCGGTGAGCGGGAAGGCCGAAGTTACGCTGTAGCGCAGACAGGCGAGCAGCAGCAGGATGTGAACGCCGGAAGCGCGAACAGACGGCCCGCACTTTATGCAGCAGCTCTGACATGTCGGGGTAGTTGTGAATGAACTTCTGCACCACCAAATTCAGCACATGCGCCAAGCAAGGGATGTGCGTCAAATTGGCTAGTCCCAGAGCTGCAACGAGATTTCGCCCATTATCACACACCACCAGGCCGGGCTTGAGGCTCACCGGCAGCAACCACTCGTCGGTCTGTTGTTCTATACCCCGCCACAACTCCTGTGCAGTGTGGGGCCTGTCCCCCAAACATATGAGTTTCAGAATGGCCTGCTGACGTTTACCCCGGGCTGTGCTGAAGTTGGTGGTGAAGGTGTGTGGCTGACTGGATGAGCAGGTGGAAGAAGAGGAGGAGGAAGCCGAGAAGGAGGAGGTGGCAACAGGAGGCAAAGAATGTTGCCCTGCGATCCTTGGCGGCGGAAGGACGTGCGCCAAACAGCTCTCCGCCTGGGGCCCAGCTGCCACTACATTTACCCAGTGTGCAGTTAGGGAGATATAGCGTCCCTGGCCGTGCTTACTGGTCCACGTATCTGTGGTTAGGTGGACCTTGCTACAGATGGCGTTGCGCAGTGCACACTTGATTTTATCGGATACTTGGTTGTGCAGGGAAGGCACGGCTCTCTTGGAGAAGTAGTGGCGGCTGGGAACAACATACTGTGGGACAGCAAGCGACATGAGCTGTTTGAAGCTGTCTGTGTCCACCAGCCTAAATGACAGCATTTCATAGGCCAGTAGTTTAGAAATGCTGGCATTCAGGGCCATGGATCGAGGATGGCTAGGTGGGAATTTACGCTTTCTCTCAAATGTTTGTGAGATGGAGAGCTGAACGCTGCCATGTGACATGGTTGAGACGCTTGGTGACGGAGGTGGTGGTGGTGGTGTTGGTGGTACATCCCCTGTTTGCTGGGCGGCAGGTGCCAACGTTCCTCCAGAGGCGGAGGAAGAGGCCGAGGCGGCAGCAGCAGAAGAGGCCGAGGCGGCAGCAGCAGAAGAGGTAGCAGGGGGAGCCTGAGTAACTTCCTTGGTTTTAAGGTGTTTACTCCACTGCAGTTCATGCTTTGCATGCAGGTGCCTGGTCATGCAGGTTGTGCTCAGGTTCAGAACGTTAAAGGGAACCTGTCACCCAAAAATCGCCTATTAAGCTGTTTACAGTACCTTATAGTGCTGTATAGTCGTTTCCTGATGCACTTTTTGTTAGTTTTGCAGCATGTATGCTCAGTCAGAAATTGATGTTATATTCAGCTGCTGCCCCGTGCTTCAAGTCAGGCTTGAAGTCACGGGGGCAGCGGCCTCGGCGTCTTACATGGCCCTCTCCCCGCCCCCTGCCTCTGTGACTGACAGCCGAAATCCGATTCCGGGACCGCGCTCAACGGCCGCAGGCGCAGTAAAGGGCGGCAGGAGCGCGGTCCCGGCTGCCGCGCGTACTACGCGCCGTCTTACTTTCGCCGCACTGCGCATGCGCCCGACATCCTGTATCAAACGCGCCCGCGCCCGGCATCTGGGCGCGGGCGCGTTTGATACAGGATGTCGGGCGCATGCGCAGTGCGGCGAAAGTAAGACGGCGCGTAGTACGCGCGGCAGCCAGGACCGCGCTCCTGCCGCCCTTTACTGCGCATGCGGCCGTTGAGCGCGGTCCCGGAATCGGATTTCGGCTGTCAGTCACAGAGGCAGGGGGCGGGGAGAGGGCCATGTAAGACGCCGAGGCCGCTGCCCCCGTGACTTCAAGCCTGACTTGAAGCACGGGGCAGCAGCTGAATATAACATCGATTTCTGACTGAGCATACATGCTGCAAAACTAACAAAAAGTGCATCAGGAAACGACTATACAGCACTATAAGGTACTGTAAACAGCTTAATAGGCGATTTTTGGGTGACAGGTTCCCTTTAATGCCTCGCTTCAGGCTCTGATGGCACAGCGTGCAAACCACTCGGGTCTTGTCGTCAGCACATTGTTTGAAGAAGTGCCATGCCAGGGAACTCCTTGAAGCTGCCTTTGGGGTGCTCGGTCCCAGTTGGCGGCGGTCAGTAGCAGGCGGAGTCAGGGCCGGATTAAGAGCATCATGGGCCTGGTGCTGAGGATTTTGCTGGGCCTTTTTATGGAACTGCACTGTGTCTTAATTAACAGTTTTTACTAACCTGTCAGTCAAACAAATAAGGTGCCCAAGGGGATGTTAATGGATGCAAGGTGCCGACCGCACCCGCCGCCGTTCATGCCCAGCGCCGCCTTTCCAGACTTCTGCGCCGCCTCCTAATCCTCTGTGCCGCCTCTCGCTCTCCCTCCCTCCCCCCTCCTCCTGCTGTAAGATCTTGCGCATTCAGGGGTTGAGCGAAGTGCCGGCGCATGCGCACTTCGCTGTAAGAAGCCAAATGGAGAAGTCCGCACGGGCGCAACAGGCAGAGCCCTCAGCATGCTTAGCCAGCCTTCTATCTGGCTGTGCTTCTTGACGCTGGGTTCACACCTAAGCGTTTTACAGCGCGTTCAAATGGGCTGTAAAACGCTCAACACACGAAAACCAATGCATCCCTATGGCCCTGGTTCACACTTGATCGTTTTACAGCGCGTTTGAACGCGCTGAAAAACGCCCTATGCTCAAAAAAGTTCTTGAGCTTCTTTGGGGCGTTTTGTCGCGCGTTCCCGTACATAGACTTTCGTGAATGCGCGACAATGGGCGTTCGCTTGTCTCTGTATGTGTAGTGTCCCACTAGGTAGGGGTGGGCACTACACAAGGGTCAATTGGTGTGCGCGTTACTCCTACTCACAAGGGACAGAAATGTTATATTTAATTGTGCATTTAATGTATTTTCTAATGTGTTTTTATATGCAATGTTCCCCTGTATGATGCAATAGCAGGCCTAGTTGGGTGTAGTGAGACATCCCAGACACTAGAGGGAGATAGGGAGCCCCTAGTATAAATGTCCAGGCCCAGACAGGGAGAGTTAGTGCAGAGTCAGGAGTCTGAGAAGACAGAAGTGAGAAGGCACCAGCCCAGGATATGCTGAGGGCCTCCTCCTGACATGCAGCTGGACAGTCCTGGTTTCTAGCTGCACCAAGGGGCTAGATGAAGTAGAGCCTGCTTGGAGACCGAGTTCATTCCAGGGGACTAGAGGAGTTACCTTGTCAGCCTGAAGCTCCTGAGGCTAAGCTTAGCTCAGTTGAGACACCCCAGTAGCAGGACAGAACCTCCTGGGAGAAACCCACAGCCCTTCACCAGACAAGTCAGGATATCACAAGTAAAGATAAGTAACACTGATGGGCAGATGCTTTAGAAAGTAAAGCAAGGATCTAATACAAGAGGAAGATATAGTTTTACCAAGGATTTAAGCCACCATTTAGGCATCCGGGCCTTGGGATAGAAAGCCAGACAGGAGTTCTAGAAAGAACAGTGTACGCTATTTCTGAGGAAAGGTACAACCTGATTCTGAGTGCATTGTGGATTTACCCTCTGAGTATCTTGCATAATCAATACCTGCCATCTTGTGAAATAAGCCTGCTTGTAAAGCTGTGATCTAAAAGACTGTGTTACCATCTGTATGTACAAAGTTGGACTGTTAAGTAAAGCAACGTTTGGTTCACTATACCACCTGTGTACCTCACTTATTCCAACTATCAACCGGTGTGCCACCGTCAAAGGCACTGGCGTCACGAACCTTAAAGGGACCTTGCCCCAGGCACTCAAAATACCCGTAACATCCAGGGCACCTCATCCACCATCGGGCCTGGTCCCTACATACAGAGTGTGCCCCAGAGGAACCGTGTCTACCTCTCCTTCACTGCCACATGCCTGCCCAGGGTTCTCCAATACAGTGAGTAACCCTCGATTGCCCATAACCGTGACCTCACTCCGCTATACCCTGCAGGTCTGGCGTTTTGCATATGCGCGATTGCAAACGCCGGTACAATCGCGAACGCTCAGGTGTGAACCCAGTGTGAGAGTCACAGTCCACAGGCTCAGAAACAGCCTGTGGACTGTGACTCTCAAGATGCAAAGCCAGATAGAAGGCTGGCTAAGCATGCTGAGAGCTGTGTCCATAAATCATAACAGCACTATAATTGCCCTCCCTTCCAACTAGATGAGTTTATCTGATACCTGCTCCAGAAGCTCCTGCTGTCTCACGGGCTGGTGTGGCTGAGCGCTGTGGGCCATGTGCTGGTCGAAACTGCTGAGCAGGCTGTACACAGCGCAGCGTGCAGGAGGGATAACCGCGGGCGCACTGAGGTCATATCCGGCGGGCCGGCATTACAGGAACCGCACCAGCTGCTCTGATGTCCTGCCACCGGATATCCTGTGACGTATATCCGGCGGCAGGACGTCAGAGCAGCTGGTGCTGTTCCTGTAATGCCGGCCCACCGGATATGACCTCAGTGCGCCCACGGTTATCCCTTCTGCACGCTGCGCTGTGTACAACAGAGGACTTTTAGCGCCGGGCCGCTCCCGACGGCCTTTTGGCTGGTGGATGGGCCTATTTTATGGTAGGGGCCTGGAGCTGCAGCTCCATCAGCCCCTACGTTAATCCGGCCCTGGGCGGAGTCTCTTGGCGACGGGTGTTCTGCTTTTGCCCACTGCTCCCTCTTTTGCTACGCTGTTGGCTCGGTCTCACCACTGCCTCTTCCTCCGAACTGTGAAAGTCAGTGGCACGACCTTCATTCCATGTGGGGTCTAGGACCTCATCGTCCCCTGCATCGTCTTCCACCCAGTCTTGATCCCTGACCTCCTGTTCAGTCTGCACACTGCAGAAAGACGCAGCAGTTGGCACCTGTGTTTCGTCATCATCAGAGACATGCTGAGGTGGTATTCCCATGTCCTCATCATCAGGAAACATAAGTGGTTGTGCGTCAGTGCAGTCTATGTCTTCCACCGATGGGGAAGGGCTAGGTGGATGCCCTTGGGAAACCCTGCCAGCAGAGTCTTCAAACAGCATAAGAGACTGCTGCATAACTTGAGGCTCAGACAGTTTCCCTGATATGCATGGGGGTGATGTGACAGACTGATGGGGTTGGTTTTCAGGCGCCATCTGTGCGCTTTCTGCAGAAGACTGGGTGGGAGATAATGTGAACGTGCTGGATCCACTGTCGGCCACCCAATTGACTAATGCCTGTACCTGCTCAGGCCTTACCATCCTTAGAACGGCATTGGGCCCCACCATATAGCGCTGTAAATTCTGGCGGCTACTGGGACCTGAGGTAGTTGGTACACTAGGACGTGTGGATGTGGCAGAACGGCCACGTCCTCTCCCAGCACCAGAGGGTCCACTAACACCACCACGACCATGTCCACGTCCGCGTCCCTTACTAGATGTTTTCCTCATTGTTATGGTTCACCACAACAACAAAAATATTATTTGGCCCAATGTATTGTATTCAAATTCAGCTGAATATAAATTTGAGGCCTAGTATTTAGGCGCTGGGTGACCGGTATGGATTTACTGACAGAATTAGACTTGGAAATGCACAGTAGCGTGTGTGTGAAGTTATTCTGAATGACCCTATGTGCACCTTGAATATTATATACCCTTTTAGAGATAGATTTCAAATAGCTCTGATATAGCAGAAACCACTAAATTATGAAATTGCTAAATTGGGAATTGTATTTCAACCCAGAACAAAAAATGTGCTTTGACGGACACTAAATAACTTGCTCATCCACAACAGGACAGTGGTAACGACAGATTTAGCGGGATATAAATTTGAGGCCTAGTATTTAGGCGCTGGGTGACCGGTATGGATTTAGTGACAGAATTAGACTTGGAAATGCACAGTAGCGTGTGTGTGAAGTTATTCTGAATGACCCTATGTGCACCTTGAATATTATATACCCTTTTAGGGATAGATTTCAAATAGCTCTGATATAGCAGAAACCACTAAATTATGAAATTGCTAAATTGGGAATTGTATTTCAACCCAGAACAAAAAATGTGCTTTGACGGACACTAAATAACTTTCCCAGCCACAACAGTACAGCGGTAACGAGAGATTTAGCGGGATATAAATTTGAGGCCTAGTATTTAGGCGCTGGGTGACCGGTATGGATTTACTAACAGAATTAGACTTGGAAATGCACAGTAGCGTGTGTGTGAAGTTATTCTGAATGACCCTATGTGCACCTTGAATATTATATACCCTTTTAGGGATAGATTTCAAATAGCTCTGATATAGCAGAAACCACTAAATTATGAAATTGCTAAATTGGGAA
Organism: Bufo gargarizans; assembly: GCF_014858855.1. Lineage (NCBI taxonomy): Eukaryota > Metazoa > Chordata > Amphibia > Anura > Bufonidae > Bufo > Bufo gargarizans. The sequence goes on from NC_058084.1 coordinate 425,593,566, forward strand.
TTGTATTTCAACCCTGAACAAAAAATGTGCTTTGACGGACACTAAATAAACTTGCCCAGCCACAACAGTACAGCGGTAACGACAGATTTAGCGGGATATAAATTTGAGGCCTAGTATTTAGGCGCTGGGTGACCGGTATGGATTTAGTGACAGAATTAGACTGGGATATGGCCAAAAAATAACCACACTATTGCTGGTTAAATGCACTTGGTGTGACAGCTTGACCAACCACACTACTGAGGGTTAAATGCACTTGGTGACGGGCGCAGCTTGCCCCTGATGTAGTATATGGCCAAAAAATGAACAGACTATTGCTGGTTAAATGCACTTGGTGTGACAGCTTGACCAACCACACTACTGAGGGTTAAATGCACTTGGTGACGGGCGCAGCTTGCCCCTGATGTAGTATATGGCCAAAAAATGAACAGACTATTGCTGGTTAAATGCACTTGGTGTGACAGCTTGACCAACCACACTACTGAGGGTTAAATGCACTTGGTGACGGGCGCAGCTTGCCCCTGATTTAGTATATGGCCAAAAAATTAACAGACTATTGCTGGTTAAATGCACTTGGTGTGACAGCTTCACCCTGATGTAGGCTTTAGCCAAAAAACAACCACACCATTGAGGGTTAAATGCACTTGGTGACAGCTTGCCCCTGATGTAGTATATGGCCAAAAAATAAACAGACTATTGCTGGTTAAATGCACTTGGTGTGACAGCTTCACCCTGATGTAGGCTTTAGCCAAAAAACAACCACACCATTGAGGGTTAAATGCACTTGGTCGCAGCTTGGATGCACTTGGTTGCAGCACCGCACAAGACACAAAATGGCCGCCGATCACCCCAGAAAAAAGTGACTGACAAACGGTCTGGGCAGCCTAAAAACAGTGAGCAATTGAATTTCAGCAGCTCAATGATGCACAGCTGCAGATCGATCGATTAATCAAGTCCTTTGGAGGAGTTAATCTGCCTAATCTCGCCCTACTGTCGCAGCCGCAACCTCTCCCTACGCTAATCAGAGCAGAGTGACGGGCGGCGCTATGTGACTCCAGCTTAAATAGAGGCTGGGTCACATGGTGCTCTGGCCAATCACAGCCATGCCAATAGTAGGCATGGCTGTGACGGCCTCTTGGGGCAAGTAGTATGACGCTTGTTGATTGGCTGCTTTGCAGCCTTTCAAAAAGCGCCAAGAAAGCGTCACAAAAGCGCCAAGAAAGCGAAGAACACCGAACCCGAACCCGGACTTTTACGAAAATGTCCGGGTTCGGGTCCGTGTCACGGACACCCCAAAATTCGGTACGAACCCGAACTATACAGTTCGAGTTCGCTCATCCCTATTCCTAAGCTCTTGCAGCCTTTCCATTGGCCCACAAGCTAGAAGCAGGGAGGGATCATGTGTACTGTGAAAAAAAAAAAAAAGAATATTCGAATTCACAAATATATAGCGCTATATTCTAAATATTTGCAAATTCTCAAAGTGCCAATATTCACAATTAAAATTTGCGATTTGAATATTCGCGCTTAATACTATTCCTCAAATCTAGACATAAGCGTTTTTTTATCAATTGGTCTTAATAAGCATTTAACAATTAGAAATAAATAAAAGTGCCATTCTGCTAAACTTGTAGACCTCTCCATTAACTTTACGCAGAAGGGCATCTTATTTAATTCTTCTGTCATGTTCACATCTTCAACTGTTCCAAAAATTACATTGAAAAATCAATGCAAGGTTAAGGTTTGTTCTGCCTTTTGCCACTTAATCTTGCTACACTGTTAAAATCTAGAGGAAAACAAAAACTGAACGGAACATCAAATCCTATAAAGTTTTATCCAACATGTAGACAGTGATAAAACAAGTTGTGATGGTTGATGTCTGTCTATTTATTGAGATATTTATTTTTGAATTGTTTAGTATATATGTACAGTGTACATTAATTAGTACTGTATATCAATTTTTTTTATATTGCTCCTTGATAAGTACTGTATGCAATATTAGCTTTTTTATATAATTCATTTTTACTAGGTTCCACCAATTTCATGAACTAACTGGATAAGCCTTCACACCCATTGCTAGCAGATATTGTCATTTTAAAGGAGTTCACCAATGTGTAGTGCCAGAGTGTATCGTGTAATATCTCAGTAAAAGTTTGTGTTCGAGTTCGGTGTTTGGCGAGTTAATGGCGCTTTTTGAAAGGCTGCAGAGCAGCCAATCAACAAGCGTTTAACTCGGGTGCCCTTAGAAGCCATCACAACCATGCCTACTAATGGCATGGCTGTGATTGGCCAGTGCAGCATGTGACTCAGCTTCTATATAAGCTGAAGCTGAAATCACGTAGCGCTGCACGTCACTCTGCTCTTACTAGTGTAGGCATAGGATGCTGCTGCTGTGAGGGAGAGAATACAAAAGAATCTGTTATCAGAAGTGCTTGTTAACTCTGTGATCTACAGCGATTTTGTTTTGTGGGTGCAGTGCACCATTTTATCACCCTGCCTTGAACCCAGTAACACAGAAAAAGTACTTTTATCCGTCTGATAGTTAGGTGGGCGGCGGCGGCCATTTTATGCAAGTTCAGTGCACCAGCACAGCATATGTGCATTTGTGACAGTCAAATACAAGGTTTAAAGACTGCAGTTATATTTAGGGTTTAAAAAAAAAAATTTTTTTGCAAGACCCTACATCTAGGGCTTTTGTTGCATTTGTGACAGTCAAATACAAACTTTAAATACTGCTGTTATATTCTGGGTTAAAAAAAAACTAAAAAATTTGGCAAGACCCTACATCTGGGGCCTTTGCTGCATTTGTCACAGTCAAATACAAGCGTTAGATACCTCTGTTATATTCTGGTTTTAAAAAAACACCCATTTTGGGCAAGACCCTACATTTGAGGCCTTTTCTGCATTTGTCACAGTCAAATACAACCAGTCAATACTGCAGTTACATTGTTGGTTGACAAATTAAAACATTTTGGGACCGTGAAGTAATTGTATAAAATTTGCTTCTCCTGAACTGTTGTGTGACCTCAAGAAATGTTTTCAGGCAAGATAATACATTTGCGGTCTTTGCTGCTTTTCTGACAGTCCACTACAAGCGTTAGATACTGCTGTTATATTCTTGTTTTATAAAAAAAACACCAACTTTTGGCAAGATAATACATTTACGGCCTTTGCTGCATTTCTGACAGTCCAATACAAGTGTTAAATGCTGCTGTTATATTCTGGTATTAAAAAACACCAATTTTGGGCAAGATTATACATTTGCGGCCTTTGTTGCATTTGTGACAGTCAAATGCAAACTTTAAATACTGCTGTTATATTCTGTTTTAAAAAAAAACACCCATTTTGGGCAAGATAATACATTTGGGCCTTTGCTGCATTTCTGACAGTCCAATACAAGCGTTAAATACAGCTGTTATATTCTGGTATTAAAAAACACCCATTTTGAGCAAGATTAGGCTCCTTTCACACCTGCGTTCAGGTGTCCGCTCGTGAGCTCCGTTTGAAGGGGCTCACAAGCGGCCCTGAACGCAGCCGTCTGGTCCTAATGCATTCTCAGTGGAGGCGGATCCACTGAGAATGCATCCGTCTGCCAGCGCTCAGCCTCCGCTCCGCGAGCGGACACCTGAACGCTGCAAGCAGCGTTCGGGTGTCCGCCTGGCCGTGCGGAGGCGAGCGGATCCGTTCCGACTTATTATGGAAGTCAATGGGGACGGATCCGCTTGAAGATGACACCATATGGCTCAATCTTCAAGCGGATCCGTCCCCCATTGACTTTCAATGTAAAGTCTGAACGGATCCGCTCAGGCTACTTTCACACTTAGAAAATTTTTCTAAGTTATAATGCAGATGGATCCATTCTGAACGGAGCTACCGTCTGCATTAATATCAGCGGATCCGTTCAGAACGGATCCGCTCGAACGCTAGTGTGAAAGTAACCTAATACATTTGCGGCCTTTGTTGCATTTGTGACAGTCAAATACAAACTTCAAATACTGCAGTTATATTCTGGGATTAAAAAAACACCAAATTTTTGTAAGACCCTACATCTGGGGCTTTTGCTGCATTTGTGACAGTCCAATACAAGCGCTAGATACTGCTGTTATATTCTTGTTTTTAAAAAAAACACCCATTTTGGGCAAGATAATAAATTTTCGGCCTTTACTGCATTTCTGACAGTCCAATACAAGTGTTACATACTGCTGTTATATTCTGGTATTAAAAAAAACACCCATTTTGGGCCAGATAATACATTTGCAGCCTTTGTTGCATTTGTGACAGTCAAATACAAACTTTAAATACTGCTGTTATATTCTGGGTTTAAAAAAACACAAATTTTTTGCAAGACCCTACATCCGGGGCCTTTGCTGCATTTGTCACAGTCAAATACAAGTGTTAGATACTGCTGTTAAATTCTGGTTTAAAAAAAAACACCCATTTTGGGCAAGACCCTACATCTGGGGCCTTTACTGCATTTGTCACAGTCAAATACAAGCGTTAGATACCGCTGTTATATTCTGGTTTTAAAAAAAAACACCCATTTTTGGAAGGACCCTACATTTGGGGCTTTTTCTGCATTTGTCACAGTCAAATACAACCAGTCAATACTGCAGTTACATTGTTGGTTGACAAATTAAAAAGTTTTGGGACCGTGAAGTAATTGTATAAAATTCACTTCTCCTGAACTGTTGTGTGACCTCAAGAAATGTTTCCTCTTTATGACACTGACACTGCCTTACTCTCAGTGAACTTAATTGTTGACTATTGGCGGTTACATTGTCACCTGACACATTGGAGCGTGATCGTAAGATGCGTGAGTACAAGCGCTGGTAGACACGCTGCTGGTGGCATTCCCACCTGACAGCGGGGGCACAATGGAAGCAAAAGGTGAAGGCAGAGGAGGAGGAAGAGGTCGCCAACGCAGCTGGGGCACCGCCAGCACCTCAGAAGGCAGGCTTAGCATGGCCGAAATGTGGAATAGCTTTGTCGGCACGCCACAACAACCATCACCACCAGCTAATATGGAACATCTTAGCAGGAGGCAGCATTTCACCAACATGGTGGAGCTGTATGTGTGCACACGCCTACACATACTGACTGATAGGTCTGCCCCCTTCAACTTCTGGGTCGCCAAATTGGGCTCATGGCCAGAGCTTGCCCTTTACGCCTTGGAGGTGCTGGCCTGCCCTGCAGCCAGTGTATTGTCTAAAAGTGTGTTTAGATCGGCAGGTGACGTTATCACAGACAAGCGCAGCCGCCTGTCCACAGCCAATATGGACAAGCTCACATTTATTAAAATGAACCACAGGAGTTGTCCGTACATTGTGCAGAATAGATATGTATACCGGCCTTACCCAGCCATTGTTATACTACAGCGCAATTGCTCATTGTTGTTTTTTTTATATTTCCCACTCTTTTGGGGTGTACACTAATTAAAACAACAACAAAAAAAGTAAACAAAAAAACAGTGTTGGCTACCTCCTCCTCCACCGCCGCTTCCACCTACACTGTTATGTCCACAGCCTCCTCAACCTCCTACTCCATATGGACATCCACCTCATAGATCAAGATTTGTATTTTATTTTTTACATATTTTATTTTATTTTAAGTAATTTCACTAATTTGTCTGATACATTGTTGAATTACATATCACAAGTTTTTATAACCCTGCTCTACATTGTGGACAGAGAAATACATTTCACTAATTTGTCTGTTGCATTATCTGGTGAAATTCACCAATTTTTGGCAGTGATATACCCCTGCTCTACCTAGTAGACAGTTAAATAAATTTCACTAATTTGTCTGTTACATTGTTGGGTGAAATTCACCAATTTTTGGCAGTGATATACCCCTGCTTTACATAGTAGACAGGTAAATAAATTTCACAAATTTGTCTGTTACATTATCAGGTGAAATTCACCAATTTTTGGCAGTGATATACCCCTGCTTTACCTAGTAGACAGTTAAATAAATTTCACTAATTTGTTACATTGTCGGATGAAATTCACCAATTTTTGGCTGTCATATGCCCCTGCTCTACCTAGTAGACAGATAAATAATTTTCACTAATTTGTCTGTTACATTGTCGGGTAAAATTCACCAATTTTTGGCTGTGATATACCACTGCTCTACCTAGTAGATAGGGAAATACATTTCACTAATTTGTCTGTTACATTGTGAGGTGAAATTCCCAATTTTTTGGCAGTAATATACCCCTGCTCTACATAGTAAAAAGGGAAATACATTTCACTAATTTGTCTGTTACATAGTTGGGTGACAGTCACCAATTTTTGGCATTGATATACCCCTGCTCTACCTAGTAGACAGCTAAATAAATGTCACTAATTTGTTACATTGTCGGGTGAAATTCAACAATTTTTGGCTGTCATATGCCCCTGCTCTACCTAGTAGACAGATAAATAAATTTCACTAATTTGTCTGTTACATTGTCGGGTAAAATTCACCAATTTTTGGCTGTGATATACCCCTGCTCTACCTAGTAGATAGGGAAATACATTTCACTAATTTGTCTGTTACATTGTGAGGTGAAATTCCCAAATTTTTGGCAGTGATATACCCCTGCTCTACATAGTAAAAGGGAAATACATTTCAATAATTTGTCTGTTACATTGTTGGGTGACAGTCACCAATTTTTGGCATTGATATACCCCTGCTCTACCTAGTAGACAGCTAAATAAATGTCACTAATTTGTTACATTGTCGGGTGAAATTCACTAATTTTCGGCTGTGATATACCCCTGCTCTACCTAGTAGACAGATAAATAAATTTCACTAATTTGTCTGTTACATTGTCAGGTGAAATTCCCAAATTTTTGGCAGTGATATACCCCTGCTCTACATAGTGGAAAGTGAAATACATCATGCCTAATTCATCTTGACAAAAGTCAGTCTCTTCACATTTAAGACAGGCGAGTTCTCCTTGGGGTAACTATGGCCCCGCTGCACTAAACACCCGCTCTGATGCCACACTACTAGCTGGGCAGGACAGCTTTTTAAGGGCAAACTCTGCCAGTTGCGGCCACAAATCCAGTTTGACTGTCCAAAAGTTCAGTGGATATTCAATGACGGCTGGCAGGGTGCACTCCAAGTATGCCGCCACCTGCTGGTTCAGGTTCTGCTCTATGTCTAGCTGCTGGTGAGTAGTTTCTTCACTAGGCGGATGAAGAAAGTTGCTCATCAGCATCTCGAGACTCAGGCTGCTGCTGATGGAGCTGGTACTGCTCCTGCCACCCCTCCCCAGCAGCCATGGAAGTGGAACTTGAGCACAGAGGGCCCCCTCCGGTCAGACCTGCGAGAGGATGAATCATGGCGTAGATAGGAAGCAGCTAAAAGACTACATAGGATGTCTCTATAGTAGTTCAGTTTGTCCTCCCTCTCAGTGGGTGTAAAAAAAGGACCCAATTTTGGACCGGTAGCAAGGGTCCAACAAGGTGGAGAGTCAGAAGTCATCTCTCTGCTGAATGGTGACAATTCGGCTGTTACTACGCAAGCATGTGAGCATGCAGCGGGCCATTTGTGCAAGTGACTCGGAGGGACTCCCTGCTTCTATCTCCACTGCATACTGCCACTGTGTGTCTATGTCCTCTTCCTCATCACCCTGTAGCTCCCCTGGCTGCTCCTGCTCCTCCTCTCCTGTCACCTGTGTAAAAGAAACACCCATTTCGCTACACAATGCTTGTGCTCCAATGTCCTCCTCCTCCAGTTCAGCCCCCACAGGGCTCATGTGGCCGTGAGATCTAGGCGCCACGTCTCCAGTCCACTGACCAGCCATATTTACCAGCATCCGTTCAAGGGCATGAAGCAGTGGAATGACATTGTTCATCCCATAGTCCTGGCGACTGACAAATAAAATTGCCCCTCAAAGGGACTGAGCAAACGGTCTTGCATGAGCTGCCATTGGCTGACATCGAAGTTACACAGGGGAGTACTCCTGTTTGCTTGGATCATCAAGAAATCGTTTATGGCCTTTCTCTGTTCGTATAGTCGGTCCAACATATGGAGGGTTGAATACCAACATGTGGAAACTTCACATATTAGCCTATGTTGGGGGATGCCTTTCTGCCTCTGCAGCTCAAGGAGTGTGTGCTTTGCGGTGTACGAGTGGCTAAAGTGCATGCAAAGTTTCCTGGCCATTTTTAGGATGTCTTGCAGATAGGTGGAAGACTTCAGGAACCACTTGACAACCAGATTGAACACATGTGCCATGCAGGGAGCATGGCTTAGCCCTTCTTGACACAGTGCTGACACCATGTTCTTCCCGTTGTCCCCGATTTTGAGTTGTCGTGGAGAAAGCCAGGATTCGATTTCTTGATGAAGGATACGGAGCAGTTCCTCCCCTGTGTGACTCAGTTTGCCCAGGCAATACAGGTACAGAACAGTGTGAGAGTGATGAGAGGGGGTCACACATGGCTTGCATACACTACATGGCTCAAACATAATTCTTGGATCTCTACATGAAAATAATGTATTTGCTGTAAATCACAAGAGGGGCATAGTTGGAGACATTGACTTTACAAGAGATATAGAGCAGCAGAGTTCAGCCACCTATATTTGCTTCCAACAGTTTACTGCTCCTGAATTAAAATTGGGGCAACCAGCTTCAGCTCCCTCTAATGTGTATGCCTATGGAGTTCTTTTGTTATGGCTTTGCACAAGGAGTAAGAATGTTACGCACAATTCTGATGGAACTCCTGATCTTAAGAAACTGGACTTGGACTCCAAAGCAGAGGCTCTCCTGTCTTGTGTGCTGTGGAGATCGAATGCAGATAAAAACAAATTAATATTTTCAACTTACTGAAGCTGCTTGATTTAATTGTGAATAGATGGTAAAGGCAAAGTCTGCTGGTGTGTTGTCATCAGCGTCCTCATTATGTTTACTGCAGGACCCACGACGACGTAATTCGGTCCATACAGCAAAAAGAGGTCTACAATCACCCATCAATTTTCCAGAAAAAAACATGTTTGAAATAAAAAAATTTCATCAATGAAAGGATAATGTAATTCGTTTCATACAGAACAAAGTCTACAATCAACCATCAATTTTCCCAAAAAAAAGCCTGTTTCACATAAAAAATTTCACCACTACATCATTTGTTTTATACCGCAAAAAGGGCTTTACCGTATATAACTGCACCACTGAACGGCAAATAGGCCCTTATTTTTTCCACTTTAAACTACACAAGGCTTTTCAACATTTAAGTGCAACGTTGAATGGCGAATATATTTTTCTTTTGCCACTAATACACGGCAGACGCGGCTTTAGAATATATAACTGCCCAGGACAAGGGCAAATATATTTTTCTTCTGCCACTAATACCTGGCAAAAAGGGCTTTACAACATATAACTGCACCGCACAAGGGCAAATAAGAAACAGCACTTGCACCCCAAAAACAAGAACCGTTTGCTGGAATGACAAAGCTGTATAATGGCAATTTGGATCCCCAGTCAGTGCAGCATGGTGTAATAGTATTGATCCTATTACCCAGGCTGTAACCTCTCCAACTGAACCCTGTTCTACATAAATGCTGTGGAATGATTCCTTCCTCTCCTTTCCCTGCACTTATAAATCGTTTTCAGCACAATAAAATCTTTCCTTTAACTGTCCCTAGCACCTGCTGACGTCTCTCCCTGCACTAAGTACACTGGTAAATGGCAGAATCATAGATGGCTGAGGCTATTTATAGGGCTGTGACATTACAGGGCTGGCTGGCTTCTGACTGGCTGCATGCATGGCATTATGGGTGATCACGCCTTCCCAGAGTGCCTTTGTCACGAGGGTGTCAAGAGCCACGCCTGACTCCGTTGTACCCGGGGTCAGGAGGTCGCAGCGGTTGGCTGCACGCTCTATGTCAGATAGGGAAGTTTCCTTATTGTAGCTTTCTGGGTTTGCTTTACAAACCCTTTTGGCTCACTCAGGGATCCGTAGCTCCTTCTCTCAGCTGTTCCTTGTCCAGCACTCCCAATCCTCCTTATATTCCCCTCTCACACTTCTCTGGTTGCCAGATATAGAGCTTCCTGCCTGGACATCTATTCTGACCCACTGGAGCTGTGTTGCTGCGTTCTCTGAGTGTTGCCTTAGAACTTTGTGGACAATTGTTGCCGTCCACCTGGGTGTTTGTGTTTGTCTGTGTTTGTCTGTCCTCTCCCTGGTGTTTCCCTCTTAGTGCAGTGGTGAGGACTAGCGATCCCACCGGCCCGTTCATTATCTAGGGCTCATTTCAGGGAAAGCCAGGGTTTAGGCACGTGATCGCCGCACGGGTGAGGAACCCGTCTAGGGACGTCAGGGCAGGCAGGTGCCAGCTGCAAGGTGAGTTAGGGGTCACCACCTTTCCCTCTCCCTTGGGCAGGGCTTTCCCTGTTTTCCTCCCTGTGCGTGTTGCCGGTCATTACAGCCTTGCTCCATGTCCTTACATGTGTAGAAACCATTTTAGGAGAAAATGCGATTCGTTACCACCAAGCGTGAGGAAATTCGGCTTCTGTGCGAATCAAATTTTTCCTGAAATTCAGATTGAATTCTACTTCGTCAGCTTTGATACGCTCATCTCTAGTGATGATTAGCCAACTGCACACAGAATATGTGGAGTTCAGCCAGAATGACCATTGGGTTCACCTCTCTTACCAATGTCCTTTTCACCCGATTACTTTGGTGGGGCAGTCCTAGTTGTTCCAAGCTTTTTCCACTTAAGAAATTTGGAGACCACTGTGTTCTTGGGAACATTTAGTGCAGAATAAAAATGAATTTGCTAAGCGCCAATCCTTTGGAAAAAACGCTGTAATTACAGAGTCCTTATACTGTATATCAGAAATAAAGCCTGTCTATTGCATGACTTTCTTCTCTTAGGATACAGGGGTGTATGCCATGTTGACCCAGTGACTTGTCTATCTTAATTTCTTTTAAGATGGCGCTGCATTTCTTCCTGGGTCAGACAGGACACATTTAATAAGGAGATTACTATGACACTCTGGTTTTCATCTGACATTTCCTTTTCACCAGTGAACACAGTGGAGAAACACATATTTAATAAACTTTTGTTTTCCACCACACCCTCTACAACTCCTCATTTATCATGCTTCAAAGGGCCAACACTTTCAGGTTTAACCTTTTTACCATTTATATGCTTCGGAACATTTTAGGGTTATTTTACTTTGCTTGGCAATGAGCCCCTCTGTCTCCAGCTTGGGTTCCTCAGCGTTATGCCTTTCCATTCTCCTGCTCTTTTATAGACTATAATGGGGTCCGTTAGGTTTCCCCTTAGAGGAAGATTTTTGAAGCGGAGACAAAAGTCCTGCTTTTTCACAGCACTTTATATGTCTGTGCATTTGTAGAGTCCAAACTCTTTAGAAAAGGTATTGTAACTTTTTTACGGCCTGATGTGCATCAACAACTCTTTTTACATATGTTGTAAAGATCGGAGTTTGATACATCCCTGATCTTTAACGGGATTGTCCTAGGCAAAATATTCAGCAGTTTTCAAATCATTTGGATCTAATACTTTTTTAATTGCATGTAATTAATTTAATTAAGGTCCATGGACCTTACTGCTGTAATACCTCATGTACTATATTTTGTCTGATTTTCAGTTTTTACAGTAATCTTGGCATAACCCTTATAAGAGGGCCTAGAAGCCTGTTTATGACATAATAATACATCAGTACTATAAACTGTATAAAATGGATGGGGGAACCTGGTATTTCGAATTGGGCCCAGGAGGTTCAAGTTATCGTGATAATAAAGCCCCATGGAAAACAGCACACTTTATTTCATAAGAAAAAAGAACAAGCAAAAAATAATGTTTCATAAGGGTAATTTTTTATATCTGCTACATAGACACATCCGACATTGCATTCTCACTTCCTACTGTTTCTATAGTAGACAAGATAACACTAAAGTGGTTTGATTCCATCTGGATTTTTCACTCCTGACCTCGGCAGATCTCTGCTCTTATTGACCCAAAGCCCACAGAGATTAGAGGAGCATATTAGTTCCCTCTCACCTCTCGCTGCAACCATTTCCTACTCATATGAAAGGCTTTCCTTGAATTTCATCAAATCTGGGTTGCAGGCCTATTTCGTAACATTAATTCTCTTCCATCGCTGACTGCCACATCAATTCAGTATTTTATAAACTATTTCAGGGATCCGATTTATCAATGCTGACAGAGCTTCACACCGAAATAAACAGCGCTGCTTCAGGTCAGCTCACTCAACGCTTTCTATTTATCATTATTTAATTCAAGGGCCTAAAATTCTCTGATATTATTAATAGTAAGATGAATCGTTGGAAAACTACAGAATCTGTGGCCAACCAAGTTGAAATAATCCATTTTGGTAAAAATGTCTACGTGGAATTGCAATCCCTGATGGGTGCACTCTCTGTCATTAGCTCCTCTGTATGCATGGCTGGTAAAGTACTGAAGCATTAAGTCCCCAATGAGTATAAAAACTTCATTTGCAATTCCCCTTCCAACAGTTAACATACCAAGGCAAAGGAGAGTGTAGAAAAAAAAATGTAGAGCCGCTGTCAGTGGAATGTAAATGTGCTAATTTAAACCTTTTGTACATGATTAACTTTAAGTTGTCTGGGGTTGAAATTTTGTGTTATGGAGACAGGAAAATCTATTAGTTCATTTCTAAGGGCAGTATTACTTAGCTGCATTAATGGCATATAATCAGCTGCCTAGTATGGATGCAAGCACATAATGGTAGGCCTGCTGACCTCATTACTTTAGTCCTTTTCACGTTGTGCATTGGGGAGCATCAGGAATTTCGACAGTGTCATGGGGATATAGTTCTTACACTTCCTGTGGGAATTATATAAAATACTATACAAAAGTCAAGGAGACAGGATAGAAGTGTAAAATAGCTAAACTGATAAAGGGTGGCATGTGATTAACTGGTCAAAAGGACCAAAAGTAATTTTTTTGTATTTTCCTCTCACCATTCTTGTAGTCATAATGTTTTCAAATAAAAAAATATATATATACATATATATATATATATATATATATATATACACACACAGTATATACAGTATCTCTTATATATATATAAAAATGAGTTTCTGTCTGGACATCTGTCTGTCTTTTATTTATGCGCGATCAAACGACTGGACCGATCTTCACCAAATTTGGCACACAGGTACATCAGGTGTCCGGGAAGGTTTTAGACCAGGTCTCAGTTCTCTAGGACATACCGTTCCTGAGATATTCCCCAAAAATTACCTGCATTAGCCAATACAAGCCTGCAAGTCTTTCTCTTAAAATCCCAACTGCCATACACATGGTCACATGTCCCTTATCAGCCAATAGAAGCTTGCAGGCTGTTAGTCTTCACATACACACAGTTTTACCCAGGTTTCCATAGCAACCCAGCCATTTTTCTTCACTGCTGTAAGTCAGCTTTAGGCTAAGGCTACACGACGATAATAAGTCGCACGACACATAGGGCACAACTACACTGCTACATGCAGGGGGCGGACACTGTGGATGTTACTGTTAAGGGGGCAGGCTGCTGTGGAGGTCTCTGTTAAGGGGGCAGGGGCCACTATTAAAGGGGCAGCTGCTGTGGAGGTCACTGTTAAGTCAGCAGGGTACTGTGAGGTCACTGTTAAGGGAGCGGGGTACTGTGGAGGTCACTGTATCTTTTCTTTTCCTATCACTCTGATGTAGGAGCACTGACCATAACCATAACTAATGGCATCTGAAAAGTGATGAAGTTCTATTTTCTTGTACTTTCCAAAATCATGAGGTACAAAACATCTGGGTATCCAAACTTCTCTCAAGTTTTGCAAGTCTCTTAACCAACGTTCCCCCCTTGGTCTCAAATTTTCAGGTATGGGCTCATCCCATCCCAACTTCTGTCTGCATAATTCTTGTAGTATTTCTTTTACCCTGAGACTTTCTCTTCAATAGATACTTCAAATAAGAACTTATCATTCTCTACATTCCATCCCAATCAACAAGTATGTTCTGAACTGGAAGATGATCATAATTGAGATCTACATTCTTCATTGTTGCTGTACGTTCAGAGTCTCTGATGGATTCCAGTACCTCTCTTCTGTTTGAGATAAATTTGTAAAGGCGCAGGTTTCCTCTTGCGCATAACTTTTGGAATTCTTTCACTAGTTTGATTGCAGATTATGTGGACTGTAGACTTATAAGACCATCATCTACATAAAAGTTTTTCTTCAGAAAATTTGCTGCTGATGGGCAATCTTTTTCATTCTGATTGGCCATGTACTTCATACCATAATTGGCTCAACAGGGACGATGCTGCGCCAAATAAGTGTACTTTCATTCTGTATTCTCCTGGCTATGAATCTGTATCTCCATCCTCCTACCATAGAAAACTCAGGAAGTCTCTATCTTTATTATTCACATGAAACTGGTTGAACATCTTTTTAACGTCACACATGACTGGTACGGGATACTTTCTGAATCTACAGAGTACTCCAGGCAGAGTGTTTGTAAGGTCTGGTCCTCTTAGTAGATGATCATTCAATGCAACACCATCGTACTTTGCTGAGCAATCAAATACTACTCTAATCTTATCTGGTTTCTTTGAGTGGTAAACACCTTGATGTGGGATGTACCACACTTCTCCTTCTTTAGGTTGGTTATTAACTTTCTCTGCATGTCCTTTTTTGAGGATGGCTTGCATGAATTTCAAATAATCATTTTTGAGTTTGGGGTCTCTTCCTATCCTTTTCTTCAAACATTTCAATCTTGCTTGGGCAAGAGTTCTGTTATTTGGCAGACAAGGTCGTTCTCTAAGGCCTCGTTCACATCAGCGTTCAGCCTTTCTGTTCTCCTGCTCCGTTATAGGAGCAGGAGAACGGAAAGGACGGATTGGGCACATAACTGAGACGAGCGGAGCCTACGGACCCCATAGACTATAATGGGGTCCGTTAGGTTTACGCTCAGAAAATGATTTTGGAGCGGAGACAAAAGTCCTGCATGCACAACTTTTGTCTCCGCTCCAAAATCATTTTCTGAGCGTAAACCTAACGGACCCCATTATAGTCTATGGGGTCCGTAGGCTCCGCTCGTCTCAGTTATGTGCCCAATCCGTCCTTTCCGTTCTCCTGCTCCTATAACGGAGCAGGAGAACGGAAAGGCTGAACGCTGGTGTGAACTCAGCCTAAAAGGTAAGGGCATTTTCAAGATGACCTTGTTGATTATGCTGAATACTTTCTTCTAGAGTGTGTACAAACTTTATGTCTTCTTGGGATACATTCTTTTCTTTACAACTTATGTCTGCAAAGTCGGATTCAAGGATCTTGATTACTTTTGCTGGACTTACGGTTGGTAACTCTTGGACAAATATTCGATGACACAATCCTGTCTTGGAGTCTGAAGTGTTCTTTAAGACCTATTTTAGGCCAGTTATTCAATTTCTCTCTAAAAGCTCTTTGTACAAAGAAAGGATGACCATATCTTGCATTTAATTTTTCACAAGCTTGCTTGTAGGCTTCTTTGTCTTTTCTATAGAAGATACCTTCAAGAACGTTGTTTGCTTCCCCACCAACATATCTCTGAAGGTAGAATAACTTGTCGACTGGACTGAAGCAATGATGCTCAATGGTCATTTCAAAACTTGCCTTCAACTCTATGAACTTCAGTAGGTCTCCTGAAAATACAGTAGGTTCCGGAATAGGAAGTCTGGCTAGGACGGTTCTCTGTGTTCTTGCTGGGACAATGGTTGTAACATTCTCCTAAGCATTGCCGTGGCATCTAGGAATAGAATCATCCGGTTCTATTTTCTCACTTAGTTCTGAATTAGGTGAGTCCCTTTCTTTATCTTTTCTGGTAGAGATAGAGGGTAAATCCACACACCTTTTTCCTAATACTGGACTAGGCCTCTCTATGTCTTTCTGAGCAGGGATGGGAGGATAATGACTTATTTCCTCACTAAGTGCTGGAGATTTCCTTCCATTCTCCTGGGAGTATGTAGGAAAGTAGGACTCTGCTTCTTCACTTAGTACAGATTTGAACCTATGACTTCTGATTCATATCCTTTTTGTGTACTCTGAGTCTGGCTTCTATAATTGCAACTTATTTTTGAATTTCCAGACTTTTCAATTCAGCTTCTGTTTGCTGGCGCTGTGTCTCCATTTCAGCTTCCATTTAATGGCGCTGTGCTTCCATTTGACAGCGCTGTGCCTCGATGGCAGCTTCCATGTCAATTTCTGCTCTCTTACAGTAAGTTGTTCAGCTAATTCCTTTCTTTTGGCTAAAGTATTTGAGGACTCTGATATATGGGTGGAACTTCTGCTAGCGAAGGAAATCACACTTGAGATTGTGGTACCACCTAAGGACCTAGCATAGTCTCTCATAAAAAGCTCATTTATTCTACTTCTTGCTTTAACTTCATCATAATTAGCTGCAGATGAAAGTTCTCTTATGAGCTTTACTAAATCTTTTTTGACTGCAGTACATGTGTCCATGGTCCTTATAATATCCTGGGAAGGTGTCATAAACGACCGCAGGTTGACATATGCTGCCATAAGCTCTGATTCAGATTCTTCTACCATCTCTACTATATCACTCAAGTTCCTTTTTATACTTTCTTGCTTTAGCTTTCTACGAATGTCTTCAATGTATGATTTTTACCTATCATACATCCGGGCGAACTTTTTCTCTTTTAGTGCTGCTTCTTGCTCCAAATTTTCCAGCATCTTTAGGGTCGGTTTTCTAGCACGTGAAGAACGTCTTAGTTCATCTGCTTGGGCTATATTTGTTTGATGCAAGACTAATGTTGCATCATACTCTTCTACCTCAGACAGGTTCCCTTGCTCTTCAACTTCTACTCTATCTATCTTTGCATCCTCTAAAAGTGGCATGGTAATACTAGGCTCCGACATTTTACTTTAAATTCTATCACAATCAATACATATAATAAGATGCCTTTCACTTTAAATCAATATTGACAAATGCAGAAATAAATAACTTTCACTTTCAATGCAATACTGACAAAATGCAGAAATAAAAGACTTTCACTTTAAATACTTTAGAGTTCATATACTACAAACTGTTCTTTGTTTTTACTTTAAAGTCTCTTATTTCTGAACGCAAAGAAATGTCTCTTTATGCCAAAGCCTATATGCAATGATAAGTAATAAAATGAAAGCTCTGACCTTATTCTGAAGAGCAGGAACAAATGTCAGTCTTAAAGGAGACGTGTCTTTTCTTGATATGATGCAATGCTCTGTGCTGACTTGCGATGCTCTTTTCAGACTTGCGATGTGCTGGCTTGGATATGCTGCTGCAGGCTTTGGGCCTAGTGGCAGGAAACTAGCTGGCTGCACTATGTGTTATCTCCGTGGATAGCGGAGCCATTTTGCGGACGTGTGAATGGAAAAGATTTTCCTCAGAATGAAAATATATAATAAATTATTAAAGTTAACCAAAAAGCATAGATGTGATAGGCAATAACAAATGCTCGGCAGCACCAAATCAGAAACCATATGTCCTACCACAATCCGGGGGTTTCAGTGCACATCGTTGAATCGAGGAGGGAAAGCAAAACAAACATCCATCCCTGGGCTAGATGATGATGTGTTATTGAAGGACAGGTTGGGCAAAGAACTGTCCCTGATATTGCCCTACAGGGGGGTGCTATTCTGGCCCTGATAGCCTAACCACAGACCACCCGCCCTGATAAGAGCGACCTCGTCCGGAACCTTACCCTATATAAAAATGGCCCTAGTAAGCCCCTAGCCCCCTGACTTCCAGGTGATCACTATATAGATCTATGTGTTTTTGACTCATTATAAAAGTATATTATAAGTATATCGCACCCCTCTGTGTATCACACCTATCAATAGCACACCTATACTAGTGCTTAAAATGAATTTTGTGGCCCTATTAGCCAGTGTATGGTAACAGCCTGTCCCTGCTCCACACAGAAACCTCTCCCTACACTGGCAAAACACTGAATGTAAAATGGCGGCCAGATCAGGTTTATTTATAAGGTAGGGGGTACGTCCATGTGCTGAAATGTCTCAATTGGCTGTCCTGTACCACCTGATGGATGTGTCATGGGTCTTCACAATGTAAAAGAATATGGCGGGGCGCGAATTTCTCCATGTGTTCGCATGTTCGGCGAATCGCAAACACGCAAAGTTCGCCGCAAAACGACCGCCGGGCGAACCGCAAGGCCATCTCTATTGGCAACATAGGACAGGTCGTAGCTGTCCAGCTACAATGAACTCTGGGATCAAGGGATCACCTAAAATGCCATGCATGCAGCCAATCAGCAGCCAGCCAGACCTGTGATGTCACAACCCTATAAATAGCCTCAGCCATATTGGATTCAGCCATTTTCCAGTGTACTTAGTGCAGGGAGAAATGTCAGCAGGTGCTAGGGAAAGTGGTATAAAATAGTTTAAAACTTTTATTTTGCTCAACAGAAGTTCAGGGTAAGAATAGGGAGGAATCATCCCACAGTATTGAAGCAGAACAGGGTTCAGTTGGGGAGTTTATATCCTGGGTAATAGGAACAATCCTATTACACCTTGCTGCACTGACTGCAGATCCAAATTGCCATTATGCAGCTCTGTAATTCCAGCAAACCGTTTTTGTTATTGGGGTGCAAGTGCTGTTTGATAAAGCCATTAACAGGGTTTGTTACAAGGAAATATTTCTACGTCTTATTTGCCATTGTGCGGTGTAGTGATATGGCTTGTATTAGTGGGAAAAAAAGGCTTATTAGCCTTTGAGTGGTAAAGTGAGAAAATTACAGCCCCTTTTGGCGTGTATTAGTGGCAAAAAAATATATATTATTTGCCGTCAGTGGTGCAGTTATATGTTCTAAAGCCCTTTTTGGCGTGTATTAGTGGCACAAAAAAAAAGTATTTTCCGTTGTGTGGTGAAGTGAGAAAATATAGCCCTTTTTGGTGTGTATTAGTGGCAAAAAATATATATTATTTGCCATTCAGCGGTGCAGTTATATGTTTTAAAGACCTTTTTTTGCGTGTATTAGTGGCACAAAAAAAGTATTTGCCATTGTGTGGTGAAGTGAGAAATTACAGCCCTTTTTGGCGTGTATTAGTGGCAAAAAAATATTATATTTTCCGTTCAGAGGTGCAGTTTTATGTTCTAAAGCCCTTTTTGGCGTGTATAAGTGTAAACAAATATGGGGCTATTTGCCGTTCAGCGGTGTGGTTATATGTTCTAAAGCCCTTTTTGGTGTGGATTAGTGACAAAAAAATATATATTATTTACCGTTCAGCGGTGCAGTTATATGTTCTTAAACCCTTTTTTGCGTGTATTAGTTGCACAAAAAAAAGCATTTGTCGTTGTTTGGTGCAGTGAGAAAATTACAGCCCTTTCTGGCGTGTATTTGTGGCAAAAAATATATTTTTTCCGTTCAGCGGTGCAGTTACATGTTCTAAAGCCTTTTTTGTTGTGTATTAGTAGCAAAAAAAATATATATTTGCCGTTCAGCTGTGCAGTTACATGTTCTAAAGCCCTTTTTGGTGTGTATTAGAGGCCAAAAACAATATATTATTTGCCGTTCAGCGGTGCAGTTATATGTTCTAAAGAGATTTACAAAAAATTTTGCACTTCAATGGTAAATGCAATTTAGAATATATGGCTAAACCCACACTGATATTAAAATTAGACTTTCGCCAATATATTTTTATATCAAGAACATACCGTCGCACGCGTGCGACGTCAAGATATCTCAAAGTGGCATGGGACCTAACGCTAACCTACCTGTGCCGCATGGGCAATTACACGGGCCGTATGGGCAATTACAGGGGCATAAGGTCCAACACACAGCGAACAACTCCCAGTTACCTCCAGCGTGAAATCACACATACAATGGGAGGAGGCTGTGAATCCCACCTACCACTGACTCATGTGACGCAGGCCGCACAGGTGCACCTGAATGTTACCCATAGATCAAAATCAAGGCACATTTAAACCTGGAGTTACCACACCTCCAGGCGTGCATGTACAAACAGAATAACAGAATAAAGTTGTCTTAAAAGGAAGACAATGCTCAAAACCCCATATGCTGTTGCGCATTTCTAGCCGGGGGAGCAAATCCTGCACATGTGGTCAGTTGCTAACAGCAATCCCCAGCAAAAATGCATACAATGGAGGATGCCCACAGCGGACCACATGTACGTACCACAAAGACATCCTACAGAGGATAGCCAAATGCATGGATGTGATTGGCTATATAAAACAGATTTACAAAAAAATGGTGCACTACAATGCTAAATGCAATTGACAATATATGGCTAAACCCTCACACTCACATCCCATTTTTGCTGGTGATTGCTGTTAGCAACAGACCACATGTGCAGGATTTGCTCCTCTGGTTAGAAATGCACAACAGCATTTGGGGTTTTAGACATTTTCTGCCTTTTAAGACCACTTTATTCTGTTATTCTGTTGTACATGCATGCCTGGAGGTGTGGCAACTCCAGGTTTGAATGAGCCTTGATTTTGATCTATGGGTAACATTCAGGTGCACCTGTGCGGCCTGAGTCACATGAGTCATTGGTACGTGCGACTCAAAGCCTCCTCCCACTGTATGTGTGATTTCAAGAGTCGGTGGGTTAGTCAGACACAACCCTTAGTTGGCATGGCCTGGGAGCAGGCCCTGTGCCCTCACCTGTCCTCAACCTGTCTCTGTCCTTTTCTGTTCCCTCAGCCAGAGGGAACAGAATTATATGCTGTGGGCTTGGCTCCACTATACAGTGAGGACAAGCTACTAGAGGACAGTCAGCAGCTACTGGCCAGCCAAGATGTGGAGGAGATATCCGCCGCTTCCTCCAGTAGGTGGGCAAGTAGTGATGAGGAGAGTGGCGTGGGAGCTGGTGTTGCGAACGGTTCCTGACCCAGTGTTGCGAACGGCTCCTGACCCAGAGACCATTGAGGAGGACATCAGTGACATGCAGACAGAACTCGATGACGGTGATGTAGATAATCGCACTTGGGAGCCGGGTGAATTAGGGGCAAGAATGTGGAAGCTTGCCCGTGAGGCAGCGGTGGAGCCAGAAAGTTGCTAGCGTGGCCGGGAGGGTGGCAGCAGTGGGAGGTCAGGAGCCAAACGTGCCCTGGGTAGACCACCCGCTTCGCAGGAGCCTACCTGCCCGGAAAGTAGTGGTGCAGGGGTTCACGGAAGCAGCGGGGGTTAGCAGTGAGTCAGTGAGGAGTATTTGGGGGTAAAATCACCTACTCGGCGGTGTGGCAGTATTTTGTTAAGCTGCCGGAGGAGGTGAACATGGCCATTTGTATATTCTGTGGGCAGAAGGTGAAGCATAGCCAGGTTGCCAATGTTATCACCACAGCCCTGCGTCAACATATGCAGCGTCACCATAAAGTGGCCTGGGAGAACCGTGGCTCAGATGTGGTGGTCCACCCTGCCGCAGCAACTGCAGTCAAGGCTCCACCACCACAGCCGAAGGGAGCTGTCTGTCCTTTCCATCATCTGCTGGTCCTGATGCTCCTGCTCCTCCTCCTACTCCTCGTCAGTCATTCCGTCAAAAATCGATGACCGAAGCAATTGCCAAGAGACAACAGTATGTTGTACTTATCCAAAGGCGCAGAAGCTGAATGTGCTCCTGGCCAAGTTGCTGGTGCTGCAGTCCCTCCCTTTCTAAGTGGTGGACTCTGTACTTTTCAGAAAACTGATGGCCTTTGCCGAGCAGAGGTGGAGAGTCCCAAGCTGTCATTTCTTTGCCAAAAAGGCAGTACCAGCCCTGCACACGTACTGTATGTAGAACAGAAGGTGGGCAAGTCCTTGCGCCTTTTGGTGTCTGCCAAAGTGCACGGCAGTGCCGACATGTGGAACTCTAACTACGGTCAGGGACAATACATGTCCTTTATGGCCCACAGAGTGAATGTGGTTCCTGCACAGCCACACCAGCAACTTGGCCAAGTGACACCGCTTCCGCCTCTAAGTTCTCATGCCGTTAGTCCTGCGACAATGTCCCCCTCTGCCTCCTCATCCTCCACCGTGTCCTCAGCCTCCACTGCAGGGACAATTCACAGTGCCCCTCCAGCATACAACATGTGCAAGGGCACTGTGGTGTCACGCTGTTCTGCATCTTGTTTGCCTGGGCGAACTGAGTCACACAGGGGAGGAACTGCTCCATGTCCTTCATCAAGAAATCGAATCTTGACTTTCTTTGCGACAACTCAAAATTGGAACTATAGTGACTGACAACCGGAAGAACATGGTGTCGGCGCTGCGTCAAGGAATGCATGGCACACGTGTTAAATCTGTTTGTCAAGTGCTTCCTGAAGTCTTCCAACCATCTGCAAGACATCCTAAAAATGGCGAGGAAACTTTGCATGTACTTCGGCCACCCAGTACACCGCAAAGCACACCCTCCTTGAGCTGCAGCGACAGAACAACACCTCCCAACATAGGCTGATATGCGACGTTTCCACCTGTTGGAATTCCACCCTCCATATGTTGGACCAACTATATGAAAACAGAAAGGCCATAAATAATTTATTGATGATCCAAGCGGACAGGAGTACTCCCCTGTGTAACTTCGATGTCAGCCACTGGCAGCTCATGCGTGAAACCTGCTGTTTGCTCAGGCCCTTTGAGGAGGCAACGTTATTTGGTTATTTGTCAGTCGCCAGGACTACGGGATGAACAACGTAATTCCACTGCTTTATATCCTGGAACAGATGCTGGTAAATCTGATTGGTCAGGGGACTGGAGACGTGGCATCTAGATCTTACAGCCACATGAGCCCTGTGGGGGCTGAACTGGAGGAGGAGGAGGAAGTCTCACGGACGGTGTACAGGAAACAAGACAAAGCAACATGCATATATGACTCACTGGATCCAAAGCTAAGGAACCAAAAGGGAGACCCCTGCACAAGACCTAGCACTTTCCCTGGCTGCTCAGCCTATGCAAAGATCCCAAAGGTGGAGGTTGCATATCCACGTACCTCGACTATATAACCCCTGAACACCCTACAATAGTGAGGGGACACGACCACCGGCTCCCTACACCAGACACGGAGGGAGTCAGGGTCACCTGGGATCCAGCAAACAGAAAATAACAGATAAATGTACAGCACTTAACTTTGTAGCAGACTGGGAAACAGGATCAGCATGCACACACACTCCAGGAAGAAGTATAAGCCGCCCAGTAAAGCATTATGGGGAGGAATTTAAAGGGAAGCAATCAGTCCAACTACATGGCAGCTGAGAGAGGCTAACGAGATGAGGAACTGAATACCACAACAAAGAAAACTCAAGGAGGAGGTTCTGAAAGGCCTCTGTCAGAGCTTCTCAGCTGTCTGGTTGTGACAGGAAGACATTGGAGCAAAATGGGTGGTTTTTCTACACAGGTAACAGGAGAGGAGGAGCAGGAGCAGCCAGGGGAGCTACAGGGCTATGAGGAAAATGAGGCAGAGGACCCAGACACACCATGGCTGTATGCAGTGGAGATAGAGGCAGGGAGTCCCTGCACAAATGGCCTGATGCATGCTCACTTGCTTGCGTAGTGACAGCCGAATTGTCACCATTTGTAAGAGGGATGACTTCTGGCTCTACACCTTGTTGGACCCTCACTACCGGTCCAAAATGGGTGCCTTTTTTACACCTGCTGAGAGGGAGGACAAACTGAACTACTATAAAGACCTCCTATGTAGTCAGTTGGCCGCTGCCTATCTGTCCATTCTCTCGCAGGTCTGACCGGGGGGGGGGGGGCCCTCTGCGCTCACGTTCCTCTGCCAGGTGGGGGGGTAGGAGCAGTTCCAGCTCCATCAGCAGCAACTTGAGTCTAGAGTCGCTGATGAGCAGTTTTCTTCACCCGCCTAGTGAAGAAACTACTCACCATCAGCAGCAGCAGCTAGACCTGGAGCAGGACCTGAACCAGCAGGTGGTGGCATACTTGGAGTGCAACCCACCACCCCACATTGGGTAGTGATGAGCGGCAGGGTCAATATTCGAATTTGCGATATTTCATGAATATTTGGTCGATTATTTGTCATATATTCAAGAATTTTAGATTATTTTCTTGATCGCAAACAATCGGCAATGTAATATTCATGCAATGCGCTCGAAAATACAGGCGCGGGTCATTATAGCCACATTTCTCAAGCTGCTAGAAGTTTCCTGAGACTGGAGAAAATGGTTGGCACGGCAGAATATTCCAATAGCTTTATATGCAGAGAGAGTGCGATTGCGAAATCGGCGCCAATGATGCGAATATTTTGTCGCAATATGTGCAACTTCACATTTTAACAGGTCTGACTACTTATTAGTGATTGGTGCACTAAGTATTGTCGTGAACTTGTGATATCACAGCACTATGTATGTATGTGGCATAGATACATACATACAGCACTATGTATGTAGCATGTATGTATGGACAGCAAAACCTATCAGCTACACTATATCACTATCTAACCTACACTTACTATCTCCCACTAACTATCTATGTTATATATATAAGCTAATTAACCATCTATTTTAATGACACAGGAAAGCAGAGAGCACAGCAATTACACTGCTGTCTCTCTCAGATCTGCAAAATACTGCATACAAGGGCTGCTGGGGAGGTTCTTATAAAGTAAGGGGTAGGCAACTTTCCTATTGGTTGCTAGGGATGTTGCTAATCTCAGACAAAGAGATTGCAGCCTTCTCATTGGCCCATAAGCAATATGTGAGGTTACTGTTGAAAAAAAATCTAGAATATTCGAAATTATGAATATATATCACTATATTCTAAATATTTGCGAATTCTCGAAGTACAGATATCCGCGATTAATATTCGTGCCCAAAACTACTACTGGGCAGTCAAACTGGATTTTGCCCTGGAAAAGCTGTCCTGCCCGGCCAGTAGTGTGGCATCAGAGAAGGGCCATAGTTACCCCAAGAAGAACTTACCTGTCCACCCAAAAAGTGAAGAGACTGACCTCTGTGAAGATGAATCATGCATGGATCAGCCAGGATTTCCACCCACCAAGACCTGCTGCATTAGACTAGATCATCCATGGTACCACACCAACACTTTGACAAAAGAGACTGGATTCTTCTAGTTACCTGCCTCAGCTACTATTCTGATGCTGCCACCCACCTAATGCCACACATCTCCTGATGCTGCTGCTGCCTCAACACTATGTCACCTTGCCACTCGGTGGCCTCCTGATGCTGCTGCTGCCACCTCCACACTGTCATTGTGAAACCCTGTGGCCTCCTCCTTATGCTGCTGCCGCCACTTCCACACTCTGTCATTGTGCCACCCTGTGGCCTCCTCATGCTGCTGCCACCTACACACTTTGTCATTGTGCCACCCTGTGGCCTCCTCCTGATGCTGCTACTTCTGCCATTAGTGTTGAGCATGAATATTTGAATAGCAAATTTTTATCGCAAATATTGCCACTTCGAGAATTTGCGAATATTTTGTATATAGTGCTATATATTCATTATATCGAAAATTCATCATTTTTTCCATCTGAACACATGATTCCTCTCTGTTTCTTGCTTGTGAGAAGGAAGCAATGTCAAGTTCACAACAATACTTAGTGCACCAATGAGTAATCTGTAGTTAGACCTGATAAAATGTAAAGTTGCACGTAGTGCGATAAAATATCCTAATCACTGCCGATTAGCGCAATCGTGAATATATTGGAGCACTTGACTCTATCTGCATATGAAGCTATTCTAATATTCTGCCGTGCCAACCATTTTCTCCAGTCTCATAAAATTTATACCAGCTTGAAAAATGTAGCCAAAGTGACCGACGCCTGTATTTCGCGTTACGAATTCGCATTACGCGATTTTTACATTGCCGATTTATCGCATTCAATAAAATAATCTTGAATTCTCAAAATTCACGAATATATGATGAATATTCTACAAAATATTTGTGAAATATTGCGAATTCGAATATAGCCCCGCCGCTCATCACTGTCGTTGTGCTACTCTGTGGCCTCCGGATGCTGCTGCCACCTCCACACTGTCATTGTACCACTCTGTGGTCTCCTCATGCTGTTTTCACCTCACCACTATGTCATAGGGCCACTCTGTGGAATTCTCATGCTGTTCCCACTCTCCCTACTTCATGACTGGGCCACTATTTTGCCTTTTGGCCTGGCTGACATCATCATTTATTTGACCCTTCTTCTGATCTGTCAGAAGGAAGGAAAAATGAGACGCACAACAGATCCTGTAAGGCCTGCATGGCATGGTCCCTATTTTGCATCATAATTGGCTTATGATTTGGTAGCCAAAAGCAGGAGTGGCTACAAAACGCAGAAGACATGCAAATATTCCATTCCCGTCTCATCTGTTTTGGATCCACTCCTGTTCTTTTGGGCTTTAGCAATACTGATGGATTACTGACCAAATGCTGACTGAGTGAAGGCGGATGCTTCACAAACAGGATTCGTTTGGGGTTTATTGTTCTGATGGATCAGAGGAAGGGCAAAATAATCAGTGACGTCAACACAAACTTACTGCTGACACCCTCTCCACTCTGTCAGGGGGCTCAACTTGTATAACCGTTTAATAGAACAGGTTCTGTAGACATCTATATGGAATCAGCTGTTAATGGTGTAAAAGGAGTTTGCTTCTTTTTGACGCTAACATTGACCTGTAAGGCTGAGTTCACACTTGAGTTATTTGGTCAGTTTTGGCCCCGTAACTGCCCAAATAAGTGAAGTGTGCAGTGATTCTAAGAGCAACGCCTGCTATCTGCATGTCATACTAACTCACAGTATTATTTCACTACCACAGCACACTCCCTATGCATGTTACTGCAAGGCACAGTGTTCTACACCACTATAAAAGCTATCTGCAGCCAGGAAATAGCAGTTTTTTTAAGCCGTTTTTTTACGTGATTTGCCACAAATAAATTCGGATCGAACTGAATTTTTTTGAAAAATTCAGCGAACCGGCCCAATCAAATTTTTTAGAAATTCGCTCATCTCTAATAATAATATAAACTTTTTTTTTTATCTCATCACATGATTTGAATAATTACTTAGGGTTTTACATAATAATGTACTTACATATACAGTATACATTTAGCTTTCTGCAAGGTTTTCTAACCAAAACCAGTATGATATGCTCTCTAATGTAGAACAAGACTTGTTCCTCCTAGCTAACATGGAGAGGGGAGGTGTAGTGGACATGACTTCTGCAGAGAGAACAGTGTGGCAGGTGTATCAAGCCCTGAGAAATATTAAAGAGCAAAGTATGCTGGGATTGGAAAATCCAACAGGAAGTTAAGGAAAACAGGAAGTTCTGCACGTAAACATCCTGCCAGGATGCAGTGATGCTGAGAATAGGGGAAGGAAAGTTATGACATGAGAAACAGGTATAGGAAGCCAAAATATGGAATGTATGGGGTACTCTGCACAGATTTAAAACAAAACAACAACATACACTGGGTAGTGAATAGTGCTGCAGCACTGTTCCCATTTACCACAAGTGAATTAAAACAGTGCTGCAACACTAATTATGGCCACTATCCAATGTATGAAGCCGTGCTAGGATAGTGCCTATTGTGGACCACAGTAGCCCATTCAAACAGCTGATGGTTAGGGGTGCAGGGTGTCAAAACCCGAACAATCTGATATTGATAACCTATCTTAAGATTTGGTCATCAGTATTGCAGTGCCAAGAAACCACTTTAGGGCAGTAAATGATGTTCAAAAATCTGTGCTAATTTATTCCATCATATACTACAATGTCTGTGTGGAAAGCACTCACTAGTGTGCATTACATGTGGGAAGTAGTGAAGGGCTGCGAGTGCTGACGGTACTCACTCTACCTTCTCTTCTTCTCTAGTGCCGCTCTGCACTGCAGGTCCTGACTGTGTACAGCGACAGGATGTAGTGCACACAGTATGACCCGACACTGCGCGCAGTCAGATGACAGTGCAGCGGAGGCCGGAGAAGAAGACAAGGGAGTGCCACAGGAGGAGCAATTAATAGACCTGGAGAGGAGTAGCGGCGCAAGAGAGGTAAGTGAAGTTCTTTATTTTATCTCTGATCTGAGGTCTGATGGGGGTCTGGCATAAAAGTCTGATCTGAGGTCTAATAGGGGTCTGACATGGAGGTGTGATAGTGGTCTGGCATGGCAGTCTGATCTGAGGTCTGATCGGTGTCTGACATCGAGGTCTGATGGGGCTCTGGGATAGAGGTCTCATGGGGTCTGATGTGAGGTCCTGATATGGGGGTTTCAATTGAGCTCCTGATATGGAGGTCTGATCTGACAATCTGATTTTGGGGTCTGATGTGAGTTCCTGATATGGGGGTATGAACTAAAGATCTGATTTTGGGGTCTGATGTGAGGTCCTGATATGGGGGTCTGATCTAAGAATCTGACATGAGGTCTGATGAAAAAAATAATAAATTCTTATTTTCCTCCTCTAAAACCTGGGGTAGTGATGGACGAACATCCGCCAGGATGATTCGCGAACACGATTAAATGTTCGCGAACCACAAGTTCGCGGCGGGCCCCATTCACTTAAATGAGAGGCGAACCTGAAAAACCTTTAGGTCATATTTGAGGCCTCCAAATACTTATTAGAAGTGCACAAATCGTCCTACAACATGGACAGTGACAAACCAGAGGGGGATCAATGGCAAAAATTCCCACAAAAAATATGGATTTTAATCAGGGGCCATTTTTAATGCGTCTTAAAGGGAAACTCTCAAAAATGTGCCCTGCTGGAGCCTAGAAACTTTTTATTTTAGACCACGGGAGTATAGGCCCCAAATATTAGGCATTCACTAGATAGAAAACATCAAGTGATTAAGTGGCTGGAGGTATATTAGACAGTTAATGGATATCAATTTTACTGCAGGCCAGTGGACTACAGGCCCCAAAAATTATTCATTCAACGTACAAAAAAGAACAATTGATAATGTGGCTGGAGGTACATTAGGCGGTCACTGTATAACAATTTTACTGTTGGCCAGTAAGATTATAGGTCCCAAAAGTTATGCATTCATCGTACATAAAAGATCAAGTGATTATGTGGCTGGAGGTATATTAGACGGTCGATGGATATCAATTTTACTGCAGGCCAGTGGACTACAGGCCCCAAAAATTATTCATTCACCGTACAGAAAAGAACAATTGATAATTTGGCTGGAGGTACATTAGACGGTCAATGGATATCAATTTTACTGCAGGCCAGTGGACTACAGGCCCCAAAAATTATTCATTCACCGGACAGAAAACATCAAGTGATTATGTGGCTGGAGGTATATTAGACGGTCATTGGATATCAATTTTACTGCAGGCCAGTGGACTACAGGCCCCAAAAATTATTCAACGTACATAAAAGTACAATTGATGATTCGGCTGGAGGTACATTAGGTGGTCACCTTATAACAATTTTACTGTCGGACAGTTAGATTACAGGCCCCAAAGATTATGCATTTACAGTACAGAAAAGATCAAGTGATTATAAGGCTGTAGGTATATTAGACGGTCATTGGATATCAATTTTACTGCAGGCCAGTGAACTTCAGGCCCCAAAAATGATGCATTCAATGTACAGAAAAGATCTAGTCATTATGTGGCTGGAGGTGCATTAGTCGGTCGCCGTATAACAATTGTACTGTTGGCCAGTTAGATTACAGGCCCCAAAAATTATGCATTTACCTTACAGAAAAGATCAAGTCAATATGTGGCTGGAGGTATATTAGACGGACATTGTATATTAATTTTACTGCAGGCCAGTAGAGTATAGTCCCCAAACATTAGGCATTCACCGGACGGAAAACATAGTGATTATGTGGCTGGAGGTATATTGGACGGTCATTGGATATCAATTTTACTGCAGGCCAGTACAAATACATGTGAAATACATATGTTTAAAATAACTAAAAATATAAAATTGGATTAAAAACATGGCTAACAAAATCCCCCCTCTTGAAAAAAAAAACTATGGTAATAGGTGAAATTCAATTAAACGTGGTTGTCACAGGTGTTGAATTCCTCCGAGATCTGTGCCTCATTCATTTTTAGAAATGTGAGTTAGTCGACACTGTCATGAGCTAGGCGAGTGCACTTATTAGTCACGATCCCCCCTGCTGCGCTGAATGTCCTTTCGGACAGGACACTCGACAGGGGCAAGCCAAGAGTTCCATGGCAAATTTTGCCAGGTCTGGCCATAGTTCAAGCCTGCACACCCAGTAGTCAAGGGGTTTCTTGCTTCTCAGAGTGTCCACATCGGCCATTAACCTGATGTAGTCGGACACCTGTCGGTCTAGGCGTTCCGTGAGGCTGGATCCAGAGGGCGGCTGTCGATGGGTTGGCTGCAAGAATGACCTCATATCCGAAGTGACCAACACATCTTCAAACCGCCCTCTTCTTGCATGCGCGGTAGGATTGGTACCCACAACTTTTTTAATTGTGAGTGGAAATTCCTCTGCCAGCGACCGCAACAGCAGAATGCAGCATCTCTCGCAGCAAGGCCTGGTAGTGCTGCATTCCGACAGCCCTCTGTGATGCTGGTAACATGGCTGCAATTTTGTGTTTGTACCGGGGGTCTAAGTACGTTGCCACACAGTACTGGTCCTTGCCCTTTATGCCTTTTATACGGGGGTCCATTTTCAAACACTGGAGCATGAAGGCTCCCATTTGCACTAAATTGGAAGCGGTGGAGCGCCCTGGCTCTTGCTCATCGCCCAGGAGAATGTCGTCCTCGGTCTCCTACCCCCATCCACGAACACCAGGGATCCCAGAAAAGTTTAAAGCCTGCTCTTCTTGCTCCTCCCCCCCCGGCACCATCCTCCTCTGACTCCTCTTCATTCAGAATTGCGACTTCCTCATCTTCATGCTCCTGCTCCTCAATGGCTTGATCAATAACACGACGCAATGCACGCTCCAGAAAGAAGGCGTAAGGTATGATGTCACTGATGGCGCCCTGGTTGTGACTGACCAGTTTGGTTATCTCATCAAATGGCCGCAGAAGTCTGTATGCGTCGCGCATGAACAGCCACTGGCGCAGTGAAAAAAATACAAGCTCCCCAGAACCTGTCCTGTCGCAGAGTTCATACAGGTAGTCATTAACGGCACATTTCTGCTGGAGCAGTCTATCAAGCATATACAAGGTGGAGTTCCAGCGAGTCGGGCAGTCACAAATTAGACGTCTGATGGGCAAGTGGTGTCGCCGCTGAACATCAGTAAGATCTTCTAAAATGGCCAGAGATTTTCCTAGTCTTCTGCAAGATGTCCTAGACCCCGGGGTATTTGGCAATGAATCGGTGCACGACTAAGTTCAGGATGTGTGGCATGCACGGCACGTGTGTCATTTTGTCCTGTTTCAGCTCGCTCAGCAGATTGCACCATTGTCGCACACCACTTTACTAACTGTCAAATTGAGCGGGGTTAGCCACTGATCGGCCTGTGACCGCAGAGCTGAAAGGAGTGTAGGACCGGTGTGGCTCTTGGCTTCCAGGCACAACAGCCGCAGCACAGCATGGCAACGTCTCACCTGGCATGTAAAATAGGTTCTGGGGAGCTGGGGGGGGTGCAGCGGAAGAGGCGGTAGCAGTGGAAAAGGAGGAGTTGTCATGGTCTTACCTCCTTGCTGTTCCCTTCGTTTGACATGTGCTGGCGGCCATCTTGGTTTCTGGGTTTTCTTGTAGCCTCCCACCCTGCGGCTCCTCCTTCC
The DNA here is from genome assembly GCF_014858855.1 of Bufo gargarizans. Classification (NCBI taxonomy): domain Eukaryota; kingdom Metazoa; phylum Chordata; class Amphibia; order Anura; family Bufonidae; genus Bufo; species Bufo gargarizans. The sequence continues at coordinate 425,625,211 of NC_058084.1, forward strand.
CACTGGGAGGAGCTGGATGCCCAGCTCATATATATAGGAGGTCTGTGGCTTCAGTTCCTTGCTTGGTCCTCCTGTGTTCACATGCTTCCAAGACTGCTGCTGCTTCTGGTTCCTGATCCTGGCCTCGTCTGACTACCCCGTTGGTTCCTGATTCCGGCTTCGTCTGACTACCCCGTTGGTTCCTGATTCCGGCTTCGTCTGACTACCCCGTTGGTTCCTGTTCCTGGCTTCGTCTGACTACCCTTCTGGTTCCTGACCTCTGTCTCCGCAAGACCCTGCTTCGGTTTAGCCATCCGTTCGGACTTTGCTTACGGCTTGCTCTTCAATAAAACCTTCTTATTTTCCACTTATCTCTTGTTGTACGTCTGGTTCATGGTTCCATGACATTAGGACCAAGCCATGAATTCTGACGGTACAGGGCCACCCTCGCTACCTACGCTGGTTGCCAGACTTGATCAGCAGGATCACCTGTTGGGTCGGTTCGCTGTGGCGTTGCAAACCCTGCTTGAACGCACGGCTCATTTAGCTTCCGTTGCCGATGGGTCGGTTGTCGCTCCTGGGCCCGCTCCTACTGCCGCTCCGGTTGTTGCGCCAGAGTCTACCCTGACACCTGTTGCTGCGCCTGTGGTGTTTCAGGGTATGACCGGTTCTGCCCCCCTTCCACAGCGCTTTGGGGGAGAGCCAACTCAGTGCCGAGGTTTCCTTAACCAGGTGGGCATTTACTTCGAGTTGCTGCCACATGCCTTTCCTACTGAGAGATCAAGGGTGGGCTTCTTGATCTCGCTGCTCTCGGACAAGGCCTTGGCCTGGGCCAGCCCTTTATGGGAGAACAACAATCCGGTGGTTGCCGAGTTTTCCGGTTTTGTTGCTTCTCTTCGGAAGGTATTCGATGTGCCGGCTCGTGCTGCCTCTGCTGCGAAGCTCCTTATGTCCATCAGACAGGGTTCACGATCCGTAGCTGAATACGCCATTGAGTTTCGTACCCTGGCAGCAGAGGTGGGCTGGAATAATGAGGCTCTGGTCGCTGCTTTCTCTCATGGTCTCTCGGATGCCTTGAAGGATGAGGTTGCAGCTAAGGACCTACCAGTGGAGCTCGAGTCTCTTATTTCTTTCCTGATTTTGATTGACACCAGACTCAGGGAGAGACCTTCCTTTAAGGAGAGCCTGCGGAGGTCTCCTAACAGATTGGCGCCTACGTTTGCTGTCCCACCCGTGCCTCCCTCTCCTCCCACGCCTCCTGGGGATGACTTGTCTGGGGGTGAACCCATGCAGCGGGGGTTTGCTCGCCTGTCTGAGGGGGAGAGGGTACTCCGGAGACGCGAGGGCCGATGCATGTACTGTGGTCTCGGTGGGCATTTTCGGTTGGCATGTCCGAACCGTCCGGGAGAACGCTCGCACCTGAGGTCCTGTCGGGGGCAGATCTTGGGTGGAGTCTCCTCGTCCCCGGTTTCCCGTGTTGACAAACCACTGATCACGGTTGTCCTCTCCTGGGTCGGGGGCTCGGTGACGACCCAGGCGTTGGTGGACTCTGGTGCTGGTGGTTTGTTCATTGATAGAGTGTTCGTTGCCGCCAATTCCATTCCTCTGCAGCCTCGAGGTTCCCCACTGGCTCTTGAGGCGATAGACGGCAGACCCCTTCTGCCGCCACACGTGACTCATGAGACCCTTCCAGTGGGGATAGCCATTGGTGCCGTTCACAGAGAGTCGGTCTGTCTCCAGGTTATTTCGTCTCCACACTACTCGGTGGTCTTGGGGTACCCCTGGCTCCAGAAGCATAATCCGACTTTCGATTGGAGATCGGTCGAGATCCTCTCGTGGTCACCGCAGTGTGGGGCTAGTTGCATCCATGGGCCTGTCAAGTTGCTGTGTACTTCCTCGGACTCTCTGTTGCCTCCTGAATACGAAGAGTACCGGGATGTATTCGATAAGGTGCGCGCGGTTGCCCTACCTCCGCACCGCCCATACGATTGTGCCATAGAGTTACAATCCGGTGCCGTTCCTCCTCGTGGCAAAGTCTATCCACTGTCGGTAGCGGAGAATGAGGCCATGGAGGAGTACGTGAGGGAGGCGCTTTCACGCGGACACATTCGCAAATCCTCGTCCCCGGCAGGGGCTGGATTTTTCTTTGTGAAAAAGAAGGGCGGCGAGTTGAGGCCTTGCATCGATTACAGGGGTCTCAATCGCATCACGATCAAGAACGCTTACCCGATACCCTTGATTTCCGAGCTGTTCGATCGCCTCAAAGGGGCCACGGTCTTTACCAAACTCGACCTGAGGGCGGCATATAACCTGGTAAGGATCAAGGCGGGCGATGAGTGGAAGACCGCGTTTAACACCAGGACCGGTCATTATGAATCCTTGGTTATGCCCTTTGGGTTGTGCAATGCGCCCGCAGTCTTCCAGGAATTCATCAACGATGTTTTCCGTGACCTGTTGCAGCAGTGTGTGGTGGTCTATTTGGATGACATCTTGGTATATTCTGCATCCATGGAGGCCCACATTCTGGATGTCAGACGAGTGTTGCAACGCTTACGAGAGAACAAGCTGTTCGGTAAGCTTGAGAAATGCGAATTTCACCGATCCCAGGTAACCTTCTTAGGTTACATCATTTCCGCTGAGGGGTTCTCCATGGATCCTGAGAAGGTTTCGGCTGTCTTACAGTGGCCCCAGCCCAGTGGGCTTCGTGCCCTGCAGCGCTTTTTGGGCTTCGCCAATTATTATCGGAAGTTCATCAGGGACTTTTCCATGCTAGCCAAGCCTCTCACGGATCTGACCAGGAAGGGCAGTAATCCTCAGGTCTGGCCGCTCGAGGCCATCCGAGCTTTTGAGGCTCTAAAGTCCGCCTTTGTGTCGGCTCCGATTCTGTCGCATCCCAACCCTGGGTTGCCTTTTGTCCTCGAGGTGGACGCGTCTGAGACGGGAGTAGGCGCCCTCCTGTCTCAGCGTAGAACACCAGAGGGTCCTCTGCTTCCTTGTGGGTTTTACTCCCGGAAACTGTCTTCCGCGGAGTGCAACTATCAGATTGGTGACAGGGAGTTATTGGCCATCGTGCAGGCCCTTAAAGAATGGAGGCACTTGCTCGAGGGCTCGGTGGTTCCGGTTCTCATCCTGACGGACCACAAGAATCTGACCTACCTCTCTGAGGCCAAGAGATTGACACCACGTCAGGCCAGATGGGCTCTGTTCTTGTCACGTTTTAATTACGTGGTCTCCTACCTACCCGGCTCCAAGAACATCAGAGCGGATGCCTTATCACGGCAGTACTCCGAGCTGTCCGGGGAGGAGTCGATTCCGACTACGGTCATACCCCCGAATCAGATCCTGGCCGCTATTCGCACCAGCCTGACTTCTCCTCTGGGTGAGCAGATTTTGGCGGCTCAATCTGGTGCTCCCTCTGGGAGACCCAACGGCAGATGTTTTGTGCCTGAGGAGTTGCGCACTCGGTTGTTGCGAACCTACCATAACTCCAAGGCCGCGGGGCACCCTGGAAAGAATCAGCTGTCCTGGGCGGTTTCACGTCTGTTCTGGTGGCCTTCTCTACGTTCCGACATCGCCGCATATGTAGCGGCATGCTCCGTTTGTGCCCAGAGTAAGTCCCCTCGGCACCTTCCGTTGGGCCTTTTGCAACCCATAGCCACCGGGGAGCGTCCATGGTCACACCTGGGGATGGATTTCATTGTGGACCTCCCTGCATCCCGAGGCCATACGGTCATTCTCATGATTGTGGATCGGTTTTCCAAAATGTGCCACTGTGTTCCTCTCAAGAAGTTACCCTCTGCACAAGAGTTGGCCTCGATTTTTGCCAGGGAGGTCTTCCGGTTGCACGGTTTGCCCAAGGAGATTGTGTCGGATCGGGGGAGTCAGTTTGTGTCCAGGTTCTGGCGCGCCTTTTGCTCCCAGTTGGGGATTCATCTCTCTTTCTCCTCGGCCTACCACCCTCAGTCCAATGGGGCCGCAGAACGATCCAATCAGGCCTTGGAGCAATTCCTTCGTTGCTATGTCTCCGATCACCAAGACAATTGGGTTGACCTCCTGCCTTGGGCTGAGTTTGCCAGGAACACGGCGGTGAACTCTTCCTCTGGGACGTCTCCCTTCATGGCCAATTATGGGTTCCAACCTGCCGTGTTACCGGAGGTATTCTCTCCCCAGGATATTCCGGCTGTGGAGGATCACCTTTCCGTCCTACGTGCTTCTTGGGTACAGATCCAGAGGTCCCTTGAGGTCTCTGCGCAGCGCCAGAAACTCCAGGCTGATCGCAGACGAGCGCCCGCTCCTTCCTACCAGGTCGGAGACCGCGTATGGTTGTCCACCCGCAACCTCAACCTTCGAGTGCCCACTCCCAAGCTGGCGCCTCGCTTTGTTGGTCCCTTCCGAGTGCTTCGCAGGGTAAACCCGGTAGCCTATGCCCTTGCGCTTCCTCCTGGCATGCGGATCTCCAACGTGTTTCATGTCTCCCTGTTGAAGCCACTGGTGTGTAATCGTTTCACTTCCTCGATTCCTCGGCCTCGTCCGGTCCAAGTGGGCAATCGTGAGGAGTATGAGGTGAGCAATATCCTGGACTCACGCCTGGTCCGCGGTCGGGTGCAGTTTTTGGTCCATTGGCGTGGTTATGGTCCAGAGGAGCGTTCCTGGGTTCCCTCCGCAGATGTCCATGCTCCTGTCTTGCTCCGAGCCTTCCACGCACGCTTCCCTCAGAAACCGTTCCTTACTCCGCGGAGGAGGGGCCCTTGAGGGGGAGGTACTGTCATGGTCTTACCTCCTTGCTGTTCCCTTCGTTTGACATGTGCTGGCGGCCATCTTGGTTTCTGGGTTTTCTTGTAGCCTCCCACCCTGCGGCTCCTCCTTCCCACTGGGAGGAGCTGGATGCCCAGCTCATATATATAGGAGGTCTGTGGCTTCAGTTCCTTGCTTGGTCCTCCTGTGTTCACATGCTTCCAAGACTGCTGCTGCTTCTGGTTCCTGATCCTGGCCTCGTCTGACTACCCCGTTGGTTCCTGATTCCGGCTTCGTCTGACTACCCCGTTGGTTCCTGATTCCGGCTTCGTCTGACTACCCCGTTGGTTCCTGTTCCTGGCTTCGTCTGACTACCCTTCTGGTTCCTGACCTCTGTCTCCGCAAGACCCTGCTTCGGTTTAGCCATCCGTTCGGACTTTGCTTACGGCTTGCTCTTCAATAAAACCTTCTTATTTTCCACTTATCTCTTGTTGTACGTCTGGTTCATGGTTCCATGACAGGAGTCAGCTGAGGAGGAGACGGAGGATGGAGTATGAGGAGGAGAAGAAGAGGCAGGCTTGCATGTAATCCGTGGCGGTAAAACCAAATCCACATGGGTGCCATGGGTTGCATGCTTGACAGCCTACGGTGGCCAGAGACTACGGTGGCCAGACATGTTAATGTTGTCCATAATGGACGTCTGACAGTGCTCAAATTTATGGGCATTAAACGGGTTCGCAAACCACTACGCGGGGGAGACAAGGATAAACGCATCTTACAACGTGAATGTTGGTGGATTTTTGAACTGAATAGGATCTGGAATCTAGTCCCTCTCATTAATTGGGCACTTGCCAGGGATTGGTTTAATATATCATGGCAACAGCGATGTCATGCCCTTATATATTATGCAGCTATTACTATTGATGCATGGACCTTTAAGGACCTGGGTATTGGGGTTACCTTCCAGGACCTGTCAACCCCTTTCCCCGCCCCTTGGGCGTGACTGAAGAACCCACATGATGCTCCCCATGTGTGTAATAACGCGGCGACGCACGGGCGGTGCGCGATGACATCAACACACATGGGGAGGTGGCAACTTTAGTTTAAAAGGACGTGCACTGTAGTGCACGGTTGCTAAGACGCCATAGGCAAATAAGGGACGCCAGACATCGCTTCTTGAAGAGAACCCTTGCCGCAGCACCCTCCAGAAACTGAATTTTTTATGTCACCCCACAAGTTTTCTATTGGATTAAGATTCAGGGATTGGGCTGACCACTCCATAACGTCAATCTTGTTGGTCTGGAACCAAGATGTTCCACGTTTACATAGTTTTAAATTAGCGGGGCAAAGGTTTAAAAGTAATATCAGGAAGTATTACTTTACTGAGAGAGTAGTGGCCTTCCTGCAGAAGTGGTAGCTGCAAATACAGTGAAGGAGTTTAAGCATGCATGGGATAGGCATAAGGCCATGCTTCATATAAGATAGGGCCAGGGGCTATCCATAGTACTTAGTATATTGGGCAGACTAGATGGGCCAAATGGTTCTTATCTGCCGACACATTCTATGTTTCTATGTTTACTGGTGTGTTTGGGGTCGTTGTCTTGTTGAACACCCATTTCAAGGGCATTTCCTCTTCAGCATAAGGCAGCATGACCTCTTTAAGTATTCTGATGTATTCAAACTGATCCATGATCCCTGGTATTCGATAAATAGGCCCAACATCTTATTATGAGAAACATCCCCATATCGTGATACTTGCGCCACCATGCTTCACTGTCTTCACAGTGTACTGTGGCTTGAATTCAGTGTTTGGGGGTCGTCTGACAAACTGTCTCCGGGCACTAGACCCAAAAAGAATCATCTTACTTTCATCAGTCCACAAAATGTCTCTTTAGGCCAGTCAATGTGCTCTTTGGCAAATTGTAACGTCTTCAGCACATCTCTTTTTTTCAACAGTGGGACTTTGCGGGGGCTTCTTGCAGATAGCTTGGCTTCACATAGGCATCTTCTAATTGTAACAGTACTCACAGGTAACTTTAGACCTTCTTTGATCTTCCTGGAGCTGATTGTTGGCTGAGTCCTTGCCATTTTGGCTATTCTTCTATCCATTTGAAACATAGAAACATAGAATGTGTCGGCAGATAAGAACCATTTGGCCCATCTAGTCTGCCCTATATACTGAATACTATAAATAGCCCTTGGCCCTATCTTATATGAAGGATGGCCTTATGCCTATCCCATGCATGCTTAAACTCCTTCACTGTATTTGCAGCTACCACTTCTGCAGGAAGGCTATTCTATGCATCCACTACTCTCTCAGTAAAGTAATACTTCCTGATATTACTTTTAAACCTAATTTAAAACTATGTCCTCTTGTAGCAGATTTTCTTCTTTTAAATATTGTCTCCTCTTTTACCTTGTTGATTTCATTAATGTATTTAAAAGTTTCTATCATATCCCCTCTGTCTCATCTTTCTTCCAAGCTATACATGTTAAGGTCCTTTAATCTTTCCTGGTAAGTTTTATCCTGCAATCCATGTACCAGTTTAGTAGCTCTTCTCTGTACTCTCTCCAAAGTAGCTTTGTGGGTTCTGACGGTATTGCTCACACTGGGCTCGGTGATGGGAGGCCAGGTGCTTTCCTAAGATGGCCGTCTGTAGGTGAATGTTGGGCTTACCGCGACTTATGCGTTGACAGCACAGGTTACAGATGGCAAGACTATTGTCAGCAGCTGATACGTTAAAAAAAGCCCACACTGCGGAGCCAATTGCCGGCATTCTGGGAGGGCCAGATGTGATCGTGCATGGTGAATGGCTTGCTCCAGATACATTTGCAGTCTGCTTTTTGCCTCCTGTGCACTGTAAGTTCTTCCTGCTTCTTCTCCTTCTCCTCCATATCTGCTGCTCCATCTCTCCCTCTGAACTCCCCTCCTCTTCCTTTCTTGTGGGCACCCACGTGACGTCCATCGACACATCATCATCGTCACCTTAACCACCACTGACATTAGAGATCTCGGACTAGGCAGTGACAGCGGGGACTACCCTCCTTGGGCAGATCTGGGTACTGTCGTCCGACAGCTGGGTGGCAGCCGTTGCTACCTCCTCTTCCTCATCCGATGCCAAGAATGGCTGCGCGTCGGTAAGTTCTGGGAATGGATGGGAAAATAATACCTCTGACTCGAGTGAAGGGGCTATGGCGGTGGTGGTGTCTTTGGGGGTGCACACAGCAGAGAGTGAGGAGGGTGCTGATACAGAGTATTAGAAGGGTGCAGAAGCGGAAGGCTGAGTGAGCCACTCAACCAACTCTGGTGCATCCTTTGACTTACTCGCATGCACCTTCTCCAACTTCCCACTTAGGCTCCGGTCTGGTGCACCTACCCAAGCCCTACCACCCCTGTGGAATAGCCTGCCTCTTCCTCTACCTGTCATTTTCAAAATGACCCTGTGACAAAGTCCCTATAGAAGAGCAGTATTTGTGGAAGCAGGTATATAGAACTCCTTAATGATTATTTGCCGGAAGCAGGTATATCAAACCCCTTATTCAGTTTTTTGGGGAGCAACAGGTACAGTATATCACACCAGTTGCAATTAGTTGTTCCAATAGCGTTTGTCCCTCTGTATAGCTGTGGTATTGCATCAGAATCGCACACAACCGCTGCACAATTCAAATGCACTATATAGAAAGTATATTATAAGTATATCACACCCCTGCCTCAGTTTTTTGGGGGGCAACTGGTATATCACACCAATTGCAATTAGTTGTTCCAATAGCGTTTGTCCCTCTGTATAGCTGCAGTATTGCAAAACAAACAAGTGGAAGTGATGTATCAAAATGTCATTTATTAATAAAATACAACATATGGGGAGACAACAGGATGGTATACAGTTTACGGAGAAGCGCAGGGCCAATGGCACCAAAGAACCACCACGATATCTGTGTAATGTAAAGCACAGGTAAGTACAGCCTATAGATCAAGGCGTGAACCTCAAGGATGACCAGGACAGTGTGACACAAAAGGGTCGCCCTCATAAGGCTATGTACACAAAGTACAAAAAGACCATGCCTGGTAACCCATGAGCAATCACCCACATACCAAAATGCCTAGGCGCCTGGACTACAGATGTGATAAACAGTCCCAGGTAAAAATCAATACCTAAATCACAAAGATGACATGCGCCTAGATCAGAGGGACCCACTATGGATATCTGTAGGGGTACCCTATGAGGAATGTGAGGCTGTACTAATAACAGAACGTACCTGAAGACATGGTGGTGCGATGAATGTCAGACCCTGAGCACGAGACCTCGACGCGTGTTTCACCTAACCGGCTTCGTCAGGAGGAACCGCACACAACTGCTGCACAATACAAATGCACTATATAGGAAATATATTATAGGCATAGCACACCCCTGCCTCAATCAGTTTTTTGAGGGGACAACTGGTATATCACACCAGTTGCAATTAGTTGTTCCAATAGCGTTTGTCCCTCTGTATAGCTGCGGTATCTCAGCAGTACTGCACACAATTGCTGCACAATACAAATGCACTATATAGAAATTATATTATAGGTATATCACACCCCTGCCTCAATCAGTTTTTTGGGGGGGGGCAACTGGTATAGCACACCAGTTGCAATTAGTTGTTCCAATAGCGTTTGTCCCTCTTTATAGCTGCATGTAACGGATCTCCTGGCACCCCGACTGGGTGCCTCCGTCGATAGATGCTCCTAGTGCTTCCCGAGGACTCCAAGCACTCCCCTTGACACCGTAAGCGCTGCAGACCCCACAAACTGCCGAAGCTTGGTTGAGGTCTCACCGTCTCCTACCCACCCTGGACCTACGACAAGGCTCCAGGCTCCAGTTGCTGAACCTCTCCTAAATCCAGAGAGCAGGTACAGCTCTTACAAGAGCTAATAGTATAGCCCGGGGAGTATAGCAAATCTTCAGCGTATAGCAATCCCCAGTGTCGATCAGTTACCCAAACACCAGCCTCAACATGATGAAGGGTAAAACGGGAACTCTTTATTGAACACACAAGCATTGACTTATACACATTTTCCAACAAGGTTACCACCCACAGGGTTTTGTAAAAACAACCAATAAACACGTACAATACACTCAGACATTCCCACACAAAATCCTCCCCTCTGTCTGTGATACAATTACCCCACACAATGGGTTGATGCAATTGTATCACAGGCAGGAGAATACACAATGTCTTCTGTCCTGGAGACAACCGAGGCGTAATTCAGTTATCTCTCAGGACAAAGGGAAATCGCCGATACACACGTGGAGACAATAGGACAGACATCACCACTCAAATATACAATGTCCCACCCTTTACAGTACATATAGACATTTAACATATCCCAAAATGGCACAAATTAGACCAGGGGTTCAAACGTTAGTAAAAGTACTATGTGAACAAAGGAAGCATGGCTGATGAGAGGGCCCATAATCCTGGGGCAAGAGGCTGGCAACCAGGCCTCTCCACCACCCAGTGGCGAGGTTGGTTTCGCCTCACTGCAGTTTCGCAGGAGAACTGCACACATCTGCTGCACAATAAAAATGCACTATAATATACTTTCTATGTTAGAAAGTATATTATAAGTTTATCACACCCCTCAGTATATCACACCTATCGCTAACACCTATACCAGTCCTTAAAAATACTTTTGTGGCCTTATTAGCTAGCGTTTGGTGTAGCTAACAGTCTGTCCCTGCTCTGCACAGCAACCTCTCCCTACACTGGCAAAAGACTGAATGTAAAATGGCGGCCAGATCGGGTTTATTTATAGGGTAGGGGGTGTGTCCATGTGTTGAAATGTCTCAAATGGCTGTCCTGTCCCAACTGATAGATGTGTCATTGGTCAATGTTCTGCATAATGCAAAAGATTAAGTTCGCTGCGAAACAACCGCCGAGCGAACCGCAAGGCCATCTCTTACCTGGGGTGCGTCTCATTATCAGGTACATCTTGTAAAGCAAAAAATACAGTATGTTCAAAAATGAAATGCTATTTGACTGGTTCTATGCTTTAGACAATTTCCTTGATGACCTGATCACACGGTTTCCAGTTATTGGGTAGTGTGGCAATTAACAAAAATAAAAATCATTGGGCTGTTCAGGTAAAGGTACTATTATTCAACAGAGATGAGCAAACTTCTTAAAATTCTCTTTGTGTCTGATTTGTCTAAATTTTTTAAAGAATTAGATTTGGGTCAAAATTGATTCTACACAAATCATATACACTCCAACTGGCCTGAAAATTGATATATTACACTCTGAAGTCTCCTAGCACTCAGACTTTTTTTTTTTTTTTTCGTTTTATCTTATTTCCACCCTCCTTTTTAAGCTCTTTAATGGAGTGACAGAATTCGCAAATAATGTCAGAGTGACTGTAGAATTGCATTCTGCAAACTATCTTATCCTAGAATAAGCTTTTTAAAAAATGCAAAGTCTGAATTTAAAAGAAAAAAGGTTTATTTAATTAACCACTACAGGACCGCTGTACGCAGAATTGCGTCTTTGCGGTGGCCCTGTTATTCCGAGTGGACGCGCCGGTGCGTCATCTCGCGAGACGCGAGATTTCGGGCAAAGCCGGCCCGCGCATGCGCATCGCGGGTCGGCAAAAGTTAAAGCACAATTTCGTCATCAGCCTGCCAGCCAATGATCGTTGCTGGCAGGCTGATGATTTTCAAGAAATCAAATCAGAAGCCAGTTAACACTTTATATTTATAAATATAAGGTGTTAAATGGCTTTTCTTCTCCTCTGCTGGTCCTTTTCGTCAGTTGGTTCCATCAGAGGAGCACAGTTCACAGTGAGTACACCCAACACTACACTTAGCCCCCAGATCACCCTCCATCACCCCAATTAACTCCTTGAAAAAAGGCTTATTTAATTAACCACTACAGGATCGCCGTACGCAGGATTGCGTCTTTGCGGCGGCCCTGTTATTCCGAGTGGACGCGCCGATGCGTCATCTCGCGAGACGCGAGATTTCGGGCAAAGCCGGCCCGTGCATGAGCATCGCGGGCCGGCAAAAGTTAAAGCACAATTTCGTCATCAGCCTGCCAGCCAATGATCGTTGCTGGCAGGCTAAAGATTTTCAAGAAATCGAATCAGAAGCCAGTTAACACTTTATATTTATAAATATAAGGTGTTAAATGGCTTTTCTTCTCATCTGCTGGTCCTTTTCGTCGGTTGGTTCCAGCAGAGGAGCACAGTTCACAGTGAGTACACCCAACACTACACTTAGCCCCCAGATCACCCTCCATCACCCTCCATCACCCCAATTAACCCCTTGATCGCCCCTGTCAATCACCTAGTGAAAGGGAAAAAAGTGATCAGTGTAAACTGTGACTTTTTTTCCCCACTGGTATTGACTAGAGTTGAGCGGACACCTGGATGTTCGGGTTCGAGAAGTTCGGCCGAACTTCCCGGAAATGTTCGGGTTCGGGATCCGAACCCGATCCGAACTTCGTCCCGAACCCGAACCCCATTGAAGTCAATGGGGAGCCGAACTTTTCGGCACTAAAAAGGCTGTAAAACAGGCCAGGAAAGGGCTAGAGGGCTGCAAAAGGCAGCAACATGTAGGTAAATCCCCTGCAAACAAATGTGGATAGGGAAATGAATTAAAATAAAAATAAAATAAATAAAAATTAACCAATATCAATTGGAGAGAGGTCCCATAGCAGAGAATCTGGCTTCACGTCACCCACCACTGGAACAGTCCATTCTCAGATATTTAGGCCCCCCGGCACCCAGGCAGAGGAGAGAGGTCCCGTAACAGAGAATCTGTCTTCATGTCAGCAGAGAATCAGTCTGCATGTCATAGCAGAGAATCAGGCTTCACGTCAGCCACCACTGCAACAGTCCATAGTCATATATTTAGGCCCAGCACCCAGGCAGAGGAGAGAGGTCCCGTAACAGAGAATCTGTCTTCATGTCAGCAGAGAATCAGTCTGCATGTCATAGCAGAGAATCAGGCTTCACGTCACCCAACATTGGAACAGTCTATTGGCATATATTTAGGCCCAGGCACCCAGGCAGAGGAGAGAGGTCCCGTAACAGAGAATCTGTCTTCATGTCAGCAGAGAATCAGTCTGCATGTCATAGCAGAGAATCAGGCTTCAAGTCACCCAACATTGGAACAGTCCATTGGCATATATTTAGGCCCAGGCACCCAGGCAGAGGAGAGAGGTCCCGTAACAGAGAATCTGTCTTCATGTCAGCAGAGAATCAGTCTGCATGACATAGCAGAGAATCAGGCTTCACGTCAGCCACCACTGCAACAGTCCATTGTCATATATTTAGGCCCAGCACCCAGGCAGAGGAGAGAGGTCCCATAACAGAGAATCTGTCTTCATGTCAGCAGAGAATCAGTCTGCATGTCATAGCAGAGAATCAGGCTTCAAGTCACCCAACATTGGAACAGTCCATTGTCATATATTTAGGCCCAGCACCCAGGCAGAGGAGAGAGGTCCCGTAACAGAGAATCTGGCTTCATGTCAGCAGAGAATCAGTCTGCATGTCATAGCAGAGAATCAGGCTTCACGTCAGCCACCACTGCAACAGTCCATTGTCATATATTTAGGCCCAGCACCCAGGCAGAGGAGAGAGGTCCCATAACAGAGAATCTGGCTTCATGTCAGCAGAGAATCAGTCTGCATGTCATAGCAGAGAATCAGGCTTCACATCAGCCACCACTGCAACAGTCCATTGTCATATATTTAGGCCCAGCACCCAGGCAGAGGAGAGAGGTCCCGTAACAGAGAATCTGGCTTCATGTCAGCAGAGAATCAGTCTGCATGTCATAGCAGAGAATCAGGCTGCACGTCAGCCACCACTGCAACAGTCCATTGTCATATATTTAGGCCTAGCACCCAGGCAGAGGAGAGAGGTCCCGTAACAGAGAATCTGGCTTCATGTCAGCAGAGAATCAGTCTGCATGTCATAGCAGAGAATCAGGCTTCACGTCAGCCACCACTGCAACAGTCCATTGTCATATATTTAGGCCCAGCACCCAGGCAGAGGAGAGAGGTCCCGTAACAGAGAATCTGTCTTCATGTCAGCAGAGAATCAGTCTGCATGTCATAGCAGAGAATCAGGCTTCACGTCAGCCACCACTGCAACAGTCCATTGTCATATATTTAGGCCCAGCACCCAGGCAGAGGAGAGAGGTCCCGTAACAGAGAATCTGGCTTCATGTCAGCAGAGAATTAGTCTGCATGTCATAGCAGAGAATCAGGCTTCACGTCACCCAACATTGGAACAGTCCATTGTCATATATTTAGGCCCCGGAACCCAGACAGAGGAGAGGTTCATTCAACTTTGGGTAGCCTCGCAATATAATGGTAAAATGAAAATAAAAATAGGATTGAATGAGGAAGTGCCCTGGAGTACAATAATATATGGTTAAGGGGAGGTAGTTAATGTCTAATCTGCACAAGGGATGGACAGGTCCTGTGGGATCCATGCCTGGTTCATTTTTATGAACGTCAGCTTGTCCACATTGGCTGTAGACAGGCGGCTGCGTTTGTCTGTAATGACGCCCCTTGCCGTGCTGAATACACGTTCAGACAAAACGCTGGCCGCCGGGCAGGCCAGCCCCTCCAAGGCATACAAGGCTAGCTCTGGCCACGTGGACAATTTAGAGACCCAGAAGTTGAATGAGTCAGTACGTGGAGGGGTGTGCACACGTACTGTTCCACCATGTTAGTGAAATGTTGCCTCCTGCTAACACGTTGCGTATCAGGTGGTGGTGCAGTTAGCTGTGGCGTGTTGACAAAAGTTTTCCACATCTCTGCCATGCTAACCCTGCCCTCAGAGGAGCTGGCCGTGACACAGCTGCCTTGGCGACCTCTTGCTCCTCCTCTGCCTTGGCCTTGGGCTTCCACTTGTTCCCCTGTGACATTTGGGAATGCTCTCAGTAGCGCGTCTACCAACGTGCGCTTGTACTCGCGCATCTTCCTATCACGCTCCAGTGCAGGAAGTAAGGTGGGCACATTGTCTTTGTACCGTGGATCCAGCAGGGTGGCAACCCAGTAGTCCGCACACGTTAAAATGTGGGCAACTCTGCTGTCGTTGCGCAGGCACTGCAGCATGTAGTCGCTCATGTGTGCCAGGCTGCCCAGGGGTAAGGACAAGCTGTCCTCTGTGGGAGGCGTATCGTCATCGTCCTGCCTTTCCCCCCAGCCACGCACCAGTGATGGGCCCGAGCTGCGTTGGGTGCCACCCCGCTGTGACCATGCTTCATCCTCATCCTCCTCATCCTCATCCTCGTCCTCCTCGTCCTCCAGTAGTGGGCCCTGGCTGGCCACATTTGTACCTGGCCTCTGCTGTTGCAAAAAACCTCCCTCTGAGTCACTTCAAAGAGACTAGCCTGAAAGTGCTAAAAATGACCCCTCTTCCTCCTCCTCCTCCTGGGCCACCTCCTCTTCCATCATCGCCCTAAGTGTTTTCTCAAGGAGACATAGAAGTGGTATTGTAACGCTGATAATGGCGTCATCGCCACTGGCCATGTTGGTGGAGTACTCGAAACAGCGCAACAGGGCACACAGGTCTCGCATGGAGGCCCAGTCATTGGTGGTGAAGTGGTGCTGATCCGCAGTGTGACTGACCCGTGCGTGCTGCAGCTAAAACTCCACTGTGGCCTGATGCTGCTCGCACAGTCTGTCCAGCATGTGCAAGGTGGAGTTCCACCTGCTGGGCACGTTGCATATGAGGCGGTGAGCGGGAAGGCCGAAGTTACGCTGTAGCGCAGACAGGCGAGCAGCGGCAGGATGTGAACGCCGGAAGCGCGAACAGACGGCCCGCACTTTATGCAGCAGCTCTGACATGTCGCGGTAGTTGTGAATGAACTTCTGCACCACCAAATTCAGCACATGCGCCAAGCAAGGGATGTGCGTCAAACCGGCTAGTCCCAGAGCTGCAACGAGATTTCGCCCATTATCGCACACCACCAGGCCGGGCTTGAGGCTCACAGCAACCACTCGTCGGTCTGTTGTTCTATACCACGCCACAACTCCTGTGCGGTGTGGGGTCTGTCCCCCAAACATATGAGTTTCAGAATGGCCTGCTGACATTTACCCCGGGCTGTGCTGAAGTTGGTGGTGAAGGTGTGTGGCTGACTGGATGAGCAGGTGGAAGAAGAGGAGGAGGAAGCTGATTAGGAGGAGGTGGCAACAGGAGGCAAAGAATGTTGCCCTGCGATCCTTGGCGGCGGAAGTACGTGCGCCAAACAGCTCTTCGCCTGGGGCCCAGCTGCCACTACATTTACCCAGTGTGCAGTTAGGGAGATATAGCGTCCCTGGCCGTGCTTACTGGTCCACGTATCTGTGGTTAGGTGTACCTTGCTACAGATGGCGTTGCGCAGTGCACACTTGATTTTATCGGATACTTGGTTGTGCAGGGAAGGCACGGCTCTCTTGGAGAAGTAGTGCCGGCTGGGAACAACATACTGTGGGACAGCAAGCGACATGAGCTGTTTGAAGCTGTCTGTGTCCACCAGCCTAAATGACAGCATTTCATAGGCCAGTAGTTTAGAAATGCTGGCATTCAGGGCCAGGGATCGAGGGTGGCTAGGTGGGAATTTACGCTTTCTCTCAAATGTTTGTGAGATGGAGAGCTGAACGCTGCCGTGTGACATGGTTAAGATGCTTGGTGACGCAGGTGGTGGTGTTGGTGGTACATCCCCTGTTTGCTGGGCGGCAGGTGCCAACGTTCCTCCAGAGGTGGAGGAAGAGGCCGAGGCGGCAGCAGCAGAAGAGGCCGAGGCGGCAGCAGCAGAAGAGGTAGCAGGGGGAGCCTGAGTGACTTCCTTGTTTGTAAGGTGTTTACTCCACTGCAGTTCATGCTTTGCATGCAGGTGCCTGGTCATGCAGGTTGTGCTAAGGTTCAGAACGTTAATGCCTCGCTTCAGGCTCTGATGGCACAGCGTGCAAACCACTCGGGTCTTGTCGTCAGCACATTGTTTGAAGAAGTGCCATGCCAGGGAACTCCTTGAAGCTGCCTTTGGGGTGCTCGGTCCCAGATGGCGGCGATCAGTAGCAGAAGGAGTCTCTTGGTGGCGGGTGTTCTGCTTTTGCCCACTGCTCCCTCTTTTGCTACGCTGTTGGCTCGGTCTCACCACTGCCTCTTCCTCCGAACTGTGAAAGTCAGTGGCACGACCTTCATTCCATGTGGGGTCTAGGACCTCATCGTCCTCTGCATCGTCTTCCACCCAGTCTTCCTCCCTGACCTCCTGTTCAGTCTGCACACTGCAGAAAGACGCAGCAGTTGGCACCTGTGTTTCGTCATCATCAGAGACGTGCTGAGGTGGTATTCCCATGTCCTCATCATCAGGAAACATAAGTGGTTGTGTGTCAGTGCATTCTATGTCTTCCACCGCTGGGGAAGGGCTAGGTGGATGCCCTTGGGAAACCCTGCCAGCGGAGTCTTCAAACAGCATAAGAGACTGCTGCATAACTTGAGGCTCAGACAGTTTCCCTGGTATGCATGGGGGTGATGTGACAGACTAATGGGCTTGGTTTTCAGGCGCCATCTGTGCGCTTTCTGCAGAAGACTGGGTGGGAGATAATGTGAACATGCTGGATCCACTGTCAGCCACCCAATTGACTAATGCCTGTACCTGCTCAGGCCTTACCATCCTTAGAACAGCATTGGGCCCCACCATATATCGCTGTAAATTCTGGCGGCTACTGGGACCTGAGGTAGTTGGTACACTAGGACATGTGGATGTGGCAGAACGGCCACGTCCTCTCCCAGCACCAGAGGGTCCACTAACACCACCACGACCATGTCCACGTCCGCGTCCCTTACTAGATGTTTTCCTCATTGTTATCGTTCACCACAACAACAAAAATATTATTTGGCCCAATGTATTGAATTCAAATTCAGGCCTGTTTTTACAGACACCTAACACTATCTGGCTATCTATTTAGGTACCGTATTACTCTAATACAGGCACAGCAGTAACCACAGATTTAGCTGAATATAAATTTGAGGCCTAGTATTTAGGCGCTGGGTGACAGGTATAGGTTTACTTTGAATCTTATATACCCTTTTAGGGATAGATTTAAAATAGCTCTGATACAGCAGAAACCACTAAATTAGGAAATTGCTAAATTAGGAATTGTATTTCAACCCAGAACAAAAAATGTGCTTTGACAGACACTAAATAACTTGCCCAGCCACAACAGTACAGCAGTAACGACAGATTTAGCTGGATATAAATTTGAGGCCTAGTATTTAGGCGCTGGGTGACAGGTATAGGTTTACTGACAGAATTAGACTTGGAAATGCACAGTAGCGTGTGTGTGTGAAGTTATTCAGAATGACCCTATGTGCACCTTGAATCTTATATACCCTTTTAGGGATAGATTTAAAATAGCTCTGATACAGCAGAAACCACTAAATTAGGAAATTGCTAAATTGGGAATTGTATTTCAACCCAGAACAAAAAATGTGCTTTGACGGATACTAAATAACTTGACCAGCCACAACAGTACAGCAGTAACGACAGATTTAGCTGGATATAAAATTGAGGCCTAGTATTTAGGCGCTGGGTGACAGGTATAGGTTTACTGACAGAATTAGACTTGGAAATGCACAGTAGCGTGTGTGTGAAGTTATTCAGAATGACCCTATGTGCACCTTGAATCTTATATACCCTTTTAGGGATAGATTTAAAATAGCTCTGATACAGCAGAAACCACTAAATTAGGAAATTGCTAAATTGGGAATTGTATTTCAACCCAGAACAAAAACTGTGCTTTGACGGACACTAAATAACTTGACCAGCCACAACAGTACAGCAGTAACAACAGATTTAGCTGGATATAAATTTGAGGCCTAGTATTTAGGCGCTGGGTGACAGGTATAGGTTTACTGACAGAATTAGACTTGGAAATGCACAGTAGCGTGTGTGTGAAGTTATTCAGAATGACCCTATGTGCACCTTGAATCTTATATACCCTTTTAGGGATAGATTTAAAATAGCTCTGATACAGCAGAAACCACTAAATTAGGAAATTGCTAAATTGGGAATTGTATTTCAACCCAGAATAAAAACTGTGCTTTGACGGACACTAAATAACTTGCCCAGCCACAGAAATAACCACAGATTTAGCTGACTATAAATTTGAGGCCTAGTATTTAGGCGCTGGGTGACAGGTATAGGTTTACTGAGAGAATTAGACTTGGAAATGCACAGTAGCGTGTGTGTGAAGTTATTCAGAATAACCCTATGTGCACCTTGAATCTTATATACCCTTTTAGGGATAGATTTAAAATAGCTCTGATACAGCAGAAACCACTAAATTAGGAAATTGCTAAATTGGGAATTGTATTTCAACCCAGAACAAAAACTGTGCTTTGACGGACACTAAATAACTTGACCAGCCACAACAGTACAGCAGTAGCGACAGATTTAGCTGGATATAAATTTGAGGCCTAGTATTTAGGCGCTGGGTGACAGGTATAGGTTTACTGACAGAATTAGACTTGGAAATGCACAGTAGCGTGTGTGTGAAGTTATTCAGAATGACCCTATGTGCACCTTGAATCTTATATACCCTTTTAGGGATAGATTTAAAATAGCTCTGATACAGCAGAAACCACTAAATTAGGAAATTGCTAAATTGGGAATTGTATTTCAACCCAGAACAAAAAATGTGCTTTGATGGACACTAAATAACTTGACCAGCCACAACAGTACAGCAGTAACGACAGATTTAGCTGGATATAAATTTGAGGCCTAGTATTTAGGCGCTGGGTGACAGGTATAGGTTTACTGACAGAATTAGACTGGGATATGGCCAAAAAATAACCACACTATTGATGGTTAAATGCACTTGGTGTGACAGCTTGACCAACCACACTATTGAGGGTTAAATGCACTTGGTGACAGGCTCAGCTTGCCCCTGATGTAGTATATGGCCAAAAAATAACCAGACTATTGCTGGTTAAATGCACTTGGTGTGACAGCTTGACCCTGATGTAGGATTTAGCCAAAAAACAACCACACCATTGAGGGTTAAATGCGCTTGGTGACAGGCTCAGCTTGCCCCTGATGTAGTATATGGCCAAAAAATAAACAGACTATTGCTGGTTAAATGCACTTGGTGTGACAGCTTCACCCTGATGTAGGATTTAGCCAAAAAACAACCACACCATTGAGGGTTAAATGCACTTGGTGACAGGCTCAGCTTGCCCCTGATGTAGTATATGGCCAAAAAATAAACAGACTATTGCTGGTTAAATGCACTTGGTGTGACAGCTTCACCCTGATGTAGGATTTAGCCAAAAAACAACCACACCATTGAGGGTTAAATGCACTTGGTGACAGGCTCAGCTTGCCCCTGATGTAGCTAGGGGTAGCGCCACCCTGGGTTTCTTTGCACACGGTTATTTCAGGTAAGCTCTGGTCTCCCATTGCCCCCCGCTGATTGTGTGGTCAATTCTTGTCCACCGGCACTTTGCCCTGTTTGATACAATTTCCATCCTTACATGTTTGTATCTACTTCTAGTGGGGGTGCATGAGCTGACCGTGCTTTACCTGATATTGTATGGTTCTATCTCTCCATTTACTTATTGCATGGACTGGGCACTGTACCCAAGATCGCTTATTTCCATGTCAGATATTATGTACATTACATCTCTTCATTTGTCTTAACCGTGTGCTCCTTCCTCCCAGGGTGGTGCTGTTTTTTCTCCGCTCCCATCACCTTGTTTTACGGCATCTCATGTATTAATTTACCCTTCTCTTTTTTCTGTTATTATTTTTTAACTTATTGTAATAAAATTTATATATTTTTGGTAATATGAGCTCTCTTTTCATTTGTTTCTGCTATTTCACTCGGGAGCTTTTACCGAGTTACACTTTAGGTGTATCCCCTGTGGCTATTCAGGGTGGGCACTGTCTCTTACCCGCCTTGGGGATACCCTGGGTCATTTTTGTTTGTTTGCCCCTGATGTAGTATATGGCCAAAAAATAACCAGACTATTGCTGGTTAAATGCACTTGGTGTGACAGCTTCACCCTGATGTAGGATTTAGCCAAAAAACAACCACACCATTGAGGGTTAAATGCACTTGGTGGCAGCTTGTGCTGGCACACCACAAGACACAAAATGGCCGCCGATCACCCCAGAAAAAAGTGACTGAAAAACGCTCTGGGCAGCCTAAAAACAGTGAGCAATTCAATAGCAGCAGTTCAATCATCCACAGCTGCAGATCGATCTCTGAATGAAGTCCTTTGGAGGAGTTAATCACTGCCTAATCTCGCCCTAACGTGGCAGCTGCAACCTCTCCCTATGCTGATCAGAGCAGAGTGACGGGCGGCGCTATGTGACTCCAGCTTAAATAGAGGCTGGGTCACATGGTGCTCTGGCCAATCACAGCCATGCCAATAGTAGGCATGGCTGTGACGGCCTCTTAGGGCAAGTAGTATGACGCTTGTTGATTCGCTGCTTTGCAGCCTTTCAAAAAGCGCCAAGAAAGCGACGAACACCGAACCCGGACTTTTACGAAAATGTCCGGGTTCGGGTCCGTGTCACGGACATCCCAAAATTCGGTACGAACCCGAACTATACAGTTCGGGTTCGCTCATCCCTATTATTGACTAATAGTTTTAGGATAGTTTAGGCCCCTTGGTTAGGTAGTTAGCGCTCGTTTAGCGCCCAGCCCACCGCACCGCAGTCACTGATTCGCTGATTAGCGTATCGCTAATCAGCATTTGTACTTTTATAGTATCTGTAAGTGATCAGAACTGATCACAGTCAGATCTATAATAGTATTAGTGTCACCTTAGTTCGCCCTCCACCCAAAACGCAGTGTTTGCCCGATCAGGCCTGATCGGTCGCCCACACGTGTGTTCACCCACGCCCGCCCCGCCGCAGTGACAAAATTTTAATATTTTTTTGATCACTGCACAATCACTTTACAAGCGCTGCGGCGATAAAAAAACGTAACTCCTTAACAACTACATATTTGCCTTAATTCTACTTTTTTTTAATATATACATGTGATTGCTATTCATTCATTATGTAACCTATTTGTTATAAAATCCTTCAATAAAAATTATTGTTAAAAAAATCGCTAGCCTCCCTTTTGTAAGACAGGCTTGCTTTTTTTCTTGGGTAGTCTCAGGGAATACCCCCTAAATTTAGTTGACCAAATGGCAAACAAGGGGTATTCTTCTGAAGAGGCCTACAGGCTTCTGAACCAGTCGGATGAGGAATGGGAACCCTCATCTGACGAATCCAGCGGGTCAGAAAATGAACCTTTAGAAAGCAGTGGCAGTCTGACCCAAAGTTCGGACGAGGAGGTTGAGGTCCCTGATACCACCAGGTGTACCCGGCCCCGTGTTGCTAGACCACAGGTTGCGCAGGATCCACTTCAAGGGCAGCAGAGTGGGGCTGGTGCTGTCGGATTACGTGGTGAGGAATACACCAGCAGCGCAGCCCATCCTGGACCTAGTACCAGCACTGCTGTACAACATGGTGAAGTGGTGAGCACCAGAAGGGCAGTTGAAGCTGGTACGTTGGCACGTGCATTAGTTCCCCCGTCGCAGCCACCACACAGACACGCCAGTAGAGCCCCTAGAGTCCCTGAGGTGTTGGCAAACCCTGATTGGCAGACCCCAACTTCAGCCGCACCAGTAGTTCCCCCTTTCACCGCCCAGTCTGGAGTTTGGGTTGAGACAGCTCAGATCGGTTCAGCACTGTTTTTTTTAGCTGTTCTTGACCGCGGAGCTCTTGGACTTAGTTGTGGCAGAAACAAACCGATATGCCACTGAATTTATAGCCGCCAACCCGGGAAGCTATTATGCCCAGTCTTTCCAGTGGAAACCCGTCCAAGTTTCCGAATTTAAAATTTTTCTGGGCCTTCTCCTCAACATGGGCTTAACCAAAAAGCATGAATTGCGATGATATTGGTCCACAAACCCAATTCATCACATGCCCATGTTCTCTGCTGCCATTTCCAGGACACGATTTGAGACCATCCTGCGCTTCCTGCACTTTAGCGACAACAGCACCTCCCGTCTTAGAGGAAACCCAGCTTTTGACCTGCTCCACAAAATTCGGCCTCTCATAGACCACTTCAACAACAAATTTGCAGATTTGTATACCCCTGAGCAAAACATCTGCGTAGACGAATCCTTTATACATTTTACCGGGCGCCTTGGCTTCAAACAATACATCCCAAGCAAGCGCGCCCAGTATGGGGTCAAATTGTATAAGCTCTGTGAAAGGGCCACAGGCTATACCCACAAATTTTGGATCTACGAGGGTAAAGATCAGACCTTGGAGCCGGTCGGTTGCCCTGACTACCTGGGGAGCAGTAAGAAGACAGTCTGGGACTTGGTGTCACCCTTATTTGGCAAGGTGTACCATCTTTATGTGGACAATTTCTACACAAGTGTGCCCCTCTTCAGGCATTTGTTCCTAGAACAGATTGGCTGCTGTGGCACCGCGCGACCTAGTCGCCGGGGCTTCCCACAACGGCTCATTACCACCCGTCTTGCAAGGGGGGAGAGGGCTGCCTTGTGTAACTAAGAACTGCTCGCGATGAAATGGAGAGACAAGCGTGACGTTTACATGCTCTCCTCCATTCACGCAGACACGACAATCCAAATTGAACGAGCAACCAGTGTCATTGAAAAGCCCCTCTGTGTCCACGACTATAATTCGCTCATGGGAGGGGTAGACTTCAATGACCAGATGTTGGCTCCTTATCTACTTTCCCGCATGACCAGATGCTGGTATAAGAAGGTGCCTGTATATTTAATTCAATTGGCTGTATATAATAGTTTTGTTCTCTACAGTAAGGCTGAGAGAACAGGATCCTTCCTCAAATTTCAGGAAGAGATCATCGAGAACCTCCTGTATCCAGGAGGTTCCGTGGCCCTATCCACCAGTGTAGTGAGCCGTATAAACGAGCGACATTTCCCCAGTGTCGTTGCTGGTACCTCAAACCGACCGCCACCCTGAAAAAAATGTTGTGTCTGGAGCAGGAGTGAATAAGGCGTGACACCCGCTATTTCCGTCCTGACTGCCCTGACCACCCTGCCCTATGCTTAGGGGAGTGTTTCCGGAAGTACCACACACAGGTACACTTAGCATAGGGATTGCATCTCACAGGACAGGCACACAGGGCTATTAGGGCTCATTCACACAGAGCTGCTGCAAGCCTCTCTTTTCACCTGGGACAAAGTGCATAATGTACTTCGCCACATCTTTGGGTGATTTGCGCTTTGCACATTGTCCCATGGGGAAGGAGAGGTTTTTCCAATAAAGGTAAAAAAAAATCTAAAAAATCACCGGTAAGCCAAAATGTTAACGTTCTGTTCAAAAAGTTAAATAAAGTTTATATGTTCCGTTCAAATGTTATTATAAAGTTAATAAATTTATTGCGTTGCGGCCTGGTTTTTTCTTTTTTGTTTTGTTTTTTTTACCTTCCAGGTGGACCAACCGATTGACTAGCTGCAGCACTGATATGCATTCTGACAGAAGCATTGCGCTGCTGTCAGATTACACAAAAGTCGGTGTATGCGGCGCTGCAAGACAAGATTTCTCCTCTGCAGTAAAAGATACGTTTGCCGAGGCATATGAGCTGAGGGGGCGGCGGTGTTCATATGCTTTGGCAAACACTTTGTATATAAAAAAATAAAATAATAAATACCGGCAATGATTTATTCATCCACATCGATTGATGTGAATGGAGAAATCGGGTTTGCCAGGGCATGCAAGCTAAGTGGGTATGGATGTTGGGCGTAGCTCCTATGTCCTGGCAGACGCCTTTCCCCTCTTTTTTTTTTTGGGGCAGAGATTTTTTCTTCCACATTGATCGATGTGAATGAAGAAATCTGTGCCGTTCATTTTTTCTTTCAGCCCAGAGGCTGAACGGAAAAAAAAATCTCATTACCCGTATGCTCAATATAAGGAGAATAGCATAAACTCCTAATGCTTGCAATACATGTAATGATTGCGGAGACCCTCAAATGCCAGGGCAGAACAAACACGCCACAAATGACCCCATTTTGGAAAGAAGACACCCCAAGGTATTCGCTGAGGGGCATATTGAGTCCATGAAAGATTGACATTTTTGTCCCAAGTTAGCGGAAAGGGAGACTTTGTGAGAAAAAAATAAATAAAATCAATTTCCGCTAACTTGTGCCCAAAATTTTTTTATGAACTCGCCATGCCCCTCATTGAATACCTTGGGGTGTCTTCTTTCCAAAATGGGGTCACATGTGGGTATTTACTGCCCTGGCATTTTAGGGGCCCAAAAGTGTAAGAAGAAGTCTGGGATCCAAATGTCTAAAAATGCCCTCCTAAAAGGAATTTGGGCCCCTTTGCGCATCTAGGCTGCAAAAAATTGTCACACATGTGGTATCGCCGTACTTAGGAGAAGTTGGCTAATGTGTTTTGGGGTGTCATTTTGCATATACCCATGCTGGGTGAGATAAATATCTTGGTCAAATGCCAACTTTGTATAAAAAAAATGGGAAAAGTTGTCTTTTACCGAGATATTTATCTCACCCAGCATGGGTATATGTAAAATGACACCCCAAAACACATTGCCCAACTTCTCCTGAGTACGGCGATACCATATGTGTGACACTTTTTTGCAGCCTAGGTGGGCAAAGGGGCCCACATTCCAAAGAGCACCTTTAGGATTTCACAGGCCATTTTTTACACATTTTGATTTCAAACTACTTCCCACACATTAGGGCCCCTAAAATGCAGGGCAGTATAACTACCCCACAAGTGACCCCATTTTGGAAAGAAGACACCCCAAGGTATTTCATGATGGGCATAGTGAGTTCATGGAAGTTTTTATTTTTTGTCACAAGTTAGTGGAATATGAGACTTTGTAAGAAAAAAAAAATCTTCATTTTCCGCTAACTTGTGACAAAAAATAAAAAGTTCTATGAACTCACTATGCCCATCAGCGAATACCTTAGGGTGTCTACTTTCCAAAATGTGGTAATTTGTGGGGGTTTTCTACTGTCTGGGCATTGTAGAACCTCAGGAAACATGACAGGTGCTCAGAAAGTCAGAGCTGCTTCAAAAAGCGGAAATTCACATTTTTGTACCATAGTTTGTAAACGCTATAACTTTTACCCAAACCATTTTTTTTTTTACCCAAACATTTTTTTAAATCAAAGACATGTAGAACAATAAATGTAAAGAAAAAATTATATATAGATGTCTTCTTTTTAAAAAAAATTTACAACTGAAAGTGAAAAATGATGTTTTTTGCAAAAATTTTGTTAAATTTCGATTAATAACAAAAAAAAGTAAAAATGTCAGCAGCAATGAAATACCACCAAATAAAAGCTCTATTGGTGAGAAGAAAAGGAGGTAAAATTTATTTGGGTGGTAAGTTGCATGACCGAGCAATAAACTGTGAAAATAGTGTAGTGCAGAATTGTAAAAGTGGTCTGGTCATTAAGGGTGTTTAATCTAGGGGGGCTGAGGTGGTTAAAAGACTAAAATAAAGATTAACAAAGTAATAGAAGAACAAGACAGATAGCAAATATTCCCTCAATGTCCAATACTTGGAAAAAATACAAAGCAAAACTACAGTATACACTATAACAACATGTATTCCTACATAACTTATATATCCTACATGTTTCTATACAGCACAATTGGCCCTGTATATATCTGAAGTGAATATTGATGAGCTGGGCAGGGCTTCAGAACGGCAGTTGGGCGCGGCTGGCTGGGCGCATTTTGAGATGAAACGCCGCCCCTTGGGCAGATTGGAGACGAGACAAGCAGGTTATAAAACTTTAGTTTTCGGTATTTATAAGGTGGATAGGGGGGATACTTAGATGATTTTAATACACTTGATAAGACCTGTACTGTCATATATATACCTAAATATGCTTATTGGGCCTGTCAATGTCCCTTTAAATCTTTTATGTACTCTGAAGGGGCGGAGTTTATGGCTAGTGTTGAACGGGAATATCGCCACTTTGAGAATTTGCAAATATTTAGAAAATATTTGAGAAACTCATGAAACTTCTAGCAGCTTGAAAATTGTGGCCAAAGTGACCCAGGCCTGTGCTTCGCGTCATGAATTCACATTACGCGATTTTTACATTGCCGATTTTTTGGCATTCAATAAAATAATCTCGAATTCGCGAATATATGACGTATCTTCCACAAAATATTGCGAATTCGAATATAGCCTCTGCCGCTCATCACTATTTATGGCCTAAGACAAAATGCAAACAGGATGATCCCACACAAGCTTGTTGAAAGAACAGCAGGTCGCATTAGTTTGCTGATTATTACCCTAAGTTGCCATGCCTCCTATTGTCCCTTTATGACCCACAACAGAGTAGTGATTTGCGGCCTAGGCAATATTCGAATTTGCGATATTTCTCAAATTTTTAGCTGAATATTCGCCCTATAAATTCGCCATAAATTTGCAACTTCGTGATTGCAAAAATTGGCAATGTAATATGTGCATTATGCGCACAATTTCATTACCTATTACATATAACAAACAATCACACAAAGGCTGAATGCCAAAAGCCAGGTATGTGCAAGCCAACAACCTATCAATGAAATAGGTACAGTTAGCATACCTTACAATGGCAGCCTTGTGCACTATGAGACACATAAAACCAGCTTATATTTTTATTATAAAACTAAAAAAACAATCAAAACAATTTAATCAAAAGTTACACAAGAAGCACATTCCATATGTTAATATTCCACAATGTAGCAGCTGTCATGTAAATAGAAAACATAAATCCCACTTAAAGCAAGTTTGATGCATTCCTTTTCATCAATCAAGTCTCTCTTGAACAACAAAATATTGCGAACTTTCCATAATGCATTTTTCAAGTAGTTCACCATAGTCCATAATACCTGCTTCTTACCTGTCTGCTGCACAGTACAAAGTCCATCCATTACTAGTTTGTGATTTAAGTAGCCCAGATCACAAGTATTCTTCAGCAACACACCCATCCTCCTCCATAAGTTCTGTGCATACTTACAATTCCACATTACGTGGAGAGAGGTTTCATCCATAAAACGGTCACTTCTTGGACACTTTGCCGTTGACACCAATCCTCTCCTGTGCTGAAAGGCTCTCGTCGATGGACAATCCTGCATTACCATTCAGGCTAAGTCTTTTAAGCAGTTTGAGAGATAAGAGCAATTACACAGCTTCCAACATTCCAAAGACTTGGCTTCTGTATAATTTGAGAATGGACAGACTTGTTCATTCAGATGTTGTATTATTTCTTTAGCATTATCCAAACAGTCTCTTTCACAATTCTCTAGGGAGTACTGTCGAATGATCTTCTCAATTAATACATATTGCCTTGGTGGGACAAGCAACACTGGTACTGTTAAAGGAATTTGTATCCATTGGCGTTTACGTAACAAATGTCCTGCTGCATACTTTAGGAAAAAAGACCAGGTATTCTCAGTTCTTTTAATCATCCTGAAGCACAAGGAAAAGAAATGCAGGTACATAATTTTCTTAATACAGTCCTGATCAAAAGTTTAAGACCACTTGAAAAATGGCAAAAAAATCACATTTTACATTGTTGGATCTTAAGGTTCCAAGTAGAGCTTCAACATGCAACAAGAAGAAATGAGAGTGAGACAAAACATTTTTTGAGCATTCAATTAATTGAAAATAACGATTAAACTGAAACAGGCTGTTTTCAGCTGATCCAAATTTTAGGACCACATGTCTTTAAAAAGCCAAATCTGTGCAAAGATGTGGATTCATTGTCATTTTCTGTCATGTAGTCACACGTTGTGATGGCAAAGGCAAAAAAAATCTCCCCTTTTGAACGTGGTCGGGTTGTTAAACTGCATAAGCAGGGTCTCTCACAGCGCGCCATCACTGCTGAGGTGGGACGCAGTAGTAAGTCATTTGGAATTTCTTAAATGATCCTGAGGGCTATGGAACAAAAAAGTCAAGTGGAAGACCCCAAAAAATGTCATCAGCACTGAGCCGGAGGATCCAATTAGCTGTCCGTCAAGACACTGGACGATCCTCGACCCAAATGAAGGCCCTTACTGGTGCTGACTGCAGCCCCATAACCATCAAACGGCATCTGAGACTGAAGGGCTTCAAAAACAAAAAACTTCTTCAAAGACCTTGTCTCCTTGAACGTCACAGAACTGCTCGTTTGGACTTTGCAAGAGAGCACCAAACATGGGACATTTAAAGGTGGAAGAAAGTTTTATTCTCTGATGAGAAAAATTTAACCTTGATGGTCCTGATGGTTTCCAATGTTACTAGCATGACAAGCAGATCCCACCTGAGATGTTTTCTACGCGTCACAGTGGAGGGGGCGCCATAAAGGTCTGGGGTGCTTTTTCCATCAGTGGAACAATGGATCTTCAGGAAGTGCAGGGGCGTCAAACGGCCGCTGGCTATGTCCAGATGTTGCAGAGAGCATTCCTCATGACTGAGGGCCCTCGTCTGTGTGGTAACAACTGGGTTTTTAAACAGGACAACGCTACAGTACACAATGCCCGCAGGACAAGGCACTTCTTCCAGGAGAATAACAATACTCTTTGGTCTATCCTGCGTGTTCCCTTGATCTAAAGCCAATTGAGAACCTTTGGGGATGGATGGCAAGGGAAGTTTATAAAAATGGACAACAGTTCCAGACAGTAGATGGCCTTCGTGCGGCTGTCTTCACCACTTGGAGAAATGTCCCCCAACGAATTTTTGAAGTGCTAAACAATAACGGCGGAGCTACTCATTACTGAGTTCATGTTTGCAAGTTAGATTTCTGTTTGGGGGGGGTTTAGTTTTTTTTTGGAGGTGTGGTCCTAAACTTTTGATCAGCTGAAAAACAGCCTGTTTCAGTTTATTCGTTGTTTTCATTAAATTGAATGCTCAAAAAATGTTTTGTCTCACTCCCATTTCTTCTTGTTGCATGTTGAAGCTCTACTTGGAACCTTGTTAAGATCCAGCCATGCTAAATAGGAGTTTTTGCCATTTTGATCGGGACTGTATTTGCCTCCGAATTTTTTTTTTTGTTTGTACATTGTCTCCCTGTTGACTTTGTCTATTTTTGAGCTCCAAATAAACTGAAAGATTACTCTCTGAAGATATTTCAGATACTGTTCACTTGGAGGGAAGACTACATTAAATTTTTCCCTTCTATTGTTAATTTGCGCAGCTTCCAAAACTCCACTTTCTTTTGGACTTTTGCTTTGACTTCCTCCCTGCTCTTTTGACCATTGTTATTGTCATCAAAAATTACTCCAAGTATTTTTATCTGCTCTTTTTGGATCCGGGATATTTGCTTCTCTCCAGTCTCCTATGGCAAAGCAATCACACTTCGTTCTATTAAGACGAAAGGCAGAAGCTTTGCAAAATAATTCTGTAATTTGTATGGCTCTTCTCAATGCATGTATTGTTGTACACAATTGTGATATCATCCATGTAGCCCCCTGTTGTAATAGTAAATCCATTACCACCAGGTATAAAGACGCCCTTGATTACCTTGTCTTTTCGTAGTAGCGAGAGTAGTGGCTCCAAAACACAAATAAACAGAATGGGTAACAAGGGGCAACCTTGCTTGACTCCGGAAAACAAGTGACTTTTCCAGACAGAAAACCATTAATAAGAATTAGGCTGAAGAATTCTTTCTAGAGCAATGATAACTGTTTTATAACATCTGGAAAGTTAATTTGCTTCAGCACCAACCACAGTAACTCATGTGACACTCTGTCATATGCTTTGATAAAGTCCAAAGATAGTATGGCTAGATCGTTTTTTCTCATTCTGATACCAGATACAGTCTCTTATTAGGTTGAGATTTTCCCATACTCCTCTACCTGGGACTGCACATACTTGATCTTTATGTATCACTTTGCCAACTACTTTTTTAATCTGGTTCACAAGCAACTTGGTCATAACTTTGTAATCCGTATTTAGGAGTGTGATTGGTCTCCAATTTTCTAATTGCGATTTTTTGCCTTTTTTGTATATTAATGTCACAATACCTTTCCTCCAAGATTCTAGCAACACTTCTGTATTTAAAGCTTACTTGAAGATAGCCATCAGGTCTCCTTTCAATACATTCCAGAATGTTAAGTAAAATTCTACTGTAAGTCCATCAGACCCTGGCGTTTTGTTTTTTGCGAAACCTTTAAAGACAGCATGCAATTCTTCTCTCAGCTTGTTTTCTAAAGAGTTTAATGCATCTTCAACAAAGGCTTTATCTATTTGTTTTTTTATTAAACAGCTCTTGATAGAATTGTTTGACTTTGTTAAGCATTTCTTTTTCTTTGTTTTGCCACCGATATTTGAGATTACTGTTTTTTGCCTAGTTATTTTTTTTAAGAAGAATCTTGTACATTTTTCATCAGCTTCAAGCTGCTTCACTTTGGTATTGAATATTATTTCTTTGCCTTTCTGGTAAATTGCCTTTCTAATTTCTCCTTTTGTTTTCTCTATCGGGTCTGAGACATCGATGCCTCTATTTCTCATCTTCAGGTAAGTCTGTAGTTTGGTATTAAGATTTTTGAACCACAGTTTTTTCTCTTTTGCTTTTTTAATTCCAATTTTGAGGAAAAATTCTTTAGTTTTGGTTTTTACATATTCCCACCATAGCAATATTGATGTGAACTTTTCTTTACAACAAGTCCATTCTTTGTAGTTTTGAACGAATACCTTCTTTACATCTTCATCATTCAATAGATCCACATTTAGCCTCCATATGCCTTTTCTACCTTCAGTTACTTGAATTTGCGCTAGAAGCAACTTATGATCAGAGAATATATTACCCTCCAGGGACATAGTCCCAGGCTTCCGGACTTTTGAAATGTAGAAATAATCCAGTCTTGATTGAACTAAAGAGTTAATCCATGTGTATCCTGGGTCATTGTCCTTTACATTACTCCAAATGTCAATTCAATTAAAGTCCAAAATCATATTTTTAAGTTGCTGTACTGTTTTGTCCCTTCTTACTTGCTCACCAGTTCTGTATTCCTCTTTTAGGGCACACTTAAAGTCTCCGGTCATGATCACTGGTGATTGACAAGCTAAGAAAGAATGTGCATAGGATCAGATAAGCGGCTGTCGCTCTCATCTGCACTTTGACGGGATGCTCTTTTGACACTGAGAACCTGTTATTCATGACCACTCACTTTTATTTTTGTTTCTTTTGTCTGTAGGTCCATGGCTTTGTCTCCTGCGATCGTCCCCTTCACTCCTGCGTCAATAGCAGGTTCCCCTGCCACCTTTGCAAGAGAAGATTTTCCAGGAGCACTCTTCACAGGATCCACCATTTTCTCCTTCATCAGCGCTCTGGATGTTCCAGGTACGCTTGTAGTCTCAGGTTTCTCCAGTTCTTTCATAGCAGGTGCAGCTCCAGGCTTTTTGGGGGCCTACGGTTCTTTTGTAGGTCCCTTGCCTACGGCAACATCCGCATAGGACCGAGCTCTAGCCCGCTTTGGACAGTCTTTAAAGTCATGGCCTTCCATCCTGCACAGGTTGCAGATAATCACATTCTGACAGTCGGTTCTTTTATGCCCTACTTGTTGGCACTTCCTGCATAAACCTTCCTCCTCTTTACAGTCGGCTTGTACGTGGCCAAATTGATGACACTTTTGACAAAATTCTGGCATCCCTGGATAATAAATGTAACCTCTGTCTCTTCCAATTGTGAAGCTTGATGGGGGGTGATTAAATCCTCCAATTCCTCCAGGGTCCTCCCTGAAGGTGACAAAAAATTGATACTTTGCGGTCCATAAGTCTGCTTTATTCATAAGCTTTCGGACAGATTTCAAAGTGAAATAATATCTCGAAGGAAGCAAAAGGATTGTACATTTGTACAATTAGTGGAATTTCCCCCGTCGAGTAGAGTAAAACAAAATTAAGTCCATGTAGAATGGGATCAGTGTGATGGATTTTCAGCTGCTCGTACAAGTTGTGACAGTCTGAAAGATTATCAAATGTGAGAATGTACACACCTTTCCTTGAATCGTTGAGAGCAAGAATGATTCCCTTCTTCATGTTCAAAGTCTTTAGTAAAATGTAATTCACAAAGAAACATAGCTTGCCCGTATTTTCTTCTTCTTTTGAGATTTTAATCTGCAAGGAGTTTCGGACCCTCATTTCACCTTGATTTGCAAAACGGACATTCGACATCTATACGGCCATCAGCTGGGTAATTGCCTTCCAAGCCATCATTCTGAAACCCCTTGCCCAAGTCCAGTCAAGCCAGAAATCTTAGGCAAAGCGCCAAGAAGTGATCAGCCAGACCAACTCTTTATCCAAAAGGAAAGAGCCAGTAAGCCTCAAAGTTGCTTGATTTGAGTTAGATGGCTTGAGGGACCTGCGCACCTAGATAATTATCATTAGGGTGACAAAAACTAACAAATTTTTTAGATGCCAGCTAACTCTTCTCTCAGGAGGGTTGCATATGGGAAAGACATGCAAAATTGCAGAGTCTGCCTTGTTTTTCAGATGAAATACTATTTGCATGTCTTTCCCATATGCCCAAGTTTATGCAAATGAGTTTACATAACAAAACAGTATAGAAAGGTTATTGAATATAATATTTGGACAATTAGGAAACAAAAAAAATTATGCAGCCCTCCTAAGTAGTGAGAGAAGAGTTGGCTGGCATCCAAATAAAATTTAAAATTTTTGTCACCCTAATGATAATGATCTAGGTGTGCAGGTCCCCCAAGCAATCCAACTCAAATAAAGCAACTTTGAGGCTTACTGGCTTTCTCCTTTTGGATAGAGAGCTGGTTTTATATGTCTAATAGTGCACAAGGCTGCCATTGTATGGTATGCTGACTGTACCTGTCTCATGTATAGGTTGTTGGCTTGCACATACACAGCTTTTGGCATACAGCTTTTGTGTGATTGTCTGTTATATGTTGTTCACTGTGTGTTATAGGTAATGATTTATTTTAAAAATAATATAGCATCTATAAAAAGAAATTATTAATGATAGGTAAAAAAAAATATTCATAATAAAAGATTATTAATGATATATAAAAAATACTCATAATAAAAGTTTATTAATGATATGTAAAATAGTAACTATAAAGAAAAAAAGTATGGATCATAGCATAATAAGGATTAAGATAAGCTATATATAATAAGTGAGAAAAGATTATAGGTTTATATAATAATAAAAAAAATCTAGAATATTCGCTATTACGAAGATATATATTCTAGATTTTAGCGAATTCTTGAAGTGCTGATATTCGTGATAAAAATTTGCGATTAGAATATTCGCACTCAACACTACAACAGAGTGCTATACATTCCATTGGCCTTGTTTGGTGTTTTATCCCCAGATAATATATTGCATAAAATCACTCATTGACTTTTAACAGTGACACTGACATACAGTATATAGCTGTGAGTAAATGCTTGACTGACAGTGTTTAAAAACATACTGCACCATCACATGTAATTTGTACCCAAAATTGATGCCTTAACTCCTTCCCGACCAGCGCCGTAACAGTACGCCGCTGGCCGGGTCTTTAAAGATGGTGCCTGCTCCTGCCTCCTTCTTATAGCAGACACCCACGGCCAATGTCCACAACCAGCAGTATTGCCGATTGTGGACATTTAACTCCTCAGATGCTGTGGTCAATCCTGACCATGGCATCTGTGCGCTCTGAAAACCGAAAGTGCGCACTTTCGATTGTGCTCCGGCTCCCCCATGTGGAGGAGCCGGAGCATGTATGCAGCAGTCGCTGTCTTTATGAATGACAGGAGGCTGCTGCATAATATTTCCTATGAAGCCATTGCCTGTAATAGGGCTCCATAGGAAAGTAGTAAAATAATTATAGATTCCTATGCAAGTGCATTGGAGTCTATGATAATAGCAATCAGATGATTGCATGTTATAGTTCCCTATGGGAATTATAAAAAAGTGTAAAAAAAAAAAATTCTAATCACCCCCCTTTTCCCAAAATAAAAATAAAAGGACAAAAAAAAATTAAAAAACACATAATGGGTGTCACAATGTGCGAAAACGCCCATAGTATAAAAATATAAAAATATATTCCCCATATGGCAAACAGCAAAACGGAAAAAAGCGTCCAAATAGCCGATACGCCGTTTTTGGTCGCTTCATTTTCTACAAAAAAATTAATAAAAAGTGTTCAAAAAATCATACACACCCCAGAAAGTTATCAATGAAAAGTTCAGATGGCCCCGCAAAAAATGAGCCACAGCTCCATATACATAATTACAAAAAAGTTATAGGGGTCAAAATATGGTGACAAAAAAATAACAAATTTTTTGATCACTATCAAAACGCAAGAAAAACTATACATATAAGTTATTGCTGGATTCATACTGACCTGTAGAATAAAAGTAACCAGTCAGTTTTATCGTACATCGAAAGTTGTAAATAAAAAAAATGTAAAACTGTGGTGGAATTGCTTTTTTTTGCAATTTCACCCCATTTGGATTTTTTCCCGCTTCCCATACATCATATGCAATATTTAATGGTGGAGTTGGAAAGTACAACTTGTCCCACAGAAATCAAGCCCTCCTATGGCTGTGTGAACCAAAAAATAAAAAAAGTTATGGCTCTTGGAAGGCAGGGAGAGCAAAAGGAAAATGCAAAAAAAAAAAAACAACCTCCACGCTGAAAGTGTTAATGGGAGCAGATTCCTTCCCCTGTTTATAGGACGCCATCCTGCACACTATTCTCTACAAAGTCCAAGGCCGTGAACAAGGTCTAGGTTGGACCGAAGCATTGGTCAGTGACTATATCCAACTTCTCTTCAGATGGTCTAAAAACATAACAAAAAATAAATATAAGAAGTTCATGTAACAAAAACTTGGTTCATTCTATATGGCTGGGGGCTGATAACATATATGGCTGGGGGCTGATTACGTATGGCTGGGGGCTGATGACATATATGGCTGGGGCTGATTACATATATGGCTGTTGGGCTCATTAGAGGCATGGAGGACTGATATGAGGTCTTATTGGGTCTTATTAACATTGGGGGTCTGACCTGAGGTGTAATGAAAAAAAAAATAATGTGATTGTCCCCCTCTAAAACCTAGGTGCGTCTTATGAGCCGATGCGTCTTATAGAGTGAAAAATACGGTATGTATTAATAGGGAAAGAATGCCTACCCATATTTATACACACACAAATGTTAATTGTCTGAAGAAACAAGTGCTTGTTTTGAAGTTGAAGAAGCCTGGGAAATTCTCCCATTTATTTGGGAGTAGCAGCTATACAGTGTGGATGTGGAAAGGTATGTACAGTAGGGGTAAGGTCCCTTTCACACGAGCGAGTTTTCCGCGCGGGTGCAATGCGTGACGTGAACGCATAGCACCCGCACTGAATCCTGACCCATTCATTTCAATGGGTCTGTGCACATGAGCGTTGTTTTTCACGCATCAGTTCTGCGTTGCGTGAAAATCGCAGCATGTTCTATATTCTGCGTTTTTCACACAGCCCTGGCCCCATAGAAGTGAATGGGGCTGCATGAAAAACGCATTGCATCCGCAAGCAACTGCGGGTGCGATGCGTTTTTCACTGATGGCTGCTAAGAGATGTTGTTTGTAAACCTTCCGTTTTTTATCACGCGCGTGAAAAAACGCATCAAAACGCATTGCACCCGCGCGGAAAAAAACTGAACAACTGAACGCAATCGCAGACAAAACTGACTGAACTTGCTTGCAAAATAGTGCCAGTTTCACTGAACGCACCCTGAACGCATCCGGACCTAATCCGTCACGCCCGTGTCAAAGAGGCCTAATGGTAGTGGCAGTAGAATTAATGGAAGTGGCAGTAGGAAGATTAGCAGTGGGCAGGCAGACAGTGTCAGTGATGGGGGCCAGCGATCAATAGTCGCTACTACTACTGGCCAGATGGCTTGTGCTGCTACTGCTGTTTGCACTACCACCAGCATTCTGAATCTCAGAAGTCGAGACATAAGTGTTTCATTTTTCACTTTTCCTTTTACCAGACATTTTATTATGAGGCCTAAATATAAAAGTCACAGGTTTGGTATAGTGCTTATTAAATGGTACTATCAAAATTACAACTGTTTGCTTCTGTAATTTAAAGACATAGGCACAATTAAATGTCCACAAGCACACTGCAAGCTGATATTGACAATTTAATTTAATGGTAATAATGCATTTTTGGAGTAAAATATGTTTCCTATAACAGTTAACAGTTTCTTGATGTAATAAAACAATGCATTCACTAACACAGGTATAATAATGGCATTATTGGCGTATTGCCTTTGGTATAACAGTGAATGGTTTCTTGAAGTAATAAAACAACGTATTGAACAACACAGGTATAATGATGGTGTTATTGTCATATTGCTTTTGATATAGCACTGAACTCTGCTAAGCTTTCCATGATAAAAATCTAAAATTTACCCAATATACTGTATATCTCCTATTCTTTCCCTAAAGTGCTCCTATGGTGTTCCTAGTAACTGGCTTGTGTCTGCAATTGTTGTTTGGCAGACAGAGCCACAACACATCTTCTCACAACCCCAGCTACAGACAGAATGGCATTTATTCTTTCTGCGCAAAAGGACCTGCCTGCATACTGCCAATTGGCTGATCTGCTGTCTGTCAGCCTCTGAGACAATCAGGACAAGCCTCCTTTCCCCAGGGTCATGTTATCCTCCGTCTTCTTCCTTCCTCTCATTTTCCCCACCACTTGTCACCCTAAAATGGTGCTGGCCTCCATTTTTACACAAATCGTCTGAAAGAATCATCAAAACTTTGGATTTGTTTGGCAGATTAATTTTTGTTTAGAATTGATTTGCTCTATGTTATACAGGCAACATTCATAATTCAATTGCCAGGATGCACATCTACTTGCAATGTGAAATAATGTCAAATCCAAGCAGCAAGCAGTACCCCTTGGCCACAAATGTGCAAATGTGATGGTAGCCTAATGTATGAAATGGCAGGTCCTCCACAGCTAGAGACACTCTTTGTAGCTGCTCTCCCCTCTACCTAACAAATGGGCCTCCCGAATGCTAGACCCCTCTAAATAGGTATTTCAAAGTGGGTTTTCTAAACCATAAAATCCAAAGTTAAATTTAAAAGGCTCCTTTTATTGATTCTCTGTAGGTCACTACTGCTATTTAGTCCTGCACATCTCTTCTTAGCATACAAAGATGTCAATCTATAATTTTTGGTAGAATCACATTGTTATAATCACCTGCTAATATGCAGAGAGACCGCTGTGTGCAGCATGGACAGCAGCTAGACAGGCTGGGGGAGGGGGGGGGGGGGGAGTCAATAAGGTCCTGGTAGGTTGTCACAGGTATCTGGAGCCATGCTGACTGAGCCCCTAAACAGCTCAGTAGACATAAGTATAAAAAAAGTTATGCGGGTCAGAATATGGTTATGTAAAAAAAACTAAATTTTTTTATCAAAGTTTAAATTTATTTTTACACTATTTAGACATAAATAACTACATATGGGGTATCGTTGCAATCGTACTGACCCATAGAATGAAGGGCATGGGTCAGTTATGCTGAAAACAAAACATTGTGGGAACAAAATCCATAAAAAGGTGGAGGAATTGCGTTTTCTTCCAATTTCACCCCATTTGGAATTTTTTTACCGCTTCCCGAATTATGCCATAATTAATGGTGGCATTAGAAAGTACAACTTGTCCCGCAAAAAATAAGCCCTCCTACAGCTACGTGAACGGAAATATTAAAAAGTCATGGCTCAAGGATAATAGGGAAGAAAAATTAAAACGCAAAAATGAAAAAAACAAAAAACTCCTGTAGTGAAAGGGTTAAATGTTATGTCCAGTTTTGCAACCAATTTCTGGATTGTGCCAAAGCCTTAAATATGAAACAACTGATAAAAATAACTGACCAAACAACTGAACTGTGAACTCAGCCTAGGGTACTTTCCCACTTGCGGCAGGACGGATCCGACAGGCTGTTCACCCTGTCGGAACCGTCCTTCCGCTATTTCGCCATGCCGCCGGACCGCCGCTCCGTCCCTATTGACTATAATGGGGACGGGGCGGAGCTCCGGTGCAGTACGGCAGTTCACGGTGAGAGGCCGCCGGACAAAAAAGTCGGACATGCAGGACTTTTAGTCCGGTGGCCTTTCGCCTTCACTGCCGTGCTGCGCTGGAGCTCCGCCCCGTTCCTATTACAGTCAATGGGTACGGAGCGGCGGTCCGGCGGCACGGCGAAAAAGCGGAAGGACAGATCCGACAGGGTGAACAGCCTGTCGGATCCGTCCTGCCGCAAGTGTGAAAGTAGCCTTACAAGTGTAGTGTGATCCTGCAGTCTTGTCTTACTTCCATCCATGTGTTCCTTACTCCTTACTAATCTCCTAGATTCAAGTTAGGACGAAGAAGGGAACAGATGGAAGGGAAATGATTTTTCCAAGAGAAAGGATTGAATCTATGTTGTTCAGTTGAGATTGCCCTTTAGGAAAAGCCATCTAATGTGTTTGCCTTATAAGATGTGTTCTGTATTGTATCCAATAACGTTTGAAACCTGATTCGTCAACTATAATGGACTTTAGGCTTTGGGGCATATTTTGCTTTTTCAGAAGAAAACCCTGAGCGTCTGAATGTGTGTCAAGCTTCAACCTTATTAATTCTATGGTTTGCGCATTTGTCAATGAGGATTTCAATGTGGGCTTGCCTACTGCGATTTTTGCATAGAGTCGTACTGTATGTGGAAAGGCTGCGCCAGACGTACAGCTTTGTAAGCACTTCAGTGGCAAATTAAACCAACTGCTTCTCCATCCTGAGAGTGCTTTAGTGCTACACTTTATGACTTGAACTGCCTGTTTAATGGACTGTGAGATCTTTCTCATTTGCTCTGAACAAAAGTAAAGGAAATCTGCTTGGCACTCAAAAATGATAGTTCTAGTTAAATCCCTGGCTGCATTGAAAATTAGAAAATTATAAGTGCAGCCATCAATCTTTATGAATTTCCAGAAGTGGAACGCCCTTCCATTTGAGTGGAGAGGATGCAATAGACTTTGACCTCTCATTTGAGAATATTTTTTTGCTTCATTACCTGCCTTATTTAATTTAGATAAAAGAAACATAATTATATGCACATATATAATAAATTGAAACAAGAAGATAAAGTGCTGAGATATTTTATTTTCTGAAATATAAAAACTGCAATGAGTCAAGAAATATACAGTTTATGCTAGAAAGACAAAATACCGTGCTTGATTCCTTAACAATCTATACCCTGCTGTGCGCCCTGATCGACCTAGCGGTTGCATAATACAGTCAATAGCAGTACATGTAATGACATACAAATTACACTGCCACAAATAACACCCAGCCATCTATGTGCTAAGATTGGTGGAAGTATTTAACTCAGAGATGCAAGATTAAATGGTAAATATAATGATGTAAGGATTTAGAACCTATATATGTATATTGCATCTCCTTGTATGGTGGTTGGCAGGCCTGTATCTCTAACTAGACACTTGAGGGCATGTGCCTAGGGTGCCACTTAGCGGGGGGGGGGGGGGGTGATGCCAGAGAGGTATTTTATTTTTAAATTTTTTTATTCCATCCCTGCCCCCACTGCCTGGGGGAATATCAGCTATTTAAATCTTTGACTTAACCCCCACCCACTGCTGGTCCATCCACCCACCTGCTTGCTGTGACATGCCAGGAGGGAGTTGCTCCTGGTAGGTATGATGTCAAAATAAGAGGCGGAGACTAGTGTTCTAATGGGTGGGGCCTCCCAGGTTACAAAGGAAATAGTTGGGTTGGTGAAGAGAGCGGTGGGATGTTTCAGGTTAGTGCTGTATATGGAGGGGAGCAATGTTTTTTCTCTTTTCACTGGGACTTTTGGAGAGGCTGAAGGAAACGGAGAGATGCTTTTACATGGGGTTGTATTCTGGAGGAGGCTAAGGGAGCAGAGAGATGTTATTTACATGGGACTGTATGTTGCAGGAGCTGGAGGGAGGGATGTGATAATATTTACATGGGACTGTATGTTGAAGGAGCTAAAGGGAGGGGAGTGATGTTATTTACATATGGTGAAGGGGCTGAGAGAAAGGTGTGATGTTTCTTACATGGGACTGTGTGTTGGAGGGGCTGAAAGCAGGGGGTGATGTTTCTTACATGGGACTGTATCTTAGGAGGGGCTGGAGCAAGGAAAGTGATGTTATTTACCTGGGACCATGTGATAGAGGGGCTGAAGGGAAGGAAGTGATGTTATTTACACGGGAATGTATGTTGAAGGAGGCTGAAAGGAAGGGAGCGATGTTTCTTAAATGAGACTGTATGTTTGGGTCCATTCACACGTCCGCAAAACACGAACATCGGCGATGTGCGTTCCGCATTTTGCGGACAGCACATCGCCTGCACTTAATAGAAAATGCCTATTCTTGTCCGCAATCGCTATTTTTTTCAGGATCGGAATTGCGTACCCGGAAGTGCGGATCCGGAATTCCGGATCCGGGCACCACATCGTTCTGCCCCAAAGAAATTAATGAGTCCACAATTCCGTTCCGCAAAATGCGGAACGAAATTGTGGACGTGTGAATGGACCCTTAACGCCTTAAGGACATAGGACGTACCGGTACCCCATGTTTGCCGAGTCCTTAGGGACTCACGACGTACCGGTACGGAACTTTAAAAATACAATGCGGCACGGCACGGGTTAATAGGAACAGGATGCCTGCTGAAATCATTCAGCGGGCATCCTGTCACAACGGCGGAGGGGGGATCATGTTACTGCCCTGTATTGGCGATCGCCGCAAACCGCAGGTCAATTCAGACCTGCAGTTTTCTGCTTTTACCTGCGGTTGCGGCAGCGGGCGGTGCTATCGGATCCCCATGTGGCTGTAGGGGGGACCCGATGGCATGGAAGGCAGCGCGATGTCTAAGGAAGGCATTGCGCTGCCTTCCGGTGACGAGCCTGTGAGATTCAGCCCCCTGGATCTCACAGGCCGGAAGCTGTATGAGTAATACACACAGTATTACTCCTACAGCCAATGCATTCCAATACAGAAGTATTGGAATGCATTGTAAAGGATTAGATCCCCAAATAATCATATCCCAAAGTGGGACAAAAAAAAAAGTGAAAAAAATTAGTAAAAAATAGGGGGGAAAAAAAGTATACATATTAGGTATCGCCGCGTCCATATCGACCAGCTTTATAAACATATCACATGATCTAACCCCTCAGATTAAGGCTAGGCCTACACGACGACATTTGTTGCACGACAGATAGGGCGCAACAGTTGTCGCGCGACATTTTGTTGCACTAATGTCGCGCGACAATTTTTAAAATGGCAGTCTATGGTGTCGCACTGCAACATGCGACATGTTGCGACAGTCGCAGAAAAATCCATCTTGAATGGATTTTCTGCGACTGTCGCGTCGCAGTCGCAGCATGTCGCATGTTGCAGTGCGACACCATAGACTGCCATTATAAAAATTGTCGCGCGACATTGGTGCAACAAAATGTCGCGCGACAAATGTCGTCGTGTAGACCTAGCCTAATACCATAAAAAATTAAAAATAAAAACGGTGCTAAATAAACAATTTTTTTGTCACCTTACATCACAAAAAGTACAACAGCAAGCGATCAAAAAGGCGTTTGCCCACCAAAATAGTACCAATCTAACCGTCACCTTATCCCGCAAAAAATGGGCCCCTACCTGAGACAATCGCCCAAAAAATAAAAAAAAACTATGGCTCAGAATATGGAGACAGCAAAACATGGTTAAAAGCTGTTATTGTGTAAAACTTACATAAATAAAAAAAAAAGTATACATATTTGGTATATCCGCGTTCGTATCGACCGGCTTTATAAAAATATCACATGACCTAACCCCTCAGATGAACACCGTAAAAAAATAAAAATAAAAACTGTGCTAAATAAACAATTTTTGTGTCACCTTACATCACAAATAGTGTAATAGCAAGCGATCAAAAAGTCATATGCACCCCAAAAATAGTGCCAATCAAACCGTCATCTCATCCCTGCAAAAAATTAGACCCTACCTAAGATAATCGCCAAAAAACTGAAAAAACTATGGCTCTCAGAATATGGAGACACTAAAACATGATTTTTTTTTTTTGTTTCAAAAATTATATTATTGTGTAAAACTTACATAAATAAAAAAAAGTA
Source organism: Bufo gargarizans (assembly GCF_014858855.1). NCBI lineage: Eukaryota > Metazoa > Chordata > Amphibia > Anura > Bufonidae > Bufo > Bufo gargarizans. Next base: position 425,668,047 of record NC_058084.1, read on the forward strand.
TACATATTAGGTATCGCCGCGTCCGTATCGACCGGCTCTATAAAGATATCACATGACCTAACCTCTCAGATGAACACCGTAAAAAAATTTAAATAGAATCTGTGCTAAATAAGCCTTTTTTTGATCAGCTTACATCACAAAAAGTGTAATAGCAAGCGATCAAAAAGTCACACGCACCCCAAAATAGTGTCAATAAAACCGTCATCTCATCCAGCAAAAATCATACCCTACCCAAGGTAATCGCCCAAAAACTGAACAAATTATGGCTCTCAGACTATGGAAACACTAAAACATGATTTTTTTTGCTTCAAAATAGAAATCATTGTGTAAAACTTACATAAATAAAAAAAGTTTACATATTAGGTATCCGCCGCATCCGTGACAACCTGGTCTACAAAAATATCACATGATATAACCTATCAGATGAATGTTGTAAATAACAAAAACTGGTGCCAAAACAGCTATTTCTTGTTATCTTGCCTCACAAAAAGAATAATATAGAGCAACCAAATATCATATGTACCCTAAACTAGTACCAACAATACTGCCACCCTATCACATAGTTTCTAAAATGGGGCCACTTTTTTGGAGTTTCTACACTAGGGGTGCATCAGGGGAGCTTCAAATGGGACATGGTGTCAAAAAAAACAGTCCAGCAAAATCTGCCTTCCAAAAACCGTATGGCATTCCTTTCCTTCCGCGCCCTGCCGTGTGCCCGTACAGCTGTTTACGACCACATATGGGGTGTTTCTGTAAACTACAGAATCAGGGCCATAAATATTGAGTTTTGTTTGGCTGTTAACCCTTGCTTTGTAAAAGTAAAAAAAATATTAAAATGAAAAATCTGCCAAAAAAGTGAAATTTTCTAAATTGTATCTCTATTTTCCATTAATTCTTGTGGAACACCTAAAGGGTTAACAAAGTTTGTAAAATCAGTTTTGAATACCTTGAGGGGTGTAGTTTATAGAATGAGGTCATTTTGGGGTGGTTTCTATTATGTAAGCCTCGCAAAGTGACTTCAGACCTGAACTGGTGCCTAAAAATGGGGTTTTTGAAAATTTCTTAAAAATTTCAAGATTTGCTTCTAAACTTCTAAGCCTTGTAACATCCCCCCCAAAAAAAATATCATTCCCAAAATGATCCAAACATGAAGTAGACATATGGGGAATGTAAAGTAATAACTATTTTTGGAGGTATTACTATGTATTAAAGAAGTAGAGAAATTGAAAAATTGGAAATTTGCAATTTAAAAAAAAATTGGGTAAATTTGGTATTTTTAAAAAATAAATTTTATTTATTTTTTTACTTAATTTTACCAGTGTCATGAAGTACAATATGTGCCGAAAAAACAATCTCAGAATGGCCTAGATAAGTCAAAGCGTTTTAAAGTTATTACCACCACTTAAAGTGACACTGGTCAGATTTGCAAAACATGGCCAAGTCCTTAAGGTGAAATAGGGCTGAGTCCCTAAGGGGTTAAAGCTGAAGGGAGGGGAATGATGTTATTTACATGGGAATGCATGATGGAGGCATTCAAATTTCTGGAGGCACTTCAGGGAGAATTATAACTATAGGGGACTCTGTAGAGGACATTATATGTCCTGGGGGCACTACAGGGGGAGCATTATATTAGGAAGTGGCATTATAAATACTAGCTTACTAAAGGGGGGAATTTTAACTACAGGGAGCACTGCTGTGGCATTATTAACTACAGGGGGTATTATAACTACTGGGGCTACTAGAGTGCATTATAAATACTGAGGGCATAACTACTCAGGACACTATAGAGGGCTTTATTATAATGGGGGCTCCATAGGAGTGTCTGATAGGATGCCTTATAGAAAAGCCATATTACCATTAGAGGCACTAAAGGGGGCCTTATTTCTAATTGGTGCTCTGTGAGGGCATTATTACTTCTGGTGTATTATTATTGGGCATAATATGGAGGGCACTGCTACTAATGGAGGCACTCGGGGAGCATTATCGCTATTAGGGGCATTAGGCAGAGAATTACTATTGGTGGAACTTTGGGGAGCACTATTACTATGGAGGGTTATCTGCATGGCACTATTATTTCTTCAGTATAGTGATTGGAGAGCACAGTGGGCACAGTATAATAATCTTTACTTATATGGTGCCAACATATTCCACAGTGATTTACAATTAGGGGGTTTGAGTACAAACAGACTCATAAATAATATAGCAGCAAACAAGTCAACAATTAAGACAAGAGAAATGAGGGTCTTGCTCACAAGAGATTACAATCTATTGGGGGTAGTAGCAGGATGACAAGTTGTGCCACCAGGAGGCAGAGAACAATGGAATATGAGGAACTTAAGATGTCTACGTGGAAAACTCTGCAGAGATGAGTCGTGGCTGAAAGAAAGTTTACATGGCAGTGTGGTCCGAAAGAGAAGATGAGAAAAGAATGTCTATTTCAGAAGGGGAGATATTCCTAGTTGTAAAGGGTATTTAGTGCTGAATTTTCTTGTGTGTTCTCTTGTACTGTCCATCTAAATATGCCTCTAGCAGTAGGCTGAGGGGGGAGGGGTTTGATTAAGAGCTTGGGACAGGAAGGAGGGGCATCATTTCAATTTTCACCTCAGGCAGCAGAAAAGCTAGAATCGGCAATGGCTGCAGCATCAACAAGGCGGAGGAGGAGGAGAAAGAAGAGCGATTATCTTCCCTCTCCTCTGAACTGTGATGCTAAGTACGAAGCTGATTTTTTAATTATAGAGCAGATGCATCAGGGTGGCTGAAATGGCATTTAAGCACAGAGAAGAGGTGTCCAGGACAGAAAAATCCAAGGGACAGGCTAGGCAGCAGGCTGCTACTGAAATAAAGGTATTGGTGCATTTTTAATGAATTGTGAATGGGGGTCAGGTAATATTTGCATGCAACTGTACAGAGGGACCCTATAATTAAATTTACTGGTGGATCTTCTATAATCCACAAGCAGTTGCCACTGGTAGCAGGACAGTCTCTGTGCTTTACAGGAGATTGTAACTCTTTCACCAAGACAGTGTCAGGGGTGTAAGGGTCAGCCCCTAAAATGACCAAGTTACATTGAATTGCTAGTGATAATGTTTTACACAGACTGTGGATGACTTCTTTCAGCCACAAGAGGCCTCTGTGTCTTTGAGTAAGAAAGTAATGAAGTTGTTTATTCCAGAGGATGTAGGAGGAGTTTCAAGTTCCCCGGCTCAGACTGGTGTGTGTCTTCCTGGCTGGTGGTGAGCTGAGAGTCTGGCTGCAGTTGGAAAGAGCCACAGAGACTAAAAAGTGATTCTGGGAAGAGTGATATCGTCCAATTGAGATACTTGTGACAGGACACGGGGCCTGGCTAACGTGCTATAGGTTAGCAGGACCGTGGCAGTGCTGAACTGATATGGATTCCTGTACCTGCAATCTAGAGAGAGAGAGAGAGAGAGGAAAAGACAACGCGCTGGGACAAGCAATCAACTGTATCAGGAGCCAGATGACATCTGCCCCCACGTACCAGACCAAGACAAGCAGCTACCTCGTGGGAGAATGTGACATGACTGATCTCTGCCCAGCTACCTACAGAACTGTAATTGTGCACTGGTGATAACCTACAATAGGGCATAGAGCAGAAATTCAGAGAGTTGTGGCAACGTTCCCTGAGTAGCAGGGTTCAGACACGAATATATCAGGGGAGAGTAGCCTGTATTTTTATATGTTTGCTGTTTGCAGTGCATTTAATATATCACGGATCAGTTACTCTTCCTGTAAATTTGTGTAAACTTGTTAACATTGTTCTTGTCATTTGTCGATTGCGCCCCTGGTGCATCGGCACAAAACTGTTAAACCGATTTTCCGGCCGTTATATTTTGTTATTTAATAATTAAGCCGGTATCTGCTTCAGCCTCCTCGTCTGCTGTACTGTATTTGAACCCTGCCCTGTGGTCTCTTCCTCCCCTGACCACTAAAGGAGCGTCACTAGAAATTATTTGACACCATACCAAATTTTTGAAACCCCTCCTCCCCCTCAGAAACTTCCCCACAACTCCCTCCTCCAGTGCAGCATATGACCCGTCACCGCTGAAGCCAGTCATTGGCTGAAGCGGTCACGTGCCCTGCATCAAAATGGATGCTGATGGGGGGAGACCAAGGACCTGCAGGGCCGGCGCTGGAGCGATGAAGCTGAAACCCAGTTGTGGGACACAGGTAAGTATGATCACCACCGAAGCATCTGAAAAAAGGTGGACAACCCCATTATTAATAGAATCTATTAATAGGTCCCACACAGTAGTGACAACACCTGATAAAGTTTTGGGGTGCTGTCAGCAGCACTTTCAGACCAGTAGTCACTATTCATGAGCCCAGTGGCGTAGCGTGGGTTGCCAGCACCTGGGGGAAAGCCAAGTATTGCTCCCCCAACCTGTGGCCACGCCCCTTTTAACAGATAATGCAGTAGATATCACTTGCAGTCATACGTAACACCACAGATAACACAGTGATAACTCCCTGAGTACAGATAATGTAGTAGATGGGTGTGAGCCCCCAGAATTCCGAACACGCACAGTGTGAGTTGAAGTCTGGGGCCAGGTTGCTACAGTGTGGGCCAAATTCTATATCCACCCTCCCATCACTACAGAACATACAGGGTAATACAGCGCGCCATAACTCTTACATCTAGTTACGTCTCCTTTGATATAGATGTTCTCTTTCCTCATCTTCTCCTTTCAGACCTTCAGACCAGACCACCAGTTTTACGCCATTTCTCGTCTCTGCAGTTTGACAAACAAAATCTTAGTTTACTACTTTTCCATGATCCTCGCATCTTCTGGACAAATCATCCTACCACCCCAAATAATGTGCCGCTGTGCTCCCCAATACTATACTGCAGAAACAGATAAACCCCCTGATAATACTAGTGCCACACAGATAATGCCCCCTTCAATAATTATTGGCACATACTGCCCTAAAATAACTGTGCCCAGAAAATCGTGCCCCTGACACTACTAGTGTAAACATAACGTCCCCCAAAAATAATTGTGGTAAGCTGATACTGTGCCAAGGTGCCCCCACATTAATAGTGCTCCCGAAAGTCCCACCAATAGTAATAATTCTCTGCTAGAGCACACATGGTAGTAATAGTGCTCCTACAGTGCCCCCAACATGTATCCACTGTGCCCCAGAAGTAATAATGCTCCCATAGTGCCCATACTAGTAATCATGTTCCCCATAGATCCCCAGTAGTAATAAAGCCCATCATAATGAACCCTAGTAGTGATAATTCTCCTTATAATTCTCCTTATAATGTGCCCCCAGTTGAGCTAATGTCCCCATAGTGCCCCCATAATGTGCCAGTATAAAATATATCTTATATAGTGCCCCCAGTAAATGCCCCCATAGTGTTCCTCTCCCCCCTTCTTCCTAGTGCCTCCCATAATATACCAGTATAAAATGCCCCATATATAGTGCTTCCATAATGGAAGTGTTCATCAGTATTCATCCTATAAGATGCACTGACATTTTCACCCCACTTTGGGGGGGGATTGCGTCTTATGGGGCAAAATATATACAATAGATCCTTTCCTCATTGCCTCCAAGAGTTTGCAAGTTTGGCCATTACAGGCAGGAGGTTTAAGAGAAGAGAAATACAACTGACAGCATGTTCGCACCATTATAATATGAGAGGACATTACAGGGATGTCCTTCAACACCTATGCGGAGGAATTGCTCCTCCGGTTATAGACACGCTACAGTGTCTGGGTTTGGAACATTTTCACCTGTTTAGGCTACTTCTTTCAGTGAGTTTTTGTCTTTATGTGTATGGAATGTGCCACTTTATTTTGTTGGTAACATTTTTTTGCACCTGGTAGCTTCTGTGTCACGTGGTCTGTTGTGGGTGCGGCTCACAGCTTTATCCTACCTCACAGTGCATTGGTGATACCACTATGGAGGCATGTGAGAGTCTGGCTGTGAGTTGGTTTCTAGCACTGATTCAGACCCTGTTCACACACCACGGGCAGTTGAGTGGTAGGACCCAATGCTTGCTGAGACACCGTGACGTGGTGCATGAGGGGCTCCGATATGTTCCTGACTGGAAGATATTGGCAAAGTTCTCAGCTTTTAACATCGGCCTGAGGAATTAGCTAGTATTGTCAGATGCATATCATTTTGGGGCATTTTTTTGCAGTGATTTTTTTTGCCAGCACCCGGGGCAAGCCATGTATTGCGCCCCCCTCCCCCCCCCCCCCCCCCCAACCTGTGGACAAGTCCCTTTTTACAGATAATGTAGCAGTCCTATGTAACACCACAGATAAAACAGATATAATCATCTGAGTACAGATAATGTAGTAGATGGGTAGGAGGCCCCAGAATTCAGAATACACACAGTGTGACCTGAAGTCTGGGGCCAGGATGCGGCAGAGGGGGCCATATTCTCAATCCACCCCCAACCCTACCGTGAAACAAAATGTGTTTAGACATTACATACATCACTACAAAATATACAGTATAATACAGCACCACATACCTCATTCATCCAGTGACATCTCTTGTGATGTAGACTTTCCTCAACGTCTTTATTCGGAGATAGGACCGCCATGACACATTCTTTCAGCTGCATCTCATCTCTGCTGAGTTTTATTATTGTTAGTAGTTATTATTATTATTATTATATATATAATGGCCCCCTCTGTATAATTATATAATTGCCCCCTCTGTATAATGGCCCCTCTGTAATATTAGGATATATAATGGGCCATTATATATCCTAATAATACGGAGGGGGCCATTATATATATGTAATAATAGTACAGAGGGGGCCATTATATATCCACCATAATGGTGAGGTGTCAGCAGCATGAGGAGACCACAGAGTGACCCAGTGACATACTGGTGAGGTGGCAGCAGCATGAGGAGACCACAGAGTGGTGAGGAGGTGGCAGCAACATGAGGAGACCACAGAGTGGCCCAGTGAAATAGTGGCATAGTGGTGAGGTGGCAGCAGCATGAGGAGACCACAGAGTGGCCCAGTGACATAGTGGTGAGGTGGCAGCAGCATGAGGATACCACAGAGTGGTGAGGTGGCAGCAGAATGAGGAGACTCCAGAGTGGCCCAGTGACATAGTGGTAAGGTGTCATCAGTATGAGGAGACCACAGAGTAGTGATGTGGCAGCAGCATAAAGAGGCCACAGAGTGGTAAGGTGACAGCAGCACAAGGAGACAACAGAGTGGCCCAGTGACAGAGTGGGGAGGTGTTGGGCAATACCAGTACCAGCTGAAGATGGTGGGTGGCAGTAGGAGCACCTGGCAGGAGGTGTGGAATTAGGCAGGTGGTAGCATCAGAATAGTAGCTGAAGCAGGTAGCCAGAAGAAACAGGTCTCTTTTGACAAACTTTAGATGTAGCAGCATGGATGATCTAGTCTGATGCATCAGGCGCTGGTGTTTGAAAATCCTGGCTGATCCATGCCTGATTCATCTTCAGAAAGGTCTGTTTCTTCACATTTTGGGTGGACAGGCGAGTGGGGGGTCCTTGGGGTAACTATGGCCCCCACCGCACCAAACGCCCGCTCTGATGCCAGACTGCTGGCCCTCATGAAAGCTTCTGTAGTAAAGTGAGGAACCGCACTCGTTCAAGGGTGTCACCGGTGCCAATCAAGGGCTTGTTATGCCGTTTATCAAAGTAATAAAGTATTGAGGCACTCAGGTTGAGAGTTTTGCAATTCAAGTGAGGTTTATTTCATAATCTCTGCATCATCCATTTGCCCGTGGTATATATATATATAAGTCAACAACAAAATATTTCTGACCAGACGGTTTCGGTCACGGTGGATCTTCATAAGTGGTCATGTTATCTGGAATAATATTGGATACATGTTCAAATGTTCGGATGGCAGAGATGGCATATCATAATCATAACAAAATTAATAAATATTAAATAAATAATGTACAAGCCTGATTTGATATAATCATAGCAGCAAAACAAATACATCCAAATACATATAGGTGCAAATGAGTGCAAATACGACGGGTCCGTGACATTCGGTTTACGAAATTAATAATGGTAAAGCGACTAGGGGCGTACCTAGGGGCAAAACGTACAGAGGACATAATGCACATGATTATATTGTTGTAGCAGGGTTCGGTTTTGAACATGACTATATCATGAAAGCTTGTCCAGCGCAAACTCGGCCAGTTGCGGCCACAAATCGAGTTTGGCTGCCACGCAGTCCAGGGGAATTTTCAATGTGGGGTGTCACAACCTGCTGGTTCAGGTTCTGCTCTATGTCTAGCTGCTGCTGCTGGTGAGTAGTTTCTTCAGTAGGCGGGTGAAGAAAACTGCTCATCAGCGACTGTAGACTTAAGTTGCTGCTGATGGAGCTGGTACAGCAGCCATGACAGTGGAAAGTGAGCGCAGAGGGCCCCCCTGGTCAGACCTGCGTGAGAATAGGCGATGGTGCACATAGGCAGTGTCCAACTCACTGCATAGGATGTCTTTATAGTAGTTCAGTTTGTCCTCTCTCAGCGGGTGTAAAAAAGGCCCCCATTTTGGACCAGTAGCTAGGGTTTAACAAGGTGGAGAGCCAGAAGTCATCCCTCTGCCAAATGGTGACAATTTGGCTGTCACCACGCAAGCAACTGAGGATGAATCGGGCCATTTGCGCAAGTGACTCAGAGGGATTCCCTGCCCCCGACTCTACTGCATACTGCCACGGTGTGTCTGGGGTCATCTGCTTTGTCTTCCTCATCGCCCTGTAGCTCCTCCAGCTGCTACTGCTCCTCCTCTCCTGTCACGTGTGTAGAAAAACCAGCCATTTCTCTACACATTGCTTGTGCTTTAATGTCCTCCTCCTCCTCTACTGCAGCCCCCACAGGACTCATGTGGCCGTGAGATGTAGTCGCCACGTCTCCTGTCCCCTGTCCAGCCAGATTTAGCAGCGTCTGTTCCAGGACATGAATCAGTGAAATTACGTTGTTGATCCCATAATCATAGTGGCTGACAAATAAAGTGGCCTCCTCAAAGGGCCCGAGCAAATGGCAGGTGTCACGCATGAGCTGCCACTGGCTAACATCGAAGTTACACAGGGGAGTACCTCTGTCCGCCTGTATCATCAAGAAATAGTTTATGGCCTTTCTCTGTTCATATAATCGGTCCAACGGGTGGAAACATTGAATATCAGCCTATTTTGGGGGATGCCATTCTGCCGCTGCAGCTCAAGGAGGGTGTGCTTTGCGGTGTACGAGTTGTTGAAGTGCATGCAAAGTTTCCTGGCCATTTTCAGCATGTCTTGCAGATTAGGTGAAGACCCATTGTCAGTCACCATGGTTACGATTTTGAGTTGTTGAGGAGAAAGTCAGGATTTGACTTCTTGATAAAGAAACTAGGTGCAGAACAGCGTGACACTGCCGTGCCCTGCACATGTGGTATGCTGGAGGAGCACTGTGAATTGTACCTGCAGTGGAGGCTGAGGACACGGTGGAGGATGAGGAGGCAGAGGCGGACACTGTCGCAGGACCAATAGAGTGAGAATGTGGAGTCGAAAGCGGCGTCATCTGGCTAAGTTGCTGGTGTGGCTGGGCAGGAAAAACATTTTCCTAGTGGGCCGTAAAGGACATATATTGTCCTTGACTGTAGTTACAGCTCCACACGTCAGTGCTGCCATTCACTTTGGCAGACACTGACAGGCTAAAGGGCTAGCCCACCTTCTGTCCTACATATGTGTGCAGGGCTGGTACTGCCTTTTTTGCAAAGAAATGAAGTCTTGGGAATCTCCACCTCGGCTCAGCACAAGCAATCAGTTCTCTGAAATGTGCAGAGTCCACCACTTGGAAAAGCAGCATCAGCAACTTGGCCAAGAGCACATTCAGCTTCTGCGCTGTTGGATGAGTGCACGCATACTGTTGTCTCTTGGCAATCGCTTAGGTGATTGATTGCTGACAGAATTGCTGACGAGTAGTAGGAGGACGAGGAGCAGGAGCATCAAGACCAGCAGATGACAGGAAGGACAGACAGCTCCCTTCGGCTGATCTGGTGGAGCCTTGACTGCATGAAATTGGGTGTGTGCCACTGGGTGATGCAGTGGTTGCTGCAGCAGGCTGGCCCACCATATCGGAGCCACGGTTCTCCCAGGCCACTTTATGGTGATGCTGCATGTGTTGATGCAGGGCCATGGTGCCAACATTGCAACCTGGCCACACTTCACCTTCTGACCACAAATTTGGCAAATGGCCATGTTCACCTCCTCCCACAGCCTAAAAATAATTTTCCACACCGCCTCAACGGTCTCAGGGCCAGGAGCCTGACCGCTCGCAACACCTGCCCCCACGCAGTTCTCATCATCACTACTTGTTCGCCTACCTGAGGAAGCGGCGGATGTCTCCTCCAGATCTTGGCTGGGCAGTAGCTGCTGACTGTCCTCTAGTAGCTCGTCTTCGCTGAAAAGTGGAGCTGAGCGTACAGCATATAATTCTTTGAGGTTGAGGACAATTGGGGGCACAGGGCCTTCTCCCGGGCCATGCCAACTAAGCGTTGTTTCAGAGGAACCCACCAACTCTTGGCTGGGGGTGTCTGATGTCACTTGCGACAAAGTCGAAGACCAAGTCAACCATTTAAGCACCACTGGGTTTCTGGTCAAGACACAACAGCTAGATGACACTGGTAGCTCAGGCCTCTCGCTGCGACTCCTGTTGCCACCCCCCCTTCTTCTGATGCTACTTCTGCCTGTGACAGAAACATTTTGGCCACTGCCCGTTCCCTTTGAAGGGCCTATCACCTGTCTGTCTGACATACTGTATAATAAAAGAATCAAATTTAAATAATACACCCCAAAATAGGCTGTAGTACAATGTAACTTCACCGCTGAACGGCAATTATGACATATATTTTTTCCCCTATTAATACACACACACCCCCAAAAAAAAACATTTAAATTCACAGCAGAACAGCTACTAGGACTGAGGTATATTTCCTATTAATACACCACGTAATTAACTGTAGTACAATGCAACGTCACTGAAAAACGGCAATTAAGATGTATTCTTTTTATTATTAATAAACTCCCCCAAAGAAGTATAACAATCTAAATTCACCACAGAACGGCTAATAGGACGTACGTATCTTTCCTATTAATACAAATGGCTGTATCACACAGAACTTGCACCCGAATAACAAGCAAGGTTTTCTGGAATTACTTATGTATCATATAGTGCAAATAACCTAAAAGCAGCAGTATAACTGCAATTTGGATCCCCAATTAGTGCAGCAAGGTGTAATAGAATCATTCCTACTACCCAGGCTGTACACTCTATTACACCCTGTTCTCATTTTACAGGGTGCCTCCCTATCCTTTCTCTACACCTTGAATAATCTTTCCCTGAACTTCCAAATCAATTTTTCAGCATAATAAAGTCTTTCCTAACTAGCGCCTGCTGACCTCTCTCCCTGCACTAAGTGCACTGGAAAATTGCTGAATCTAAGAAGGCTGAGGCTATTTATAGGGCTGTGACATCATAGGGCTGGCTGGCTGGTTATTGGCTGCATGCATGGCATTGTGGGAGTTCTTTGCTCCATGTCCTAATACGTGCAGCAGCCACTTTAGGAAAAAATTTGATTTGTTACCACGAAGCGTGAATCAAATTTTTCCTGTAATTCAGATAGAATCTCTAGTGCCAACTAATGTCATCCAGCCTGCACTCCTTAGGGGGGCCAGGTCTAAATGATGACCATCCTTTTGCTTACTTTAATTCTTCTAAATCATCCTTTAAAGTCTCCATGTTGCAAGATGCAGAGAGAGGAGGAGCTGGATGTTCCTGATGACATATTCTCATCGATATTTGATGATGTGGAAAATGAGGAAAAGCAGATGGCAGAAGAAGGGCTCCCACCTGTAGGGCAGGAGAGCGCTCGGGTTGGAGAAGTGGGTATGCCAAAGCTGATTAATATTCAGTGTTTACTGTCAAATAACCTGCAGGAGATTGCACTGAGGAAGCATTGAAAAAATATAAGGAAAAAATATTTGAATAAGTAAAAGACAAATAAAAGTAGTGAAGCTGGAGACTGAGAGATTAAAACTAACCCTGAAATGTTCTTCAATTATATAAATTGTAAAAAGTCTAAACCTGAAGTGTTGGCCCTATACAGAGTGATGAGGGAGAAGTTGTAGAGAGCGATGAGGAGAAAGTGAATCTATAAAATCTTTTCTTCTCCACAGTATCCACTGAGGAAAATAAATTCCAGATGAAATGCAGATCTGACCCAGGAATCTATTTATCCCTAGGACTGTGACAAGGGGACATCCCCTATGTCTAGAGGAAAGAAAGTTTCTACGCAAACATAGAAGAGGATACTTTACGGTAAGAGCAGTGAGACTATGGAACTCTCTGCCTGAGGAGGTGGTGATGGTGAGTTCACTAAAAGAGTTCAAGAAGGGCCTGAATGTATTTCTGAACTGTAATAATATTAAAGGTTATAGTTATTAGATTTCTGGAGAAGGGTCGTTGATCTAGGGAGTTATTCTGATTGCCTGATTGGAGTCAGGAAATATTTTTTTCCCTTTAAATTAGGAAAATTGGCTTTTACCCTACGTTTTTTTTTTGCCTTCCTCTGGATCAACTTGCAGAATAACAGGCTGAACTGGATTGACGGATGTCTTTTTTAAGGCTAACAAACTATGTCACTCTGCAGGCCATGATAGCGCATTTAGGCCACACAGGCTGCTCATGTAGCACAAGAAACATGTGGCAACAGTAGCGAAAAATATCTCCTGGAGAAATGGCCATACTACTGGTTCCACAACCAAATCAATGTAATTCCTACATAGCTGTTAGTATACCTGAAATGAAGACTAGAGGGGTCTGACTACCATACATTATGCTACCACACACCTTAATGCCAGGAGGACTAGTGTGATGTTTCCTTGAGAAGGCCTCTTCATGATGTTGCCTAATAGGTCTCCAGACCAGCCTATGGTTGTCATTGCATCTGAGACAAAAGCAGGACTCATCACTGAAGAGAACCTCCATTCCAGATGTTTTACTGTGCACAATGATATCCTTTGAGTATTGTGGCCTTCTGATGGTTTGTGTAGACACTGTTTGCCATCCTAGGATTGGGATGTAACATCCAATTTCACATGCAGTACAGAATGTCCCATTATGCACCATTGTTCTTATCAGACTGTCCATGTAGAAGTTCACCCCTGTGCACCTTTTGCTGTCATTCCAGTTCTTCATTGTTCTTGTTCCAATTTTTGAGGTTTCATGTGTCAAAAAACTTTGCTTTCAATCTGGGTTATATGCCCCTTTCACATGCTACAGATAGGAGCTTGGTGCTTGAAAATTTTATCATTTGCAGATCTAAAAGACACCTGCTACATCCTCAATTTGCATAACATAATGGCCTGTCCTTCTCTGTGCTGCAATTTAATTGTTCATGAGTGTAGATAAAGATAACCAGATCAAACATGTCAAAAATTTTAGACTTGGTTATTTATTTATTAAGGGAAATGATCCAATGTCACATGTTTGAGAGAGGGAAAAGTATGTGTGTGAACTGTGAACCCTTACTTTTAGTATCTGTATCACCCTCTTGTGCAGCAATAATTGCAACTAAACATTTCTGGTAATTGTTGATTAGTCCTGCACATTTGCTTATTTTGCTCATTCCTCCATACAAAACAGCTTCAACTTGGTTATTAGTTGGCAGGTTTCTGCCCAAGAACTGCTTGCTTCAAGTCCTTCCACAACATTTCTATTGAATTAAGGTCAGGACTTTGACTTCACCACTCCAAAACTTTAACGTTATTCTTCCTTAACCATTCTTTAGTAGAACAACTTGTGTGCTTTGTCTTGCTGCATGACACATTTTCTCATGACATTCAGCTACCAAGGAGATGTCCTGAAATTTTCCATTAGAATTTACTGGCACAATTCAGAATGCATTGTTCCATCAATGATGGCAAGCCATCCTGACCAAGATACAGAGAAACCGGCCCAAGCCATGATACTATCACCACCATAGTTTACAGATGGGATGAGGTTTTTATGCTGAAATGCAGTGTTATCCATTCTCCGAATATAACGCGTCTCATTTAAACCAAAAAGTTCTATTTGTCTCTCTAATCCGCAAAAGATTGTGCTCAGGGCAGAAATGTTCTTTTTGGAAAATAACAGCCTTCTCCTTGCAATCCTGCCATGCACTCCACTGTTGTTCATTGTCATTCATTGTTTATTGATGGTGGACTCACGAACATTAGCTAATGTGAAAAAGGCCCTTAGTTGCTTAGAAGTTACCTTGGGTTCCTTTGCTACCTCTTGGAATATTACATGCCTTGCTCTTAGCATAATCTTTGTTGGTGGAACACTCTTGTGGAGGGTAATCATTGTCTTGAATTTCCTCTATTTGTACACCATCTGTCCCCAAACTGTGGATTGCTGGAGTCCAAACTATTTAGAGATAGCTTTGCAATCTTTTTCAGTCTGATAGAGCATCAATAACTTTTCTTCTGAGTGACTCAGAAATCTTTGTTTGTTCCAATTTTACTCGTCCACAAATTTGTTGTGAAGAGCAGACTTCGATAGATCCTTGTTAATAAACCAGTTCAATCACTCACATCTGTTTCTCATCCTCTTGAATGAAAACTGATGATCCTTAAAGAGGACCTTTCATCTGTTTAATCCTAGTCTAATTAGGGTCTTACCTTATAGGGCGGCCCCCACTGATGTCATTGCACTTTTGTTTTCAAATAAGTTCGTCTGCTGTTGTCCCCCGTTAATTTCGGTTCCTTATATTCTAATTAGCCATCTTGGTTATACTAGGCGGAGACTGGTGCTGTTCTCTTCTACCTGGCTGTGAGCGCATCCAATCAGAGCACATCGCTCATAGCCAGGGAGAATGACTCCAAAATGAATTCAGACTTCAGGCCAGACCACAAAGTTATTTCAGACCCCATATGCCTAAATAAATTTGTAGACAAGAGTTAAAAAAAATAATAACATCCAAACCTCAAACTAGAACAATACTATATAATACTCCTCATTCCCAGGGCTTCTTCACTTCCAGCACTTCCAAACTAAGTCATGATGCACCAGTATGAGACAAGACCTCCGAGCAGGAAGCTGTGTTATCTATTGGATTTTGAGTTTCATGATCTAAATAAAATCCATTAGATAAATAACCTGTAGTGTGATCAAGCACCATAGTGCTTGGGTGCTCGGGGGCCAAACACATAGGGATATAGCACCCGAGTATAATGGAAGTCAATGGTAGAACCCGAGCATTAAACCAGGTACCCCCTGCTCTGAAGAGGAGAGGATGCCTGGTTCATAGGAAAATGTCAGAAATTGATGGAACCACCACCAAAATGGTTCGGGAACAGCATGGGGAGGATGTCTGGATGCATCTTTTACTCACAGGTCGCTGCTGGGAACAATGTTGTCTGAAAAGTACGCCATTTTTACAGACTGACAATACTACGCACAAAACCGAAGAAAAAATGTATTTTAGAGGAAAAATTGATAGGAAACATTCTTTCCTGTATATTTACCTGTATATAAAGTGCAAGTGCTGCCAAAAATTACAAGGAACAGGCACTCCGATACAACCTGTATATCACATACAGTAGGGCATCATTCACATTGTGGTACAATTGTTCATGTACTGGGAATCCTACACTCAAAAAGCCTATGCACTAAGTGAGAGGGCTGCCAAAAATTACAAGGAACCGGTACTCCAATACACCCTTTGTTACACATAAAGAAGGGCATCATACACAGCCTTGAAAAATTATGATTGATGGCCTGTTGGTGACCTTCAAAAACATTTGGAGCAAGGGCTTGCTGATCTGACCATCTAAAACAGGCATGCTCAACCTGCGGCCCTCCAGCTGTTGCAAAACTACAATTTCCAGCATGCCTGAACAGCCTACAGCTATCAGCCTTCAGCAGGGCATGGTGGGAGTTGTAGTTTTACAACAGCTGGAGGGCTGCAGGTTGAGCATCCCTGATCTAAAACATTATAGACGAGGGCCTGTTGCCGCTTTGGTGACTCTAGATATCCTGGGGATGATCACACGTCCCCGTGACGGCGACGATCCATTCAGGTGTCTGCCCTATCAACTTTCAATGTTATTTTCAGCCCAAACCATGTAGACCATGGGTAACGGGGGAATCATGGTTTGATTCTGGAGCGGGAGCGTGAGAAACAGCTACGGCTACCATTTCTAAGCAAGGCAGCATGCACGCAAATTACCTATTAGGTATAATTAGGTGAAAGCCTGTTGGTGAGCTGACCCTGTAAAAAATTAAATGCGAGGGCCTGTTGGTGAGCTTACACTGTAAATGATTTTAGGTGCGGGTCTGCTGGTGAGCTGACCCTGTAAAAGATTTGTGGTGCAGGCCTGCTGGGTGAGCTGACCCTGTAAAAGATTTTTTGTGCGGGCCTGCAGTTGAGCTGACCCTCTAAAAAATTAAATGCGAGGGCCTTCAGGTGAGCTCGCCCTGTAAAATATTTGAGGTGTGGGCCTGCTGTTGAGATGACACTGTAAAAGATTGTAGGTGAAGGCCTGCTGGTGAGCTGACCCTCTAAAAAATTATATGCGAGGACCGGCAGCTGAGCTGACCCTCAAAAAAATGATATGCGAGGGCCTGCATGTGCGCTGACCCTATAAGACATTATATGTGAAGGGCATACATGTGAGGGCATTATATGTGATGAAGAGGCATGTTGAAATGATGAAGGAGGATGAGGAAAGGAAGATTCAACCATATACTCTTAATTGTGGTGGAAGGGGTGCATGGGAATACATACTTTTTATGTTCAGCCGCTTTCCTCTGGTGGAGTCGAGAAGTCATGGTCAAGCCAGGCCTTGGTCATTTTTATAAGAGTCAACCTGTCAGCATTTTCAGTTGACAGGCGGATACGCTTATCTGTTATAATGCCACCAGCAGCACTAAATAGCCGCTTAGACAAAACGCTGGCGGCAGGGCATAGAGCACCAGTTCGTGCCACGTGTCCAGCTTGGACACCCAGTAGTTGTAAGGTATTGAGGGATCATTGAGGACGGTGACACGGTCTGATATGTACTCCTTCACCATCTTCCAAAATGTTTCCCTCCTTGTGACAGTAGGCCGCACATCAGGTTGAGGGCACTGGCGGGGTGTCATGAAACTGCCCCAGGCCTTGGAGAGTGTTGCCCTGCCTCTGTTGGAACTGCTGCGTGTTCCCTTGTCTTCCCTCCTTGGTTGGCCAAGGAACTACGGTCTCTGCCACCAGCGTTGTCAGATAGAAATTTTTGGAGCAATTTTTCAACAAGGATCTTCTGGTATTGCACTGTTTTGCTCGTTCTCTCCACCAGAGGATTGAGAGATGAGAAGTTCTCTTTGTAGCTGCGGTCGAGAAGGGTTAGCAATCAGTAATCCATGTTGTCTAAAATGTGTACAACGCGGGGGTCGCAGGAAAGGCAGCCTAACATGAAGTCAGCCATGTGTGCCAGAGTACCAACAGGCAAGACTTCACTGTCATCAGGAGGATGACTCTCAAACTCCTCATCCCTATTCCTCCTCCTCTGCCCACCCAAGCTGAACAGATGGAATTAAACTTCCATGGGTACTACCCTCTGTAGCGGAGGCAATCGTCTCCTGCTTCTCCTCCTCCTACTCTTCATTGTCCAATTTGCGCTAAGAAGACGAACTGAGGGTGGTCTGGCTATCACCCTGTGTAATGTCTCCCCTTATTTCCACCTCTTCTCTATGTCCACTCTTCGCTTGTGAATAGCGGAAGCTGACTGGAAAGGCGATGACCATGTTGCAGCTGGTATTCCACTACTGAACTCTGCTGCTCACAAAGCCTGGCCAACATGTGGAACGTCGAGTTCCAGCGTGTGCTCACATCGCACAACAGCCGTCGGTGACTTGCGGAAATGTGCACACACGTGGCACACCTTTACCAGTAGCTCAGGCAAATTGGAGTAGGTTTTGAGAAACCACTGAACCACAAGGTTGAACATGTGGGCTAGGCATAGGATGTTTCTGAGCTTGCAGAGCTCCAAAGCCACCACCAAGTTACGGCCATTATCAAACCATGCCTGGTTCTAGGTTGAGTGGCGAGAGCCACAGCTCAGTCTAGTCTCTTATCACCTGTCACAGCTCTGCAGCAGTGTGCTGTTTGTCCCCTAAGCATATCAGCTTCAGCACGGCCTGTTGCCGCTTCCGACATCAGGCTGCATAAGGTCTCAGTGTCCACAAGCCTAAATGGCAACATTTCCAGGGCTAGTAATTTGGAAAGTTGTGCATTTAGTGCTATGGTCTGTGGGCGGGTGGCTGGGTATTTGCGCTTGCATTCAAATGCCTGGGATAAGGACATTTGTACGCTGTGCTGGGACACAGAAGTGGATGTGGTTGCTGATGTTGATTGCGAAGGTCCAGGTGCAGGGCAGGATGCATCTGAGCCTGCGCCTTCAACAGGGGATTGGCCAGCACGTAACAGGGGAAGAGGAGGAAGTGGTGTTACCCGCAGACACAGATTGTAGACCCAGGCGTTAGTCCCACTTATTACAGTGCTTGGATGCCATGTGGCAGATCATGCTGGTGGTGGTTAGGTTGCTAGTGTTCACTCCCCGGCTCATTTTCGTATGGCACAGGTTGCAAACTACTATTCTTTTGTCGTCCGCACTTTCCTCAAAAAAGCGCCATACTGCGGAACATCTACCCCTTGGCAAGGGAGATTTCTGCAAGGGGTTGCTCCGTGGAACAGTTGTAGGCCTGTGTGTTGTCGCCCGCCTTCTCCCTTTTGCCACCCCACTGCCTCTTCCAGCCTGTTGTAGTGCTGCAGATCCCTCCCCCTCTGTACTGCTGTCCTTGCTCGGCTTGCCACCTTCCCAGGTTGGGTCAGTGGCCTCATTGTCCATCCCTCCTCTTCCACTTCCTCACTCTGATCATCCTCCTGATTTTGTTGACCTAACAGTAACCTCAGTGATTGACAACTGTGTCTCATCCTCTTCATCAACCTCTTGAGACAGTAATTGCTGTTGACTGATTGGCAACTGTGTCTCATCATCATCCACCTCATTAAACACTAATTGCCATTCCCCATCGTCATGTTCTTCTTGTGACTGTGGATGTTCAAGAGGTTGGGAATCAGGGCACAAGATCTCATGTCCCTCTTCAAGTGTGCTTGGCGTGAGGGCCAAATCAAGTAATGGCGATGAAAAGAGGTCCTCGGAATATCCAAGTGTGGGATCACTTGTTTGGCCAGACTGTAAATAGTGGGAGGAAGGAGGATCAGGGTAAGGATTGTGTTAACCAGACTTCTGGCTACTGAGACTGGACTTGGTGGAAGAAAGGGTGGTGCCTAACCGACTGGAAGCATTATCTGCTGCAATCCAACCCACCACCTGGTCGCACTGGTCTGACTTCAAGAGTGCGCCGCCCTGAAAACTGGGACATAAAGCTAGGTATCTTGGAGGATTGTTTTTCTTGTGCGCTAGCAGCAGGCACTGTTTCTCCGCGCCCAGTGCCATGGCCTGTGCGTGGCGTGCACCATCAGCATCATGTCGACTTTCTTGTCCCTTACTTCTTGCTTTCTTCATTTTAAATGTAATATATGCTTGAAAGTTTGTCACATGTACAGTAGCGTAGGATTTGGAAATGTATGTGCAAAAAAATTTACAAAGGTATTTGTGATGAGGAAACGTTATATAGGACATGTACCACAGGTAATGTCACAGTTCGCAGTGTCTACGGAAAAAGTGTACTGGATGTCACTGATATTTTAGGGATGCACACAATTGAAACAGGAGATGTGGCACGGATAATTTAACTGTCCGCAGCGGACTATTACACAGTATTTTGTGCAGGATGTGCTAAAAATATGTATTGCTGCTGTCACACACAATAGTCCTTAAAAGGACTTTTGGGTCTCTGAAAAGTTTTTGTATAAAAATCTTCCTATTACACTCCCTACACGTTCTGTCCCTTCCTATGCACAGCTCTCCCTAACACTGAGCAATTTAGCGCAGGTTGCGCTACAAACATATATTAATGCTGTCACACACAATAGTCCTTAGGCCTCTTTCACACTTGCATTGTCCGGATCCGGCGTGTACTCCACTTGCCGGAATTACACGCCGGATCCGGAAAAACGCAAGTGAACTGTTTAAATTCTTTTTTATTAAGTTTTGAAAGTTCAAAAAATAATTCTGTTTCACAACAGGGTGATAGTGAAAAACTATAACATAGATGTGGATAAGATTGGATTACATATCATTAAAAGTCATGACGTGTATTACAATGAAATAAAATAACATTCTAGTATCGACTTGTAAAGAAAATATTTCTAGCTATTAAAATCTAAGTTATTGAACTTATAGCAGTTGGTGCTAGGATGACATACAAACAAATAGCAAATTCGGACCGGAGTCTTTATTAACAGAATGATAATATGTATGCCATTTGTTTATGTGCCTATATCACAACAGTGTCCTTAATACTTGGAAGTTGACGACTTCTAAATTACTGTGTGTAAAAATCTATTCGAGTCATCCCAGCTAAATCTCAAAAAGAACAGTAACTGGGGGTGAAAAACAAAATAACCGGGGAAGTATGGGGGGGGGGGGGGAGGGAAGGGAATCAGGCTTATTCTACCCTTATGAGTACAGGGTCAGGGTGATGAAGCTGAATAGTTAAAGATGTTCAGTTATGGTGTCTTTTTCTAAAAGTTTGATCCAGGGGTCCCATGTTTGATGATACTTAGGCTTATTGTCGTCTCTAGTTAATCTTAGTTTCTCGTAATTGTGTAGGATATGCATCTCTTTTAGCCACTCTGAAATAGACGGGGATTCTTTTTCCTTCCATAGTTTAGGGATAAGTAGCTTGGCTACGTTTAACATGTGAAGTGTCAAAGGGTGCCTGATAGTGGATGTCTGTATATCGAAAATACTGAATATAATCAGGTTTGGGGGAATTTTAGCTGTCGTATTAAAGGTTTTATTGACTATCATGGCAATGGATTTCCAAAAGGTCTCCAATTTTTTGCAGTGAACCCAAATATGGGATATAGTACCCTTTTCCACTTCACATCTCCAACACAATGGGGATATGTCTGGGAGCATGCGATTAAGTATGATGGGGGTTCTGTACCAACGTGAGACTATTTTGAAGTGGGTTTCCTGTATTTTGGGGCTAATAGATTTAGATCTCACATTTGCAATGATGTCCTTTATCTCAGAGCTATTGAACTCCCTACCAAGCTCTACTGTCCACTTTTCAAGGTACGAGGGGGGAGAGGTGGGGTTGTTGATTATGTTGTAAATAGAGGAGATAGCTTTTTTAACCGGAATAATTGTTCTGATGCATTTTTGTATGGGTGTTAAGGGGTTGGCATAGGAATGATAGTTTCCGACTTCATTATATGGTCTTTGAGCAGTGAATATTCCCGAAGGAAAGGATCCAGTTCTGGAAAGTATCTATTAAAATCTATATGTGAGATAAAGACATTATCATGTATTAAACTCCTTATTGGTGCGAGATATAATTCCTCCTCTTTCATTATCTTATTTTTTAAATCTTTGAGGTGGGGAGGGATTACTGCTGCCCACCGGGGTCACTGCGATGTTAGAGGTCAGAAATTGTGTTCTTTTATTAGTCTTATGCCAGATCTTTAAGGAAAAACTAGTCAGATGGGTCTCCTGTTTTTTTAGTTTATGAGGGTGAAGTTTTTCTACAGTTTTCCACAGTAGTAAGCGGTGTTCAGGGAGCAAAGACTCTCCTTCTATATCTATCCATCTCTTTCTGGAAGGTTTAATAAACCACTCCATTAACTTTGCTATGTGTATTGACTGGTGGTACTTTAGGAAATCAGGTACCCCCAGACCACCGCTCGCCTTAGGCATAGAGACAGTACTATATTGTATCCTATTACTGTTTGATCTCCAAATACATTTTAAAATCATCTTCCTGAGAGTGTTGTAGAAATATTTAGGGATGTCGATAGACAAAGCCTGTAAAATATATAGAACTTTGGGAAGTATCATCATTTTAATAGCGTTTATGCGTCCGAACCAGGATACATACAGTGTCTCCCATTCTTTGAAGGCTGACTCAACCTTTGTTAGAAGAGGGAGAAAGTTCAATGTGTATAGCTCCCGGAAGTTCCTGCTTATGTTGATGCCTAAATATTTAAAGGAAGTGTCAGATGGTTTTAAGGGGGTGGTAGAAATGATCTCCTGCCATTCTGATTGGGGTATAGTGACATTATATACTTCAGATTTATGAAAATGAATCTTGAAATACGAAATAGAGCTGAAATCTTCCAATTCTTTTAAAAGCGTGGGGATCCCATGTAGGGGGTTAGTTACCATGAACAGGGTGTCGTCGGCATATGCCGCTACTTTGTGTTGTTCCCTAGAAGTAGTGATACCTTGGATGTGAGGGTTGGATCTTACCTTAATTAGCAGTGGTTCTAAAGATAGGATAAACAGAATGGGTGACAAGGGGCACCCCTGACGCGTGCCATTTGAAATTTGGAAGGCGGTTGACAGTGAGTCATTAACCCTTACAGCAGCTGATGGACAGGTATACATGGCCAAAATTTTGGATACAAATGTCTGGGGAAATTCAAAAGCGTTTAGGACCTCTTCTAAATAAGACCAATTAAGCCTGTCGAACGCTTTCTCAGCGTCCTGTTGCTACAAACGTGAGCGGTTATATTTTTTGTCTGTGCGTATTGTATGGCATGGAGAATTCTGTATATAGTTATCCTTAGATTCCCTACCTTCTGTAAAGCCGACTTGGTCGTTATGGATGATATTTGGGATCAAATTCTTTAGTCCTGTTCGCTAGGGCTTTCGCATAAATTTTAATATCTACATTTAACAGGGAAATTGGTCTGTAGTTGGAGCATAATGTTGTGTCTTTGTCTTCCTTAGGTATTAATGTGATGTGGGCGTTGAGGGATTCTGGACGGAATGAGTCATTAATTGCAATATTATTGAAATAGGTGCACATGTGATGAATTAGGGACGATTGGAATTTCTTGTAATAACTTGCGGTCAGACCGTCCGGGCCAGGGCTTTTACCATTGGGGAGAGATTTTAGTACCGACTCTAACTCGGATTGTGAGAAGGGGGTTAGTAGCTTCGATTGCTGATCAGCGGTCAATTTGGGTATTTCTATTGAGTTTAGAAATTCTCTAATTTTGGTTCTCATTTCTACTTGGTCAGGGGTTTACTTATTTATATTATACAATTTTTCGTAAAAGGATCTAAACGCGTTCGTAATAGTCATTGAGGTGCTACATAGGTGGTTAGTCTGGTCTCTTATTCTAGTTATATATGACCTGTTTCTTTGTTTCTGTAAGATTCTGGCTAATCTTTTGTTGCAACCATTGTCTTCTAGGTATTTTTTATATCTGATAATATATAAATACTTTTGGTTTTTCTGGTCCATTAACTCCAGGAGTTTGGACCACAAAATTGTGAGATCCAATATCACTTTTTTCTCCATAGATAGTTTGTGGACTGTTTCCAATCGCTTTATTTGGGATAGGATATCACTAATTTCTCTCTCTCTGAGTTTTTTTTTTATATGAGCCTAGCCTAATTAGTCTACCTCTGATCACTGCCTTGTGCGTTTCCCATTCCAGGGAAGTGCAAGTTCTGTCCTGTAAATTGTCAGCAAAGAATGATTGTATATCTAACTCTATTGCTGCTAAATCTTTGGGATTTGTCAGTAAGCTCTCGTTGAGCGACCAATTAAATGAATTATTCTTAGGCTCTCCAGGAGAAAGCTGCACTATTAATGGGGCATGGTCTGATAAGTGGAATGATTTATATTCGGCTTTTTTCAGGATTTGGACATCTCTATTATGCATAAAGAAATAATCTAGTCTGGAGTATAGATTATACGTTTGGGAGTAAAACGAGAAATCCTTACAGCTTGGGTTCAACATTCTCCATACATCAACCAACCCATGTAGGTGGAGTTTTTTCTTCAAAGTTTTGAGGTCACGGTACGCTATCCTAGCTTTGCCCACAGATGTGTCTATGGTTGGTTCTAAAGGAGCAGTTCAAATCACCTCCCAGGACCAGAACGCCCTCAACAAACGAGTCTAGCTTGTTCAGGACATGTTCGAGAAAGCGATGTTGTAGTGTATTGGGCGAATAGAAATTGGCAAATGTATATACTTTTCCATATAATTGGCCTTTGACGAATATATATCTGCCTTCTCCATCACTCAGTGTGTCCATGTGTTGGAAGCCCAATTTCCTATGAAATACTATAGAGACTCCTTTTCTTTTAATAATGGTGTAGGTTGAGTTATACCAGTGGCAGTACTGAAATGTTTTGGAGAATGGGGTCAATGTTTTTTTTAAAATGTGTTTCTTGGAAGAAGATCACATCCACCTTTTCTCTTCTCATGTATGTTAGGATCTTGGATCCTTTTTCTAGGATTATTGAGACCGTTGACATTATAAGATGCGCAGATAATATCAGCCATAACTATCTTGTATTTTCGTAAGTGTCATGACCTGGTATATGTCTGATTCCCTGGATGTTAACTTGGGGAGGGGGGGGGGGGGAAATTGGGAGGGATAGAAAATTAGTAACAATTTGGTAGTACATATTCAACTTGAATATCAGTACTACAAGTGTAAGAGTAATACTGCCTGTTGTGGTGCCCAAATTTCGGGCACCTAGGGGTAGTACAGTATAGGCTTCCACTCTAGGTGACAAACAGGGTGGAAGAGTCGGAGAAGAAATATTTCTCCGTCAAATCTTGAAAACCTTCAAATGGATGTGTGTATGGGGGGGGAGGTTGTGATGTGTTTGAAGGGTGTGAACATAAAGGACTGCTCCCCAGTCCTAACATAAGTTTGTGTGTATCTAAACATAAACATATAAAACAAAGAGGGTCTGTTTGGACCTCAAAGATTTATGTATACCTAAATACAGGTATAGGCTTTCCCACATGCCCCAAACCCTCAGGTCCCGCGTGTACGTGGGAGACCATTAGGCAGGTGAGCATGCATGTCAAAGCCCTGTCCCGTACGCAGTGTACACATAACACAATATCAGTGTGTCACAAAAATTAAAATATAACAACAGTGTGGCAATTAGAGTGAGGGTTCTCTACAGTGTAACCGATGACGAGCCGTGCATCCCGGGCTACGTTAGCAAATCACTACTTCACAGTTTCTATAAAAATTAAATAATGTGAATACATATGTGTGCCCTAAACAGTGAGAGCTCAACTAGACCTCGAAGGTCTATATACACATGGATGCGGGTCAGGGTCTCCCCTGCATGCCCCGTGGCCGCCGGCCCCGCGTGTTCGCAGGAGACCAGAAGGCACATGGACACACACCAGAGCCCCCTACCCGTGGCCAGTGCACATTTAATGCAATTTATATAAGTCATCAATAACAGGTGTCAACAAAAATGTCCTCTTAAGGGAAAAATGTATGGTTAAGACAACAACGTAAGAGTCTCAACTATGGAAAACCGCAGTAAAGTTAATTACCATCTCCATCTGTGAAGAAATTTCACAGGTAAGTATGTGAGGTCCATGAGAGAAGATCTTCATTCTCCTGCAGGTATATGTTGAGACTTTTGCGGGGCTCTATGGATGGCTTCTGTGTCTACAGACTTGGATCTTTTGGCTTTTGGTGTGGTCACTGTCTCCCGCGGTTGGAGTTGAGGAAGTTGTGGTTCTACATCACTTTCTTCTCCGTCGATCCAGTCATTGATCTCGATGTTGTCTAGATCCAGTTTTTGGACGGCCTTGTCTACATCTGCGGGTTCTCTGACAATTATTGGCCTCCCAGTGCAATTGATGAAAAGTCCAAACGGGAACAGCCATCTGTATTTCAAGCCTTTGTTTCTTAAGGCGCTAGTAAGCGGCTGGAGATTGCGTCTTAGTTCCAGAGTATATCTTGAAATGTCTTGAAAAATTAACACTTCTTTATCTTCATACTCGATTTTTTTAGCAAATCTCGCTTTTTTAAAGATTTCTTCTTTAATGCTGAAGTCTAAAAGGCAGCACAGTATGTCTCTTGGTGAGTCCATTTTAACGTTTTTGGGTCTATAGACCCTATGTACTCTTTGGAACCCCAGGTCATATGTTTCTTCCTTACTCAGGAGCTCACAATTTTTTTTGGGTAAGACTGGTGTTATCTCTTCATCTGTGACTGTTTCTGAGAGGCCTTTGATTCTCAGGTTATTTCGCCGCGATCTATTTTCAAGATCATCTAGGTGGAGTTTGAGAGCGTATGACTCTTTCTTTTGCTCTTTTAGTTTTTTTGATAAATGAGTAGCGTGAGCAGAAAGTGATTGGGTAGCTTCTTCAACCTGGGTCACCCTTGAATTAATTTGTCTAATGTCCGTTTTTATTTCCTTTAAGTCTTCTTTGATAGAGTCTGAGAATTCTCTAATCATATTTTTTATACAGGATACTGTGGGTAATGACTTAATAAGTGCCTGTAGGTTTTCCGACTCTGAGAGTTGGTCTTCCTCTTCATCGTTCTCCGACCACTCATTCGCTTGAGCACTTTATTTAGTGGCGTCCTTATGTTTAGCGATTTTTTCTGAGTCATTTTTTTGTGATTTTGAGAGTTTCTTTGGCGTCTTTTGGATTTTCACACTTTTCTCTGACTGATGGCCTTTATTCATTTTGTCTGTTAATTATCCCGTAGGTGCTGAAAGATGTTGACTGTTGGTTCGCTGTACACACTTTGGGTTTGGATAGTAGTGAATTAAGTACTGGGGAGCAGTTGCGTCATGTCCGCTTACTGAGTTACATCATTCTGCTGCTACGTCCTTTAAGCATTCAGAGACGTTTGAGATTAGCAGAAATATGTTCACTTCAGAATGGTATTGATCTGTTTAGCAGAATGGGTGCCGGACAGGTCTCTGCACTCACCACTTCTGTTCAGTTTAACCCTTAAGATACTTGTAAAGGGTTTTGCACTTTGCCAAAAATTGTGTTACTGTGCCTTTAAATAGATTTAAATCACAGCTGGCAGACTTTATTATAGAGCTACTCTTCAGGCAGGCTTTATTCAGGCAGGATGGCACCCTTGTGACAGCACTACTAGGATCATTTACTTTCTTAAATTCAGGTCCCTCCAGATGCTGCAGTGCTACTGGGATAGTAAGTACTATGTAATTCAAATCTCCCGCCTGTTACAGGACCGGCGTATGAATCTACTTTTACAGTTGCAACCAGGTCCCGTCTATACAGAGCAGGAAGCTTCAGGAGGAGCAAGTAATAGTCCCACTAGTGTCCCTAATTTTACAACCGATTGCAGGGGGGGATATTTCAGGGCACTCACCGCATATGTGGCAGCGTGACAATCGGCAGCTGAGCAGGGAACCTGGGGGGTTATATCTTTATAAGTCCGTTCTGCTGATCGGCCGGAACTACTTTCGCCGGCTTCTTTCACTGATGTGTCTGCAGTAAAGGACTCCGATGCTGCAGGGGAGCTGGGTTGTTCTCACTGTTCTTCATAAGCTCCAAATGAGAGCCGAGGGACCTTGTTGGGGCCGGCGATGGAACGGCATGCAGGCAGAGGGGCACGGCAGCTGTGGCCCGGGTGGGCTCCCAAATAAAGTCCGGTGCTTAGCAATCTGTTGTAGGCCGCAAATCTTCTCAGGCTCAGCTTTTAAAAATAAAAGTATCCTGATGATCCTTGAGGTGTCCTGTGTCAGGATCCAAGATTTTCAGGGTTGATAAATCCTTTTTATTTGAGATATTGCTGATTTCAGTCGCAATCTTCACAGAGCTCACATGAGCTGCATCCGACCAGCTCTGCAGCAAGCTCCGCCCCAAAACGCAAGTGAACTGAAAGCATTTGAAGACGGATCCGTCTTCAAAATGTGTTCAGTGTTACTATGGCAGCCAGGACGCTATTAAAGTCCTGGTTGCCATAGTAGTAGTGGGGAGCGGGGGAGTAGTATACTTACAGTCCGTGCGGCTCCCAGGGCGCTCCAGAATAACGTCAGAGCGCCCCATGCACATGGATCACGTCACTCTGGAGCACCCCGGGAGCTCCCCCGCTCCCCACTACACTTTACCATGGCTGCCAGGACTTTAGCGTCCCGGCAGCCATGGTAACCATTCAGAAAAAGCTAAACGTCGGATCCGGCAATGCGCAGAAACGACGTTTAGCTTAAGGCCAGATCCGGATTAATGCCTTTCAATGGGCATTAATTCCGGATCCGGCCTTGCGGCAAGTCTTCAGGATTTTTGGCCGGAGCAAAAAGCGCAGCATGCTGCGGTATTTTCTCCGGCCAAAAAACGTTCCGGTCCGGAACTGAAGACATCCTGATGCATCCTGAACGGATTTCTCTCCATTCAGAATGCATTAGGATAAAACTGATCAGGATTCTTCCGGCATAGAGCCCTGACGACGGAACTCTATGCCGGAAGACAAGAACGCAAGTGTGAAAGAGCCCTTACAAGGACTTTTGGGTCTATGTTCTTGTAGAAAAATTTAATTCAATTACACTCCCTACACTCTCTGTCCTTTCCTATGCTCAGCTCTCCCTGACTTAGAATGAGCCGAACACGTGTCATCGGGGCGTCACAGAGCCTAAAGGAAAGCAGCACCAAAAGTGTGAAACTGACCTCAACAGACATCCTTTTTATAAATCACTAAAGAAATTTTTTTCCTACTGGTAAATGTCACATTTTATATAACTTGTGTGACAGCTTCGCAGAACAGGATTAGTATTCTAATACTATATTATGGTGGAAAAGGATTGTCAAGGAATAAACTGAAATAGCTATCCATTTATGAAATAAGTCTATTATTGATTTCACACTATAACTCTCAGGACAGTTAAGAAACCTTGTCCTGTCTTAGGTTGTCTATGTTTACTCACATATAACTGTATATTCTGAAACTCCTTGGAACGGCCATATGTAGAATCTGCTGAGTTTTTGGGGTGAAAGTTAAGAGTAAGTTAATGACAATTGCTAAAGGGATTCATTAATGGTACAGTGAAGTACAACGGTTAACTAACTAACTATGGGATAGGAATACAAGAGACATACAGGTAATGTGTAGGTAAGGATTTGGAAGTATCTGTGTACAGTCATATATATCACAATTAGTTTCCAATCACACCCACATACACCCATAACTCTACCCGTTACTCAGGTATTATCTGGCCTTCTTGATGGCTTCTCTCCAATAAGCTTCCGATAACCCAATGAGGGCACCCTGTTTGTAATTATCCTTCCTCCGTATGGCATTCTTGCACTTAGCCCTTTAGGTAGTCTCTGCTATCCCAGGGCCATTGTACAGCCTTCCCGAAACCTTTGTTGTTACCACAGGGGCACTTTCTATGACTGTTTAAAACAATATCAATCACAGCTGTGCTCTCAACTGATATCATTAAAACATACATAGTATTCCCTAAACAAATGTTAACACCAGAGGGGCAGTTTCTACAGCCCTTCCAAACAATAGCTGTCCATTCCACTCACAGATGTGCTCTCCATTGGTATCACTGATAATTTTGACTGTTTCTGTGGCTTTTACAGGGTGTACATCAAAGTCGAGCAAAACTACCTTGTTCATAACCAAATACCACTTGAAAAGGCTACTGTTCATAGTGCAGTAACTGTGTTGTATATGTATATATTCAATTTCTGATATTATCACAAATATTGTCCATGTTGGCTTCAAATTCCAACACCATCAGTCGAGTAAAGGCATGGAGTACTTAGGTGAAGGGCGGCAGGACAAGAGAGAGGGGAAGAAGATTGAGGGAATAATATTGTAGGAAGGAATAACTTGGTGGTTCATGGGTGGGCCCTTGGATAAGATTAAAAGGGAGAGCAGTAGTGTCTTACCTTTTTTGTGGATTTGGACAATGGGAGACCATCCAGAGCAGCATCATGGAGGATTTGGTGAATTTATAGTGACAGGTCAGGAAGGCCATGACTCTTCATGGTGGCAATTTTGCTCACAAGCAGGTTCTGGCAGTTTTCTCCATAACCCAGGGGAGTGAGACGCCTTCTTCCAACCCCTGCACGGGCTCTGCGATGGCTATGGTCTCTGGAGCGATACAGTCCAGGCCAGATTCAGAGGGCTGAGCTCTGGTCTTGGAACCCCATCCAGAACCCTCTGGCAGGGAGATCCCACATCTTTTTCCTGCAGTTGGGAGGAATCCTCATCACCAACGCAGTCTTCTGAATAAGGGAAACCGTGGACTGGATCCTTTCTCTTCCTACAGGAGGAAGGACAGGAGCTTTGTTTTCCCATGGCAATTAACCAGTCAGGGAAATACTTGGCACAGGAGGCATTCAAGTTGTTCCCTGGATTGTCTGGAGGCAGCTGGCTTGTGTCAGAGTGTATACAGCCGATCTTGTGCTTAGGATGGCAGCCCACATGCTTCTGGTGGGGCCTTGGTGGGAGCAGGAGTGTGGACAGGCAGAGCAGTCAGCAGGAAGGTGCAGCAGCTGTGCCTGTCTTGTTCACCTGGGACTATAGGGGGTGCCAACTTTCTGGGTGTCAGTGGGGGGAATAGTGCTCTTCCAGGTCTTGAGCAGCTTTTGGGAAATGCCGGTCTGGCAACTAATCTGATACATGCTTAGAGGCAGCCATGTGAAGTGATGGGTAACACTTCTAGTATTGTGGGTGTTGTGGGTTTGCCTTCAGGAGTGGTTGGAGATCCTGGGGCATTTGTTTGGGAGCCATCAGATGATTTTGCTTTACAATGTCCCAATGGATAGGCTGTATTGGGTCAGTTGTCGGGTATGCTGTAGAGACTTTTGTGTGAGTGTTCAAGCTCTGCAGGTGGTCCTGCTCCTGCTACCCCAATGCTGGAGGCACAGGTGGGGGTGTCTTCTGCAATGCAGCAGACCTTTTGAGGTCTTCATTTCAGTCATGATGGGTGAGAAATCTGATTCAGAGCAACCATTGGTTTATGTGGCTGTTGCAGCAAGGCCGGCATCAAAAAAGAATGTCAATTTCGAGCAATAGGACCAAGGGTGAGGTGTGTGTGCTTCAAGAGGCTCTCGGGCTTATCTGAAGTAGAAGGCGACTGTTAACATTTTGAAGGGGGAGTATGTTAAAGTTTGGATAAGGTGAAAACGGACAAGTGAAAGAGGGAGAAAGAGGACAGGAGACGGTATCATCTTTCCCCTCATTCATTTTCCAATTGGCTGCGTTATTGGAGAAAAGGACCTTGATTACTGTTCAGATCAGGGGATGTCTATTGGGTTTATGGTGGATTAGCTTGGCTCAAGAATGATGAGAAGGTTGTGAGTAAAGGGATGTAGTGGGGTCACAAGGATATTTCCTTGTGGATGTGGTTGATGATGACTCCTACAGCTAATCAACACTTTTGAGGGGGTGTCAAGGGCAACTGAGTACTCTGCATTGTGGCACAAGGGCTACCGCTATCAGTTTTATGAAGGAAGACAGCATAAGTTTGTCTCTTTATGATACTTTAAAAACTGCACCTTATGCAGATAAAGTCAGTGCATCTTGTCCCCAGTGGTTTGAGATTAGTCGGACGTTCTCAGTTTTAGGCTATTTGGTCGGTTTGCTGGGGCCTTTGTTTTGGCCTTTTTCAGGGCTCTTCAGGTTTGCAAGTTAGTAAGTGGGTCTCATACTAGTCAGGGTGGTTTACAGTTCGCTTGGGGCCTGCCAGCTACGGAAGCTAATAAGAACCAACCCCCAGGCTGGGTGTAAAACTGACAGTTCCAATGCACTACAGTATAGCATGTATTTCTGAAATGGTACAAGATCCGACTAGTTGATATTAAACTTAACAGTAGCAATTAATGTCAGGTAGCTGCTGCCAAGGCCAATAAAATTATAGTAAATCACCTATATTAAATTCAGGACACTCTGCACACATATTGAAATATATCAAAAAAGAATTTATTAATTCATAAAAATAGAGCTAAAAAATACAGAAACAGACAGAAATCTGTCGCAAAACACGTGTCGGGGTGTGTTTTATTGGGAGGTGCTGATCCGGGTCTGTATGAGATTGCATTGTTTACATAACACCTATTTAGGGCATACCATGTGTTTGTTTGTTTTTTGTCACTTTTGTGCATATTTTTCCCGTATTGGATACTTTATGTAATAACATAGCTGACCCATTGTGGCACCCCCCTTTGTGGTTGTGTTGTGCCAATGCATGTAATTGTGTTTTAGCTCTATTTTTATGAATTAATAAAGTGTCTTTTGATATATTTCTATGTGTGCAGAGTGTCCTGAATTCGATATAGGTGATTTTGTGTCTTTTTAGCACCTGCATAGTAAGTTATTGGTACTTTAATGGCCCATATTTATAGGTTGCTTCAAAAGGGGCATAGATGTCCGTGATGAGAACATAGTCCTGACACTTTACAAATCATTAGTCAGACCGCACATGGAGTATTGTGTACAGTTCTGTGTTCCTGTGCACAAGAAATACAACAGAACTAGAAAGGGTTCCGAATTAAAATTTGTAAAATCTGTTTTGAAGGGTGTATTTTTTTTAAATGGGGTCACTTAACCACTTACCGCTACGCTAACGCCGAAAGGCGTCATCTCTGCGGCGCTCCCAGGCTACGCTAACGCCAATAGGCGTCATCTCGCGTGAGCCGAGATTTCCTGTGAACGCGCGCTCACAGGAACGGAAGGTAAGCGAGTGGATCTCCAGCCTGCCAGCGACGATCGCTCGCTGGCAGGCTGGAGATGTGATTTTTTTAACCCCTAACAGGTATATTAGACGCTGTTTTGATAACAGCGTCTAATATACCTGCTACCTGGTACTCTGGTGGTCCCTTTTGTTAGGATCGACCACCAGAGGACACAGGCAGCTCAGTAAAGTAGCACCAAACACCACTACACTACACCCCCCCTGTCACTTATTAACCCTTTATAAACCACTGATCAGCCCATATAGACTCCCTGATCACCCCCTGTCATTGATCACCCCCCTGTCATTGATCACCCCCCTGTAAGGCTCCATTCAGAGGTCCGTATGATTTTTACGGATCCACGGATACATGGATCGGATCCGCAAAACGCATACGGACGTCTGAATGGAGCCTTACAGGGGAGTGATCAATGACAAGGGGGTGATCACGCATATAGACTTCCTGATCACTTCCCTGTCATTGATCACCCCCCTGTCATTGATCACCCCCCTGTAAGGCTCCATTCAGACGTCCGTATGATTTTTACGGATCCACGGATACATGGATCGGATCCGTAAAACGCATACGGACGTCTGAATGGAGCCTTACAGGGGGGTGATCAGGGAGTCTATATGGGATGATCACCCCCCTGTAAGGCTCCATTCAGACGTCTGCATGTGTTTTACGGATTCACGCATCCATGGATCGGATCCGCAAAACGCATACGGACGTCTGAATGGAGCCTTACAGGGGGGTGATCAATGACAGGGGGGTGATCACCCCATATACACTCCCTGATCACCCCCCTGTCATTGATTACCCCCATGTAAGGCTCCATTCAGACGTCAGTATGTGTTTTGCGGTTCCGATATATTTATCCGTGGATCCGTAAAAAACATATGGACGTCTGAATGGAGCCTTTCAGAGGGGTGATCAATGACAGGGGGGTGATCACCCCATATACACTCCCTGATCACCCCCCTGTCATTGATCGCCCCCCTGTAAGGCTCCATTCAGATTTTTTTTTGGCCCAAGTTAGCGGAAATATTATTATTTTTTTTTCTTACAAAGTCTCAGTATTCAAAGTATTCCACTAACTTGTGTCAAAAAATTAAATCTCACATGAACTCACCATACCCCTCACGGAATCCAAATGCGTAACATTTTTAGACATTTATATTCCAGACTTCTTCTCACACTTTAGGGCCCCTAAAAAGCCAGGGCAGTATAAATACCCCACATGTGACCCCATTTCGGAAAGAAGACACCCCAAGGTATTCCGTGAGGGGCATATTGAGTCCATGAAAGATTGAAATTTTTGTCCTAAGTTAGCGGAAAGTGAGACTTTGAGAAAAAAAACAAAAAAAAATCAATTTCCGCTAACTTATGCAAAAAAAATAAAATTCTATGAACTCGCCAGGCCCCTCATTGAATACCTTGGGGTGTCTTCTTTCCAAAATGGGGTCACATGTGGGGTATTTATACTGCCCTGGCATTTTAGGGGCCTGAAACCGTGAGAAGAAGTCTAGGATCCAAATGTCTAAAAATGCCCCCCTAAAAGGAATTTGGGCCCCTTTGCGCATCTAGGCTGCAAAAAAGTGTCACACATCTGGTATCGCCGTACTCAGGAGAAGTTGGGGAATGTGTTTTGGGGTGTAATTTTACATATACCCATGCTGGGTGAGATAAATATCTTGGTCAAATGCAAACTTTGTATAAAAAAATGGGAAAAGTTGTCTTTGCAGAGATATTTCTCTCACCCAGCATGGGTATATGTAAAATGACACCCCAAAACACATTCCCCAACTTCTCCTGAGTACGGCGATACCAGATGTGTGTCACTTTTTTGCCGCCTAGGTGGGCAAAGGGGCACACATTCCAAAGAGCACCTTTCGGATTTCACAGGTAATTTTTTACACATTTTGATTTCAAACTACTTACCACACATTAGGGCCCCTAGAATGCCAGGGCAGTATAACTACCCCACAAGTGACCATTTTGGAAAGAAGACACCCCAAGGTATTCCGTGAGGGGAATGGCGAGTTCCTATAATTTTTTATTTTTTGTCACAAGTTAGCGGAAAATTATGATTTTTTTTTATTTATTTTTTTCTTACAAAGTCTCATATTCCACTAACTTGTGACAAAAAATAAAAAATTCCAGGAACTCGCCATGCCCCTCACGGAATACCTTGGGGTGTCTTCTTTCCAAAATGGGGTCACTTGTGGGGTAGTTATACTGCCCTGGAAATTTAGGGGCCCTAATGTGTGCGAAGTAGTTTGAAATCAAAATCTGTAAAAAATGGCCGTTGAAATCCTAAAGGTGCTCTTTGGAATGTGGGCCCCTTTGCCCACCTAGGCTGCAAAAAAGTGTCACACATCTGGTATCGCCGTACTCAGGAGAAGTTGGGCAATGTGTTTTGGGGTGTCATTTTACATATACCCATGCTTGGTGAGATAAATATCTTGGTCAAATGCCAACTTTGTATAAAAAAAAAGATATTTCTCTCACCCAGCATGGGTATATGTAAAATGACACCCCAAAACACATTCCCCAACTTATCCTGAGTACGGTGATACCAGATGTGTGTCACTTTTTTGCCGCCTAGGTGGGCAAAGGGGCACACATTCCAAAGAGCACCTTTCGGATTTCACAGGCCATTTTTTACACATTTTGATTTCAAACTACTAACCACACATTAGGGGCCCTAGAATGCCAGGGCAGTATAACTTCCCCACAAGTGACCCCATTTTGGAAAGAAGACACCCCAAGGTATTTCGTGATGGGCATAGTGAGTTCATGGAAGTTTTTATTTTTTGTCACAAGTTAGTGGAATATGAGACTTTGTAAGAAAAAAAAAAAAAATCATCATTTTCCGCTAACTTGTGACAAAAAATAAAAAGTTCTATGAACTCACTATGCCCATCAGCGAATACCTTAGGGTGTCTACTTTCCGAAATGGGGTCATTTGTGGGGGGTTTCTACTGTCTGGGCATTGTAGAACCTCAGGAAACATGACAGGTGCTCAGAAAGTCAGAGCTGCTTCAAAAAGCGGAAATTCACATTTTTGTACCATAGTTTGTAAACGCTATAACTTTTACCCAAACCATTTTTTTTTTACCCAAACATTTTTTTTTTATCAAAGACATGTAGAACAATAAATTTAGCGAAAAATTTATATATGGATGTCGTTTTTTTTGCAAAATTTTACAGCTGAAAGTGAAAAATGTCATTTTTTGGCAAAAAAATCGTTTTATTTCGATTAATAACAAAAAAAGTAAAAATGTCAGCAGCAATGAAATACCACCAAATGAAAGCTCTATTAGTGCGAAGAAAAGGAGGTAAAATTAATTTGGGTGGTAAGTTGCATGACCGAGCAATAAACCGCTAAAGTTGTGGAGTGCCGATTTGTAAAAAAAGGGCCTGGTCACTAGGGGGGTATAAACCTGTGGTCCTTAAGTGGTTAAGGTTGATTTATTTTATTTCAGTGTAACGGTCATGTACACACACACACACACAGGGGAGAGGATAGTGACCACTGCGCTCCACCCTCACCCCTGGCCCTGCCTACTTGCCTCACGAGTCCTGATGACAGGGGACAACTGGACGGTAGTCCCTAACTTAGAATACGTGCGGGAAGGACAGACAAGACAAATAACGGATAGTGAACGGACCGGGTCAAAACCAAGAGGACAACGTAGTACAGAGGGATAAGCAATGAAAGGTCAGGAGAAGCCGGGGTGATAAATACCAGGAGAGTCGAGAAGTACCAAAGGAGTCCGCAAAGAATAGTCAGGTGGAAGCCGAGGTCAATATACCAGGAAGGATGCGCAGTACAGGAGGAGCAGGCAAAGGATCGTCAGGGAACAGGATCAGGTAAGTACACAGGTATCCAAAAACTGCCAGAAACCTAAATTAACAGGCAACCTGTGGCCAGCAGGCTGCCTGTATTTATAGTGGGGAGTGAGGATCATGTGACGTGGCCAGCGTCACATGACCGACAGACCGACCAGTCGAGCACCGAGTGATCAGCTCGGCGCTCAAGGCAGACCTAGGAGCAGGGAGCCTCCCAGCTAGCAAAGCCGCCCTGGGAACGAGGTCAAACACAGATCCTCGCTCCCAAAGCTAAGCAGCAGGTCTGTGGCTGATGGGAGACCGAGTACGCCTTCGGCATCCCGTTACAGTAAGCCCCTCAAAGTCACTTCAGAACTGAATTGGTCCTTAAAGTCTGTTTGGGAAATTTGAAAAATTGCTTCTAAAATTCTAAGCCTACTAAAAAAAAAAATTGCATTTTAAAATGATGCCAACAAAGACATACTGTAGATGTTAATGAATAACTATTTCACGAGTTATCACTACCTGTCTTAAAAGCAGAGAAATTCTAATTTAGAAAATAGCGAATGTTTCCACATTTTCTGTAAATTTTGGATTTTAAAGGGAACCTGTCACCGGGATTTTTTGTATAGAGCTGAGGACATGGGTTGCTAGATGGCCGCTAGCACATCCGCAATATCCAGTCCCCATAGCTCTGTGTGCTTTTATTGTGATAAAAAAATACGATTTGATACATATGCAAATTAACCTGAGATGAGTCCTGTAGGTGAGATGAGTCAGGGACAGGACTCATCTCAGGTTAATTTGCATATGTATCAAATCGTTTTTTTTACACAATAAAAGCACACAGAGCTATGGGGACTGGATATTGATGATGTGCTAGCAGCCATCTAGCAACCCATGTCCTCAGCTCTATACACAAAATCCCGGTGACAGGTTCCCTTTAAAGGTAAAACATATGAGCTAAAATTTACCACTAATATAAAGCGCAATGTGTCATGGAAAAGTAAAAGCATTCCAAAGTTATTACCACATAAACGTCAGATTTGCAAAATTAGGTTGTCAGGAAGGTGAAAAATACCTTCCAGGAAGGGGTTAAAACTCAGTGACATGCAGTCAGTGTTTTATTTACAGGTTTACGAAGGTGAAGTTTTAATTGAGGATGATGACAGTGGCGACCAGAGAATCAGTCTTCCCTTTGTCATGAAGTTAATATATGCAATGTTCACATTTTTAAAAGAAAGATAAAAAAAATGTGGATCATTAGCTATGCCGAATTGAACATGATTCATGCCATTATTATCTTTGTGGTAATGATAAAATGATAAATGCATTATGAGGCTGCTTTTTACAGATTTACTACAATTCCGTTAATTATCTGGAAGCCCACCAGACAGAAATAATGAACTGAATAGAGAAAAAAAGAACAGAACACAAAGAAAATATGGAGGGGAAAAGTGGGGTCTGAAAATATATATGCAAGACGAATAAGAAAAAGCATGTTAGGCACGACAACCACAAATGGCACAAAGATTAAAAAAATAATAATAACTCCTTACAGGTGTCCTTATTTTCCTTATACTGAATGTTTTCCAATCTTCGTAGGGGTTTGGAATTTAAGACAATAGTGGCATATTGCAGTTACTCTCCAAGGGTGGGGGTGTGACTATTGTGAAAACCCACCATCACCAACACCAATAGCTAGATTGACACTGTATCCCTTTTCACTTCATTCTAGAGAATGATGAGGGTCACCATGTTTGTTTCCCTACCGATTAGACATAAATTCCATAGTCCAGCAATATCCTATCAACCTTAGCCCCTTACCCCTGTATGTATTTGGGGCCTTAGGGACAAAGCAGCATTTTAATTTTTTCATTGCCTACATTCCGAAAGCCATAACTTTTATATTTTTCTGTCAAAGTAGATATTTTAGAGCTTGTTTCTTGAGGGACAAGTTGCAGTTTTTAATGGCACCATTTTGAGGTACACATAACTTATTGGTTAACTTTTATTCATTCTTTCTAGGGCGGATGGAAAAAAAAACCAGCAATACCGCCATTGAGTTTTTACATTGTAAATGTTGCGGCATTCACTTTGCGCACAAATAACATTATAACTTCATTCTGAGGGTCAGTACCATTACAGAGATACTAAATACTTATAGTTTTTTTTTTTAGGTTTTACTACTTCTGCACAATAAAAAACCCTTTTAAAAATGTGTTTCCATCATAGCATCCCAAGACCCATAGAGATGAGTACGGGTTTGATTTTTGCAGGACAACTTGTCGTTTTCTTTGGTACCATTTTTGGATCTTTGCTTTTTATTCAATTTTTGTAACGAATATGCAAAAACAGCAATTCCAGAATTCATTTTTTTTTTTGTGAGATAAATTACATGTTAATTGTGTAGTTTGTTACAGATACAGTGATATCAAATATGTGGAAGGGGGGGGGGGGTATTTTTGCAATGTGTATTATTATTTTTTTACAACCTGTTAGACTTAACCATTGCTACTATAATACATTCTACTACTTATGTTGTGCAATGTATTATATTGTCATTAGGATACTGGCATTAACAGGCTGAGCCTCTAGCATAGTCTGATAGGTATACATTGCAGGCAGTACTGGGAGCCTTCATTAGGTCCCTGGCTTCAGTGTACAGATATGCCTGAAAGAAGCTACTGACTGCGCTACTGACTGCGGCATCTAAGGGACTAAGCATCTTGGATTGGCACTTGGGCCAGTAGAGCGGGAGTTTGGCTGTCATGCGACAGCCAAGCTCCTACTCTCCGCTTCATGGGAGAACTGTGCAGCACTTATTTTAGGCAAAACAGAAAGCGGACTAAAATAAGGCCAGTAATTGACCCTTCATAATTAGTTGTTTAGCTGGTTACTGCAGTACTGCTCATTTTCATTTCAATTATAGCACTGCTGCAGTAATCAGCTGGAGCTACTCTCAAACAGCAGATCAACTGGATTGCAAAGTGTTGGACCCTCATCTTTCAGATATTGATAGCATGTCCTGAGGATAGGCCATCAATATAAAAGGACTGAACAACCTCTTTAAGCTCCTTCTCAAAATGAGAATTTATGGTATAGGTGACTGTAAAATGCAGTATCAGATCTTTCTGGTCCTACCAATGTACCTGCAAAATCAAAAGCACTGTTGAAAAACATAACTGAGCCCCTTCCACAACTGCCAGGATCTGAGAAAACTGGGGTCTCTTATTAACCTGCAGGGGTGGATTGGGAACTTAAAGTGGACCTGGAGAAAAAACTAAAAGTGGCCTCATGTTGAGTCCAAATTGATAAAAGGCAGGACAACAGAAGTAGGCAGGGCCGGTAATACTGCAGTGCAGGACAAAATACCCCAGCAGAACCAAATACCACAGTGCAGTACAATATACTGTATTAGCAGAAACAAATACCACACTGCAGTACAATATACTGTATTAGCAGAAACAAATACCACAGTGCAGTACAATATACTGTATTAGGCCTCATGCACACGACCGTTGTGTGCATCCGTGGCCGTTGTGCCGTTTTCCGTTTTTTTTCGCGGACCCATTGACTTTCAATGGGTCCGTGGAAAAATCGGAAAATGCACCGTTTTGCAGCCGAGGCCGTGATCCGTGTATCCTGTCCGTCAAAAAAATATGACCTGTCCTATTTTTTGGACGGACAACGGTTCACGGACCCATTCAAGTCAATGGGTCCGTGAAAGAACACGGATGCACACAAGATTGGCATCCGTGTCCGTGATCCGTGGCCGTAGGTTGCTTTCATACAGACGGATCCGAAGATCCGTCTGCATAAAAGCTTTTTCTGATCTAAGTTTTCACTTCGTGAAAACTCATATCCGACAGTATATTCTAACACAGAAGCGTTCCCATGGTGATGGGGACGCTTCTAGTTAGAATACACTGCAAACTTGGTACAAGACTGCCCCCTGCTGCCTGGCACCACCCGATCTCTTACAGGGGGATATGATAGCACAATTAACCTCTTCAGGTGCGGCACCTAAAGGGGTTAATTGTACTATCATATTCTCCTGTAAGAGATCAGGGCTGCCAGGCAGCAGGGGGCAGACCCCCCCTCCCCAGTTTGAATATCGTTGGTGGCACAGTGTGCGCCCACCATCGCCCCCCCCTTCCTCCCTCTATAGTTAAAAATCGTTGGTGGCACAGTGTGTGCCCACCATCGCCCCCCCCTTCCTCCCTCTATAGTTAAAAATCGTTGGTGGCACAGTGTGTGCCCACCATCGCCCCCCCCCTTCCTCCCTCTATAGTTAAAAATCGTTGGTGGCACAGTGTGCGCCTACCATCGGCCCCCCTCTCTCTATAGTAGTAACAACCATTGGTGGCAGTGTGCGGCCTCCCATCTCCCCCCCCCCCCGATCATTGGTGGCAGCGGAGTTCCGATCGGAGTCCCAGTTTAATCGCTGGGGCTCCGATCGGTAACCATGGCAACCAGGAAGCTACTGCATCCCTGGTTGCCATGGTTACTTAGCAATAGTACAATTGTAGAAGATTCATACTTACCTGCTTGCTGCTGCGATGTCTGTGACCGGCCCGGAGCTCCTCCTACTGGTAAGTGACAGTTCTTTAGCAATGCACCGCACAGACCTTTCACTTACCAGTAGGTGGAGCTCCCGGCCGGTCACAGACATCGCAGCAGCAAGCAGGTAAGTATGAATCTTCTACAATTGTACTATTGCTAAGTAACCATGGCAACCAGGGATGCAGTAGCTTCCTGGTTGCCATGGTTACCGATCGGAGCCCCAGCGATTAAACTGGGACTCCGATCGGAACTCCGCTGCCACCAATGATGGGGGGGGGGGGAATGGGAGGCCGCACACTGCCACCAATGGTTGTTACTACTATAGAGAGAGGGGGGGCCGATGGTGGGCGCACACTGTGCCACCAACGATTTTTAACTATAGAGGGAGGAAGGGGGGGGGGCGATGGTGGGCACACACTGTGCCACCAACGATTTTTAACTATAGAGGGAGGAAGGGGGGGCGATGGTGGGCGCACACTGTGCCACCAACGATATTCAAACTGGGGAGGGGGGGGGGTCTGCCCCCTGCTGCCTGACAGCCCTGATCTCTTACAGGAGAATATGATAGTACAATTAACCCCTTTAGGTGCCGCACCTGAAGAGGTTAATTGTGCTATCATATCCCCCTGTAAGAGATCGGGTGGTGCCAGGCAGCAGGGGGCAGTCTTGTACCAAGTTTGCAGTGTATTCTAACCTGAAGCGTCCCCATCACCATGGGAACGCCTCTGTGTTAGAATATACTGTCGGAAATGAGTTTCACGATGTAGCTCATATCCGACAGTATATTCTAACGTAGAGGCGTTCCCATGGTGATGGGGACGCTTCAAGTTATGTTCGGGTGTCCGCCTGGCCGTGCGGAGGCAAGCGGATCCGTCCAGACTTATAATGTAAGTCAATGGGGACGGATCCGTTTGAAGATGACACACTGTGGCTCAATTTTCAAACGGATCCGTCCCCCATTGACTTTCAATGTAAAGTCTGGACGGATCCGTCTGAGGCTACTTTCACACTTAGAAATGTTTTAACAATATAATGCAGACGGATCCGCTCTGAACGGAGCCACCGTCTGCATTATGAACACAAGTGTGAAAGTAAAGGTGTGAAAGTCAAGTTTGCAATTGCACCATATTGTGTCAACTTCAAACGGATCCGTCCCCATTGACTTGCATTGTAATTCAGGACGGATCCGTTTGGGTCCGCACGGCCAGGCGGACGCCAAAACGACTTTTTTTTCATGTCCGTGGATCCTCCAAAAATCAAGGAAGACCCACGGACGAAAAAACGGTCACGGATCACGGACCCACAGACCCCGTTTTTGCGGACCGTGAAAAAAAACGGTCGTGTGCATGAGGCCTTAGCAGAACCAAATACCACAGTGCAGTACAATATACTGTATTAGCAGAAACAAATACCACAGTGCAGTATACATATACTGTATTAGCAGAAACTAAATACCACAGTGCCGCATAATATACTGTATTAGCAGAACTAAATACCACAGTGCAGCAATATACTGTATTAGCAGAACTAATACACAGTGCAGTATCCACAGTGCAATACAATATACTGTATTAGCAGAAACAAATACCACAGTGCAGTACAATATACTGTATTAGCAGAAACAAATACCACACTGCAGTACAATATACTGTATTAGCAGAACTAAATACCACAGTGCAGTACAATATACTGTATTAGCAGAACTAAATACCACAGTGCAGTACAATATACTGTATTAGCAGAACTAAATACCACAGTGCAGCACAATATACTGTATTAGCAGAACTAAATACCACAGTGCAGTACAATATACTGTATTAGCAGAACTAAATACCACAGTGCAGTACAATATACTGTATTAGCAGAAACAAATACCACAGTGCCGCATAATATACTGTATTAGCAGAACTAAATACCACAGTGCAGCACAATATACTGTATTAGCAGAACTAAATACCACAGTGCAGTACAATATACTGTATTAGCAGAACTAAATACCACAGTGCAATACAATATACTGTATTAGCAGAACTAAATACCACAGTGCAGTACAATATACTGTATTAGCAGAAACAAATACCACAGTGCAGTACAATATACTGTATTAGCAGAAACAAATACCACACTGCAGTACAATATACTGTATTAGCAGAACTAAATACCACAGTGCAGTACAATATACTGTATTAGCAGAACTAAATACCACAGTGCAGTACAATATACTGTATTAGCAGAACTAAATACCACAGTGCAGCACAATATACTGTATTAGCAGAACTAAATACCACAGTGCAGGACAATATACTGTATTAGCAGAAACAAATACCACAGTGCAGTACAATATACTGTATTAGCAGAACTAAATACCACACTGCAGTACAATATACTGTATTAGCAGAGACAAATACCACAGTGCAGTGCAATATACTGTATTAGCAGAACTAAATACCACAGTGCAGGACAATATACTGTATTAGCAGAACTAAATACCACAGTGCAGTACAATATACTGTATTAGCAGAACTAAATACCACAGTGCAGGACAATATACTGTATTAGCAGAACTAAATACCACAGTGCAGTACAATATACTGTATTAGCAGAACTAAATACCACAGTGCAGTACAATATACTGTATTAGCAGAAACAAATACCACAGTGCAGTACAATATACTGTATTAGCAGAACTAAATACCACAGTGCCGCATAATATACTGTATTAGCAGAAACAAATACCACAGTGCAGCACAATATACTGTATTAGCAGAACCAAATACCATAGTGCAGTACAATATACTGTATTAGCAGAACCAAATACCATAGTGCTGCACAATATACTGTATAGGCAGAACTAAATACCACAGTGCAGCACAATATACTGTATTAGCAGAAACAAATACCACAGTGCAGTACAATATACTGTATTAGCAGAAACAAATGCCACAGTGCAGCACAATATACTGTATTAGCAGAACCAAATACCATAGTGCAGCATAAAATACAGTGTCTGGGAAACAAAATACCATAGTGCAACACAACATACAACCACCTGTGCTGTACCACAGTATGAAACTGTATCATTGCCCTGAGGATGGCGATATCATTGAATTTGGGAGGGCACCTGCTGACCCTGGTCAGGTACATAAGTGCCTGATGCTCCCACGTTAATTAATGCTGAGAAGATCAGG
Source organism: Bufo gargarizans (assembly GCF_014858855.1). Taxonomy (NCBI): domain Eukaryota; kingdom Metazoa; phylum Chordata; class Amphibia; order Anura; family Bufonidae; genus Bufo; species Bufo gargarizans. The sequence continues at coordinate 425,712,254 of NC_058084.1, forward strand.
TTTTTATGTACCTGGCTGACAACCAAGAGGAGGCATTAAGTGGCCCCTATACAAAGGCCCAACGGGAAATTTCCCTGTAGGGTCTATGGCCAATCCACCCATGTTAACCTAAAAGCCATCGATTACAGAGCTTCTCACTTTCTTTTCGTCTACATACAGTGTAGTAATATTATTTATTATTTATGCCTTGATTTTAAGTGGAAGCTTAGTATATTGCATTTGCCATAACAGTAAAATAGATATACCTAGTAGTATATAGTAACACATATGGCCCTCTGATTAGACAAACTTTCTTACTCTCTCCAGTAATGTAGATCATAGGGGACATCCTGTAATGATTATTTCCTATGGGAAATCATAGCAAGACTTTGGTGGTCATAACACAATAACGCAACTGTTTCATGGAGGTCCACCTGCAGCTTCATATATTTTAGTTTTGAACCGATTAAGTCTATTTTAGACTCCAGGATGTATTTTATTTATTTTATCCCTACCTTCCTAGAGCCAGGTGTGAACATGCTGTTACTCACACTGCTTGGCCTCCCTGACAGCTCTAAGCCTCTGCTCCATGTTTACGGACACCAGCCTGGACTCCAGCGGGGTCTGCAGGGTGACAGAGTTCCAGAAAATCTTACTGCACATGATGTCCTGCTCTGAGGACCCGGCAAACACTGTGTAATCATCATCCCTGGGCTCCTCCATGCTGCCTTGTTTACCCGGAAAATGCTCGTCACCATGGAAACGGAACGCCGCGTGTGCGCAGAGAGAGAGTGGAGAGAGTGGAGTGTGTAACTGCAGAAATGCCGGTGACTGTGCGGCAGCAGCGACATGAAGTGCTGCTATATGACAGCGCCACAGTAAGAGCAGGGCTGATGACTTGAAGCAGACGTGAGCGCAGAGGATGCTACTCTGTGTGTGCTTGAGCGGCGCCTGCTCCTGATGCCTGCCAGCGATACACTGGCCAATCAGCAGCAGGATCTTTACGCTGCTAAATGCTGATTGGCTAGTGTGGAATGCAGCAGGAGTTTGCAGCCCGGATCATGAAGCGGTCAGACAGGGAGCGGCCGCGTGAACCCAAGGGGGGGGGGGGGCCTGAGCAAGAACACAAGTCGGCGGGCCACGGGCCGTCTAAGTGCCTTAACTATAAATAAACTGTATGTGCAGAGTAGGGGCGGGTCCCACGGGCCCCATAGCAACGGCGTGGTCTGCCTATATTGACAGTGCCTCCCACCCAGCTAGTTACATAGACACTCCCGTATCACTGCCCCTAACAACGCCCAGCTAGTTTATAGCTCCTCCCACCCAGCTAGTTACATAGACACTCCCCTATCACTGCCCAGCTAGTTTATAGCTCCTCCCACCCGGATAGTTACATAGATAGACACTCCTCTAGCACCACCCCGCCCTTGGACATAACATCACAGGAAATAAGAAAGAGCTGTGTGGACACGGTCATGTGATCAAAGCCCAGAACGGAAGATAGGAGCAATAAAGGTGAAAGAAACAGCTACCTTTATAATAGATTATTTTTAAGGCTGCTGATGCAAACTGGAAACCCCCTTTTAGGGATTAAGGTACACAGATGACCCACCATACAGGGCGTTCTTACTAGCTTTTGCAGTGACCACTGAGGAAAGCAATACAGAAAAACAGTATGACGCAGACTATGATTCTTAAGCAGAAGTATCATTCTCTCCAATGGCAAATGGTAACGGTTAAAGCTTCTAAATCACAATGGAAGATTCTCAGCAGGACCTACTGTATATCGGAAGCAAAGTTTGTCCACCTAATCCGTCTCTCTCCTCAGCAGTTGTTCTTAATATTAAGCTGCTTTGTCAATCAAAATATTGAAAGCAAAAATCTGGATTTTTATTCTAGTCTCCTATAAGATGCCATTTTATATCATGCACACTATGGTCAAATTTATGGGGTTCTTTTTGATTTGTTTCATTTCTGATACACCCCTGAAGATAAGTAATCCTTTCTATAAATCACTTATCTAACGCACCCAGATTGCGAAAAGCTTTTGTCACAAATATAGGGCACACAGATCACTTTGACTTTGCGGAATACAATGAACCAAGTCAAATAAACATGATTCCTTTGAAATCAGCTTTGTTATAGCTCAATATTTGTTTCCTTTTGTTCATTAATACTTTGGAAGGAAAACATGTGAATATTTTTTTTTCTCTCCATTAACTGAGCATGGCCGGGGAAAAGAAAAGCCTGGCTGACACTTGTTATCCAGTATTTCTTTGCTGAAGGAGATAAGGTTTCATACTGATCTGACATATTAAAATGAACGAAGCCTTTGCCTTCTGCATCAGGATTTTATATTGGAAATAAAATAAGCAAATGTCACAATATTGTTTTTCTAAACTGCTTTTTGATGGAGTTGATGTGTGGAATATGAGAAGTCGTTCAATCCATTAAGCTTTTTTTTACGTGAGCGTTAACTGCAATATTAGATTTTTAATGAAGCAAGCGCTTGTGAATATATTTTAATTTGAACAAGTTCTATAGTTAATGTGATTTACGTTTTATTTTATAGGTTTATGTCCAATCATTCCAGCCAAACAATAACTATAATAGGAAATAAAATTCATAGCCTGGTTTTACAATAACTGGCAAGACTAGATTGCATTGGACACACAGGGGGACATTTATCAAATCAGAAGCCGTCTGTTTTGTGGCTTAAAAAAGTCACAGCGATTGTAATGTTTGCTGTGACACTTGGCCAAATTTTGCAACATTTGGTGTTTTTCAACACTTTTCGAAGAGTAGAGATGAGCAAAGTAAAAAAAAAAAATTGGAATCGGCAACAAGAAATTTGATTCGTTAAAGGGGTATTCAGGTTGCACAAATTTTAAATTATGTTACACTTTTTTTAACCAAAATAAAAAAAAATCTAATATGGTGCAATTAACAATATCACACTGTACTCTGGAAAAAGAAAAAAACCTTAGATGGTCACACGGGCTACTGTTTTTCCTTTGTTCACTATGGTTACGACCTGTGCGATATAACTTTCATTGCCCGATCATTGCGAATGAGCTTTCACGAGATCATGTCCTACCAGCGCCTATGTGCATCAAGCCATGAATGTTTCCAGCCTCTGTGCACACTTCACGCTGTGAATAGTCGGGGTAATGAAATGTGGGCATCTCCCAACGCTGCTGCCAACCAATGAGGTAACTACAATCCATAGAACGCGCACTAAATAAACTGTGGATTATGGGAATTGTAGTTTTCGGCAAGTAAATTCAATCACATAGTACAAGCGCAGGGGCCATGATGGTGTGCAGCAAGAAACATAGCATGGCAGCAGCAGAGTGGGTCCCGAAAAAAGGTACTGGTAAGGAGCATGAAGTTGAAAATCATGAGATTAGGGAGTGATAGGTAGAATGCATAGGAAATAAGTGTGTGTAACAGGAATACCCCTTTAAGAATTAATTTGTCACAAATCACTATAAATCAGGTATACCCAGGCCACTCTGCCTCAGGGTACGGCCAGATGGAGTGGCCATGTCATGGTGAAGAACCGTGCAGCCAATTAGCCCGCAGCTGCCTACCATTTAATAATGAAGTCTGCACTGTATAGTCTTCTTCATTGTTAATAGCCGTGAGGCATCTTTAAAGCACCTTTAAACAGGGGCTGTTGCTGCTATGAGGTTAGGCTGGTTAGGCTGGTTAGGTGGTGCATATTATTGCTGTTTTTGCCTGCAATCTCCTGCAGGTTATTTGACAGTAAACACTAAATATTAATCAGCTCTGGCATACCCACTTCTCCAACCCCAGCCCTTCTTCTGCCATCTCCTTTTCCTCCTTTTCCACATCATCAAATATCAATGAAAATATGTAATCAGGAACATCCAGCTCCTCTTCTCTCTGCATCTTGCTAACTTTTTTTCTAGGACATTGAGACTTTGAAGGATGATTTGGAAAAAATAAAGCAAATAAAAGATCAGGATGGTAATCATTAGGACCTGACCTCCCTAAGGGCTGCAGACTGAATGGTTTTAGTTGGCACGCTAGCACCGGAATAATAAAGGCTTCCATCTAATTGGTATTGAATTACGTATCTTAGTTTACGGCTGATGTAGGAATAAGTATATGTAGGAATAAATAAATAAAACTACCTGCTCTCTCCCTGCACTCTCCTTCTTCAATACTCTTTTACTCATTTTTAGCAACACTGTCCCTAGTGCATGGATGCTCGGGTTCGGCGGGTTCGGACGAACTTCAGGTCAACGTTCATGTTCGGATCTGAACTTGACTCGAACCTAAACCCCCATTGAAGTCAATTGGGACCCGAACTTTGGTGCACTAAAATGGCTGTAAAATAGTCATAGTAAGGGCTAGAGGGCTGCAAAAGGAAGCAAAATGGGGGTAAGAGCAGGACAATTGCCCTGCAAACAAATGTGGATAGGGAAATTACTTTTATAATAATAATCTTGAACTAGGAGGTGGAGGTCAAAGTGGAATGGGAAGTTGAGGAGGCAGTAAACGTGGCAGTGTAGGTGGAAGCGGCAGTGGAGGTGGAGGAGATAGCCAAGACAGTTTTTTTTTTGTTTGTTTGTTTTCCCTTTATTTATTTATTTCCTTATTTATTTTTATAAACTTGGGAAGGCCCCAAAACATTGGGAAATGGAAAAGAGAATGCAAAGACAAAGTGCGCTGTAGTATAAAAATGGCTGGGTACAGCAGGTAAATTTGTCTATTCAGCAAATGGTACAGACTAGTCCTGTGGGATCCATGTCTGGTTAATTTTAATGAAAGTGAGCTTGTCCACGTTGACTGTGGACAGGCTGCTGCGCTTGTCTGTGATCACCCCCCTCTGCTATGCTAAACACACGTTCAGACAATACACTGGCCGCAAGGCAGGCCAGCACTTCCAAGGCGCAAGCTTAGGCCATGTGCCCAGAAGTTGAATGGGGCAGACCCATCAGTCAGTACGTGTAGGCGTGTGCACACATACTGCTCCACCATGTTGCTGAAATGCTGCCTCTTGCTAAGACGTTCCGCATCAGCTGGTGGTGCTGGTTGTTGTGGCGTGCTGACAAAGCTTTTCCACATTTCGGCCATGCTGAGGTGTTGGTGGTGCCCCAGCTGCGTTGGTGACTTCTTCCTCCTCCTCTGCCTTCGCCTCGTACTTCCACTGAGCTCCCGCTGTCAGGTGGGAATGCCATCAGCACCGCGTCTACCAGCGTGCGCTTGTACTCGATCATCTTCCGATCACACTCAAGTGATGGAATTAAGGACGGCACATTGTCCATGTAGTGGGGATCCATCCGGGAAGCCACCCAGTAATCAGCACAAGTTATAATGTGGACAACTCGGCGGTCGTTCTTAAGGCACTGCAGCATGTAGTCCTTTATGTGTGCCAGGCTGCCCAGAGGCAACAAAAATCTGTCCTCTGTGGGTGGTGTATCGTCTGTGTCTTCTGTATCCCCCAGCCACTCTCCAATGATGCCCATGAGCTGCTTTGGGTGCTACCTTGTTGTGAACATGGTTCTTCCTCATCATCATCTTCCTCCTCATCCTCCTGTCTGTTGGTGCAGGAACCCATCCTCAAAGCCACTTGTGAATGACTGGCCTTATACCTGTGGAAATGATCCCTCTTCCTCCTCCTTCTGTGCCACATCCTCTTCTATCATCGCCCGAAGCGTTTTTTCAAGGAGACATAGAAGTAGGATAGTAACGCTGAGGATGGCGTCGTCCGCACTGGCCATGTTGGTGAAGTACTTGAAACAGAGCAACACAGCACACACGTCCCATATGGAGGCCCACTCGTGGGTGGTGAAGTGGTGCTGTTCCGCAAAGCAACTCACCCGTGCGTGCTGCAGCTGAAACTGCAGTATCGCCTGCATGCTCTCTCCAGCATGTGCACGGTGGAGTTCCACCTTGTGGGTACGTGCGGCGCAGACAGGCGAGCAGCAGCAGGGTGAAAATGCCAAAAGCGCGCACAGACGGCCCGCACTTTCTGCAGCAGCTCTGACATATCGCGGTCATTTTTCAGAAACCTCTGCACCACCTAATTCAGCACATGCGTCAGGCAAGGGATGTGCGTCAAACCGGATAGGCCCAGAGCTGCTACGAGATTTTGCCCGTTATTGCACACCACCAGGCCGGGCTTTAGGCTCAGTGGCACCAACCACTCATTGGTCTGTTGTTCCATGCACGTCCACAGCTTTGGCGCGGTGTGGGTTTTTTCCCCCAAACAGATGAGTTTCAAAACAGCCTGCTGTCATTTACCCCTGGCTGTGCTGAACTTGGTGGTGAAAGTGTTACGCTGACCGTATGAGGAGCCGGTAGAGGATGAGGAAGCGGAGTAGGAGGAGGAAGCAACAGGAACTGCTTGGAGCTGGCTTTGGTGTGCTCAATACCTGGGTGCAGTGGACAGTAGCAGGCATACTGGCTAGGGGACAGCCACTCTGCTTTTGCACCCTGCTCCCTCTTTTGCTGTGCGGCTGGCGCTGTGTGACCACCACTTCTTCCTCTGGTCTGGATACTGCAGAAAGCAGCAGCAGTTGGCACCTGTGTTTTGTCATCAGAGACGTGCTGCAGTGGTCCTCCCATCTCTACATCCTGAAACAAGTGGTTGGGCATCAGTGCATTTAATCTCATCCACTTCTATGGCAGGGCTAGGTGGATGGCCCACAGAAACCCTGCCAGCAGAGTCATCAAAAAGCATAAGAGACTGCTGCATGACTTGGGGCTCAGACTGCTTGGCTGATTTGCAAGGGAGTGAGGTGAAAGACAGATGCCCATGGGCTGCAGGTGCCAACTCTGCGGTTTTAGCAGGGGACCAGGTGGGAGACAATGTGAAGGAACTGTCAGCCACCCAATCTACTACCACCTCTGCTTGTTCTGGCCTACCCATTCGTACACTGGTATTCGGGCCTACAAAATAATGCTGAACATTCTGTCACCTACGTGCACCTGAGGAAGGTGTTTCATTTGGGCCTGTAGCTGGCACAGATCAACCATGTCCTTTTTCTGCAACAGGAGCTCCACCAACACCAGCAGCACCACGACCAGGGCCGCGTCCCTTATTTGATGCTTTCCTCATTCTTTGAGGTCACCCACTAAACTAACAGATTAATAAATTTTCCTGTCACGTATGCAGTGCAGGTGTACCGTATTTTCTGGCGTATAAGACGACTGGGCACATAAGACAACCCCCAACTTTTCCATTTAAAATATAGGGTTTGGGCTATACTCGCCATATAAGACTACCCCTGCCTGCCCAGCCCTTCAAGACGATCTTCTCCAGTCCAGGTAACTGACCACTGGCTGCCATGGAAACCTATAAACGGACACTGAGAGCTACTAAGCTATAAAAATATTATTTTATTAGATACATGATTTAAAACATACAAAAGAGATGACAGACAAATGCAAAAAGTGCAGTACAATCCTGGGAGAATTTGTAGAGTACAACAATATAATGAGGCAAGTGACCTAAACATAAAAGCCTATGAGCGGGAAAGCTGCCATATAAGATATATATTAAAAAGGTATCCACTATCCATGAGAGTGCAAGTAATATCATCAAGTATAAAGTGCAAGTGCAAACTGTAATATAAGCAGAAAACAGGATGGCAACTCTCAGGTGTGAGTCTTTGATTATATATATATATATCTCTATTCAGTCGAATGCAGCAGAATACCGTAATAAAGTGCATGTGCAGACCACACAAGATGGCAGAAAAACATGGTAAGTATTTGTTCAAAAGGACAGAACCGCAAGAAAAAACATCAAACAAGCGGAAAGAAGAGTGAGGTCACATACCGTATCTTAAAGGTAACAAATCCACAGGAAGACTGCACACCCCGACGCGCGTTTCGATTGAAACCTTCCTCTGCCATGGTAACCTATCTTTTTCTTTTCACATTCCCAGTTACCCACATAGGAACTACTAGGGGCTGGGAAAATATGGTGGGTCCATTGGCATGGGGGATCTGTGGATGGCACTGTTATGGAGGGGATCTGTGGATGGCACTGTTATTGGGGGGGATCTGTGGATGGCACTGTTGTGGGGAAGGGGATCTGTGGATGGCACTGTTATGGGGAAGGGGATCTGTGGATGGCACTGTTATGGGGAAGCGGATCTGTGGATGGCACTGTTATGGGGAAGGGGATCTGTGGATTCCACTGTTATGGGAAGGGGGATCAATTGATGGCATTGTTATGGGAAGGGGGATCAATGGATGGTACTGCTATGGGGAGGGGGGTCTGTGGATGACACTGCTTCGGGGGGATCTATTGATGACACTATATGGCATCTTATGCTATATGTGTCATCCACAGATCTCCGCCATAACAGTGTCCCCAATACAAGAGCCCCGCTGCTCACAGCAGTATAATATCTAAAGACTATTCCTTAACCGGCACTAACTTGAATTTTAAATCAGCGCTATGATAAGCTCCGATAACAGGCAGAGCGGGCGGCAGCATTACGTCACTCACTCACGTGGCGCGCCTGCTCCGCCTGCTTCATTCATAAAGTGGGCGGAGCAGGCACATCACATGAGTGAGTGACGTTACTCCTCCGACAGCTCTGCCTGTTACGGAGCTTCATTGTAAGGTAATAAAGATCATAGCGCTAATTTAAAGTTCAAGTTACTGCAGGTTAAGGAATAGTCTTAAGGTATTATACTGCTGTGAGCGGCGGGGCCGGTGTAAGAGTACAGTGACTGCACCGGCCCCACCTCCTCCCTCCCGGCTGATACATTGCTGCGCTGTGAAGCATCGCAGCCAGCAATGTATCAGGGATTTAGCTGCGGCGGTGCAGGATTTACGGGACCTGCAGGAATAGCACCTGACCGCCTGCTCCCGCCCACATAGCAGCGAATCGGATGATTATTCGATTAGGGGATTCGTCGACAACAAATCCCATTATCGAATATTATCGATAACGTTGATTAATCATTGCAACCCTACAGTGAATAAATTAAGAGAGGGGCAGCGCTGGGATCCAGGATTCGGGGCGCGGCAGCACAGGGGGGAGGGAGGGACTGCTTCCTTCTCCCCTGTGCTGCTTTATACCAGGCGTTTAAGACGACCCCTGACTTTTGAAAATAATTTCTACTGTTAGAAAGTCATTTTATAAGCCGGAAAATACGGTATATGTCACCCACCGAACTAACAGACGGATTAACTATATTAATTTTTCCCGTCACGTATGCAGTGTAGGTGTACCTCACACCAAAAATGGGTATATGTCACCCACCGAACTAACAGACGGATTAACTATATTAATTTCCCTGTCATGTATGCAGTGCAGGTGTACCTCACACAAAAATTGGGTATATGTCACCCACCGAACTAACAGACAGATTAACTATGATATTTTTGTGTCAGGGGTACAAAGATGGTGTATTGCACCGAAAAAAATAAAATAAATAAAATCGCTGAGCGGCAGGGGCTATATTCAAATTTGCTATATTTTACGAATATTTTGTAGAATATTCGTCATATATTCGGGAATTTTGAGAATTCGAGATTATTTTATAATGTATATATTTTATGGTGTATATATGGTGTATTAATAAATAAATTGATCTATATTTTACATGCAAAGCCAGCCTTTAATATTAGTTATACAGAATAATAGCTGGGTGGTGCAGCAGGCTGGGCTATATTCCGGTGAGCTTACCTATTAATATTGTATATACTTCTGTAAATGTGTACAATTTGTTTTCCCACTCCTCTTCCCTTAAGGGCTCATGCACATGATTGTATCAAAACACGGATACCGGCTGCAGGTGTTCCGCATTTTATGGAATAGAATGTCCTGCCTTCTAAATATGGACAAAAATAGGTCATGTTCTATCTTTTTTGCGGGGGCCACAGAATGGAGAAATGGATGCGGACATTGAAGTGAATGGGTTTACATCCGACCCGCAAAAAATGCGGATCTGATGCTGACTAAGACCCTGACTAAAACCCTGCTTATTTAGGACCCTGCCTATTTTTGCAAATCTGATGTGTCACATTATGTGAAATGCTTTTACTGGTCTCATTCACCATTTTCTACTCCTGGTTTAGCCGTAGAAAATGGTCTAAATGTAAGACAGCAAGGAAGCTGTCTTACATTTAGATGAGTGGTAGATGCGCTGAAGTTATGAAGAAGCCGATGCCTCTACATAACTTCAGCGGATCAACCACCAGTGCAGGGCTTTAAGACCACTGTATGTTTTAACTTTAGGTATAAAAAAAACCTAAAATTTACCGAAATTTTGGAAAGATTTGTTATTTTCTAAATTTGAATTTCTCTGCTTTTAAGATGGATACTGATACCTCATAAAATAGTTATGTATTAACATTCCCCATATGTCTACTTTATGTTGGCTTCAGTTTGCAAATATAATTAAATTTTTTTAGGATGTCAGAAGGCTTAGAATTTTAGAAGCAGTTTTTCAAATTGTCAAGAAAATTTCCAAAACTGACTTTATCAAGGATCAATAGTTCTGAAGTGACCTTGATGTCCTTACACAATAGAAACCACACATAAATTACCCCATTTTAGAAACGACACCCCTCAAATTTTACAAAACTATTTTTTAGAAACTTTGTTAACTGTTTCCATGTTCCACAATAATTGAGGAAAATGAAGCTGAAATTTTAAAATGTCACTTTTTTCAGATTTTCCATTTTAATTAATGTTTTCCTGTAACACAGCACGGATTAACAACAAAGAAAACACCAATATTTATTACCTTGATTCTGCAGTTTACAGAAACACCCGACATGTGGTTGTAAGGGCAGACGGCAGGACTAAGGAGCGGAACAGAGATATATGTTTTTTGGAGAGCAGATTTTTCTGAAATGGTTTTCAGAAGCCATGTCACATTTGAAGAGACCCTGAGGTACCCCTACAGTGGAAACTCCCTAAAAAGTGACTCCATTTTGGAAACTACGCCCTTTAGGTAATTTATCATGGAGGGGTAATTAGTGCTTTAGTGCTTTGATCCCACTGGCATAACAGTGCCCGATATGTTGCATGCAGCTCAAGCCATGTAAGACACCGCAAACTTTAAATTGTTAGGTGGTTTCTACTAGGTACTGAAGTGCCATAAACGTGGACGTAAACTGGTGTTTGGGTGCACTGCATAGTTCAGAAGGGAAAGACCACCTTTTGCAGCACATATTTTGATGGATTGGTGTACAGACGATATGTTATTTTTGAACAGCCTTGGGGAGGCCAGTACAGCCATTTTCTGACAACCATACATTTTTTATTTTTCTCTTGATGGACCTGTGTGAGGGCTTATTTTTTGCAGGATGAATTGCCGTTATCATTGGTTCTATTTTTGAGTACTTACATAAATAGGAGTGAGCAACTGCTTTACCTGCAGTCGACCACTCCTACCATTGTATAACTGAGATGCACAGCGTCTGGATAAAACAGTTCTTCTCCTCTGTTTCACAGAAGAGATCATTTTTGTGGCACATACGTGGCAGCATTACAAAACAATGCTGCCTCCCACTGGTACTGAAAAAGCACGGGAGATGACCCAGACAATATGGCAGGTCCTGGGAGGTCTTGGCAGCTGACAAGTGATGGAGAGAGAAGATCCCTACAACAAGTGGCTGTATTAGAGACGCCTGTGTTTGCTGAGTGATTGTGGGTTGGTTCTCCTGAAGCTGCTGTCTGTATATGTTTAATACAGGCAGCAGATTCAGAGGAATGATTTTTCTAAACGACTTTCCTTTGCACCCTGCCCCCCTCACACACAGAGCCCATAGCAGACTTTATCTTTCCCTACTGCCCTTTTCTTTTATTAATGTCCCCTCCACCAGAGACTGGTCCCCCCTTTCCCTGAAACAAAATATTGCCACATCATGTCTCCCCTTTGCCCATAGAGCCCCTGACAAGTAGTGTCGCTCCTCTGCACTGCCTCTGTAGCCTGCGTCACTTTCCGTTCCCCTGTTCCTCCAGAGAATCCTGCTAGTAGTGTGTCCCTTCACCCCCTACTGCCATATAGTGCGACCCCCTGCAGGACCATCTCTCCTGTCTCCGGGCTAAAAGCCTTTGGCTCATAAGTAAAATACGTTAAGATAAAAAAGCATTTTTAAATTACAAATCATAATTATAAGTGAAATACAGAAAGCATTTACAGCAGACTATGGACTGACCTCAGCTTGTACACTATAGGAAAAAGCGCTGAACTCTCTGGTGGTCAAGACTGTTGGGAGCACGAATAGGACGCATGCACAGCAGCTCCCATCCCGGCCACCTCGTATCTGTGCTGCGGCGGTGGCTGTAATCCCTGGAAATGAGCAGTGTATAATGTGATGGAAAAATGAGTCAAGCCAGCAAAGGAGACAATATGGAGAATCACAGTACATTAGTAAGTGCCTTTTGTTCGGGCTTTTACTATTGATGACCTATCAGGATAGGTCTTCACTATCAGATCAGTGGGGGTCCGACACCTTCTCTCTTCCTGTCCGCTGCTGCTGTTTATGGCAAAGACCATAGACAGCAGCAGTGAACAGGAAGAGAGAAGGGAGACAGCATGTGCGCACTGCATGCGCCACCTCCTCATATAGCAGATCGGCGGGGGTGCCAGGTGTCGAACCGCAAAAGCCCGGACAACCACTTTAAGTTGTATTGTCTACAAGATAAATGTCATTTGCTGAAGTGAGACAACCCCTTTAAGTTGTTGGCAGCTTTTGTCATGACTTCTGTGCATCCAGGATATAGCAATGATATAATGCTGAAATTCACTGACTGCAATACGTGTAAACTGCGACTCCAAAGGAAGAAAAAGAACAAGGCGTAAAATAGTATTCACCTGATGTGCCGTATAATACTGTTCAATATTTGTATAGTGAACACAGGGAAAGTATGAAACAGCTGCAATATTAGCATGAAACAGCATGGTCATAATTATTGTAAGGAGTCCAGAGGGGAATAACAAAGAAATTTTGGCATCATGCTTTCTGTTTTGAGTACGCTAACATATGTTTTCTTTGTTAATCATGTCAGCCTCGTTAAATATAAATTTACATTTAGAACACAGAACCTAGAAAAAACAGCAGAGGTATTCCACAGATTTATTTAAAGGCCAAGTTAATTTGGTAATTTTTCCATTTTTTTCCGGTCCCTTCATACTCCCCATAAATTAATTTGACTACTAGTTTCTAAAGCTGGGCCTACATGGTGATCTTGGCTGAGACCTTGATTGCTGTGTAGCCTTGCAGCCATTAAACTCAATGGGGACACAACTTGCCAGTTAGATGGAGTGACAATGGTTAAAGAGGACCTTTCACCGATTTTTGCAATGTGAACTAAGTATACAGACATGTAGAGCGGCGCCCGGGGAAACACTGCACTTACCATTATGCCTGGGCGCCGCTCCGTTCTCCTGCTATGCCCTCCGGTATCTCCGCTCACTAAGTTATAGTAGGCGGAGTCCGCCCTTGTTCTTCTGTAGCGCTGGCCAATCGCATTGCAGAGCTCACAGCCTGGGAGAAAATAACCTCCCAGGCTGTGAGCTCTGCAATGCGATTGGCCAGCGCTTCAGAAGAACAAGGGCAGACTCCACCTACCATAACTTAGTGACTGAAATCTCCGCCTACTATAACTTAGTGAGCAGAGATACCAGAGGGCATAGCAGGAGAACGGAGCGGCGCCTGGGGATAATAGTAAGTGCAGTGAGATCCCCGGGCGCCGCTCTCCATGTCTGCATACTTAGTTCACATTGTAATAATCGGTGAAAGGTCCTCTTTAATTGCCGTTGCCACAGAGAAGCAGAGCAGAGGATGGGAGTGGTATTGGCTCTGGCTGCAATAATTATTCACAGTTGCAGTCCTCAACCCATTACAGTGATAGGAGGGCACACCCTGATGTTGGGGCTCCTGTCTGATGGTAGCTAGGGTGCCCTTGGTGTTATGAGTGTTGCACGGGTGCTAGGCAGGAAAATGTAGGTGCTGTGGCTGGCGAATGGTGCTGACAGTTGTAGAAAATAGATGTCTTTATTTAATAAAGTGCAGAATGGGAGTATCTCTCCAAAGTCTCTCTCTCTATCTGCAGAATCCAAGGATGGCAATAAGGTTCTTGCAAAACCTGTCTGTAATTCCCAGCTGAGGGGTACAGAATTAAGATACAGTTGGCCAGGGCTGTGTCAAAGTGTGGAAGGGTGTAGTAGCAATGTACTTCTTACTGCAGTACAGTTTTTATTAGCCTTAAATAGTGAATACCTTACTGACTCCAATGCTCGGCCATGCAGATTCTGGACCTTCTAGTTCTTACTTTCTCTCTCCTTTCTGGAGTACTGTAAAGTAGAGATGGCTCTCTTGATACAAAGTTCCAAGGAGTGAACACGTGTAGCTTCTCTTACTTCCTCAGCTAACACAAGACTCACTGATTGAACAAGGAGCTGCCTTAATTCCATCACCTAGCCTCATACAGGAGCAGAGTCACAATTGCTAACCCTGACTGATCCATACAGAGCTATATTGGGTTATACAATACATAAGAACATTATACAACAAGAAACAGTTTGCAAGTACCTTATTCTGGGGGAACTGCATGATGATGTCACGGTAGGGAGTGGGGGTAACTACTCACCATACAATGTCACCAATTACTAGGCCATAGGCAGGTAAAAGGGAGCCGGTCACCTCCTAAAGCTTCCCTCAAATAGCCCTAGTCTCCTGGCTGTATGAGCCATCATCAATGGTAAGGGGGCTCATACCCACAAACCTAGAAGTCTAGAAATCCCTGCATCGCCCCCAACATCGTGACAGGGCAGAGACCTCCTGTTCATCCATCACCACGGATGACAGGCGTCTCCATAGGTCCAGTAGCTGACAGGGAGAAAGACAGAATGCAGCAACTGCATGGCAGGTAAGTACACAGTGTAACAACAGAACACTAGAAACAACCAACACTTACCTGCCGCAGCAGAGATGGAAAGACGGCACCAACATCTACCCGGGCTTCCATGCAAACACCGGATGCACAGGTGTCTAGTAGAGTAATCCCCCCTCTGGGGAAACAACCCCCTTCCGGCGGACCCACACACAAAAGGGGAAAACGTCAAACGTCCATGCATGCCAGTACACACCTACATGAAACAAACACCCAGGACGTATAACTCAAACCCAAACCATAAACTACACACCAGGAGGGGAAGGAAGACAAGGTGTAAGCACACAGCATGACATCGCAGATGACATTGCTGAGAACATCGATGTCAAACTTGTATGGCCCTCAGATCTCATCCATGCACAGAGCAAGCACACAAACAACACATTGCCACAGGCAACTGCATGAGTGGCAAAAGTGTCACTGCACAAACAACATAGGCCGTGACACTGCCCCCACATGCAACCACAACACCACGTTGCCGTAGGCACCAGCATGTGTGGCCACCACGTCAGGGCGCCCACCACAGACCGTGACAGATGAATATCCTATTTGAAGATTAGTGACTTTACAAACCAGGGATGACCTTAACATAAAAATATTAACCAATACATATATACTATAGACAGTCTATGCAATTTGCAATTTAAGTCAGATTGCTTGATAAATTTTCTACCAACTTTTTACATTTAACTTTTAAGCCTCATTTGTGCTTTCAAAGCTAGCGACACCTGCTATGAAGAGTCTAATCTGTATGGAGGCTTTCTAACAATCCTACAATGGCATATGTAAGGGGAAAGGCATGTCTGATTTCTATAACTGATCCTTGCAGTTGGAGATAGTCTAGTTCCAGATCTGTCTGGCAGCAGTGTTCCCTTTCCTCTTTAAAGTCAAGTGTGCATGTTTATGAAAGGTTGCCGGGGAGAGATGTGTGTAGAATTTGGTTAATTGTTTTTTTTTTGTTTATGGTTAGCTTTAGGTTTTCTCCAAGACAGAAGACACCCACCACAAATTATGCAATAATCAGTGTTGAAGTAGGAGCTCCAGCTTTCCTCGATCCAAATTATGTGTCCTGGGCCTGGTCAGAATTGTTGCAACCCAAACCATGTCAAGACATTCATTGATGTATTTACTTTTGTGGCACCAAAGCTTTTAGCCAAGCACTGGATTCCACCAAAGATAAAGTCAATCTTCCATGTGGATATATGGGTAGAGGTATCTTGTGAGTGCAAAGCTGAATAAAGAGTCGATCTTAATAATAATAATAATAATAATGAATGCTTGGAAATGAAATATTTTTTAAGTAAACTTTTAATTTAGCAACTTTATTTTCTCCTCTATAATTATCAATTTGTTACATGAGAACATCAGGAACATCCTATTAAAATTGAGTTTAACTGTGACTGGATTATTAATGTACCAGGTTTTGAGTTCATGTAGTAAATGTTCAGTTTCTGTAGTTAACTTCCCTTGTTCTCGGGTTGTAAGAACTACTGCTGTGGGAGATATCAGCGAACATAGATTGAAGATGATTTAATTACCTGTGTGATGTAGCTTTTCAATCAGGAGAACAACAGGAGTTTTATGCAGAACAGAACTTTTATTAACAGTCTATAAAAGAAACAAGCTTCTTTAAATGAAGGTCTTCAAGACAGGAAGATGCCCTCTCCTATTCAATATGGCTCTTATTGAATTTACTGAACTAACTCACATGAGCGAGCTCGATGTGTAGTCTGATATAACATGGATAACTAATTAATATTACTCTATACATTTTATAATAGAGGTTCCTTATTTACTGTGTCTTGTGTACTGGCAATAATGGGGGACTCCTGAAAATGTCCTTTCCCTTCCTGTTGCAAAGATGACTACAAGGGCGAGAACCAGCAGGAAGAAGAAAACCCACTGCTGAATTTCCCAGGCAAGTCAAATATCGCAAGGTTGAGCTGACTGGTGGTTGCCCCAACTGGACAACTCATGTTCATTTGGCCTATTAGGGCATATGAACATCTTACTTGTCTATTGGACCAGAAAGCCTATAAAAAGAGCTTCTCCAGATTTCAAGGACAACCATTCATATTTGCCAGGATTAAGAACGCTGCATGTGTCAGAAACGCGTAGGTTTATGTACTTTGAGGAATACAGTTTATTATGTTTCAATAAAGAATTGACGTATATCTCCAGATCTGGCACTGGATGTATTGTCTACCCTTGCACATTTTCCCTACACTGCACAGTCGTGGGGTGGGCACCCCATAGGTCCAGCTCATGCGACCGCAAGACACCCGATGCAGTAATAGCTGACAGTAGTTCCTTCTACTGTCTAATGGACTGTGTTAATGATTTTTCTTCTCCAAAGTAACTGGTCTGGGGAATTCTGATATGACAGGTGAAGGATTGGCTAGATTCTATGATAAGCTTCTGCTGTAGGTAAATTAGATGTCAGACAGCAAAGTGACCACATACTGTTCTTTGCACATACATTGTCTTTGTCCATCACTGTACAGTCATATGTAGGTTCCTATACTGAGTGCAATCCCTTTAAGACTTCATTTGTTCACTTTACCCTGCAACATCTATTGCAACCAGAATGCTGTATACCATATACTGAACTGCAGAATGTTTATGTCCATTAAAGGGGTATTCCCATCTCAGGCAATGGGGGGACCCTCACCTACATCGAGAACGGATCCCTCAAGGTTGTGGAGGGCACACTGCACATGCGCAGCCCGCCTCCATTCATTTATATGGGGCAGCCGAAAATAGCTAAGCACTTTCTTTCCTTCAGACCCATAGAAATGAATAGGAAGGGTGGCCATCTAAGCGCGGTGCACTCGCATTTACTTAGTGGGGAGAGCGTTTGGCGGTGGCTGGACCCCGGAAAACCCAGGGTCCTCTGGCCACCACCCTCCCCGCTCTGTTCTCAATGTAGGTGCGGATCCCAAAGGTGATACCCATGCCTATCAGACAATGGGGGCATATCCTAGCGATAGGCCCCCATTGTCTCAAATGGGAATAATGGGAATAAGCCATTATATGCCACATAGATCTAAAGAAATGTGTAGCATTTCATCTAAGGAAAAAACTATTTTTTGAGCAAAAAACTCCAGCACTACAGCTGTTCTTAAAACACAACTCCCAGAATGCTCCATTCACTTCTATGGGAGCAGTTGTGCATGCTGTGAGTTGTAGTTTCACAGCAGTTGGATTACCGAAGGTTGCTGATCCCTGCTATAGATAGTACTGAAGTAGCAGTTGATGGCACAAAGAAAACACCAGTAATATGGAGTGGACCACTGGGGAGAGCATGGAGGAATAAGAGTGGTAGTGGTGGCTCTGAGGGTGATGATAGTATTCACAAATCATGGTGGCGATCTCCACTATTGCGCTCTCTAGTGCCATGCTGCAGTAACTGGATTGCTCATCCTTTCTTGCCTTGGGGCACACCCTGGTAATGGGGCTCCAGACAGGTGTTGATTGTTGTGCCCTTGATGTGGCTGAATGCAAGGCAGGACGGCTGGACGATAGAGACAATGATAAGTCTGGATGTTTGCAATAAATGAGTATTTATTTTATAACTGGATGATAGGGATTTCTAGTACAGACGTGGGGACTCTCTCTGGTAGACAGGATTAGCAGACGCAGTATAGAGGCAACAACAAGTTCTTTGAATCAAACAGTTCAGTGTTTTATTCAAACAAAATGTCACCTTGTGGTGTTGGTGGTAATTCACACCATGCATCAATTCTGCCTCAAAGAGTCCTTGCTGATAGCAGCACCAACCTGTTTTCACGCCAAACAGGTAGCAAGTCTTCATCCAGACACAAGGCTCCCAGATCCCAACACAGAGACATGGCTTCTGAGCCCAGCTGCCTATTTAAGGACAGCCAGGTGCTGCCAAAACCCGGACCGCCATTTAAAATCCGGTCCAGTATTTGACCACACCTGGCTGTAAATCAGCCCAGCAGTACATGCTGGGTGGAAAATACCTGTTTTCCCAGACAAAACCTCTCACTGTGTCACACAGCGTATGGATGGCAACAATGATGGTGGTTAGAGTATCTCAGGAGAATCAAGCAATAAGGTTACTGTTAAAGAGGCTGTCTCACTTCAGCCAATAGCATTTATCATGTAGAGGAAGTTAATACAAGAACTCACTAATGTATTGTGATTGTCGATACTTCCCAGGGGCGGACTGGCCATAGACCCTACAGGGAAATTTCCCGGTGGGCCGATGCCCCAGGGGGGCACCCAAGCCTCCTTCCTGCCGCTGACTTGATACATAATAAGCTCTCAACAGTAATTAACGCTGTGATGAGCACATGTCCTCCTGAATTCAATTACTGTGTCTCGCACCTCACCTCCTAAGCCCACTGCTCCGTAGACAACTTTAGGAGGAGGACAGAAGATGGCCGCTATCGATGACCTCCTCAGAGCTTTTGGGGCAGTATATTGTGCTACACTGTGTTATTTGGGTCTGCTGGAATGGTATTTTGCGCTATGGTATTGTTGACCTGCCTTCTGTTAATATGGACCTGCCTACAAAATGGGGTCACTTTATTTTTATTTTTTCAGGGGCCACTTTAAGTTCCCAGTCCGCCCCTGATACTGCCTCCTTTGCTGGATTATTTTTATCATCACTTCATACACTGCTCATATCCAGGGGTTACAACCACCCTGCAATCCAGCAGTGGAGGCCATGCTTGCACACTATAGGAAAAGGGCCTGGCCACCAGAGAATCTGATGCCTCTTCCTGTAGTGCCCAAGCACGGACACTGCTGCTGGATTGCAGGGTGGCCGTAACCCCTGGAAATGAACAGTGTATAATGTGATGGAAAAATTAATCAAGCCAACAAAGGAGGCAATATGGACAATCACAATACATTAGTGACTTGTATTAACTGTGTCTACATGATAAGTGCCATTTGCTGAAGTGAGACAACCCCTTTATATTCTTCTGCAATTTCCTGATAAGTGGTGCAGAACCAAGATGGCCAATCCATCTGAAAGTGTGGTAGGATGTTTTAGCAATATTCCCTTTCAATATTTCCATCTGACATAAACGTGCACAATACCATGCTCTACAATGCACGGCCTTGTGAGTTCTGGATATTCTAATCTCCTTCTCTCTGGAGTACTCTGGTATTATGGCTGCTTTCTGGTTAGTTGTAGGCTTAGGGGCTAGAGTTCTCACACACGTCTTTCCTCCAAACTGCTTCAGACTAGACTCCATCAACACTAACTAATCTATCTTCTGACAATCTAACACAATTTGCCAAGTTCTTAACCATATGTTGTCCATACCGAGCCATTAAGTGCATGTATATAACAAATCACACCATTTCACTCAATAAACAATACATTAAATGGATTATGCCATGATGATTGTGAAAAATTTAAATCAGACATCATATAGCACATGAAGCACCTTTCTAAGGGCTCATGTACACGACCACGCAGTGTTTTGCGGTCCGGCAATTTGCGGAACAGGTGACCCATGATAGAAATGCCTAATCTTGTCCTCAAATAGGACACGTTCTATATTTTTTGCAGGGCCAGGGAATGGAGCAATAGATGCAGACAGCACACGGAGTGTTATACGCATCTTTTACGACCCATTGAAGTGAACAAATCTGCATCCGAGCTCGGGTGCAGACACAAATACCGGTTTTGTGCATGAGCCCTTATAAAGCTAGAACCAGCCCTGTACTGCACTCAGGTCCAGAGATTTCCATATTCACTTCTCCTGCTCTGCTCCAATTGCTCTACTCCTGGCCTGGCCTCAGCCTGTCAGCTCAGGGGACATGTCCTTTCTGCTGCAGCTCTTTCCCCGTAACTGCCACAGCTTCTAACAGAACATATGGCTGGTGACAGTTGAAGATTTTAATGGAGCATGTTCGACCATCTCTGTGTGGCGCTATACAGAAATTTTATTGAATAGCTCACTGGCTATATTACATTTTTAATTATGTGCAATTATAAAAGTATCTAGATCCCAGTGCTAGTTTGAAAACTGCAGAAGATGTTTCATGACCCAACCCCTCACCTCACACTGTGACAATACTAATTATCCCTTTGCAGTAGTCCTTCTGGGGTGCTGCAATTATAAATAGCATATATATAAATATATACAGTACAGACCAAAAGTTTGGAGACACCTTCTCATTCAAAGAGTTTTCTTTATTTTCATGACTATGAAAATTGTAGATTCACACTGAAGGCATCAAAACTATGAATTAACACATGTGGAATTATATACATAACAAAAAAGTGTGAAACAACTGAAAATATGTCATATTCTAGGTTCTTTAAAGTAGCCACCTTTTGCTTTGATTACTGCTTTGCACACTCTTGGCATTCTCTTGATGAGCTTCAAGAGGTAGTCACCTGAAATGGTCTTCCAACAGTCTTGAAGGAGTTCCCAGAGATGCTTAGCACTTGTTGGCCCTTTTGCCTTCACTCTGCGGTCCAGCTCACCCAAACCATCTCGGTTGGGTTCAGGTCCGGTGACTGTGGAGGCCAGGTCATCTGGCGCAGCACCCCATCACTCTCATTCATGGTCAAATAGCCATTACACAGCCTGGAGGTGTGTTTGGGGTCATTGTCCTGTTGAAAAATAAATGATGGTCCAACTAAACGCAAACCGCATGGAATAGAAAGCCACTGCAAGATGCTGTGGTAGCCATGCTGGTTCAGTATGCCTTCAATTTTGAATAAATCCCCAACAGTGTCACCAGCAAAGCACCCCCACACCATCACACCTCCTTTTCCATGCTTCACGGTGGGAACCAGGCATGTAGAGTCCATCCGTTCACCTTTTCTGCGTCACACAAAGACACGGTGGTTGGAACCAAAGATCTCAAATTTGGACTCATCAGACCAAAGCACAGATTTCCACTGGTCTAATGTCCATTCCTTGTGTTCTTTAGCCTAAACAAGTCTCTTCTGCTTGTTGCCTGTCCTTAGCAGTGGTTTCCTAGCAGATATTCTACCATGAAGGCCTGATTCACACAGTCTCCTCTTAACAGTTGTTCTAGAGATGTGTCTGCTGCTAGAACTCTGTGTGGCATTGACCTGGTCTCTAATCTGAGCTGCTGTTAACCTGCGATTTCTGAGGCTGGTGACTCGGATGAACTTATCCTCCGCAGCAGAGGTGACTCTTGGTCTTCCTTTCCTGGGGCGGTCCGCATGTGAGCCAGTTTCTTTGTAGCGCTTGATGGTTTTTGTGACTGCACTTGGGGACACTTTTTAAAGTTTTCCCAATTTTTCGGACTGACTGACCTTCATTTATTAAAGTAATGATGGCCACTCATTTTTCTTTACTTAGCTGCTTTTTTCTTGCCATAATACAAATTCTAACAGTCTATTCAGTAGGACTATCAGCTGTTTATCCACCTGACTTCTCCACAACGCAACTGATGGTCCCAACCCCATTTATAAGGCAAGAAATCCCACTTATTAAACCTGACAGGGCACACCTGTGAAGTGAAAACCATTTCAGGTGACTACCTCTTGAAGCTCATGAAGAGAATGCCAAGAGTGTGCAAAGCAGTAATCAAAGCAAAAGGTGGCTACTTTGAAGAACCTAGAATATGACATATTTTCAGTTGTTTCACACTTTTTTGTTATGTATATAATTCCACATGTGTTAATTCATAGTTTTGATGCCTTTAGTGTGAATCTACAATTTTCATAGTCATGAAAATAAAGAAAACTCTTTGAATGAGAAGGTGTGTCCAAACTTTTGGTCTGTACTGTATATATATACATACTATGGGGGACTATCATTCCATCTGCAGCAGAATTCTACTGGGAAAATTTCACCCATTTTGTGGGCATGGTTAGCAACTCGAAAAGTTGCAAAAAAAGGCATAATCTAGGGTTGCCAACTTTCCAGAAATTCCTGGACAAGCCGTAAAAATAGGGGACTTTTACCAGTGTCCGTGAAAAAAATGTGTAGATGTGTCCGTAACTTTTATTTGAGGCTGGTGGTGCTCATTATTAGTATCTGACTTTTATACATGTATTACTTATATAATACATGATAATTATAGTTCAGTATAATTTTCCAATTTGTCTGTAAAAATGTAACCAACATTTTTACAGACAAATTGGAAAATTATACTAAATACTGGACAATTTATCGAAAAATTACAGACAACCAGTCTGTCATTTTTCGATAAATTGTCCAGAAAAAATAAAAATTTAGGTTGGCAACATTGGCATAATCTTATTTCAGTAGGGGTTGGCATAAGAAAAAATCTCTAGGCAGAAGTGCTAGGCCCCTTTCACATAGGCGAGAATTCCGTGCTGGTGCAATGCGTAAGGTGAACGCATTGCACCTGCACTGAATCTGGACCCATTCACTTCAATGGGGCTGTGTACATGAGCGGTGATTTTCATGCATCACTTTTACGTTGCGTGAAAATCGCAGCAAGTTCTATATTGTGCGTTTTTCACGCAACACAGGCCCCATAGAAGTTATTGGGGCTGCGTGAAAATCGCAAGCATCCGCAAGCAATTGCGGATGCGGTGTGATTTTCACGCACGGTTGCTAGGAGACAATCGGGATGGAGACTTGATCTTTATTATTTTCCCTTATAACATGGTTAGAAGGGTAAATAATAGCATTCTTAATACAGAATGCATAGTAAAATAGGGATGGAGGGGTTCAAAAAATATAAAAAAAATTAATAAACTCACCTTAATCCACTTGAACGCTTAGCCTGGCATGTCTTCTTTCTTTTTTTATGAAAAGGACCAGTGGTTACGTCACTGCGCTCATCATATGGTCCATCACCATGGTGATGGACCATGTGATGAGCACAGTGACATCATCAAAGGTCCTATAGCCAGGTCCTGAAGACAGTAGAAAGAAGAGGAGATCCGCTACGCGATAAAGTGGATGGGGTGAGTTAAATTTGTTTATTATTTTTAACCCCTAAATGGACATTTTACTAAGCATTCTGTATTAAGAATGCTATTATTTTCCCTTATAATCGTGTTATAAGGGAAAATAATAAAATCTACACAACACCGATCCCAAACCCGAACTTCTGTGAAGTAGTCTGGGTTTGGGTCTGGGTACCAAACATGACGATTTTTCTCACGTGCGTGCAAAACGCATTAAAACACTTTGCACTCACGCAGAAAAATCACGCATTTTCCCGCCTCGCACCTGCATCTTTTCCCGCAACGCCCGTGTTAAAGAGGCCTTAGGCCCCTTTCACACGAGTAAATTTTTTGTGAGGGTGCAGTGTGTGACATGAAAGCATAGCACCCGCACTGAATCCTGAACCATTCATTTCAATGGGTCTGTGTACATGAGCGGTTTTTCTCCCGCATCAGTTCTGCGTTGCGTGAAAATCGCAGCATGTTCTATATTGTGCGTTTTTTCCCGCAGCCCTGGCCCCATAGAAGTGAATGGGGCTTCAGTGAAAAAAGCATTGCATCTGGAAGCAAGTCCAGATGCAATGCGTTTTTCGGTGATGGTTGCTAAGAGATGTTTTGTAAACCTTCAGTTTTTTATCACGCGTGTGAAAAACGTATTAAAACGCATTGCACTCGAGCTGAAAAAACTGAAGGCAATCGCAGACAAAACTGACTGAACTTGTTTGCAAAATGGTGCGAGTTTCACTGAACGCACCCTGAACGCATCCGGACCTAATCCGTCACGCTCGTGTGAAAGGGGCCTTATGGAAAGTTTATCAAACAATGTGCGACGTTTGCTGTATTTGTTACAAATGCACAGACTCAAGAAAAACGGACTCACATGATAAATTCCCCCATTTATGTATATATTCTTATAGCCTACATATCTGCAAGGTTAAATGCACCAATACAGCTATAAAACAGCAAACAAATACATCATTTAATATTTTTACATTAAGCTGAATCCAAGTGTTTTATGAATGAGTGACCGGCCAGAATAAAGCCAGCGCACAATATAAGTGACTCTGACATTTCCATAAACTTTAGGGCTTATGCACACGACCGTGTGCTGGCCATTCCATGCATTGGGGACTGCAATTTGCGGTCCACAATGCACGGCAACCTCTGTGCGGCGGCCGCAGACAGATCCAGACCCATTCAACTTGAATGGGTCCGTGATCTGTCCGCACCGCAAAAAAGTTATGCTTCCGTTCCGTGCCTCCTTTCCACATCTCTCGGATTGTGGACCAGTTGAAGTGAATAGGTCCGTGATCCGTATGCAGGCCTCAATACGGCCACGGGCAGCACACGGTGGTGTGCATGAGCCCTTAGTGTTAGAAAAGCGTGCGTAATTGTTGGTTCATATCAGTTAGTGTTCTGTCAGCTCATCATGTGCATCATAGGTACTTTGAACTGCTAAGTACTCAATATATCCTTCTGTCACTTCATTTCATGCCTCACAGCTTCACTTTTACTTAATATAGCTCCTGCAGAATCTCAGGTGCAGTCAGAGCTTGATCACGTTGACAGTGAAATACACAATCACAATCAGCCTTACAATTTTACAGGGATTCAAATTATGTAAAAGGTTTGTCAGACTAACCGCTGTGAAATGGCATTCAGACCCTTGGCAAGATTGGAGAGAGGAGCTGGCTTTTCTGATTACAGTATTATTCAGATACATTTTATTTTTCTCTTTGTGGAATGCTAAACAGTGCAAGGGCTGTGACTGACCAAAAGATGTTTTATCACATCCATTACAGCCGCTGTACCTCAATTAAACACATTGCATTGTTATACAAGTTACATTTTGTATAGGGCAGAAATATAATGATCTATGCTGATCACGAATCAGAACTATCTAATAATTATGGCAACACATTCTGCTGAGGAAGCAGTAAATGTAAAAATGGCAATTATACCAACCACTGCCTAAGAAATAAAAGGTGTAAGAGTGTGAAATCTACAGGATATGCATAGGAGTCACAAAAAAAGCTACAAAATTCTGATATTCAAAGGGCTGACTACAGTATTTTTCAGTCTATAAGACACCTTCCCCCCCTCAAGCAGTGGGAAAAATGGTGGTTTGTCTTATGGTGAGCATGCTTATGACTAGTGATGTCCCAAACTATTCTCCAGCGAATAGTTCCCGGCGAACATAGCTTGCTCGCGTTCGCCGCGGCGGGCGAACATATGCGAAGTTCAGTCCGCCCCCTATACATCACCATTGAGTAAACTTTGACCCTGTACCTCACAGTCAGCAGACACATTCCAGCCAATCAGCAGCAGACCCTCCCTCCCAGACCCTCCCACCTCCAGGACAGCATCCATTTTAGATTCATTCGGAATCTGCATTCACAGTGAGAGGAGGGACAGTGCTGCTGATTCAATAGGGAAAGCGTTAGCTAGAGCGATGTTCTGTGTCCACAGACTCATCTGCTGTAAGGACAGCACCCTGACAGCACCCCAAAAAGCCCTTTTCAGGGCTGGTACATCAGTGTGCTTTTTTTTATTTTTTTTATACATATATATTGCAGTTGCCTGGCTGCCCGTGTGTGAGAGGCTGCAGGCTCAGTCACAGACAGCACTGTGTGCACAGTGCACACCATTCATACAGGGTGTGACCGAAAATACCTTGCAGATAAAAAAAATTATATTTAATATTTTTCTATTCTAATCACATTTGCAAGCCCGTGTGCGTCAGGCCCACACATACTGTATTGTGCCCACTGGCTAGTGGTTAGGCCTGCACTCATACCGTTACAGGGTGTCATTCACTCAAATACCTTGCAGATAAAAAAAATTCTATTTAACATTTTTGTGTGATATAATCACATTTGCAAGCCCGTGTGTGTCAGGCCCACACCGTTACAGGGTGTCATTCACTCAAATACCTTGCAGATAAAAAAAATTCTATTTAACATTTTTGTGTGATATAATCACATTTGCAAGCCCGTGTGTGTCAGGCCCACACAGACTGTACTGTGCCCACTGCCCAAAACTTATATAGGGTGGCACAGTACCTTGCACGCATAGTAACACTTATCTAATAAAAAATAACAGGCAGAGGCAGGCCACGCCGCAGGGGCCGTCGTGTTCGTGGTGCTGTGATTTCCACTGGCCCTGGAATAATGCCCAGTGTTCAGAGGCCACGTACCCTGAACCCAAAAAATTCGGAGAAAATAGTTGACTGGCTTACACAGGACACCCAATCTTCAACAGCTTCCGCTAAGAACCTTGACGCACCATCCTCCTCCAGCTCAGCTTTGGTCACCTGCTCTCAAGTTACCACTCTCCCGCCCGCCGCCACCACCACCACTACCACCACAGCCGCTTCACTTGATCCCTCAGAGGAGTTATTTACACATCAGTTGGATGAAATTAGTGATGCGCAACCATTATTGACAGGGGATGTAGATAACAGGGATATGTCTCAGTCAGGCAGCATTACAGACATGGACGTACAGTGTGATGATGATGATGATGTTGTAACCGCTGCTGCTTCCTTTGCTGAGGTGTCAGATACAAGTGAAGTGGTTGATGATGACGATGTGTCCGTGGATGCCACGTGGGTGCCTGCTCGAAGAGAAGAAGAGGGGGAAAGTTCAGAAGGGGAGACAGAGAGAAGGAGGAGACGAGTTGGAAGCAGGGGGAGGTCGTCGCAAGGAGCAAGTGGCACAGTCAGACAGCATGTATCGGCACCCGGGGTCAGCCAGACAGCACGCCAATCAACGCATGCTGTTGCCACCACCAGAATGCCGTCATTGCAAAGCTCAGCAGTGTGGCATTTTTTTTGTGTGTCTGCCTCTGACAACAGCGATGCCATTTGCAACCTGTGCCAAAAGAAACTGAGTCGTGGGAAATCCAACACCCACCTAGGTACAACTGCTTTGCGAAGGCACATGATCGCACATCACAAACGCCTATGGGATCAACACATGATGACGAGTAGAAGCAGCACACAAGCTCAAAGCCACCATCTTCCTCCTGGTCCAGCATCTTCAGCCACGTCAACCACTGCAGTCCTCCTTGCCCCCTCTCAACCACCCGCCACTTCGCCTCTCACCTTCAGCAGTTCCATCTCATCTGCCCACAGTCAGGTGTCTGTAAAGGAAATGTTTGAGCGTAAGAAACCAATGTCACAGAGTCACCCCCTTGCCCGGCGTCTGACAGCTGGCTTGACGGAACTCTTAGCCTGCCAGCTTTTACCATACCAGCTGGTGGAGTCTGAGGCCTTCAAAAAATGTGTCGCTATTGGGACACCACAGTGGAAGGTACCCGGACGAATTTTTTTTTTCTAATAAGGCAATCCCAAACCTCTACTCAGTGATTGAAAAGGAAGTCATGGCATCTCTGGCATACAGTGTTGGGGCAAGGGTCCATCTGACCACTGATACCTGGTCTGCAAAGCACGGTCAGGGCAGGTATATCACCTACACTGCGCATTGGGTCAACCTGCTGACGGCTGCCAAGCATGGAATGCGTGGCTCTGCAGCGGAGTTGGTGACACCGCCACGACTTGCAGGCAGGCCTACTGCCACCTCCTCTACTCCTCCTACTCCATCCTCTTCCATAACCTCCTTGGCTGAGTCCTCTTCTGCTGCGGCGTCTGGCTGCACATCAACTGAATCCCCCCAGCTCCCCAGGGGCTATTCCACATCCCGGATACGACAGTGTCACGCTGTCTTGGGGTTGACTTGCCTGAAAGCAGAGAGCCACACCGGACCAGCACTCCTGTCCGCCCTGAACGCACAGGTGGATCAGTGGCTGACCCCGCACCTACTGGAGATCGGCAAAGGGGTGTGTGACAATGGAAGCAATTTGTTGGCGGCATTGAATTTGGGCAAGTTGTCACATGTGCCGTGCATGGCACATGTGTTGAATCTCATCATACAACGCATTGTGTCTAAGTACCCAGGCTTACAGGACGTCCTCAAGCAGGCCAGGAAGGTGTGTGGCCATTTCAGGGGTTCCTACACGGTCATGGCGCACTTTTCAGACATTCAGCGCCGAAACAACATGCCAGTGATGCGCTTGATTTGCGACAGCCCGACACGTTGGAATTCAACACTCCTAATGTTCGACCGCCTGCTCCAACAAGAAAAGCCGTCAACGAGTATTTGTATGACCGGGGTGCTAGGACAGCCTCTGCGGAGCTGGGAATTTTTTTGCCACGTTACTGGACGCTCATGCGCAATGCCTGTAGGCTCATGCGTCCTTTTGAGGAGGTGACAAACCTAGTCAGTCGCACCGAAGGCACCATCAGCGACCTCATCCCATTTGTTTTCTTCCTGGAGCGTGCCCTGCGAAGAGTGCTGGATCAGGCTGTAGATGAGCGTGAAGAGGAAGAGTTGTGGTCACCATCACCACCAGAAACAGCCTTGTCATCATCGCTTGCCGGACCTGCGGCAACGCTACAAGAGGAGTATGAGGAAGAGGAGTCAGAGGAGGAATGTGGCTTTGAGGAGGAGGAAGACCAACCACAGCAGGCATCCCAGGGTGCTCGTTGTTGTCACCTATCTGGGACCCGTGGTGTTGTACATGGCTGGGGGGAAGAACAGACCGTCAATGACATCAGTGAGGAGGAGGAACGGGAAATGAGTAGCTCGGCATCCAACCTTGTGCAAATGGGGTCTTTCATGCTGTCATGTCTGTTGAGGGACCCTCGTATAAAAAGGATGAAGGAGAACGACCTGTACTGGGTGGCCACGCTACTAGACCCCCGGTATAAGCAGAAAGTGGTGGAAATGTTACCAAATTACCGGAAGTCAGAAAGGATGCAGCAGTTCAAAACCAAACAAAAAATTATGCTTTACACAGCTTATAAGGGGGATGTCACAGCACAACGGGAATCTAACTGGGGAAGAGGTGAAAGTAATCCTCCTCCTACCACAACCACGGCGGCAAGGACAGGACGCTTTACAGATGTGTTGTTGATGGAGGACATGCAGAGCTTTTTCAGTCCTACACATCGCCACAGCCCTTCGGGATCCAGCCTTAGAGAACGACTCGACCGACAGGTGGCAGACTACCTCGCCTTAACTGCAGATATTGACACTCTGAGGAGCGATGAACCCCTTGACTACTGGGTGTGCAGGCTTGACCTGTGGCCTGAGCTATCCCAGTTTGCGATAGAACTTCTGGCCTGCCCCGCTTCAAGTGTCCTGTCAGAAAGGACCTTCAGTGCAGCAGGAGGCATTGTCACTGACAAAAGAAGTCACCTCGGTCAAAAAAGTGTTGATTACCTCACCTTCATTAAGATGAATGAGGCATGGATCCCGAAGGGACTGAATAGTGGGGGATACGTTTAACTAACAAAAGGCCTGATGACATGCCTTGGCCTCAAAATGGTCCCCACGCTGCTGTATTTAATGTCTGCATACCGGATGACTTTCGTGAATTCTCCGCCACCAACTAGGGTTCAAGCCGCAATGTTTTAGTCACCTTTCTGCCTTGAAAACATCAATTTTTCCGGCCGGCTGCTACAACAGCGGCTGCAACAATAACATTATTTTTCAGGCATGTGTACATGCCTAATTTTTCTGGCCTCTGGTGCTGCACTGTGGCTGCAAAAACAAAACAAAAAGGCACATACAAGTGTCAATTCCCCTTTCGTGATCGTTACCTTGTTGTGGTGAAGGGGCTTGCGTATCACAATGAAGCGATCATCACCTCTATGAGTGTGTTGGCAATGTTGCCACACCCCAGATGATAAGGCCGTTGCTTCATTATGATCAGACCAAAAGCGATCGGCTGGATGTTTTTTCATTATTTTTTTTAAGTTGTATGGGTGGGTTTTTAATACATAAAATAAAAAAAATCATAATAAAGTCTCTTAATAGTTTATTAGAAATAATGCAGACAATTTAAAAAATCCCCATCAATTCCAATTCAAAGCAAGTACAAAACTCAGAACTAAATTATTCCAGGATGTCGTAATGGTTCGTTAATTTGACAATGGTTAATCAATTCGACACACGTCCCCGGATAGGGGACGTAACAGGGATTAAACTGATAGGAATAGTACTAGTTAAGACACCACTCATATAGGGTGCCACAGCACATTGCTCCGTGCACGCGCAGTCTCCCAACTTGGGAGTAAGAGGACCGACCAAGCTGCTTTTTCCATCTCCCGGTTCCTAAAATCAATTCAGTTTGGTGTATCAGAGTTTGGTCTGTCACTGTGAAGGCAGTCGAAGGTACCCGGCCTAAATTTTTTTCACAAAAGGCAATCCCACCCTGATATGGGACGTAACAGGGATTAAACTGATGAGAATAGTACTACAGAAAATAGCACTCATATCGGGTGTGACAGTAAATTGCACGGCGCAGACGCAGTGACCGCGGCGTGGATTCAAACAAAGGGGAGGGAGCCAGCGTTTTTTTTAACCATCTCCCCGTTCGAAAAATCAATTTAATAAATGGACCCCAGATTGGGGATGTCACGTAACAGGGATTAAACTGATGAGAATAGTACTACAGAAAATACCACTCATATCGGGTGTGACAATAAAATGGCACGGCGCAGACGCAGTGACCGTGGCGTGGATTCAAACAAAGGGGAGGGAGCCAGCAATTTTTTAACCATCTCCCTGTTTGAAAAATCTATTTAATAAATGGACCCCAGATTGGGGACGTAACAGGGATTAAACTGATGAGAAGAGAGAACTACAGGAAATACCACTCATATCGGGTGGGACAGTAAATTGCACGGCGCAGACGCAGTGACCGTGGCATGGATTCAAACAAAGGGGAGGGAGCCAGCGTTTTTTTAACCATCTCCCCGTTCGAAAAATTTTATTCAATTCACCTTTCCGGGACCCTTGGTGTTGTACGTGGCTGGGTGGAGGAAGAAACCTTCAATGACATCAACGGGACATGGCTAGCTTGGTATCCAACCTTGTGCAAATGGGAAGTTTGCGGTTGGGCAAATGGACTGTTTGCGGTTGTTTGCGGTGCATTAAAAGGGGAGTTTGGTCTGTCAATGCCTGTAAAGCGGGCGTAACCCTTACACTACCTGATCGATACAACATCATACCTGATCGTATACACACACTGGATGTTTTAAACCACGTTGTTCAAAAAAAAATTGGATTGTTAGGTGATTTATGCCCTTTATGGATTAAAATCCAACTCTGCGTCAACTATGTAATTTTCCATGGGAGTTTTGCCATGGATCCCCCTCCGGCATGCCACAGTCCAGGTGTTAGTCCCCTTGAAATAACTTTTCCATCACTATTGTGGCCAGAAAGAGTCCCTGTGGGTTTTAAAATTCGCCTGCCTATAGAAGTCAATTGCGCTTCGCCGTTCGCGAACTGAAAATTTTATGTTCGCGACATCTCACCACTCACTTCTTCTAGGCCCCGCACTGCGCTGTGTCCTGACTGCATAAAGCATCAGGACATAGTGCATGTAGGCACACATTATGACCTGACGCTGTGAAGCATCCCAGTTCAGTGCAGGGCCCAGAAGAAGACCTGGGAGCAGTGAGCACAGGAAGAACGAGCAGTCCGAATTAGGAGAGGTAAATTCATTTATTTTATGTTTTTTTTGCCTGATGGAGGTTAGGGGTCTGATGGAGCTTGGGAGTCTGATCTAAGGTCTAATAGAGGTTAGGGATCTGATGAAACACGAATGTCTGATCTGAGGGGGAATGAGGTCTGATCTGAGGTCTAAGAAGGAATGGGGGTCTGATCTGACATTTGATGGAGCTTGGGGGGTCTTATCTGACGTCTGATGGAGCTTGGGGGTCTGATCGAGGTATGATTTGAGGTCTGAGGAGGAATTGGGGTCTGATCTGAAGTCTGAGGAGAAATGGGGGTCTCATCTGAGGTCTAAGAAGGAATGGTGGTCTGATCTCAGGTCTGATGGAGCTTGGGGGTCTGATCTTAGATCTGATGGAACTTTGAAGTTTGATCTGAGGTGCAATGGTGGTCTCATCTGAGGTCTAAGAAGGAATGGGGTTCTGATCTGAGGTTTGATGGAGTTTGGGGGTCTGATGAAATGTTATTTTTTTTCTTATTTTCCTCCTCTATATCCTAAGGTGCATCTTATGGTCCAGTGTATCTTATAGTCCAAAAAATACAGTATTTGTAAAATGGAACCTGCCATCAACATTATGCTGCCCTCACAGTGCAGTAGTGTGCATGAGCCCTAACCAGGACTCTTCTCAGACAGCTGTGACTCTTTCACAGGCCTGGGCTGCTATGATTATACAACTGGTTCTTGACAACCACTTACTTGTAGCACATGAGTGGCAGACCACTGAAATCCGCTTTTCTGCAACTATTTATACAGACATCAGTGAGGGTAGCATAAAGTTGATGACAGGTTGAACACGCTGATTTTGGTACAATCAGCTCACTATCTACTATGGAGGTCTTCCAACTCTGCCCTATTGGCAGATGGTGGAAAGAATCGCAGTTTGGATTTTAACATGTCAGATGCTTTGTGTTCGCTGTCGTGGTATGCTGTCAGAGATGTCTGACTATGATGAGGAAAAGAAGTCGACCAATCGTACTGACAACTATCTAAAGTGTATATCAGCTTGACAATAATCATTCACACAGCTAGTATCTACACCAACAGATATTAAGTGCTCTCTAATTTGTAGTGTCAAAAGGTTGAGAGACAAGGCATGAGAAGTCTGCGGCTTTGACTACAATATAATTTGTGCAACAGTATAAACATCCCTAAAAATATAAATAGTGAATATCTGATCATTCAAGTAAAAGCATTCCAGAGTATAGGAGAAGTCTTGGAGCTACTTTACAAATATGGGAAGAACATAGGCCAAAAAGAGCATGGGTACATTTTTGAGCAGTTATGGGGGAAGAAATGTACAATATTGTGGAAAGCTTTGCAGGTTAGTGGATTGAATTTTGTTCTAAATGATATTGGAAACTAATATCATCGGCATTGAAAAAAAAAAAAAAAGGTTATAGCTCCAGGAAGGCAGGGAGTAAAAAATGAAAACACAAAAAAATTGAACATCTCAAGGTCCTAAAGGGGTTAATGTCTCACTCCCACCACCTTGCCTAAAACGACTCCAACAGAGCTCTCCTTTTAAATGGCCAGCCTATTTCATAAAGTATCTGGGCGTCGAACTATCGGCAGACCCAAACCCGAAAAGACAATTTAACCAACATTAAAAAAAACTACATTTTCTGTTTAGTCAGGAAGAACATGTTGATGACTTACAGTCTCCAGAAAATCCTATAAACCCTCTAAGTTTTACCATTAGATATACTGCAGTGTTTTAACAAATTGAAAACTGGGCAATTTGTGGAATCACACTAGACCCCACATTGGATATAAAATGCTCATACAAAGGAGAAGGCAAGGAAATTTTGGTCTACTATATGTTTACATGTTTTACTAAGCCTTACATTTAAATAAGTTGCTTCACTTGACCTACCTGAAGTCAGTATCTATTCATGTTGCTTTGGAAAGATATCTTCTCGGAAAGGAGAACTCTGTACTTTGGTACCATATCTGCCCTTCCCTATTAGTAAAAATAGTCAGTAGCCTTGCAAGAGAAACTATAAAGACATATAATAAACTTCTCAGTTTGTGTAAGTCTTTAGATTCCATCTCCTCTTTTACCCACTTAGTCTCACACAACCCATCCTAGAAAACAAACCAATAAGCACCCCCCGCCCCCAGCGCTGAAGACAAGCCCCATAGCTTTAGTCCTAAACAGCCTTTCAAAATCAGATTTACCCTCTCTTTCTGCTTCTTTAGGTTTGTCCCTTCAGACTTCTTTTTAGAAGCGTAAATTTGGAGGGACCATTTTAAAATTAAAACTTACATTCATTGCGACCCATTAAGACCTGAACTGGGTAGAAAACTTTTTAGCCCTTCTTTCCCCTTTCTACAATACACCTTTCAAAAGGTATCAAGGTTTATTACTTGAACACTCCATAGAAAAACCTGATTTCCTTTTGACTTGGGAGAAATAGTTGGATATCTCCTTAGATAAAAAAAAAAAAAAGAGGTTGACCATATACTATCCAATTCTCTCCCGCTGTGTCCATATACGGAAAAATTCATGTAAATTAATTACCAGGTAGCACAGAATGCCTCATTTCTTATGTGAGAGAAATTTTGTTCTGGAGATGGGGAAGGAGCTCTGGGTCCTATCTACATTTATGGTGGGACTGCCCTAAGATCAGAACTTTTTGGCGAGCTCTTAGCGATGCTATTAATAAGATGTGCTCTGTTAACATTCAACGCGCTCCAGAACACATATTCCTCTGGCTCCCTAAATAAGGCATCTCTCCTAGAGTGAACAATTTAGCCACATACCTTCTCATAGAAGCCAACCTTTTGATACTTTTGAAATGGAGGAGCCCTGATCCTCCAACAATCAGTATATGGCTGATCAGGGTACAGCAAATCTGTATAATGGAAGATTTGGCAGACTAGGAGACTAAAAACAGGGCGCTATTCTTAAAATTAAGTACCTGTGGCTGTCATCTGGATATCTTGTAAATGCCTCAGGTTGATCTATTTCCTAGCCTACTTCTAATGTCTCCATGTCCTTACATAATCTGCCACTACAGATCCTTGGTCTTCTTCCTTCTACTGCTATGACTGATAGTATATTGTTCTTAATGCAAGCAGTTTACTATTGTATGTTTTCTATGTTTTGAGAGTCACTATTCTACGGCTTAAGTGTAAAATGAATATCGCTGATATGTAAAAAAAAAAAAAAGTCAGAGATTGTGAAGTCTGCTCACCCACTACTGTTGTTGACTTGTGCTTTTGCCAGACTTTTATTGTTTATTACTGTGACGAATACCACACCTCGTGCCCGCGAGACGCGGTATGGTCTCTGGTTACCAAAAATGTGACGTTACGCCCTCCAG
Organism: Bufo gargarizans; assembly: GCF_014858855.1. Classification (NCBI taxonomy): domain Eukaryota; kingdom Metazoa; phylum Chordata; class Amphibia; order Anura; family Bufonidae; genus Bufo; species Bufo gargarizans. The sequence continues at coordinate 425,747,938 of NC_058084.1, forward strand.
AGGAGCAGGTAAGGTCAGCTTGGTACAATTTACACAGACACCTCCTGTCCACCCGGGCACAGAGAGGCAACAAGCTGAGAGAGCCTTTTTACTGCCGCAGTGAAAACAGCGCTGTCTCAGCCCGGGTATCTGCCACCAACTTTTCGTTTGATATAAACCCAGTCCGCTAACGGGATTATATAGGGTGAGAAACCAACCCGCGGTAGCTTATAACTAGGCCAAAACACGGACGTGGGGATTCGTGATCGAGATACACAAGATTAAATTATATATTTAATCGCCGTAAGGGCACACTAGATATAACACAATATACAAAAAGAATGTATACAGTGGTCTGAGATTACAGATCCAGGTTATATGGGTACAACAGGGTTAAGCAGAGTAAAAGTCAGTTACCAGATAAGATGAAAGTTCCTTTGGGTTGTGAGGTGTTCTTTGCTGTAGTCACATGAAGGGCAGTGATCTCAGCTAGTTCCTGGGTCCCCCTAAACACATTACACGATGTGACCCTTCTTCAGAGAAAGACCCGCCCACTTGCTGGCACAAGTCTTTTAACCTGTAGCCGGTCCCTCCCCTCCCGACCTTTGGGAGGGGTCCACCCCCCTCTGCAGAACTGGCTGCAAATGACCCACAAAACACTTTAGGGTTTATAGCTCCAGTCCAGAAGGTCACAGGGAGATAGTTCTGAGACCAATGGATCCGCCTGGGTTCCGGCTACAGCTAGAGTCCAAACATGGTGCCGCTATTGGGTTTCTGTGGGGAGATATGGATATCTCCCTTCCCTGGCATGCCACCATCAAACAGAGCCTATGGACATGTTCACCGTGGGAACCAGGACACAAATATGTATCCGGTTTGCGCCTGCGATGGCCGGGCGATTCATAATTCCTTATGAAATGTAGGTGCCAACATGTCTGGGAGGTATCATTAATCTTGGGCAAGAGCTGAGACCCCCTGCTGGGGGTTTTCCTGCAGATTTGGTTGCCTCCAAACTGGCCGGTTGAGGTGTGACATTATCCACCTGGGGCCTCCTTGAAGCCTGGACCCCTGGGGCTTTCTCCCTTGCGAGCTGACAATCAGATGGCTGGGGGGTTGGAACATATTTGGCATGTACACTGACTGTGTACAAGCCAAAAGGTGAATCAACTGACAATCAGGGCTGACAGTAAATAATAATCCATATTCCTGACAATTACAATAAAAACAGATTTGACAAAACAAAAATATATCAATGACCTATCCTGAGGTCATCAATATCATAGAAACATAGATTGTAGGGTTGAAAAAAAAGACATATGTCCATCCAGTTCAGCCTGTTAGCCTGCAAAATTGATCCAGAGGAAGGCAAGAAACTCCAAGAGGTAGAAGCCAATTTTCCTAATTTTAGGGGGGAAAATTAATTTCCAACTCCAATCAGGCAGTCAGAATAATTCCCTAGATCAACGACCCTTCTCCAGAAATCTATTAACTATAAGCTGTAATATTATTACCCTCCAGAAATACATCCAGACCCCTCTTGAACTTTTAGTGAGATCACCATCACAACCTCCATAGTTTCACTGCTCTTACAGCAAAGAATCCCCTTTTATGTTGATGAAGAGACCTTCTTTACTGTAGACCAGTGGTAGGCAACCTCCGGCACCCCAGCTGTTGTGAAACTACAACTCCCAGCATGCATTCTTGCTATGCTCAGAGCTCTTATAGAAATCAATGGAGCATCCTGAGAATTGTAGTTTTGGAACAGCTTTAGTGCCGAAGGCTGCTGATCCCTGCCCTAGACCTTCAAAATCCTGGAGAATCCCTTTACCATAATACTATATAGCTAGTCCAGATGAGGGCAGGACTAGCCATTTAATATTTAATTTATATAGTGATTAACCTAAAAACTGGAAAAAAAATTCTATTCAAGTCTTAAGTCCATGTTAGAAAAAATAGAATAACAAAATTCTGAAATACAAAGAATTATGTGCATGAAAAGGTAAAAAATGAGTCTTTATTCCAGACTTGTATTAAATTAACTGTTCCCATGCTGATTTAGAATTTTACTAAATGAATGATAACTGGTAACAATTTGAAAGATAAAGAAAAAACATAAAATATCACGTATTACAATTGAAGTTTTAGAATTTCCCAGCATCTGAAACCTCTTTTTCAATACGAATAAAGTAAACAGGCAAAAAAAAAAAAAAAGAACCTATAAATAAAACATTTCAATTATCCACGTAAGTTTAATTTGAAACTTTAGAAGAACAGAGAAAGCTTCTCTAGGTAAAGAGTGTCTGCTCTGAAAGCCGATGTGATAATAAGTACTGCTGAGACTGGAACACACAGCGTGAAACGTTTCTTGAGAAATGTTTTTGTGATTATTTTTTAGCGATTTAGTATTTTTATGAAATAGATATTACAGTAAGGGTATGCTCTAAGTGAATATTATCTGCCCCAGGGTCGTTTACAAATAGGATAATAAAATCACCAACTGCTGAATAATTCTTCCAGTACATAAAACATTAATTTCTACCCATTCCTGATGTCAGGAAATATATCCATCAAAATAAAGTTCATACATGAAGACAACACTGCACATACTGTATCTGCACATATTGTATGTGAAGTGAGATAATTATCCTTGCCACATACAGTTGTATCTAATCTAACTAATTACACATTCTGTGAGTTTTCCTTAAAGGGCATCTGTCAGCAGATTTTCACCTATGAAACCGGTTGACCTGTTACATGTGCGCTTGGGAGCTGAAGGCATCTGTGTTGGTCCCATGTTCATATGTGTCCGCATTGCTGAGAAAAATGATGTTTTAATATATGCAAATGAGCCTCTAGGAGCAATGAGGGTGTTGCCATTACTCCTAGAGGCTCTGCTATCTCTGCAACTGTCGCACCCTCTGCACTTTGACTGACAAGGCCAGGTGTGATGATGTTTTCACTGCCTGGCTCTATCAATCAAAGTGCAGGGGGCGCAGAAGTTGCATAGACAGCAAACCCTCTAGTTGTAATGGTGACGCCCCTGTTACTCCTACAGGCTCATTTGTATACAATAAAAAACAATTTTTCTCAGCAATGCAGGTATATATGACCATGGGACAAACACAGATGCTTTCAGCTGCCAAGCGCACATGCAACAGGTTAGTCAGTTTCATAGGTACAAATCTGCTGACAGATTAACTTTACATAATTTCTGGAGTTGTGTCCTCTAACTGTCATGATCCCTCAGGTGACTGATGTCAGGAAATTAAGGAGACTGGTTGAGCGTGGAGGAATCTAACAGCCTCCTTAATTTCTCTTAATTCAGTGTTGATAGGGTTAATGACCACTTCCCTTGTCTCAACTATTGCTCAGTGGTCACCACTTCTACCCTTTATAGTCTGACCCTACCCTTCTGACTATGCGGTAGATTGCTTCATTAGGTTTTGGAAAGAGCTGGAGCATGGTTCTCCCTGAGTTTCTACTCATCCTTCTACAATAGAAGCTAAGTGTCTCGTTTGTTTGTATTTTGTCTTTTCCCATTGGTTGTTGTTGCAAGGCCTCAGGGAGACACTTGTTCCTTCATTTGGTAAGGAACGGGTTGCCTCAGCCCTGCCAATATCTTTAAGGCTCCTCAGGGTCTTTAGGGCTTCCAGGTTCCTGTGTATGGACATTTCTACCTTCAAGGGATGCCCATGCAATTTGGAGTCAGGGCCAGGAGTAGGGTTCTTTAGGTGGTAACCCTATCCCTTCCCTAGTGTTGAGGCCTGGTGGCTTTTTCCTTCCCCTCTGGTTGTCGGTGTGGTGTTTACTCCTTTACCTCATCCGTGACATATATGAGTCATGGCTATTCATAATCTCCTACTCTCCCTGCCCACCTGCTAATGATTGACAGGCTTCAACCTAGTTTTCTCCCTTTCTCTCTAGCAGAGAACTGCCAATCATCAGCAGATGGTCGGGGAGAGCAGGAGATTATGAATAACCATGACTCTTTTCAGGTAGATTTGACTTGAAGGCCTGGGCTGCAATGATTATGATGCTGGTTCTCAGCAACCAGTTATTTTTAGCTGATGTGTGACACAGCGCTGACATCAGCATTTCTATCACTAATTTATGCTGCCCTCAGTGAGGTCAGCATAAAGCTGATGACAGGTTCCCTTTAAATCCATTATAACAAAATAAAAATAAAACAGCACGACTACACACCGAAGAAGAGAAGACCGCCCAACCAAGATCTCAGTGAACAGGCAAAGAGGGAATTAATCAGAGATTCAACTCAGTGGTTAGCATTTGTGCCTTGCAGCTCTGAAGAATGAGGTAATCCACATCACTCAATACATGTGCCTAGAAGGTAAATGTATTGACGCACATAAAGTCAATGAGATCTAGATGAAATAATCATGCAGGAACAGGTGATACTAATATAATAGAGAATGTTTCTGTCAAAAAGAGACCGTCCTCAGCAACATCAGTCTGAACAATGGAGAACTAAAGACAATGGTCCAGATGCCCATATCTTTAGTTCTTCATTGCTCAGACTCATCTGGACCTCAGTCACTTTATCTGCATCAATAAATGTACCTTCTAGGAACATGTATTATGCGCTGTGGATTACCTCATTCTTCTAATTTGACATTTGCCTTCCACTGGCACCACAACTTACTAATGGAGCGCAAGTGTCATTGTCCTTTCTGTGCCTTACAGCGCTGGGCTCCTAGACTCAAAGCTAACCAAGGTCAACATCTGCATGAAGTTTGTATGTTCTCCCTGTGTTTACATGGCTTTTCTCCCATACTCCAAAGACATACTGATAGGGAACTTAGATTGTGAGCTCCACTGGAGACAGCGAGTGATGATAATGTCCAGTAAAGCGTTGTGGAGCACTGTATGTTGGTGCTATATAAATAAGTAAAATCTGCATGCTACATGTAAATTTTGGGGGATTCAGCTTGAACAACCCTATGCAGGTGCACATTGCTATGGCGAAATACAGATACAAACGCAAAAACACAAATGCAATCGCACTCTGCAACCAGCACTCTGCCTTGCCTTTATGCTGGATGTTGAATAAGGCATTGGTGTACATTTTGGCCAAAGCTTCTTTCTAGTATATATTGGAGGCGTGGCGATCTCCAAGCAGTCATGCACACCCGACCAGTTAGTCTGCCCTGGAGGCTGGTTTTAAAGTCAGTATAAAACTGAGTCTGCTTACATAGCACCTACCAGTAGCCATTTGGCTCCAGGAGAAGTATATAGTAGGCTCAGCATGCATGTTGGTACTTGCATCCCTGGATCCGATGAAAGCTGTAATGGCACCGGACGGGGTTAAAAGCAGAGTGTGCTTGGCGTGCATGCTGTACCTACACTCCCTGGACTTGGGCTGTCATGGCCCATAACAGGTAGGAACTAGTGTTAGGGACCACTCATGAAGGCGACCTTGACGTGGTGAGTGGCTTATTACGCTTTGGCCAAAATGTATACCAATGCCTTATTCAACATCCAGCATAGAGGCAGGGCAGAGTGCTGGTTGCAGTGTGCGATTGCATTTGTGTTTTTACATGTAGATTTTGTTACAGATTTCCAATGAATTCCATGCACTGCAAATTGTGAAATCTGTTGCAAATCTGCATTACAGACAGCCTGCAGACAGAGATAAGTGAGCTATAAGGAAGAGAGATGCCATATTCCCTCCAATAAGAGTATATCAAAATGGAAACATTCTGGGAAAATAATTTGTTGCTAGCTATTCCTGGGTCCAAACTCGATGGGATCCAGCACAAGGAAGTATGGACTTCCCAGATTAGCCATGGATTGGCAGAAGAAGCACTAATACTGCAGTAGTGTCGTCAGGAGCAGCATCAAGGATCATCCCTATCATCACTAGAATAGTGGTCAGAATGCAGTAGAGTGTAGCCAAACCCAGCAGTAAAATAGTGGGTACCAGGTGACAATTCAATGGGCAATGTAGTTGCAGACACAACACTGAAAATGGGCAAAGTGGGTAAGAGTAATTCATTACAGACCACATTAAATAAGAACACTAAAAGGGTATTGCAATTGTGACACGTTATCCCCTATCCACAGGATAGGGGATAACTATTAGATCATTGTAGGTCCTACCTCTGGGAGGCCTACCAATCATAAGAATGGGGTCCCCAAAAAAGGAATGGACCGGCAGGTTGGGCATGAGCACTAGCGCTACTGTACATTCATCTGTAAATGAGTTCTGAAAATAACTGAGTTGTCTCCACGTCTATCTGGAGTGACCAACCTGCCACTCCTTTTACTTTTGGGTTGTTCTGAGGAGTATACAGTGATACCTCGGTTCACGAACTTAATTCGTGAACTGACTCTGGTCGCGAACCGAATTGGTCGCGAACCGAGGCACATTTTCCCATAGGGTTCAATGTAAATCCGGTTAATCCGTGCTGACCTTTTTTTGGGGGTTTTTGAAGCACAAAAATATGAAACAAATTACAATACACATTGTCACTTGCATTTCCACTTTGCACATTGTCACTTGCATTTCCACATTGCACATTGTCACTTGCATTTCCACATTGCACATTGTCACTTGCATTTCCACTTTGCACATTGTCACCTGCATTGCTGTTCTTGTCACCTTCATTGCTGCTCCGCACTTTCTTCTTTCCACTATGCTTCTTGGGAGCCATATTGGGTGTCCAGTGAACTGTACAATACAGTAAGTACAGTACTGTAGTACAGTAAAGTACTGTATGTGCTAAAAAGCACACCAAAAATCAAAAAATCACTTAAAATATTTGCAGAGTACTCACAGTACTTCTTTCTGTGTCTCTTCTTCTCTCCACGGTCTTCCTACAGGAAGTCACGACCATGTGACAGCCTGGAAATAGCATTAAAATGGCCGCGGCTCCTGTTCGCGAACCGAGGCGGAGTTCGTGAACCGGAGCATATTTTTATGAACTTTTCTGTTCGTGAACCGAGTTGTTCGTGAACAGAAGCGTTCGTGAACCGAGGTATCACTGTAGTGTCCAAATTCTTGTGATTGGTGGGCCTCGCAGTGGGTGGACCTTCTATGATCCAATAGTTATTATTCCCTATCCTGTGGATACCCCTTTAAGGGTATGGCCACACGTGGCAGACAATCTACTAAATGATGCAGATTTTGTTGCAGAAACCCTCCCCAAAATGCTTTAGTTATGCTGCGGATTGCAAAAGGATGACATGCTGCATATCTAAAATCTGCGCTTCTTGTCAAAGTATGTGCGGATTTTCTTGCGGAAAATGTTCACAGCACGCGGATGAGTTTTGTAACGCTAATCTTTTACACCACGTGTGGACATGCCATAATAGGATACTAGAAGGCTGGATTTCCTTGCTGCGTCTATGGTTTTCATGTGCTCCACCTATACTTGCCGAGAAAGCATGGCAGTTCACTGTAAACACACTACCATCCCATAGCTCTGACGCTGAAACCCGGCTTAATACTACACCCATTAAACAACCGAACCGACCATGGCGTGGGGCACAAGCACTGCAAAAAAACTGTAGGGCAATAGATTTTTGGGCTGCAATGGATAGCATGACAGTCTTTCGAGTCTGACATCCTGACATGTCATGAAAGTCTACTTTGGGGCAACCACTTGAATGGCAATTACCCATACTGTCTAATTATTCAATTTCACTCTTTCAAATTATACAAAAGAGCGAACCTCATAAATAATAGCGCGTATATACATTAACTCCTTTAGACAGGGAAGAAAATGTAAATTAATATATCTCATTGCATGAGTCATTATAATCAGCTAATATCATGTTAAGAGAAAATTGGTTGCTTGGAAAGTGACTGAAAGATGAAATAAGCGATTAATGACAGATGTAGAGGGAGAATGTATTAAAAGATATCAATTGCAAGAATAGGTGACATCGAAAAAAAGGAAGCTGTGACATGCAAGCAGTATCAATGATTAGTTTAATATAGAAATTGCTTGTTCTTTCATGATCCATAACAGCAAGCAAAGTTCTAAACTGCATTATTATCTATTACAAGGAGAACGAGTCTGATAACCTGCAAAGATTTCACTATTTCACTAATTGCATTTTCTCAATCCTTATTAGCAACATCCATTTCACTGTAGAGCTCATTTCTCTGACAGTATTTTGCTGCCCCCTAGTGTTAGAAGTTAATACCACACCTTTTCAGATTCCTTTGTCGCTATATAATCAGGACAATGTGGAAGGGTTGTACAGAGGTGGCCAAAACTTTTCAGACTAGCACACATTTTGGTTTTCATAAAGTTTGCTGTTTCAGTGTTTTTAGCAGATGTTTCTATGGTATACTGAAGTACAATTATTTTTTTGTAGCTTTTATTGATCTGTAATTCACCCTGGCATGCTTCACATCAGCTTCTGGGCCAAATCCTGGCTGATGACAACCCATTCTTGCCTAATCAGTGCCTGGAGTTTATCACAGTTTCTGTCTCTTTTTTTGTCCATCTGCTTTTTGAGGATTGACTACAGCAGGGGTCAGCAACCTCCGGCACTCCAGGTGTTGTAAAACTACATCTCCCATCATGCACACTTGCTTGGCTGCTCTCTAAACTCCCACACAAGTGGAAAGAGCATGCTGGGAGTTGTAGTTTAACAACAGCTGGAGTGTTGCTGATCCCTTGCTGATCCCTGGACTACAGGTTCTTAATGGAGATTGAGTTTGCTGGCCAAGCATAAAAAATGTCAATGTTTTTTTTGTTCATCAAGCCACTTAGTTATCACTTTTGCCTGGTGATATGGTACTCAATCATGTTAGAAAAAGCATTGTCCGTCACCGAATTGCTCCTCCTGGATCATTGGAAAAAGTTGTTCTTCGAGGATACTTGATGCCTTTTATTATTTATTAATGGCGATGTTCTTAACCACTTCACATCCCCTTCCTGACCAGGCCTAATAGCTTTGGAACGCTTTTACTTATCCAAGCCATTCAGAGATTGTTTTCTCGTGACACATTGTACTTCATGATAGTCATACATTTTAGTCAATATATTTCACCTTTATTTATGAAAAAATCCCAAATTTACCCCAAAAATTTGCAATTTATAAAATTTATATTTCTCTGCTTTTAAAACAGAAAGTGATACCTCATAAAATATTTATTACTTAACATTCCCCGTATGTCTACTTTATGTTGGCATCATTTTGTAAATGTCATAAAAAAAATTTAGGACGTTAGAAGGCTTAGAATTTTAGAAGCAATTCTTAAAATTGTTAAGAAAATTGCCAAAACCCACCTTTTAAGGACCAGTTCTGGGCTGAAGTCACTTTGTGGGGCTTACATAGAGGATACCCCCATAAATGACCCCATTGTAGAAACTACACCCCTCAAGTTACTTAAAACTGATTTTACAAACTTTGTTAACCCTTTAGGTGTTTCACAAGAATTAAAGGAAAATGGAGATTAAAAAAAATTATTTCACTTTTTGAGTAGATTTTCCATTTTAATCCATTTTTTTTTCTTTAACTGGGTTAACAGCCAAACAAAACTCAATATTTATTACCCTGATTCTGCGGTTTACAGAAACACACCACATGTGGTCGTAAACTGATGTAAGGGCGCACGGCAGGGCGCAGAAGAAAAGGAACGCCGCATGGTTTTTTAAAGGCAGATTTTGCTGAACTGTTTTTTTAGATGCCATGTCCCATTTGAAGCCCCCCTGATGCACCCTTACAGTAGAAAATCTCAAAAAGTGACCTCATTTTTGGAAACTAGGGGATAAGGTGCCAGTTTTTTTGGTACTATTTTTGGGTACATATGATTTTTTGATCATTCATTATAACACTTTATGGGGCAAGGTGACCAAAAAATTGGCTGTTTTATTAGCACTAGAGTTTACCTGACCCGGTCATGTGACATTTTTATAGAGCAGATCATTATGGACGTGGCGATACCTAATATGTATACTTTTTCTTATTTATTTAAGTTTTACACAATAATAGCATTTTTGAAACAAAAAAAATTATGTTTATTTTAACACTTTTTTTTTTTTTTTTTTTCTACACTTTATGTCCCCCATAAGGTCATACAAGACCTCTGGGGGACATTTAACTTCACTTTTTTTTTTTTTCCCCCACTATTGATTTCTCCTGTAACTGGGGCTGACATAGTAGCCCCAGTCACAGGGGAAATACACCCCCCAGAGAGGCTGTACAGCATAATACAGCGCTGTACAGCCTCAGTGCAGGGCTGATCGAGGTCTGTGAAAGACCCGACAGCTCCTGCACTCACCCGACTCCGGCAGTCACATGACCACTGGGCCAGAACAGGAAGCGCATAGTGCTTCCTGCTCTGTATACACAGCGATCTAGAAGGCTGGGACACCTGGGAACTGTCCCTGCCTTCTCTCTGGGTTGCCCTGCTGTCACTGACAGTGGGCAACCCACTCGGCAGCTGCACGATAAGCGTGCAGCTAGAATCTCTGAATGGACCGCAAAATACTGAAAAAGACATACATCGTGTGCTAGAGGCCTTAGGCTACATGCACACGAGCGTATGTGTTTTGCGGTCCGCAAATTGCGGATCCGCAAAAAAACCGGATGATGTTACGTATGGCATCCGTTTTTTTTGCGGATCCGTTTTTTTTTGCGGATCCATTGTAATAATGCCTATCCTTGTCCGCAAACTAGAAAAAAAATAGGACATGCACTATTTTTTTTGCGGAGCAACGGAACGGACATACTGATGCGGACAGCATCAGTATGTCCGCATCCTATCTGCAAAAAAAACGGATCGGACACTGAAACAAAATACGGTCGTGTGCATGTAGCCTTACACTGACTGTCTGGTCTCCTCCATGTGTCTGGCAACTGATTTGAGGAAAGATGCTCTGTCAGTGACCAGCACCTATATGCAGTATTATTTATATTATTAGACAGGGAGAAGTAGTACATATAGGGAACATTTTATGGATGCTTACAGTAAGTAAAGTAGAGCATCTAACAGCGAGCCTCAGTGTACAGTATGTTTAACACTGAAGATGCGTTTTTCTTAGCAGCGCTCATTTAGAGTATTGCTAAGGGTGGACCTCTGAGCCTGGTATTTAAAAAAAAAGTGAGCAAAATCACGTTATAAAGTACATTATCAAAATAGTAGTAATCACTTCTCCTACACATAAAAAAATGTATCTGAAGTGAACTGCATGAGGGCTTGCTTTTTGTAGGATAAGGCCTCATGCACACGACCGTTCCGTATTTTGCGGTCAGCAAACCGCGGATCCACAAAAAATGGAAGCCGCCTGTGTGCCTGCCGCAATTTGCGGAATGGGCGGGCCATTGTAGAAATGCCTATTCTTGGCCGCAAAACGGACAAGAATAGGACATGTTATATTTTTTTTGCGGGGCTACAAAACGGAGCAACGGATGCGGACAGCACACGCAGTGCTGTACACATCTTTTTACGGCCCCATTGAAGTGAATGGGTCCGCATCCGAGCTGCAAAAACTGCGGCTCGGATACGGACCATAACTATGGTCGTGTGCATGAAGCCTAAGTTGTGTTTTTCAGTGGCCCCAGTGTGAGGTACATACAGATTATTGATTTACATTTTATTAAATAGTTTGTATGTTCTCCCTGTGTTTGCGTGGGTTTCCTCCGGGTTCTCCGGTTTTCTCCCACACTCCAAAGACATACTGTTAGGGACCTTAGATTGTGAGCCCCATTGGGGGCAGTTGGATGATAATGTCTGTAAAGCGCTGCAGAATTAGTAGCGCTATATAAGTGTGTATAATAAATTAATTAATTAACTCTTTCTGAGAAAGGAAAAAATAGCAATTCTGACATTGATTTCTTGATTTTAAACCCTTAGGATACCTGAGTTTTTATTTTTTTTTCATTTTTGCGATTTCATTTTTCTTCTCTATCTTCCTTGAGACATAACTTTTTTTATTTTTCCATTCACATAGCTGTGTGAAGGCTAATTTTTTTGCGGAACAAGTTGGACTTTCTAATGCCACCATTTAATACTGTATGACATAGAATGTAGTGGGAAGCGGGCAAAAAATTCCAAATGGGGTGGAATTGGAAAAAATCGCAATTCCTCCACCTTTTTTACGGGTCTTGTTCCAACGGCGTTCCATTTGCAGCAGAACTGACCTGTGCCCTTCATTCTCCGTGTCAGTACGATTACAACATTACCACATCTGTGTCACGACCATGGTCATGGTCGTGACTCCTGTAACCGCATGCAGTTGCCTGCGGTCTTGGTTATGTTGTCAATCACAGGTGAGGGCTAAAGTATGTTGCCTCACCTGTGGTTGCCGCTGGCAACATTGTTTATGTGGCAGCAGAGCAGCCTGAGCGGTGCTAGGCAGCTTGCTGCAATAGGTATGCTGTTGCACCTGGCAACCTGTCTTTGTTAGGTGTGCCTTTTATGTGTTGGGTGTGCACAGGGTTTGAGTTGTGTGCACTTCCCCTTTAAGTTGATGTCTTCCCTTCCCTGCTGTTGGAAGGGTTAAACTTCCTTCCTAGTCTGTGAGCACTGGGTGTGTCTGCGTGGGTGTGGCTACATGGGCTATTTAACCTCAGTTGAGACCTGAGTTCTGAGGGGTACTCCAGCCTTGTAGTAAGCTGGAGGCACTCTCCTGGTCCCATATACCATCTGCCAGTGAGGGCCACCCTTGTGGTCATAAATTGTGATACAAAATGTTGTTATGTTATGTTAAGTCTATGTCTATGTGGTGTCTGTTGTTTTTGCAGCTATGGTTCTGGGTCCCTGTGGGTTTATGTGTGCTGTGTCCTTTTATGTCTGTGTGTGGACAGCCAGCACTTGTGTCTAGGGATCCAGTCAGTGTGTCTGTGGCAGGTAGAGGTGGAAGTCTTTCACTCTCCTGCCATATCCATAGTCTGTTTATGGTTACATCCCATTGCAGCTCGGCCAGTTTTAGACTCCTGTTTCTCCGCATCCAGGAGGAACAGGTGGTCTACCCAGCTCCTAGTTCAGGGATCGGCGGAGGGTGAGTAGGGATCCGAGGTTCCTGAGCATGGGCCCTCCTACCTTCAAGGTCGGCTCATGCAGCTAGGAGTTAGGGTCGGATTAGGGATGCGTTAGGAGGTGACCTGCTCCCTTATTCTATTGTCCTGGCCAAGCAGCGACTAACATCACGTGGCATCGCACGGCTGAGGGTTTTCCCCATCCTCAGCCGTCACAATCTGTATAGTTTTTTTTTATGTCTAAATAGTATAAAAATAAATGTAAACTTTGAAGAAAATTTTTTCTTTTTAGATCAGCATATTCTGACCCTTGTAAATTTTTTATAGATATATCTACTGAGGTGTGTGGGGGCTCATTTTTTGCGGGACAATCTGTAGTTTTTATTGATACCATTTTGGAGTGATCACATCTTATTAAATTTTTTGGGGTAAGAGAAGCGATGAAAAATGTCAAATTGGGCATTTTGACCCTTTTTTTCCATTACACCATTCGTCGTATTGGAATTTTTAAAAAATATTCTAATAGTACGGGCATTTTTGGTCGTGATGATATCCATGATGTTTATATTGTTTGTTATTTATGTATTTATATTTTTTATTCTACGGAAAGGGGGGTAATTTAAACTTTTTATATATTTTTTAAGTATTTTTTTACCTTCTTTATTATTTTGAAGCTCGTATTAATTGTTCAGAATTGATTGTTTTATGTTGTCCTGTCGCCTGCTGGCCAAAATAAGAATTGCAGCTTTAATACCCTGGGTCTCTTCAGCGAGACCCAACGCATTTAAATCAATTACCAGCATCCTTATTGGCCGCAGAGGATATTTCACCCTTTAGATGTCGAGATCTCACCTGGTCACGGCATCTAAAGGTTTTAATGACCGCGATTGGCATTATTGTCGGTCGCAGTCATTAGCCGCCATGTTTGCCCATTGCTCCAGCGCCGTATATGTATGGTGCTGGTAGCGAAGGGGTTAAACTTTGCACCATAACCTGTATAGCATAAATAGTATATTACTTAGTTTTTATTAGTTTGCAGGTGAGTAAAATTATTATAATACCCAATTTATCATTTTTTTTTTCTTTTGTACAATATAAAAACATTTTGCAAAAAAATTATGTTTTTGTATTACCATATCGTGAGAGCCGTAACTCAGTAGAGCTCCGTGAGGGCTTGTTTTTTGTGGGACAAGCTGTCGTTTTTATTGGTACAATTTTTAGGTGTACTCTATATGACTTTTTGATCACCTTATATTCCACTTGTATAATAAACTGTAATATATATGTAGTTGTACTGCAATGTACTATGCCTGTTCATAAACACAGACAGGAATCTTCTAAGGCCCTGCCTTTGACAGGACTTAATAGGAATACTAAGATGGTAGCCATAGAGTGGCCATTGTTAGCCCCTCCACAGCCACAGCAACCACCAGCAACGTGTTGTGGGAGGGAAAATTGACTTGTCTGTTGTCCTGCCAAACCCCTTAGATTACAGTCAATAGTGGCATCTAAAGGGTTAAAAGGTCTTGAATTACTGTATCTCCAAATAGAGATGAGTGAATTGATTGTGAACTAATTGGATACATAACGAATTTCACAAACATTCTGCTACCAAATGTATCTAAAGTTTTAGTAATTTGCTTTGGATGAATCATGTAAAACGGCACCTGCAGTATTTTACAGCGAAAATTGTCAGAGAAAACACAAGGGAGGATGATGATGGAGGATCATATGACCTTGGGAGGGGGAGAGAGCTTACCCTCATTGGATCAGAAGGTCTCAGACAGCCTGATCAGCCAATCAGGGGCATGATTTTGGCAGGTCCTTCAATCCCTGGGCTGAAGAGCCACAATTCTGAGCATGCGATCTGAGATTATTTTATAACATCCCGGAGTTATGTTACCAAACTCTTTTTCCCCGCTACCACTTGTTAAGTGTATGCATATTGTCATCCTGTGTAGTCTAACATTGCATCCTTAATTATATGCATTTTCTAGGCCTGTTTTATATATTTGTTGTAGTTTTCCATGTACACCAGCAGGTGGCAGCAATGTGTGACCAGGAACCTAGTGTCAGTTTAGTGTTTCTAAACTGGAATAGTACATTCCAGTTTAGCTCCCCCCTCTGTGAGCAGAAGTGGGCCGGTCCCATGTCCTGTCTCTTGGGGAGGAGAGGAAGTTCTAGTTAGTGTACCAGCCCCCCCAGCTAGGGGAAGGTTGGGTTAGTTGGAGCTCCCAGTTTCCAAGTCAGGACCTAGTCTCAGTTGAGACCAAAGAACATTCCCAGCCTGAGCCATCAGCCTCAGCAGGTTGACAAGCAAGCAGCACCTCCAGTCCTCCAGGAAGAGTATTCCCTGTGAGCATAGCTGTGAGTACTTATCCAGAGACCAGGAGAAGCCAAATTCCTCCTCAGCTCGTCAGGCCCATACCAAGCAGAAGATAGACAGAACAGAAGATAGATACATGCCATATTATCCAGGCATATGATATGAAGCAGAAGAGATATTGATCCCTGCCACATATTGTCAATACCTGCTGGGACCTAAGAGACTATTGCTGTATCTCATATGGATTTATGCTGCATCCAGTTGTCACGGCGGGCGTGCACTCAGACTCACAGATAACCCACCAACCAGGCTCTGGGCGAGAGACAGGGGAAGGATCACCTCCTAGCTAATCCCTGACCTCTTTCCCTGCACTGCTCAGCCCACATGCAGACATTAAAGGTAGGTATGATGTGTCCCCGTGCCTGGGCTGAAAAAAACCTAAATTCCCTGAGATTGTGAAGAGGGGAAATAGGAGCAGCCTGCTCGCACAGAACCTGGATGGGAGAGATGACACAAAACAACCAAACTTGAAATCACACTTATCTTTCTGAGCTGGAACAGACAACTTTCCTTTCTAGCTTCCAAAACCACAATGATTCCTATAATCCGCTCAGAGCACTGGACTGGTGTGCTATTTAAACTAATGACCCCACCCAGTGCACCTGATGAGAGGCGGATCCAGCACGGCTCCAAAACAAACACTAAACTCGTGCTGCTATCCTGGCAGTGGGGCATGACACCAGTAAAGACAAGTTGAATTATATTTCAAGTCTGGATCTCATTCATTACTACCAAGTTCGTCAATTACTCCCTACTAGCAACACTCATTTATTGCAAGTGAGCCAGGATCCAGGAGTCCAGCCGTACCCAGGTAGGAGACACCGTTGACACTATACCTACTACAATACAGAGGCATTATCCCCATCTGGCATTCCTCACCTGGTACGTGAGTTGCAACACCGTAAAGGGCCCTGAGACTATAGCCTGCGCACCCTGCAATTGGCATCACGAACAAAAACGATTAACTATACCTACTCCTGACCCAGTCAGCGCTTATTATTGCGCCAGTGTGCATTAGTCCCAATCCGGCTTACTGCAATTTGTCTTGGCCCTGTCTGCCAAAAAAGCAATCGTACACAAGCCAGTAATCTAGGTGTGGTAAGGAGAGTATAGGGACATATTTTACTAGGTAGATTTAATCAATAGGTAGAAAAGCCCAGGTTTCTTCAAGGAAACCATAGACAGGAAACAACTGATCCCTCAGAGTTCTGTCTTTCATACTGTTTTCATACAGCAGCTGGAAAGTAAAAAGTTTCTATAATCAACATAATCCTGCAACAACCTCATTTTTTCTGTAACCAAACTGCCAGCCATTTTTTTTTTAGGCTACTTTCACACTAGCGTTCGATCGGATCCGTTCTGAACGGATCCGATCATAATAATGCAGACGGAGGCTCCGTTCAGAACGGATCCGTCTGCATTATATTTGCAAAAAAAAGCTAAGTGTGAAAGTAGCCTGAGCGGATCCGTCCAGACTTTTACATTGAAAGTCAATGGGGGACGGATCCGCTTGAAGATTGGGCCATATTGTGGCATCTTCAAACGGATCCGTCCCCATTGACTTACATTGTAAGTCTGGACGGATCCGCACGCCTCCGCACGGCCAGGCGGACACCCGAACGCTGCAAGCAGCGTTCAGGTGTCCGCCTGCTGAGCGGAGGCTGAACGCCGCCAGACTGATGCAGTCTGAGCGGATCCGCATCCATTCAGACTGCATCAGGGCTGGACGGAAGCGTTCGGGTCCGCTCGTGAGCCCCTTCAAACGGAGCTCACGAGCGGACAGCCGAATGCTAGTGTGAAACTAGCCTTAAACACCTCAAGTTTATACAGTTTATAAGTGTTTTATAGGCTTATTGCCAACACCTCCAGCACACATTCTGTTGCAAACACTTGCATGATACAATGCAGTTTTAGTAAACGCATTGTATTGCAGTAACTGCATAAATATACTAGTTTAGTTAATGTACTGTATTGTGTCAAGATAGCATACAGTTTTATTGAACATAGTGTACTGCCATAACTGCATTAACATACCGGTTTTAGTTAAGGCATTGTATTGTGTCAAGAAACTGTGCAGTGTCTCATCAGCAAAATTCTTATCTAAGGGTGGGTTCGCACTAGCGTTATGGCATTCCGTTATAGGTTTCGCTTATAACGGAAGGCCCAGAAGGAATGCTTCCGTTTTGCATTCTGTCTGGGCATTCCGTTATATACTGAACCTATAACCGTAGTGGAATGCTATAACGCTAGTGTGAAACCACCCTAAGCCATCAGCCATACTTTTCCCAGGTATCCACAAAAACTGCTGTCATTATAGAAAAGTGAAGCATTTCCACGTCTTAAACAAAATTGAACTCTGCTGTAGGATATTCGTACTTCTTCCCAGCTGTCCATTAAAAAAAATTAAAATAAAATGTCTTTGAACAATTCCCTTCAGCCATAATACCGCCACAGAATGTATGCCAGGGGAAAAACAGCAAAAGCAACTGCATGGATTTTTCTGATGCTGCACTACTTTATTATTTTGCTACTCTTCACAAAGGCAGCAGTACTAATAGTAGAAGCGTATTTAGCAATCAGAGCATTTGTATTTAGTGCAGGGTTAGCAGTTAATAAATGTGTAGTCACAATTTTATTGTGGATTTGAATTGTTTGTCCCCTTTTATATCCTTATTATACCTGCCTTAGGTATCAAGTCCCAAAATATTCCCATGCCTGAGGATCAAGCGTAAAAGCCAACACTCCAGGGCTATATGTAGAAAGAGAGATAAAAAAAGTAACAGCAGGAAATAAGCAATATGCAAGCAGCATGATCTGTAGACCTCTATCACAACCGCAAGGCCAGAAGCAAGGAACAGATGCTTTGCTTTGCCTTTCTTGGCAATGACTTCTGTCTCACAGGGTGAAAAATGTATACATTTTAAGGGCAGCAAGTTTCCCAAAAGCACAGTTCCAGAGGAATGATAGCTTCTCACAAATGTAAGATCTTCCTTTCAATCTAGATGGAGATTTTCTGTTTAGAAGAAGAGGCAGAATCAAACTCATCTACATTATGGCAATTTTCTCATTACAGACAATAAAGAGATTTTCTGAAACTTAAATACTGATGATCTATCCTCTGTATAGGTCATTAGTATCTGATCGGTTGGGATCCAACACCTGAGACCCCCTTCAATCAGCTGTTTAAGAAGGCAGTGGAGCTCGCAGTAGCACATCGGCCTTCTCTCTGCTTTCCCTAGGGATTGTGACGTTACTTTCATCGGTCACGTGGCCTAGGCACAGCTTAGCCCTATAGAAGTGAATGTGGACGAGCTGCGATACCAAGCACAGCCACTATTAAACGTACGGCACTGTGCTTGGTGAGCACGGAGAAGGCCGCGGCACTTGCAGGCACGCCAGTGCCTTCTCAAACAGCTGATCGGCGGAGGTGCCAGACCCCCATCAATCGGATACCAAAGGATAGGTCATCAGTATTTCAATCTCGGAAAACCCTTTTAAAAGGGCTCAAGGACTGGCCCACCTTCTGTTCAACATACGTGTATAGGGCTGGTATAGCCTTTTTGGAAAAGCAATGACGGCTTGGGACTCTCCACCTTGGCTCGGCACAAGCCATCAGTTCTCTGAAAGGTGCAGAGTCAACCACATGGAAAGGGAGGGACTGTAGCACCAGCAACTTGGCCAGGAGCAGGTTCAGCTTCTCGCCATTGGATGAGTGCACTCATACTGTTGCCTTTTTGAAATTGCCTCAGTGATCGATTGCTAGGGAAATGAGTGACGAGGAGTAGGAGGAGCATCAGGACCAGTAGATGATGGGAAGGAAACACAGCTCCCTTCTGCTAAGGTGGTGGAGCCTTGACTGCTGGAGAAGGGGTGCGGGCCACTGGGTGATGCAGCAGTTGCTCCATCAGGCTGTACAAAATTAGCACCACGGTTTTCCCAGGCCACTTTATGGTGTCGCTGCATGTGTTGACGCAGGGCCGCGGTGTCAACATTGGCACCCTGGGCACTCTTCACCTTCTGCCTACAGATTCTACACACGGCGACATCCTCCGGCTACTTGATGAAAAATTCCCACCCTGCCGAGTATGGCATTTTCTTCCCACCACTACGTGCTAACTGTATACTGCCTCTATGAGCCTGTGCACACCGCTAGTTGTTTCCAGACATGTAGGCTCCTGAGTGGCAGACGGTCTACCCCAGGCACATTTGGCTCCAGATCTCACACTGCTGTCGCACGCACAAGCTGCCACCCTCATCCCCTGATGATGAAGCCCCCTCTACACCCGGCTCCCATGTGCGATCGGCTACATCATCCACTACTGTCTGGACGTCACTGATGTCACCCTCAGGGCCGTCTCAGGGCCGCGTGCCTGACCACTCACAACACTAGCTCCCACGCAACTCTCATTGTCACTACTTGCCCACCTACCAGAGAAAGCAGCAGATCTCTCCTCCAGATCTCGGCTGGGCAGTAGCTGCTGACTGTCCTCAATAAGTTTGTCCTCGCTGAAAAGTGGAGCAGAGCCGAAGGCATACAATACTTCCCAAGCAAAAGGAGCAAAAAAATAAATAGGCAGGTTCAGGACAGGTGGGGGCACATAGCTTGTTCCTGGGCCATGCCAACTAGCGTGGTGTTAGAGAAACCCACCGACTTCTGCCTGGGGGTGTCTGATGTCAGTTAAGATGAGGTAGAAGACCGAGACAATCATTCAAGGACAGCTGGGTTGCTGGTCAAAACACGACCGCTGGATGACAGAGGAAGCTCTGGCCTGTCGCTATGACTGCTGCCACCCCCCTTTCTTCTGCTGCTACTTCTGCCAGTTCCAGAAACATTTCTGCCACTGCTCGTTCCCTTAGAAGGGCCTGTCACCTGTCTGTTAGCAGTGGTGTCAGGGCCCCCCCCCCCCGAAACAAGGATGAATAGATGTACTTATATATGAGAACATGAGCACCCTAGTAGTATTAGGCCGCAATTTCACCCCAATTACACAATTAAGGATTAACGAATTTACTTATGTATAAAAGAATGTGAACCTCCAAAATCTGTAGTAACGGGCAGCAATTTCACCCCAATAACAGAATGAAGGATTAATGGAATTACTTATGTATAAAAGAATGTAAACAACCTAAAATCTGTAGTATAAGGCTACTTTCACACTAGCGTTCGGGCGGATCCGTTCTGAACGGATCCGCTCATAATAATGCAGACGGAGGCTCCGTTCAGAACGGATCCGTCTGCATTATATTAGCAAAAAAAAGCTAAGTGTGAAAATAGCCTGGGACGGATCCGTCCAGACTTTCAATGTAAAGTCAATGGGGGACGGATCCGCTTGAAGATTGAGCCACATTGTGGCATCTTCAAACGGATCCGTCCCCATTGACTTACATTGAAAGTCTGGACGGATCCGCACGGATCCGCACGCCTCCGAACGGCCAGGCGGGCACCCGAACGCTGCAAGCAGCGTTCAGCTGTCCGCCTGTCCGTGCGGAGGCGAGCGGAGCGGAGGCTGAACGCCGCCAGACTGATGCAGTCTGAGCGGATCCGCCTCCATTCAGACTGCATCAGGGCTGGACGGCTGCGTTCGGGTCCGCTCGTGAGCCCCTTCAAACGGAGCTCACGAACGGAAACCCGAACGCTAGTGTGAAAGTAGCCTTAGAATGCTTTGTAACCCCAACTAGTGCAGCAAGGTGTAATAGTAATCGCTCCTATTACCCGGGCTGTACACTCCCATATCGGTCCCTGCTCTCTCCCTACAGTGTGGATAATGCCTCCCTATCCTTTTCCTACACTATGAATAATCTTTCCCTGAACTGCTCAAAAGTAATTTTTTGTAAATAAATTGTTTCCTGACCACTGTCCCTAGTGCCTGTAACGTCTCTCCCTGCACTAAGTTCACTGGAAAATGGCTGAGACATCACAGGGGATGGCTACCTGCTGATTGGCTGGCTACACAGCATTATGGGTGATCCCTCGTTCCCGGGGCTTCTTACTTTCATATGTGCAGCAGCCGTTTTAGAAAAAAATCTGATTTATCACGAAGCGCGAGGAAATTCAGCTTCACAACGAATTAAATTTTTCCAATGTCAATTTCAATTCGCTCAACACTAGTGCCCATGGTAACCTGCCAATGACAGACAGCTGCTGCCACCATCATTTGCAGAAGTGTTATGAATGAGAACTGGTCTGCTGTGGACCAGAACCATATCGTCTTTAGCAATCATTCCAGGTTCTGTTTAAGATCCCACAACGTTCAGGTTCGAGTATGGAGGCCTCGTGGTGGGCGCTTCAATCCTGCCTTTACTGTGGACACACTGCCCCAACTGCTGGTGTGATGATCTAGAGGGACATCGCTTAGGACAGTCGGTCACCCCTAGTAGTGATATGAGGGACAGTAACAGCGCAATCTTATATATGTGCAGGATATTCTGAGACCACACGTGTTGCCTCTCATGGCGGAACAGAAATACGGACATACGGAATGCACACGGAGTAACATAGTAACATAGTACATAAGGCTGAAAAAAGACATTTGTCCATCCAGTTCGGCCTGTTATCCTACAAGTAACTTCTATTTTTATTTTTTGCGGACTCATTTGCGAGCATACTGTCCGCAAAAAACAGAACGGACATGGAAAGAAAATACGTTCGTGAGCATGAACCCTAAAGCTCATCCACAAAGAGCAAGGGTTTCCCAGGAATGTCTCCTCCAGATGAAAACACTTCCTTCTGCTGCCTGATCTCCAGACTTATCGCCAATGGAGCATTTATGGGACGTCAGCTTCGGCATTCTACGAGTGCGCAGGATCTACAGGACCAGCTGTAACATCTGTGGGCAAATCTGCCACAGGATACCTCATGGAACCTTTATACCTCCATGGCCAACCGTATCTTATCTTGTATCCAGGCTAGAGGCGGCCCAACAGGGTCCTAGAGCCTCCATTCAATTGTACTGTTTTTCTTTCTATGGAGTTGTGTGATTGCTTGATCTTTGCGGGACGACTTATAGTTTTCATTGGTACCATTTTGGAGTAACTTACGCTTTTGATCGTTTGTTATTAAGTTTTTTCAGTGGCAACTAAGTATAAATGAGCAATTAGCAATTCTGTCATTTATTTTTATTTTTTTACGGCATTCACCGTAGGGGATCATTTACATCATATTTATGTAGTGTGGGTCGTTATGGACGCAGCGATACCAAACATATGGGAGGGATTTTATCTTGCAGTTTTTTTCATTGAAAAAGGGATTATATTATTTAATAAATGTTTGTTTGTTTTTACTTTTTTTTTTTACCACTTAATAGTCTTAATAGTCCCACAAGGGGACCATAACAGACAACAATCTGTATTATTTTTGGCCGCATTTTATTTTTGAAAATGACAGGAAAAAATTACTTTTATTTATAAACAAAGTCGCAAAACTCAAAATATCATCAAACCATTGGTGTCAAATACCCGGTGTTAAAGGGAACCTGTCACCGGGATCTGGCGGCGGAGACTGCAGGTGAGGCCCCCGTCACGATGTGGGGTGCTATCAGTCCTCCTGCCGGGGGTGTCACAGTGTGGAGGTCACTGCTGCGGTGACCCACGTGCGGTCGCAATGGTGGTGGAGACGTAGGGTGGAGATGTGTTTTGCACGTGCGTGATACAAAACTGTATGTATACAAACATCTCTTACCAATCATGCGTGAAAAACGCATTGCATCCGCACTTGCTTGTGGATGCATTTTTCATGCAGCTCCATTCACTTCTATGGGGCCAGCGTTGCGTGAAACTCGCAGAATATAGAACATGCTGCGATTTTCACGTAACGCACAAGTGATGCGTGAAAACCAACGCACATGTACAGTCGTGGCCAAAAGTTTTGAGAATTACATAAATATTGGAAATTGGAAAAGTTGCTGCTTAAGTTTTTATAATAGCAATTTGCATATACTCCAGAATGTTATGAAGAGAGATTGTCACGGAAGGTGTACAGGAAACAAGACAACACAAAATGAATATACGACTCACTGGATCCAAAACTAAGGAACAAAAAGGGAGACCCCTGCATTAGACCTGGCACTCTCCCTGACTGCTCAGCCTATGCGAAAATCCCAATGGTAGATGATCGCATATCCTCGTACCTCGACTGTATAACACCTGAACACCCTATAATAGTGAGGGGACACGACCACCGGCTCCCTACACTAGATACGGAGGGAGTCAGGGTCACCTGGGATCCAGCAAACAGAAAAACACAAATAAATGCACAACACTTATCTTGTAGAAGACTGGGAAGTAGGATCAGCATGCACACACACTCCAGGAAGTAATATAAACCGCGCACTGATGCACTATGGGGAGGAATTTAAAGGGATGCAATCAGTACAACTACATGACAGCTGAGAGAGGCTAACGAGATGAGGAACTGAAAGCAAAACAAAGGAAGCTCAAGGAGGAGGTTCTGAAAGGCATCTGTCAGAGCTTCTCAGATGTCTGGTGGTGACAGAGATCAGATGAATTGCATAGTCCTTCTTTGCCATGAAAATTAACTTAATCCCCAAAAAAACTTTCCACTGCATTTCATTGCTGTCATTAAAGGACCTGCTGAGATCATTTCAGTAATCGTCTTGTTAACTCCGGTGAGAATGTTGACGAGCACAAGGCTGGAGATCATTATGTCAGGCTGATTGGGTTAAAATGGCAGACTTGACCTGTTAAAAGGAGGGTGATGCTTGAAATCATTGTTCTTCCATTGTTAACCATGGTGACCTGCAAAGAAACGCGTGCAGCCATCATTGCGTTGCATAAAAATGGCTTCACAGGCAAGGATATTGTGGCTACTAAGATTGCACCTCAATCAACAATTTATAGGATCATCAAGAACTTCAAGGAAAGAGGTTCAATTCTTGCTAAGAAGGCCTCAGGGCGTCCAAGAAAGTACAGCAAGCGCCAGGATTGTCTCCTAAAGAGGATTCAGCTGCGGGATCGGAGTGCCACCAGTGCAGAGCTTGCTCAGGAATGGCAGCAGGCAGGTGTGAGCGCATCTGCACGCACAGTGAGGCGAAGACTTTTGGAAGATGGCCTGGTGTCAAGAAGGGCAGCAAAGAAGCCACTTCTGATCTTCTGCAGAAAATATGGTGAATGGACTGCTGAGGACTGGGGCAAAGTCATATTCTCCGATGAAGCCTCTTTCCGATTGTTTGGGGCATCAGGAAAAAGGCTTGTCCGGAGAAGAAAAGGTGAGCGCTACCATCAGTCCTGTGTCATGCCAACAGTAAAGCATCCTGAGACCATTCATGTGTGGGGTTGCTTCTCATCCAAGGGAGTGGGCTCACTCACAATTTTGCCCAAAAACACAGCCATGAATAAAGAATGGTACCAAAACACCCTCCAACAGCAACTTCTTCCAACAATCCAACAACAGTTTGGTGAAGAACAATGCATTTTCCAGCACGATGGAGCACCGTGCCATAAGGCAAAAGTGATAACTAAGTGGCTCGGGGACCAAAACGTTGACATTTTGGGTTCATGGCCTGGAAACTTCCCAGATCTTAATCCCATTGAGAACTTGTGGTCAATCCTCAAGAGGCGGGTGGACAAACAAAAACCCACTAATTCTGACAAACTCCAAGAAGTGATTATGAAAGAATGGGTTGCTATCAGTCAGGAATTGGCCCAGACGTTGATTGAGAGCATGCCCAGTCGAATTGCAGAGGTCCTGAAAAAGAAGGGCCAACACTGCAAATACTGACTCTGCATAAATGTCATGTAATTGTCGATAAAAGCCTTTGAAACGTATGAAGTGGTGTAATTATATTTCACTACATCACAGAAACAACTGAAACAAAGTACACAGCCCCATTGAAATAAATGGGTCCGGATTCCGTGTGGGCGCAATGCGTTTTCATCAGGCCTCCTGCACACGAACATGTGCTGCCCATTGCCGTATTGCGGACCGCATTGCGGATCCGTAATACACGGGCGCCATTCCGTGGGCATTCCGCATCACGGATGCGGACTCATTTACTTGAATGAGTCCGCAAATCCAGAGATGCGGAATGGTGCGGAAATGAAACACTATGGAGTGTTTCCGTGGGGTTTCGTCCCATACTTCCGTTCCGCAAAAAGATAGAATATGTCCTATCATTTTGCGGAACGGGCAGATCGCGGACCCATTAAAGTGAATTGGTCCGCGATCCTCTGCTGCTGCCCCACGGTCGGTGTTCGTGCATTGCAGCCCGCAATTTGTGGGCCACAGCACGGCCACGGGGCACACACGTTTGTGTGCAGGAGGCCTCACACATTGCACCCGCACGGAATACTCGCTCGTCTGCAAGGGGCCTTAGGCCTCTTGCACACGAACATTTTTTTTCCCCTTTACGTTCCGTTTTTTTGCGTTCCATATACAGACCGTATACGGAACCATTCATTTCAATGGATCTGCAAAAAAACGGAAGGTACTCCGTATGCCTTCTGTTTTCGTTCAAAGACAGAACATTTCATATTATTGTCCGCATAACAGAACAATGCTATCCTTGTCCATCAGGGGCCAGCAGTTCCGTTCCGCAAAAAACGGAATGCACACGGATGTCATATGTATTTTTTGCGGATCTGAAAAGCCATATGGTCATGTGCAAGAGGCCTAAGGCCTCATGCACACAACCGTTTTTTTTTTTCCGTTTATGGGCCGTTTTTTGCGTTTCGTATACGGTCCGTATATGGAACCATTCATTTCAATGGGTCCTCAAAGAAAACGGAATGTACTACGTATGCATTCCGTATTTTCGTTCCGTTGAAAGAACATGTCCTATTATTGCCCGCAAATCACGTTCCGTGGCTCTATTCAAGTCAATGGGTCAGCAAAAAAAACGGAACACATACGGAAATGCATCCGTATGTCTTCCGTATCCGTTCTTGCGGAACCATCTACTGAAAATGTTATGCCCAGCCCAATTTTTTCTATGTAATTACTGTATACGCCATACGGAAAAACGGAACGGAAAAACAGGACAGAAACTGAAACACAACGGAAACAAAAAACGGAACAACGGATCCGTGAAAAACGGACCGCAAAACACTGAAAAAGCCAAATGGTCGTGTGCAATAGGCCTTAGGGTCAGCCTGTAATTTCTGGAATAGATCCCATGGTGGTGTTTTCAGACACAAAAATTCCTTTAGGGCTTGTTCACACAAACGTAAGGGCTCCGTTCTGTGGGCCGCAAATTGCGATCCGCAATGCACGGACACCCACCGTGGGGCAGCCGCATACAGATCGCAGACCCATTCACTTGAATGGGGTCCGCAATCTGTCCGTTCCGCAAAAAGATTGAACAAGTTCTATCTTTTTGCGGAACGGAACACCACAGAAGTACTCCATAGTGCTTCCATGGGGTTCCGTTCCCTTTCGCACCGTATCTCTGGATTTGCGGACCCATTCAAGTGAATTGAGTCGGCACCCATGATGCGGAATGCAAACGGCTGGTGATCCGTGTATTGCGGAACCGCCGTATGCGGCCCGCAGCACGAGCACAGAGCCCTTACCTTCGTGTGAACAAGCCCTTAGGTGAACATGCCCTTTAAGACACTCCCTGCTGTTCCCTCTTGAAGGTTTCTAAACGTAGTAAACCTGCCACACATAAAAGACCGTCTCCTATACTGTTTATTAATTATTAAAACACACAAACCCCTCATAACTAGACATGGGCTCCTGTCCGCTGTTTCTATTCCTCTATCAGCTGTAAAGTACTAAAATCTCTCACTTTCGCTTTATCCAACGCGCATCGAACATTTCCGAAGTGTTTTGAACCCTTTGGCGAGCCGTAGGTGAGTGTCACGCATGCGCGGAAGTCAGTGCCCGGCAAGTGTCATGGTGAACTGCATCAGGTTGAATTCTGTGCTTAGGGCTACCTGCCGGGCCCTGAGCACCTCGGCGGGGAAGAAGCAGCGGCCTCTGGCGGCGGAGACTGCAGGTGAGGCCCCCGTCACGATGTGGGGTGCTATCGGTCCTCCCGCCGGGGTGTCACAGTGTGGAGGTCACTGCTGCGGTGACCCACGTGTGGTCGCCATGGTGGTGGAGACGTGGGGTCAAAGCTTCAATGTCCGTACCTATAGTGGAGGGAGACTGCTGGGACTTGTAGTCCCCCCCACGTGGTGTGTAGCTCCATAGCACCACCACCTGGCTGTATTGTGCGTTATTTGCCCCTCTGTAGTCTTCACCCAGCTTTCCCAGGATCCTGAATCTGTCCTGAAACATCTTTTCTTACAGCTCTAGTTCTAGTATTCCTCTGTTATTCCTCCTGGAAAAGGAGTAACCAATTGATACTCTGTCCCTGTCAGCACTGATTGTGTAGGGGCATGACCCATTGAGAAAGGGAATGGTGACACTTGCCAATATAATGTAATACATTTCCAGGAGGAATAATGGAGGAGCGGTGCAGTGTTCTGCATGTGCTGCATCAAGAGACTGTGCCATCTCAGCGGCCATGTTCAGTGAGGTGCCCATAAATGCCATGGCCGTGCAGCAGAGGACTGTGCAGTGACGCCCGCCATGGCTGCACCGTGGACTGCCGTAGGTTTGCAATGCAGATCTCTGTACACCTGAAGGCCATGGCTATATCTATACGTGCCATATACTATGCCATCCCCCGCTCTTCAGCGTCATCTTATTGGCTACAGCAGTGACGTCGCCACATTCTCCAGACACCGCTGCAGCCAGTCACTGGACTCGGTGGTATACAGCACATGATCGCTGAAACCAGTGATTGGCTGCAGCAGTCACGCACTGTCTGTGTGACATAACCACTGCGAACAGGTGAACGGAGCCCGGCCGGGAGGAGCGGTGGCGCTTTATCCACTAGGTAAGTACAGCTCGCTTCTGTACTCATCAGTGGGGGTCCGGAACCTGCACCCCTGCGGACCAGCTGTTCTGGGGCAGCTCTGGCATCTGGACTGCACAGCTAAGGTTACGTTCATATCTGCGCCAAAGGGGATAATTTGTTCAGGCAGACGACCTGATTTACCGTATCCAGTGCAGCCGCATAACACCGGGCAGCACCAGATCTCTCTTCGCTATAATGGGATCTGGTGGCTTTCCGGCATAAATGGGGGCTTTCAGCCAGACAAATAGTGATATTTGGGCAAAAGTCGGCATTTATGTCGGAAAGCTGACGGATCTCATTAAAATCAGTGGGTATCCGGTATGTCCTCCTGAGCATTAATAGTTAATACTTGGACTTATAATCCCATCCAGTATATCTTTATTTTATTTTTTTATGTATTTTATGTATCTGTGTATTTCAATTTATTGAATCGTATGATATAAATGTTATTAAATAGTGTTAACCTTATTTTAGTCCCCTCACATTACTCCCATTGTAAGAGTGCCGGTCGTTTTTTCTTTCTACTTATCTGTTTTTGAATAGGGTGATTCAAATCAGACCAGAGCACCTGACCCTGATTACAAGTAGTGAGCCTTCTGAACTTTCCTATATACTTTTGTGTCCGTAATGTGGCCCGCAAACAGCGGCTCCGCGATATACGGGCGGCCGCCGTGTGCACACCGCATCACGGATGCAGACCCATTCACTTGCTTCCGTGGGGTTTCTCTCCCTGCCTCCGCACCGCAAAAAAATAGCACATGTTCTATTTTTTTGCGGGGCGGACGGGTCACGGACCCGTTCAAGTTGAACGGGTCTGGATCTGTTGTGGCAGCAGCACGGATGTTGCCCGTGCTTTGGGGACCACAAACTGCGTTCCCCAATGCACGGAACTGGCGAGCCACGGCATGAGGCCTTACTCCCGTATACAGAAGAGCTCGGCTTCCATGTCTGACCGTCCTTTTCTATACTTCACAGATCAGCATCATGTCACGAGAAACTTCTCGGATGTGCAGAGCGTGCGGCACGAACAGGCCAGGCATTCGCTGCTGATCGGCTGCCCGGCCAGAATCAACGAGAGCAAGTTTCTGAAGTATCTGTCCCAGTACGGAGAGGTGGCCAGTCACTTCTTCTTTGACAGTAATGTAAGTATTGGCTCAGCGTTCCTGTACTGTAGCCTCATAGTAAGGACCCATAAAAGGGTATATGGAATCACAAAGACAAGCCCTTTATATACTGATCAGCTGACCGCTGCCGATACAGCTAATCATTTCTATTGGCAGTTATTGTGGGACGCTGGATCGGGCCCGAGTACTTCCTGTTCACGTTGCATTTGAGCTTGGCGTTCAGCGCTTATGCAGAGGAACTCTCTCAAAGATACGTTATTCGATTAAAGAAACATGTTAAATGCTAATCCCATAAAGAGGACCTGTCAGCAGGATCAACCCTATTAAACCAGGCATACTACCTGGTATGGTTTATCATGCTGATTAAAACCATACTGTAGTCCTCTAAATCCACTGTACCGCTTAAGAGAAATCCGCTTTAATCAATATGCTAATTGGTGCTTCAGTGCACTGAAGGGTGGCCCCTAGCCCCCTCGGTGCACTGCAGCTTCTTAGCTTTCCCAACTAAGCACTGACTGACAAGGCCAGGCCTGATCATTGTGCTCATGTCTGCCCTGCTATCCTGCTCATGCACCATTGATTCTCTAATCAGCGGTGCACGCTAGTTTTAGTATCAGCGGTGCACGCAGGATGACCGGGCCAGGCAAGAGCACAGTAATGATGCCTGTCCATCAAGGGAAGGGGGGGCACGGCTAAGATGGGAAAGGGGAGGGGGCTAGGGCCCACCAATAGTGCACTGAAGCCCATCATTAGCATATTGATTTAAATTAAAGGGATTCTGTCACCAAGTTTTGGGCTATACAGCTGCGGACATGCACGGCTAGATCGCCGCTAGCATGTCCGCAATATATCTGTCCTATAGGGCTGTATGCTTTTAATTTCTTTAAAAAAGCATTTTATAGATGTGTAAATGAGTCTTGTATGTGTTCAAGGGGCTGTACTAACCTTCCTGGATCCCAGCCACGCCTGCCTGTGAAGGGGCCCAGCACTGCCTATGTCCTCCGAATCTCCTCCTTTCATCAACTATAGATTGCCGCAATCTTGCGATGCGCAGTTCTTTCGCTGAGGCTGATGCCAGCACAGGGAAGGAAGACTATACCGGCACTGCGCATGCGCGAGCTCGGCAATCTATAGTTGATGAAAGGAGGAGATTCGGAGGACATAGGCGGTGCTGGGCTCCTTCACAGGCGTTTTTTTAATAAGAAATTAAAACCACACAGCCCTATATTGCGGACGTGCTAGCGGCGATCTAGCCGTGCATGTCCGCAGCTCTATAGCCCAAAACTTGGTGACAGAATCCCTTTAAGATGGCTCTGGAACAGTGCAACTGATTTGGGCAATTAATGTATCTTTTTAATCAGAATCAACCCTACCAGCCAGCATACCTGGTTTAATAGGGTTGTCCCTGCTGACAGGTCCACTGGGCTAAAATAATGTCCGCAAGATATGAGTTTAGACTGAAGTACTTTTTTTGCACCTACAGTGAATACATTTTAAAAAATTTACTTATAAGGTATTCATAGAACTGTAATAACCTTATTACTTTAAAGGGAACGCATCACCACAAAAGGCGGAGCAATCTGCAGGCCGCCCGTTATAGAGCAGGAGGAGCGGAGCAGATGGATAAATGGTCTTGCGGGAAATGATTCAGTAAAACTTGTAATTTATATCTTTGCTTTTTCCACCTCCTGTGATGGGTACAGGAGGGAGGTGTCCCAGACGGGCTCAATCATGAGAGTTTAAAGGGGTTGTGCTGTGCAGCCAGTGTATCTGATCGGTGAGGGTCCGACTCCCAACACATCCGCTGATCATCTATTTGCTCTTTGAAGCCCCAATGCTGCTGCTACTTCAAGATTACACTGTGCGAAGTCTCGGCGGCGCAGTGTAATTCTAAGTGCTTGTTCCAGTCACTTGACTGACCGCACCGCCGCTGCAGACGAGACAATGTGCAGTGTAGTCTTGAAGGAGAAGCAGTGAGGAGCCCCACCTTCTCTTCAAACAGCTGATCGGCAGGGGTGCGGGGAGTCGGACCGATCAGATATTGATGCCATATCCTGAGGATAGGTCATCAGTTTGTACTGGTTGCACAAACCGCTTTAAGCTCATCCAGTTTAACCCATTAAAAGCCGCCACCTTTTTATTTTTTGGGTTGCCTCATTTTGTAAGTCCTGCGCAGATTTTCTGTGCGTGTGGAAGGTCTTTGGCTTCCCCAGTTTAAACTAACAGTATTGCAGTGTTAAAGGGAATGTGTCATCAGGAAATGACCTGCTGTTTTAATCAGTTTATGTTTAACATATTTTTAAATCATTGCTGCTGATATTATTTTTAATTTTCTATGTCACTTTTTATATCTGTAAAGAATAAATCAAGGCAACTGTAGATTTCTTGAAAACGTTTCACTCGTTCTTCCACCGAGCTTTCTCGATTCTGAGCGATTGTACAAGAATTCTCTGGGAATAAATATGTAACGGAATCAACATCTGGTAATTATACCCAGCATGGGGTCAGAGGTCATTATACCCAGCATGGGGTCAGAGGTCATTATACCCAGCATGGGGTCAGAGGTCATTATACCCAGCATGACCCCATGCTGGGTATAATTACCAGATGTTGATTCAGTTACATATTTATTCCCAGAGAATTCTTGTACAATCGCTCAGAATCGAGAAAGCTCGGTGGAAGAACGAGTGAAACGTTTTCAACAAATCTACAGTACGTCCAGTTGCCTTGATTTATTCTTTACAGATATACCATGACCTGGATAAATGAGAACCTTCAGACATATGTCACTTTTTATATTTTAACTAAAGCCAAAAATCCTGCGGTTTTCACACTGGCCACTAAGTCTAATAATAATAGGTGGCACTTTTTGGTCTGTACAGATCCCTTTACTGCAGTTATCTGCTTATCTGTCATTCTAATCCTGCCTGTAATGATATCACCTCTAGATAAGACAGGATCCTCCATTCACAGTTGGTGACTGTCAGAGCTTGTCTATTCTATTATCACTTTCAAGAAAGGCACCCAGGCCCATTGATGTATTAGAAGTGATCAGGGGTAGGGCTTATGCACACGGCCGTATGTCTGGTCGGCATTAGATCCGCATTCATTTCAGTGTCTTTAAGATGCGGACAGCACACTGTGTGCTTTCCACATCCATTCTGCGGCCCCACAAAAAAGATAGAACATGTCCTAATCTTGTCGTTTTGTGGACAAGAATAGAACATTTCTAGAGGAGTTTGCTTAAAAAATATATATATATATTTAGAAAATGGCAGAATGCACACTGCCAGGATCTGTGTTTTTGCGGACCGCAAAATGGATGCAGTCACTTGCATGAGCCCTTATTCATGATCTCTGCTCCCCCACAGGGACATGGCGGCCAGTCGTCAGCAGGTAGTGGGCAGAGCAGGAGCTCAGGAATGACCAGGACTCTTCTCCGGCACAAGCTACGATGATTATTCAGCAAGTTCTCAGGAGCCGTTTACAAAGACTTTCAGGGATTTAGATATGGATGACCCATCTTGAACGTGGGTCTGACTTGCTGGTCCGCTTTTTGAAGGGGCTGCAGCACTCAGCAGATTCTTCCTCAGTCCATCAATCACATGGCCCTTGTGTGGGCTCAGTCCCTTTCAGATGAATGGGATACAATACTGCGATACCAAGCATAGCCACTATACAATGTATGGCGCTGTTCTTGATATACAATGATAAGGCCGCAGCACCCACCCAAGTGCTGCAGTCTTTTCCAACAGCTGATGGATGGGGGTGTCGGGAGTCAGGTTAACTGATGTTAGTGAACTATCCTGATTAAAGGTCCTTAATATTGAGTTCCCGGAAATCCCCTTTAATATATTAGCTCATGAGTAACAGAACGCTGATATCAGAGTATCCGTCACCGCTGCAGGATATCCCCAGTGCGGACAGCATAAAGATTCGGACGGGTTCCCATTAAGCGTTATTTACATAAGACTGGAGAAACCCTTTAACGTCTTTATATTCTGTTTTATGGTTTCAGACGTGACCTCGCTTTACGTGCCATGGATTGTACAGATTCTTGATACTATTCTCATAGCGCCGTCTTTTTATTTTGTGCTTTCTTCTAGGGCACTCACGCCGTTGTGGAGTTTGTGGACCTACAGAGCGTAGAATCGCTCCTGTCTGGAACGAAAATACCAAACGATGATGATTTATTTGTAGTACCATATAAATCGAGATATATCCGAGTCAAGACTACAGAAGTGGGGCAGCAATTCCCCAAATGCTGGCCACAGTCCTCTATCCCCGTGAACAATTTATTACAGAAATTATGTGCCGCCGAGAACGTAAGTTAAAAATTCTGACCTCATTCTGTGTTCATTAGAGCACGCGGTCCATGGAAGAGGGGGGTTTGGGGGCACAACCTGCAGATGTTTCTATAACTTAAAGTTAAAGGGGTATTCCGGTAAAGTAACTTAATTTTTTAAAAACTTCATTAAGGCTGCAAGCTGTGAACCAACCAGAACCTATACCTATAGCCAGAGTTTCGACTTGCCTTGCAATCCATTTGTCTGGCTCCTGTGTGAGCCTGCAACACACAGAGAATCATGGCTCCTGATCTTCCCTCCCAAAACTGCAAAGACTACAATCCCTAGCTTTCCTGCTGTGCGTGTTGGTGTTTACTGATTGGCTGCCTGATATACAGTCCGGTCACGCCCCCACTATTCAGTGATCACCAGCGCACTGACACGCCCTTTGTTTCACAAGACATTTAGCTAGAGAACTGATAGTAACACACTGAGCATGCTCGACCTTATAAAGGCTCAGAACTACAGGTTGATGCCATGGTAATTTATGAGGAAACACAGCGGGTACTAGGGGAAGAAAACTACTTTTATAACTACTGAACAGTAAAATTTACATTATATTAGGTAATTATTGATGATGAATTAGTCTAAAACATAAGTTATAATTATAGTAACCGGAATACCCCTTTAAAGGGAATCTGTCAGCAGATTTGTCCCTATGACACTGGGTGACCTGTTACTTGTGCACTTGGCAGCTGAAGGCATCTGTGTTAGTCCCATGTTCATATGTGCCCACATTGGTGAGAAAAATGATGTTTCTCGTTAATGGCATTGGGGGACACAGCACCATGGGTATATGCCCAGCTGTCACTGGGAGGCTGACACAAGAAAAAGAAGTGTTGGCTTTGCCCAGGTGGTCTAGACCCTCTCCACAGCCACTAGACTAATCAGTTTTAGTCTAGTGTCCGTAGGAGGCAGACATGACCTGCTCTGATATTTTGGAGGTCTTGCTGCTTTTTTGTCTTTATTTCTGTTTTTTATTTTATTCTTTTTTTCTGCAGGCCTATCCCTGCTGCAGGAGGGTCTTCATCGTGGATATCCACTTTAGTAGCACCCCCTGTGGGCGCGTACTCCGGTACCTCGCCGGTCACCCAGTCCCCCATTACTGCATCCGCAGTGGCATGCCGGAAATCCCACTTAAGTGCGAGTTTGCCGAAGGGGTGACCCTGCGGCGCCCAAAGATGTTGGACGGTGAGTATTCCCCCCACCCCCCCCGTCCCAGCCCTTCTCCATAGGGGTCCCCTGAGTTACGCCGCCGCGCCGCGCCGCCCCCCCCCCTCTATTTCCTATCTTTCCTGTTTTTTTTTGTACTTCTATGTCCCCTTGTACCTCCCCCACCCCATCCATCTCGGTGGGGGGTTGTTTCCTTCTCCCTTCTGGGCTCCCCATCCCTTGCCTGGTCACAAAACCTTCCTGGCCTCCCCTTCTAATTTAGTCCCCGCTCTTTGCTGGGACTAGGCCGCAATTTTCCCTAGCTTGTGGTCCCTGGGCCCCTGGTCCTCCCTTTGCCCTGTTTCTCACCCAATCTCCCCCCCCCCCCCCCCCCCCCATGAGTTGCTACCCACCTAGTTTTTCTCTCCCTTTTCCCGTGGCCCTTACCCTCCGACAGTGCATCTTTTCCGGCCACCGCTAGAATCGAGGCCCCAGCTTTTTCCCCTTCTTCTCTAACCACTCCCCCACCCCCGCTTCCCTTGCTTTTTTTCCTCAACTCTGCCCACTTCTCTCGGCTCTTGGTAGAGGTCTCCTGTCCCCCGTGTCCTTTTAGTCCAGACTCTGCTCGGTAGGCGGAGTTGGGCTTCTTTTCAGCTTCTGAGGCCTCCATCTTGCCTGCACCTCTGAACGTGTAGGCATCTCTCCCATAAGTTTCTTGCTCCTCATGTGGCTGCTGCAGCACCTCTTGGGAACACAGCAACGGGGGTTCGGTAGCTCAGCCTCTGGTTGGCTTGTTTTTTTTTCCTTTCAGGCCCCCCCTTAGCCTTCATGCCCTACTCCAAGAAAAGCCCCATCACTCAGGATCGCCACGTACTTGCGTGCGCCTACTGCGATGAAAAGTTGCCCTGCAATCAGTGCCTTGCACCCAGGCCCCCTCAGGTAGCCCTGCTTCTTCCTGTGTCGGTTCCACTGGCTCCACTGTGTAGCTGACTGGTCAGTCATCTGCCTTGCGTGTAGAGGTCCCGGGTTCGTATCCTCAGAGGGGCTATAAGGGTTTAACATAGGGAACCTTGCCCGACTGTCCCACTCTATGATGGTGTCTTTGGACCGCTTGCTTCCCTGCTTGCCCAAATTGCAGCCGCCTCTGCCCTTCCAGGGACTCCCCCCCCCCCCCCCCCCCGCTTACGTTTCCAGGTCCTGTAAGTCACTTCAGCCATGCAGGACCTTATCTGGACACAGCTTATGGGGCCCACTTGTCCTCCGGTTTCCTCCCAGACCAGGACTGGCACTGAGGGAATCTCCTCCTGTTCTTTCTCCTAATCGGGGGACTCCTCTGCACCGATCCTGACTCAGAGCAGAGCACCAAGCTGTCTTCCACCATACAGAAGCTCTCTAGGTGGTCAAAGATGAATGTCCACTGAGGGACCTCTCTTCTCCAGGGTTGGTATCCCCTTTTCATGGATTCTCAAATGGGACTCCTCTGGTCGTAAAGGTAATTTCCAGCCATAAAGGTAAGCCAGTTTGCCGACTCTCCATTGTGTGGTGATGCAGTCGCCATGGCAGGTTCTAGCACCTGCTTTTTTCCCCCCGCTGTATTTAGCACACCGGCACTCCTAGTTTGTTCCCCAGGTACGTACGCCTTCACCTTCTCAGGGGGTTTTCCATGACCACCATATGCTGCATCAGGCAGACCGTCATGGTTGCTAGGTACCCATTCTCAGGCAGAGTAATTGCGCTATCAACAGGGGCTATTTTGCACACACCTTCCTGGTCCTTCAGTGTTTCAGGCAACCCTGTTACTCCCTTATCGGGCGGTACCAGTACCATCTCCAGTTACTGCCAAGACACCATCCTGGTCCTAATGTGCGCCACGCAGCCGGATTACTCCCGCATCAGGTAGTGTATTCGTTCTGTCTCCAAGCGCTGTGCCCTGTTTGTGCAATCTGTGGACTATACAGCTCCTGCAAGGCCCTTTCCTAGTTTCAATGGGTGCTGAGCGCTCATCATGTTGCTCCCTCTTCTTGCGGGGTGACTGTACCATCCCCAGGCGCTTTATTAATCACTCCCTTCTGGTTCTAGTATGCATCTGGCACTCCATTACAGTCCTCCTTCGTGGAGTACTTGTAGCATCTCGGGGTGCGGTTTCTGACAAACCATCCCGGTCAGAAGGTGAACCTGGTACCTTTTCGTCCGCTTTCTTTGTGCGGAGTAATTGTGCCTCTGTTAGTTCCGGTATAAGGCCGGCCTGTTCAGTTCCAGCCCTACTAGACCACAAGCTTCTCTGCATTGTATTTAAACCATTGCGGGGTTCTGTAGCTGTTAGGCCTATTCCTTCTCGTTATGAGTATTCTCTATGGTAGTACTGGCTGCAATGTCTGACAGCCTGTGCAGTACTTCCTGCACCAGGCCCTCTCATTAGCCCCTCATTTAGTGGTGTTTTCAGGAATAGGTTAGGCACTGTCTCTGTCGCTCCTATTTGAGTGCACCAAGTTCTCTCATTGCCCCTGTACTGGGCATGATTTTTACATGTTGCCTGATGCATTATCTAACAAGACCCCTTGGCCCTACTATTCTCCAGGCAACCATACCCCTGCCACCTTGGGCAGGTTGTCGGCTATTATCCTATGGGTGTTATTTGACAACCCTACAAAGTACTGCTGTATTCCGAACAGTTGCGTTACCCCATTCCCTGGATGTTACTGTCTCTCTGCTTTGTTTTCACAGTGTTGCACACTCCAGTCCTGGCAGAGTATCTGGATCACCACTGGATGCTCTATCCAGCAAGGATACACAGCATTGGGAGCACCAGCCACTACGGCAGTTTTTGGATCATCTCTGGACGTCCCCTCTAACTCGGCTGTGGCAGGACTGGTGAGCACCTGCTTAGGTGGGGTGTCTTTTCCTCTACAGGTTCCTGTATCGGACATGGTCCCTCAGTTTTCCCTTATAGTTTCTATATTCCATTTTACTTGATATCTAGCTATTTTTCTCCTGATGTGGCCCAGTCCTGTGGGTCCCACTTGGGCCTCTGACTGGATTATCTTGCTTGGGGTCCCTACTCTGCTGATCCTTAGTCCACCTAGCTGCCTAGTTTCCTCTGGGGCAGTTACCCATGGCTCTCTGAACACGTGCTGGGTATGAGAGTTGCTTTTTTGGGCGCTGTTTGGTTAATTTGTTTCCCGGGTTCCTATAAGCTTGTTTCCCTCTTGGGATTCTCACCTCTCTTCCTGTCCCCTCAGATTCAGGTCCCAGTTCCTGGGAGCGTGTTGCTCCAGTTATCAATTTGCTTTACTTTAGCCATTAGAGAGACGATGCCATCTCTCTTTTTGGTAACTCCTCCTCCTTATGATGTTTAGAGTCCTCTCTTCTCTACTCTGGTATGTCTTCGCTTGTACTACCAAGGTCTGCTACTGGCTGCGTTTTTCCTGAGCCTTCTTCTGGTCTGGGCACTCTCAGGCCTTACATTTGGCAGCAATATTTTATTCCAGTTTTGGAATAATGTGCCCCCTCATTTCACTCATTAATATTTTATTCCAGTTTTTCTGGGGCTTGATTAGTCTCCTTTTTCTGGGAAGCATGCCTTTTCGTGCCCTTGTCCTAGCCATTCCCAGGGACTCCCTTTTCCACAGGGGATGGCTGCATTCCTGGGCAGGATAGAGTTTTCACCTTCTCATGGGGTGGGTCTCTTTTCTCACCCGGCTTGCAGTGGAAGGGGACTTGCCCTCTTCCCATGGTGACTGTTGCTAGTCCTTCTCTCAGTATCTTCAGTGATCAGTGCTTCCTCCGTTTCCTCTCTACCCCGGCATCTGTTCCTGGGCCTTAACAGCGTGTTTGCCACGTCAAGGCGTGTCTTGGTCCGAGACCATCAGAATGTTTTTCCTTGCCAGGTCTCTTTCTGGTTGGGTTCTTTTGCTGTTAGGCTTTACAGACTTGCCTTCCTTTTGCCAACTGGGTGTTCCTCAGGGCCTTCTTTTAGCCAGGTGGTTCCCTCCTTGGGTCAGGATTTTTCCCCTTTTCCCAGACATTTTCTCCGCTGACAGGTTCTCTTGCTGGCCTTCTGGGACCATCCTATTTTTCTTGTTGGATCTGTCCTCTTATAGGGCATTCTTCAGTATACAGTTTGGCTAGGTCACTGCCAACAGACACCTTCCGGTTGTGCTGCGCTCCTGTTTTATCAGTGTGGAGCAGGGATTCTTCCAGTTCCTTCCCCTGGTTTTCCAGGGTGTACTTGTTCAACTCTCTGTTCTTGCGCAGGACTTCTTGCCCTGCTCCCCTTCTCCTGGATTTTTTTTTTCCAGCCTTGGGTGGAGCAGGGTGTTTTCCTTGGCTCCTTTCTTGCATTTGGAATATTTTTCCCCAAGCACTTGTCTTTGGGATCCTGGCAGTCTTAAAGTTTTTTTGTCTTTGGACTCCTTATGGTCCTGGAGCCTCTTGGTCCATTTCTTTGGTTCTCCTACCTACCATTCCATGCTAGGGTTCTACAGGGCCTGTTGTCACCTGGTTCTTCTGCACCTGTGCACCCAACCGTTAGCATGACTGTTCTCTTCCCACCCTCGGGGACTGCTTGGGACGTCCCACAGTGCTGTGTCCCCCAATGCAATTAATGAGAAAATTTGGATTTTTGTACTCCTCACCATAAAATCCCTTTCTCGTTCGATGCATTGAGGGACACAGATCCCACCCTCTGTTTTCATTTTTCTTTCTGTCACCTGGCTGCTGCTCTCGTTTCCTTTCCCGGGCCAGGACATCTTGGTTCCTGCTTTTGTTACTCTCTCCTACTGCTATTAGCCTAGTGGCTGTGGAAAGGGTATAACCCACCTGAGCGGAGCCAACACTTTTCTTTTTCTAGTGTCATATACCCATGGTGCTCTGTCCCCCAATGCATAGAACAAGAAAGGGATTTTACGGTGAGTACAAAAATCCAATTTTTTCATATATGCAAATGAGCCTCTAGAAGCAATGAGGGTGTTGCTGTTACACCTACAGGCTCTGCTCTCTCTGCAACTTCATGCCCTCTGCACCTTGATTGACAGGGCCAGGCAGGCGTGAAGACGTTTGAACTGCCTGGTCCTGTCAAAGTGCAGAGGGCACGGGAGTTGCAGACAAAGCAAAGCCTCTAGGTGTAACGACAACGCCCCCGTTGCTCCTAGAAGCTCATTTGCTTATAATAAAACTTCATTTTTCTCAGCAATGTGGGCACATATGAACATGGGACCAACACAGATGCCTTCAGCTGCCAAGTGCACATGTAACAGGTCAGACAGTGTCATAGGGACAAATCTGCTGACAGATGCCCTTTAAGCAAAGTTCTTAGGTGTTTTATTTCCTTACCTTTTTAATAAAAGGAATGTGTCAAGGGAAATTACCTATTGTTTAAATCTTGTTTTTATGTTTAACATATTTAAAAAAAAATGTTTTTTTAAAATTTTCCATGTCTGTCTATATTAAAAAAAACAAAACATAAATTCCTGCCGCTTTCACGCTGGTTGCTAAGAAGAATAATAGGCGCCACTTCTTGGCCTATACAGATCACTTTTCGGCAGTTACCTGCTGATCTGTACACAGAGGTGATATCAGTACAGACAGGATAATGGTGGATTTATATGGTCCGATTGTCGGGCAGATTATTGGGAAAAAACATTTCTGTGCTGTGCTTCTGTGGGTTTTCTGTCCGTGCCTCCACATCGCAAAAAACGAGTGCATGAACAGACGGCGAGCACCCGGTCAGTGTTATTTTATGGGAATACACAGACATGTGAGGAGATGCCAGTACACAATCTCTAAAGCTGGCTGTAGACCTTTTTTGCAAATCCAGAGATTTTTTTTTTCTTCCACCAACAATCTTGGGCTCTGTGCAGACTGCGTTCAAGCCTTTCAGCGGAAGCATTAATAAGACATTTCCTGATGGAAGGCACCAATGTATGACGCTGCGTAGGCATACGTTGCCGTTGACTTCAGTGTATAATACTTCATACTTTTTGCAGTGGCCCACGGTATAGAACAGTACAGACTAAACAGAAAAAAGGTTAGCAGACATTTAACACACTAATGCAGGCAAAAAGGCCAGTCATGTGGCCTCCACTGAGTGAACATATAGGTACTTTTGATGTGTATGCCGGGAGCTTTTCTCTGTATACACCAAACGTAGAGCTGAGATGCAGTATCTACATCTGTAGACGGCCCTGCTGCCCCCTGCACTTGGAGAACTGTTTGTTTCATTCCGCTAACTTTCCTTAATATTGTCCCATCAATCAGATAGAAGACCAGGCACAGATGCTCCTAGATGAGCTCCAGCTAACAGAGGAAAGCATCAGGCTCCGCTACTTGGTCAGCTCTTTGATAAGTGACATTGCCACCGCCTACTTCCCAGAAGCGACTGTACATCTCTACGGGTCCAGTGTCAATTCTTTTGGCAAAATGGGCTGTGATTTGGACTTGTTCTTAAATCTGGAGGATATAAAAGGATATAAAACTGGAAAGGTAAGACGGTGGACTGTGAATAGGGAATGAGTTGAAAACTTGCCACAAAACCCCTTTAATTATTCTCTGAGGTCTGGGTATGAGAACGTGAAGATGTGAAGAGTCTTTGCCCATAGAAGCAAATGCAAAAATCAAAAAATGTATGTATACAGTGTTTCTTAATGTCAGACCTGTGTGTGCACATAGGCGTACTTTGGTTGGAAAGATTGAAATGATTCTATTTTACTTAATGCCTTAATGTAGTATAATGGTGAATTTACACATGCCAATAATCTGGAGACTATCCCACTGAACATTCCTGCAAACGCGACGTTACTGACTTCTGCCCGTCTAAAGGTGCAGCTGATCACCCAATGAATGAGCGAAATGCACGTTCATCGGCGGTAAGGGCTCTTTCACACTTGCGTTCTTTTCTTCCGGCATAGAGTTCCGTCGTCGGGGCTCTATGCCGGAGGAATCCTGATCAGTTTTATCCTAATGCATTCTGAATGGAGTGAA
Organism: Bufo gargarizans; assembly: GCF_014858855.1. Taxonomy (NCBI): domain Eukaryota; kingdom Metazoa; phylum Chordata; class Amphibia; order Anura; family Bufonidae; genus Bufo; species Bufo gargarizans. Next base: position 425,789,723 of record NC_058084.1, read on the forward strand.
ATCCGTTCAGGATGCATCAGGATGTCTTCAGTTCCAGGACGGAACGTTTTTTTGGCCGGAGAAAATACCGGCCAAAAATCCTGAAGACTTGCCGCAAGGCCGGATCCGGAATTAATGCCCATTGAAAGGCATTGATCCGGGTCCGGCCTTAAGCTAAACATCGTTTCGGCGCATTGCCGGATCCGACGTTTAGCTTTTTCTGAATGGTTACCATGGCTGCCAAGACGCTAAAGTCCTGGCAGCCATGGTAAAGTGTAGCGGGGAGCGGGGGAGCAGCATACTTACCGTCCGTGCGGCTCCCGGGGCGCTCCAGAGTGGATGACGTGATCGCATGGCACGTCATCCATGCGCATGGGGCGCTCTGACGTCATTCTGGAGCGCCCCGGGAGCCGCGCGGACTGTAAGTATACCGCTCCCCCGCTCCCCGCTCCTACTATGGCAACCAGGACTTTAATAGCGTCCTGGCTGCCATAGTAACACTGAAAGCATTTTGAAGACAGATCCGTCTTCAAATGCTTTCAGTACACTTGCGTTTTTCCGGATCCGGCGTGTAATTCCGGCAAGTGGAGTACACGCCGGATCCGGACAACGCAAGTGTGAAAGAGGCCTAAGAAGCGCTTCCTTCCCAATAATCGGCTGCTCCTTAGCACTTGTAAGTCCACCTTAAGCCTAGCCTTGCATCTGTTATTTACATTGCTGTGGCCAGTCATACACATCAGATAAACGCTGGCAGACAGTTGTGTCTCTTGACCTCCCTCCCCCATACACATGCATGCTCAGCTTGGCAGTGGATGTATGTATTCTGAATGGGGAGGGAGAAAGCTGCTGCCAGACACCTCCATCAGTGCCTTCTTCCTTAGAAAGGATCGGGCACTTGAAATCCAGCTGCCCAATCCTTACTTCTCCCACTATCTGACTTTGGGGTACAGTCAGGAGACCTCCATGGCTCCACCAACCGTTTGTCGTAACGTGTTATCACAGTTTGAGCAGATTTCTGTTAAAGCTTTATATGTGCAAAACCCGACTGTGAATAAATGTTTTGATCTCCATTCATATCGTGAAGATGAGTCTACATGTGGTATCACTTTTGTAGCAGATCTCAGCTTCAGTGACGTTAGTAAATTAAAGAGGATGTCCCATGAAAAATATTTTATAGTTTTCAAGCCAGCACCCGGATGTGAATATTTTTGTAATTGGATGTAATTAAATATTTAGTATAGCTACTGAGCTATTACACGTAATCTATCTGTATAATGCCACCTGCGGTTTACTTCTTCTGATTTCTCTGTCCACATCACTGAGGTTGACACACATGCTGAGTTTTGGAACACTGACGTGTGAATGAGGCTTTAGAAAGAGGTTGTCATGTACTTTATGATGTCTGATTTTTTTACATCAGTCATGGGATAACCCTTTTAAAGGGAACCTGTCACTCCAACAAACATCCCAAGCCGGCAGCAGTACCTGAGAGTAGCCAGCAGCGTGTTTGTAACAATCATTCTCTTCCTGCAGGCAGATGAAGCAAAAGCTGTAAAAACGTTCGTTAATCCCCTGCCCGGCGCGCTTCTCTAGTCAGGCTTGAAGTCACGGGGGCAGCGGCCTCCTTGCTTCAAGATGCAGTAACCGCGCCCCCTTCCCTGCCCCTTCGCTGTGACTGACAGCCGGCTGTTCGGCAAAGCCAGCTGAACTCTCTGCATAAGCGCTGTCGGTCACAGCGAAGGGGCAGGGAAGGGGGCGTGGTTACTGTGACTTGACGCAAGGAGGCCGCTGCCCCCTTGGCTTCAAGCCTGACTAGAGAAGCGCGCCGGGCAGGGGATCAAGGAACGTTTTACAGCTTTTGCTTCATCTGCCTGCAGGAAGAAAATGATCGTTACAAACATGGTGCTGGCTACTCTCAGGTACTGCTGCTGGCTTGGGATGTTTTTAGGAGGTGACAGGTTCCCTTTAAGTGGGTTGTCCAGATTTACAATAACTGCTTTTCCCAGAAACAGCCCCACGTTTGTCAACTCCTTTAACAGAACTGAAGGTACACAGACATATAATGATGATGTTTTTCCGCCATTGTTATGCGTCCACAGACTCCGAGCTCTTACTCTGCAGAGTTTTGGATGAGGCGGGTTTCCTCGGGGAGAACGGCACAACAGAAGATCCTGTCTGTCATCGGTGAATGTATAGACAGTTTTGGTCCTGGATGTAATGAAGTACAAAAAATTCTAAACGCACGCTGTCCTCTAGTACGGTTTAGCCACCAGTCCTCAGGCCTCCAGTGTGACCTTACGGCTGACAATAAGTAAGTACATTTCATATACATTGATGACCTATCTGAAGGACAGGGCATCACTATAGAATAGGTGGGTGTTCCTACTCGGCACCCCACTGATTTGCTGTTTCTAACATGGGAGCAGATCTACAGTAATGGTGTATACAGTTGTGTAGTTCCAGTATTGCAGCTAGTAAAAACAGCTGATCAGCAGGGGTTCCAGGAGTCTGACCCCTGCCAATTTGACATCAGTATTTATGTCCTGAAAAACATTTTTACCTGACGTTGCATATTTATTTGGGGTAGAGAATACTAACTTAAAGAGGTTGTCTCATCTCAGACAATGGGAGCATATCGCTAGGCTATGCCCCTATTGTCTTATAGGTGCGGTTCCCACTGCTGGGACCTGCACCTATATCGGGAACAGAGCCCTGCATGGTGGTGCTGGAGGACTCCAGTCCAGCCATTACCAAGTGCTCTCCCTGTAGAAGTGAATAGGAGCGCACTGCGCATGACCGGCCACCGCTCCTATTCACTTCTATGGGCTCGACAAATAGCCAAGCCAGTGCTCGGCTACTTTGGGCGGCCCCATAAAAAATGAATGGAGGGCTGCTGCGCATGCACAGTGTGCTCTCCACCACTTTCGGGGCCCTGTTCTCGATATAGGTGCGGGTCCCTAGCGATATGTCCCTATCGTCTGTGATGAGAACCTGAAAAGACAAAAAATTGAGACATGCAATTTTTGGGTAAAAAAAATAAAAAGATTTTAGCTCCCAATCACTTGCCTCAGTGGTGATGGAGGACGGTGGGCACATGACCTTCATGTATAGCAGGGCCTGGATCCTCAGTGTTTGAACAGCTGGGCGAATAATCTCTATAAACAAAATTGTGCCCCTGTCACAAAATCAAAAAACATGGCTGCTTTCTTCTAAAAACAGCACCACACCTATACACAGGTTGTGTGTGGTAATGCAGCTCACTTCAGTGGAGCTGCAGTACTGGACACAACACACGCACAGGCGTGTCGCTGAATAACCATGCGCTTCTAATCCTGAATAAACCCTTTTAGAGACCATTGTTTAGATATAATGAGAAAGCTTGGGTTCACAGCTACATTTTTTAAATAGTCTTAAGTAGTCTGCTCCGGCAGAGTACATATTTCGGGCATAGTCGGACTTTCATTCTCTATAATGGGATCCGGTGGCTTTACAGCATAAATGCCTAATTTCTGACAGAGAAATACCACTGTATTTAGTACTTTCACACTCGCGTTTGGTGCGGATCCATCATAGATCTGCACTAACACATCCGTTCAGATAATACAACCGCATGCATCCGTTCAGAACGGATAAGTTTGTATATCTTTAACATAGCCAAGACTGATTCGTCTTGAACACCATTGAAAGTCCAATGGGGGACGGATCCGTTTTCTATTGTCAGTGAAAACGGGTCCTGTCCCCTATTGACTTGCATTGTGTGTCAGGACGGATCCGTTTGGCTCCGCATTGTCAGATGGTACACCAAAACGCTGCAAGCCTCCAAAGCGGAATTGAGGTGGAACGGAGCCAAACTGATGCATTCTGAGCTGATACTTCTATCTATTATTTTGTGCAGAAAATCCACCTCGGTTACAATACCTGCAAAATGGATGAGATTTTAGAAATCCGCCATGTAAACTGCAGGTTTTTAATTGTCAGCATATTAATTTATGCTGCTGGTTTTACCCACAACTTTCAGCCTTTGCAGTGCAAAGGTCAAAAGAAGCAAAAGACCCTTTATGATGCTGCTGCTACAAAAAACTGCTCATTTCTGTGCCTCAATGACAGATTCTCCTTAAAAAGCATCAACATGATTAACCTTAATAAACCAGACATACCGCCTGGTAGGGTTGAGCATGCTGATTAAAATGATAACTTACCTATGCTTCTAAGTAGCAGTGTTCTCAAGAAATTGGCATTTAAAAAAATACTAATTAGATTTTTAGAGTGCCAAGGGGTGGGCCAGAAGGCTTAGAGCACCGCTATCCTAACACCCATGTCCTCTGTGCACTCTCCCCTGCCTTGTAATAGACATCTCGTTCAGCCCTGTATTCTCGTGCATGTGCGAGTCAGCTCAGTGACTGGGCGGTTGAGCACTGGATCTGATGCAGCTTCCCGAGCTCATCAGATCAATTGTGCAAGCGCCAAGTTGGCTGAGTGACTCCTTTAACCGCTTATATGTATGTGATAATGTGTGAGGGCTTGTATAGGGCGGACTGCTGTGGGGAGTCCCCTCCATACTGTATGTGGGGGGTGCCGGCTGTGTAAGGCCTCTTCTGTGTAAATGAGCATTGTTTTTCCTGCTTCATTTCTGCATTCAGGACAATTCGCAGCATGTTCTGTATTGTGCATTTTTCATGCAGCTCTGGTTCCATAGGAAGTGAATTAGGCTTGTGTGAAAAACGGATTGCATCCAGATGCAATCAGCTTTTCACTGATAGTCGCTAGGAGATGTAGAGTGGTATTCTTCAGTTTTTCACCTGCTGTAAAAAAACGCATGCAATCCAGACTGAACGCAATTGCAGAAAAACGGATCGAACTTGTCTGCAAAACCATCAGTTTTTACCTGAACAGATCCTCTCACAATCCGTATCATTCATGTGAAAGAGGCCTGCTGCAATGACGGGGAACGACGATCATGCCGAACCCTCTAGTTTAACCCCTCAGATGCTGTGTTTAGAAGCGATCGTGGCATCTGTGAGGTAAGGCAGGGGGATGCGGCTCCCTCTGCCTTCCGATCGGAGCTCCCACAGTGAAATTGCGGGTCTCCAGGCAGTTACCGTGCACAAGGCACAGCTCAGCAGGGAGCTTGTCAAAATCCCATTCACCCTAATAGATCTCTATTACGATGAATGGGACAAGGGATCAAAAGTACCCAAGTTCTAGCCGCCCAAAAAACAAGCCCTAATACAGCTCCATGGGTGGACATTTTAAAAAGTTATGGCTTTTATCAGAAAATAATTAAAAATTTTTTTATTTTTTTTTAAAGTAGCAAAACAAGACCTATACAAATATGGTATCGTCGTAATCTTATTGACCCAGAGAATAAGGGTGTTGTCATTTTTAGCACACAAGGAACGCCAAAATGTCTAAACCCAGAATTATTTTATTTTATTTTTCTCATTTTCAAATACAAGACATGATAAATTAAGTGGTGCCATTAAAGTATACTACTGCAAAAAAAAAAATTAGCCCTCATGTGGCTATGTGAAGTAAAAATTAAAAAAAAGTTATGGATCTTGTAAAAATGCAAAAACGAAAAAATGGGCTTGATCTAGAGTTAAATTTAAGTGCAGAAGTGGAACAGCACGTGGACCCTAGGGTGTGTTCACATGTGCAGTTTTGTTTGTATTTTTGCCTTCACATAATTCAGATATTACCTTGTAGTGAAGGAGAAATCATTTCTAAGCAGGTGGGTCCCTCTGCTGGATATTTTGGAGAACTTCATTATTAAGATACAATTAGAATTTCCTTTCTTTGTTATCATTGCTGATTATGTGAGTAAAACACGTGACACGGAACATAATATATATTTTTTTTTCAAAGGGCATGCATTTTGCTTTAACCTAATCCTTTCTTTGCGTTCTAGAATTGCACTCAGGAGCTCTGAGCTTTTGTACATATACGGTAACCTGGACCACAGAGTGCGAGCTCTGGTGTTTGCGTTGAGATGCTGGGCTCGTGTCCAGGGGATCACTAGCTGCATTCCTGGACAGTGGATCACAAATTTCTCCCTCACCATGATGGTCTTATTCTTCTTACAGAAGAGAAACCCTCCTGTTATTCCAACACTTGATCACCTGAAAAGTCTTGCAGGTAAAAAAAAAAATGCATTTATTTTATAGATTTTTTTTTTTTTTTATGCCTTTTTTTCCAAAAGATAATGCGTCCATGGTAAATGTCCTTTTGTTTTACGTATCCACAAAGGTGCAAAAAGCAGGGTCCAACAGGCGCTGCCATGGAGCCATTAAGTCCACGACCCTAAGAAAATTATAGTAATTTATGTAAAATTCAGTGGGGACACTTATCAGAACTTGGGCTAAAGAACACTGACTTAGGTGCCCAAAGCAACCAATCAGATTGATCCTTTCATTCTCCAAAGGAGAAAAATGAAAGGTGGAATCTGATAATTAAGCCAGTGTTCCTTAGCACCAGTTTGGATAAATGCCCCCCACTGTGTGTTTCAGTGTTGATCTGACCTTTTCTTCAGGTACAGGTTGTATCTGAGTATTGACCTCCAAAATGCGTAGTGCGTTTTAAAAGCTATATACACCTTTTGGGGGCAATTTTGTTAGTCAATTGTACTCATTATGAGCTAAAAATCATTTTTTTCAATTGGTCTTTATTAAAAATATGGAGTCCTTTTCTGTGTACAGGGCTGAGATGATCTACTAGCAGGATCTGTATTTTCTGTCTGCTCCATCAGACAGGGAGCTGACAGGCTCCTTATCTCTGCTTTCTGACATTATAAACACTCATCAAAGCTCAATCTTTATTTTACTGAAATAAGATGGCTTAAATAAGTGTTTGACATCTTAAGGATTTATTAGACTGGCAGATTTTCTGGCAGATGATCACTAACAAACGTTTCTTTGAACGCTCATTAGCTATCCTCTGACAGTTTAATACTGCCTCCAGCATGCTTAAAAATCACAATGGTTTCGGCGGCAGATCGTGCTGTGTAATAGCGATCAGCCGCCGGCACACCACTGCCCTGCATGGGGACAAGCGATGGCATAGTGATCGCTCCTCCCCATGCCACGGAGGACATTACTGCATGTAATAGCAGGGGTTTCCTGCGCTAGCCATCTGGGGATTGCCAACAGGGAACACTTCCCTCCCGACAATCGTCTGCGGCATTGGGGTGTCTAATACATCCTTTTAATTTAGAGATAAGTGTTATTAGATGACCGGCACAAAGTAAGTACGATGCACACAGCTAGAAAAACAGTTAACCCTTTGTGACAGAACGGCTCAATATTTTTAATAAAGACGAATTGAAAAAAATGATTTTTATCCCCAAATGAGTAAAATTCAATCATAAAAAATAAATAAAAATTGTCCCCAAAGGTGTACATAACCTTTAATTATTAAATTATTTACTCTTATAATATTATGGATTTACTGAATTAGTGGAAGCGCCTGTTTGGTTTATAAGCAAGATGTAGTTTCTTCATTTTTAGATGCATTCAAGCAAAATGAAATTGGTTGAAAAGGATGGATGTATTGGGAAGCTATGTGCTTCTGATTTAGGGTCCTCCTTTATTACATTAGTATTACTGCGCCCCTGTAACAGATGTGTTGGGGAGCCTTGTGAAAGGTTATAGTAGCTCAGTGTGTGCAGCTTTCTTTCTGTGAAAGCAACGCTTTATATTATGTTTTATATGTATTATGCAGCTGTATATATTGTGTAGATGTCAGAAGTAGTTGTTACATTTCTCCAGTATCTGGACGCTGGGTATTGCACACTGTGAATTCAGTGCGTCACATGTCAGCCTATATTTTAAAAGAAAGTGACAGCTTTCCAGGCCCCGTCTGCAAAGTCCATTCTTGTGGAACAGCCCAGAGATAGGATTCAATTATACAACAGTTCAAATGGACAAGAGCCACGGGGGGCGCCTGATCCTTGTCCTCTAAACTACGCAAAAAGGAGCAGTAAACAAAGTGTAAATCATAAAAAAAATAGCTGCTTAGTATGTACACACATATATGTAAGTGTCTCTGGTGCTTCCCAGAAATGTGGGTAGGTAAGTAAAGGACAGATCACCCAGGTTTTTCTGACCTAAATACTGTTCAACAATTCCAACAGATATACGCTGCCCCAGTATAATTAAAAAAAGGAGTGTGTATAGACCAGACATGCTCCCTTTGGCTGATGGCTGTCTCTTCCAGCACCCCCATACACATACCTGCTCGGGCCGGCTGAGCGTGTATGTGTTTTCAGTAGAGAAGAGGAGAAAGGTGGAGACTTCTCTTCTGGGGTAACAAATGGAGATTCAAGCATCTGATCAGGAGCTTCCCACATATATTATTAGATTGTTGGTTGGCCTCTCTGAAAATGATTGGTTCTGGAAACAGTAGGATATACCACAATATTTGGTTGACTGGATATGACCAACCCCCCTACTATTGCTAAAATAAGGCTACTTTCACACTTGCGGCAGAATGATCCGGCAAGCATGATCCGGCAAAACATATGCCAACCGATGGCATTAGTAAGACTGATCAGGATCCTAATCAGTCTTAAAAATGCCTGATCTGCCAAAAAAATGCATTGAAATGCCGGATCCGTCTTTCCGGTGCCATCCGGCAAAACGGATCCGGACGGATCCTTCATTTTATTTATTTTTTCCACTTTTTTTTTTCGGTCTGCGCATGGCGTCCCCTCTTACCCCTTCTTTAGGGCTATTTAAAGCAATACTGAACTCCTGCAATTTTATTTTCAGGTAAAAAAGAAAAAATTATCATTGATGGCAACGACTGCACATTTGTGGGAGATATTAACAAAATTAAACAATCTGCAAGCACAGACTCACTTGGTAAGTCGGATGTATAAGCAGATGAGGGTGTATGACCCTTACATTTATAATTACCACCTTGATGATAGTTACAGTGCAAACTAGTGATACTAACTTTAATACAGTTCTGTATAACCAAAGGGGGTAAAAAAAGAAATCTCTTATGTATTCAAAAAACAGCACCTTGTCTGTAGGTTGTGTTAGGTATGACTCCTCAGCCTCGTTTTCTTGAATAGAGCTGAGCTCCAATACTAGACACGAAGAAGAGAAGACCTTTCCTTCTAATTTATTGGACTTAAGTTCCCATCCTTCATAGGAAAAGGTCAGAAATTGATGGAAACATCACTGAAATGGTTCTGGAACAGCATGGGGAGGATGTCTGGATGCATCTTGGACTCACAGGTCGCTGCTGGGAACGATGTTGTCCGAGTAGTACGCCACTTTTACAGACTGACAATACGCACAAAACTGAGGATAAAATCTATTTTAGAGGAAAAATTGTTAGGAAACATTCTTTCCTGTATATTTTTTTTGTATATAAAGTGCAAGTGCTGCCAAAAATTACAAGGAAGAGGCACTCCGATACAACCTGTATATCACATAGAGGAGGGCCTCATTCACATTGTGGTACAATTGTTCAGGTAGTGGGACTCCTACACTCATAAAGCCTATGCACTAAGGGAAAGGGCTGCCAAAAAATTACAAGAAACCGGCACTCCAATACACCCTTTATTACACATAAAGGAGAGCATCATACATACCCTTGAAAAATTATAATTGATGGCCTGCTGGTGACCCTCATAAACATTAGGAGCAAGGAACTGCTGGTGACCCTCTAAAACATTAGGGGAGAGGGTCTGCTGCTGAGCTGACCATCTAAAACAGGCATCCTCAAACTGCGGCCCTCCAGCTGTTGCTAAACTATAACTCCCAGCATGCCTGAACACCCTTTAGGTATCAGCCTACAGCAGGGCATTGTGGGAGTTGTAGTTTTAAAACAGCTGGAGGGCCGCAGTTTGAGGATGCCTGATCTAAAACATTAGGGGTGAGGGCAGCCCATCAAGCATGTTGATATGATGGAGGAGGAGGAGGACGAAAAAAGGAAGATTGAACCATATACCCTTTTTTGTGATGGAATGGGTGCATGGGAATACGGTGTATACACCATAAAAGCCACATTGAAAGTGCCTTTATGTTCAGCTGCTTTCCTTTGGTGGAGTAGAGAAGTCAGGGGCAATCCAGGCCTTGTTCATTTTCATAAGAGTCAACCGGTCAGCATTTTCAGTTGACAGGTGGATGCGCTTATCAGTTTGTATGCCCCCAGCAGCGCTAAATACCCGCTCTGACAAAATGCTGGTGGTTGGGCAGGCCAGCATGTCCAAGGTGTAGAGAGCCAGTTCGTGCCACGTGTCCTGCTCGGACACCCAATAGTTGTAAGGCACAGAGGGATCACTAAGGACGGTCTGCTATGTACTCCTTCACCATCTTCCAAAACTTTTCCCTCCTTGCGCGGCCTAGTGTCACATCAGGGTGAGGGTGCTGGCGGGGTGTCATGAAACTGTCCCAGGCCTTGGAGAGTGTTGCCCTGCCTCTGTTGGAACTGCTGTGTGTTCCCCTCCTCGGTTTCCCAAGAAACTATGTATTCTGCCGCCAGCGTTGTCAGCTGGAAATTTTTGGAGCAATTTTTCCACAAGGACCTTCTGGTATTGCACCATTTTGCTAGTCCTCTCCACCACAGGAATGGGACATGAGAAGTTCTCTTTGTAGCGGGGGTCGAGAAGGGTGAACAACCAGTAATCGGTGTTGGCCAAAATGCGTATAACACGAGGGTCATGGGAAAGGCAGCATAACATAAAGTCAGCCATGTGTGCTAGAGTCCCAACAGACAAGACTTTGCTGTCCTCATCAGGAGGATGACTCTCAATCTCCTCATCCTCTTCCTGCTCTTAGGCCCATCCACACTGAACAGATGGAATAAACCTGCTATGGGTACTACCCTCTGTAGAGGAGGCAACAGTCTCCTGCTCCTCCTCCTCCTCCTCCTCATCATCCAATTCGCACTGAGAAGACGAACTGAGGGTGGTCTGGCCATTTCCACCTCTTCCACATGCAAAGCGTCCGCCTTCATTGTGAGCAACGAGCTTTCAGTAGACACAGAAGTGTGATGGTTACGCTGATAATAGTAGCATTGCCGCTCACCATCTGTGTTGATTCCTCAAAGTTGCGTAAAACCTCAGAGGTCAGACATCCATGCCCACTCGTCGCTTGTGAAGAGCGGAAGCTGACTGGAAAGGCGACGACCATGTTGCAGCTGGTATTCCACTACTGCCTTCTGCTGCTCACAAAGCCTGGCCAACATGTGGAACGTGGAGTTCCAGCACATGCTCACGTCACACAACAGTCAGTGAGCTGGCAATTGCAAGCGCTGCTGCAGCGTTGCCAGACCGCCGGAAGCTGTCGATGTCTTGCAGAAATGGGCACACACGCTGCCCACCTTCGCTAGTAGCTCAGGAAAAATGGGGTAGGTTTTGAGAAACTGCTGAACACGTGGGCTAGGCACGGTATGTGTGTGAGCTTGCCGGGCTCCAAAGCCACCACCAAGTTACGGCCATTATCAGACACAACCATGCCTGGTTGAAGGGTGAGTGGCAGGAGCCACAGCTCAGTCTGGTTCCTTATACCCTGCCACAGCTCTGCGGTGGTGTGCTGTTTGTCACTTAAGCAAATTAGTTTCAGCACAGCCTGTTGCCGCTTCCTCACTGCTGTGCTACAGTGCTTCCAGCTACTGACTGATGTCTGACTGGTGCTGCAAAATTATAATTCAGAGGAGAAGGGGGGGTTGCAGCCTCTAATGTAGGTGATGACGGAAATCCTGATGGAAGTAGGGCCCGCAATCCTTGTCGGTAGCACCTGTGCCATCCCAGGGTACGACTCGCTCCCGACCTCCGCAACGTTCACCCAGTGTGCCGTCAGGGAAATGTAACGTCCCTGGCCAAAAGCACTTGTCCATGTGTCAGTCGTTAAGTGGACCTTCCCAATAATTGCATTGGTCAGGGCACGGGTGATGTTAGGACACATGCTGGTATAAGGTGGGACGGCACACCGGGAAAAATAGTGGCGGCTGGGGACTGAGTAACGAGGTATGGCAGCCGCCATCAGGCTGCGGAAAGCCTCAGTGTCCACAAGCCTAAATGGCAATATTTCCAGGGCCAGCAATTTGGAAAGGTGCGCTTTGTGGGTGGGTGGCTGGGTATTTGCGCTTTCGTTCAAAGGCCTGGGGTATGGACATCTGTACGCTGCGCTGGGACACAGAAGTGGATGTGCTAGCTGATGGTGCTTGTGAAGGTCCAGTTGCAGGGCAGGAGGCATCCGGGCCTGCATCTTGGATAGGGGATTGGCCAGCATGTAACACAGGGGAAGAGGAGGCAGTGGTATGACCTGCAGACACTGATTGTGGACCCAGGCGTTCGGCCCACCTACAGTCAGGTCCATAAATATTGGGACATCGACACAATTCCAACATTTTTGGCTCGATACACCACCACAATGGATTTCAAATGAAACGAACAAGATGTGCTTTTAACTGCAGACTGTCAGCTTTAATTTGAGGGTATTTACATCCAAATCAGGTGAACGGTGTAGGAATTACAACAGTTTGGCAAGGGGGTGCTCTGGGGAACAGTTGCGGGCCTGTTTGGTGTGGCTTGCCTTCTCCCTTTTGCCACCCCACTGCCTTTTCCAGCCTGTTGTGGTGCTGCGGATCCCTCCCCCTCTGTACTGCTGTCCTCACTCAGCTTGCCACCTTCCCAGGTTGGATCAGTGATTTCATTGTCCACCACCTTCTCTTCCACTTTCTCACTCTGGTCATCCTCCTGACTTGTTGACCTAACAAGAACCTCACTTATTGACAACTGTGTCTCATCATCATCATCATCATCATCAACCTCTTGAGACACTAATTGCCGTTCCCCACCGTCATCTTCTGACTGTGGATGCTCAAGAGTTTGGGAATCTCCTCATGTCCCTCTTCAAGCGGGCTTGGTGAGAAGACCAAATCAAGGAATGGCAATGAAAAGAGCTACTCTGAATATCCGAGTGTGGGATCACTTGTTTGCCAAGACTCTCCATGGTGAGAGGAAGAAGGATCAGGGTGAGGATTCTATTGACAAGACTCTTGGCTACTGAGACTGGACTTTGTGGAAGACAGGGTGGTGCTTAACCGACTGGAAGCATTATCTGCTGCAATCCAACCCACCACCTGGTCGCACTTGTGTGACTTCGAGAGTGGTGTCCTGCGCTGCCCTGCAAACTGGGACATGAAGCTAGGTGTCGTGGATGAGTGTGTTTCTTGTGCTCTGGCAGCAGGAACAGTTTCATCGCGCCCAGAGCCACGGCCTCTGCGTGCACATCAGCAGAATGGCCACTTCCCCGTCCCTTACTACTCGCCTTGAGCATATAAAATAGTAGATATGCTTGCAAGTCTTGAGCATATAAAATAGTAGATATGCTTGCAAGTATGTCACACATACAGAAGCGCAGATTTTGTAAGTCTATGCGCGAATAAATTAGACTGAATGTCAGATATTTATGATGCGCAAACGTTATACAGGAGAAGTAGCGCAGGTAATGTCGCTGTCAGCAGCGGCCAAGCAATTGCACGCAATTTAGCGCAGGTTGCGCTAATAATATATATTGCAGACAGCTAAAACACTAGTCCTTAAAAGGACTTTTGGGTCTCTCTCTCTAACACCTTTCAACACTAAACCCTGCCTAAAAAAAAAATAATAATAATAATTTGTGTCCCTACACTATCTGTTCCTTCTGCTGCAGCTCGCCCTGACTAAGACTAACCATGTGTCACTGTAATGCCAGTAACCAACATGGCTACGGCATTACAGTGTTTTGGGGTGTATTTTTACATATACCCATGCTGGGTGAGATAAATATCCATGTAAAAGACAACTTTTCCCTTTTTTTTTTTTTTTTTTTTTTTTTTTATATACAAAGTTGGCATTTTACAGAGATATTTCTCACCCAGCATGGGTATATGTAAAAATACACCCCAAACCACATTGCCCTACTTCTCCTGAGTACGGCGATACCACATGTGTGACACTATTTTGCAGCCTAGGTGCGCAAAAGGGCCCAAATTCCAATGAGTACCTTTTTAGGAGGGCATTTCTAGGCATTTGGATTCCAAACTACTTCTCGCGCTTTAGGGCCCCTAAAATGCCAGGGCAGTATAAATACCCCACAAGTGACCCCATTTTGGAAAGAAGACACCCCGAGGTATTCTGTGAGGGGCATGGCGAGTTCATAGAAGTTTTTTTTTTTTTGGGCACAAGTTAGCGGAAAATGTTTTTGTTTTGTTTTTTTCTTTTTTTTCTTACAAAGTCTCATATTCCACTAACTTAAACAAAAAATAAAATTTTACATGAACTCGCCATGCCCCTCACAGAATACCTTGGGGTGTCTTCTTTCCAAAATGGGGTCACTTGTGGGGTATTTATACTGCCCTGGCATTTTAGGGGCCCTAATGCGTGAGAAGTCTGGAATCCAAATGTCTAAAAATGCCCTCCTAAAAGGTACTCATTGGAATTTGGGCCCCTTTGCGTACCTAGGCTGCAAAAAAAGTGTCACACATGTGGTATCGCCGTACTCGGGAGAAGTTCGGGAATGTGTTTTGGGGTGTATTTTTACATATACCCATACTGTGTGTGAGAAATATCTCTGTAAATTTATACAAAGTTGTCAATTTACTGAGATATTTATCTTACCCAGCATGGGTATATGTAAAACTACACCCCAAACCACAATGCCCTACTTCTCCGGAGTACGGCGATACCACATGTGTGACACTTTTTTGCAGCCAAGATGCGCAAAGGGGCCCAAATTCCAATGAGTACCTTTAGGATTTCACAGGGCATTTTTACACATTTGGATTCCGTGAAGAGTATGGTGAGTTCATGTAAGATTTTATTTTTTGTCACGTTAGTGGAATATGAGACTTTGTAAGAAAAAACAACAAAAAAAAAAAAAAAGAATTTCCGCTAAGGCTACTTTCACACTTGCGTTCAGAGCAGATCCGTCTGAGACGGAGCCGCTCATATAATGCAGACGGTGGCTCCGTTCAGAACGGATCCGTCTGCATTATATTGTTAAAAAAAATTCTAAGTGTGAAAGTAGCCTCAGACGGATCCCTCCAGACTTTACATTGAAAGTCAATGGGGGACGGATCTGTTTGAAGATTGAGCCATAGTGTGTCATCTTCAAACGGATCCGTCCCCATTGACTTACATTGTAAGTCTGGACACATCCGCTTGCCTCCGCTCACAAGCGGACACCCGAACGCTAGTGTGAAAGTAGCCTAACTTGTGCCAACAAAAAAAAATCTTCTATGAACTCGCCATGCCCCTCAAAAGTGATCTTTATAGCGCCGCAGCGATTTTACGGTGTTTTTGCAGTGATCAGAAAAAATAATTCTGTCACTGCAGTGGGGCGGACTGAACGCAAGTGTGCGCACAAGATCAGGCCTGATCGGGCGAACACTGCGTTTTTTGTAGAGCCTATAGAACATGTCCTATTCTTTTCCGCAATTGCGGACAAGAAAAGGCATTTTCTATATAGTTCTGGCAATGTGCGGATCTGCAAAATGCGGAACGCACATTGCCGGTGTCCGTGTTTTGCGGATCCGCAAAACACATACGGTCGTCTGAATGGAGCCTTACAGGGAGGTGATCAATGACAGGGGGGTGATCAGGGAGTCTATATGGGGGGATCAGGGGTTAACTTAGATCACCATAAGATGGTCATCGACTCATCAGTGTTTGGTTCATAGAACAGCAAGAGGTCCAGGTATTGTGGCTAGAATACCGCTCCATTATGGCCACCGGAAAACCTGCTTTACTTCCACCTAGATGCAGTCAGCACTGGTATGAGGGGAATGAGCACTTCTCCTCCCCCTCTCCTATTTGTGTCACCTACCTTCAGAACCAGCTGCTATCTACAGTAGGTGCTGAAGGTGATTCATGTATGTTGGAAAGATGATTCTTAGAAAATATGTGAACATTCCCAGTTTTATTAAACTATGTAAACCATGTCTTAATGATAAACTTGTATTTCTATGTTTTTGTAGATACACTTCTTGTTGAATTCTTGGAATTTTATGGAAAGTTTGACTTCAGAACCAACTGCGTAGATATTCGCAAGGTTTGTATATTCTTTGCAAAGCACAAACTTGGTCTGGACTGGAGGGCAGTTACAAAGAGCATCTCTCGCTCTGGAGGACCCGTCCTCTCCTGCATTATAAAGGCATCCCATTGATTTGAATGGTATCGCTGTAATGGTCATTAACCCCTTAATGACCAGGACATTTTCTTATTTTATTGTAGGCATCGGAGCTTTGTTTAAGTATTGCAATCCTCTGCAGCAGTATCGCAATCCACTGTAGTACTCACTATGAAACTACCGTAGCAGGGAGGCTGGCCAGTCACTCACTTCGTCCCGCACATGCCCCTCCCACTTTATTGATGAAGTGAGTGACATTACGCTGCCGGCCGACCTGCCTGCTACGATAGATTCATAGTAAGTACTACAGTGGATTGCGATACTGCTGCAGAGGATTGCAATACTTAAACAAAGCTCCCATGCCTACACTTTACATATGAATACTGCTGTGAGCGCACCTTTTGGTTCAAAATATATTTTCCACTTCATCACCACAACGGCTACAAGGAGATTGACCCCTGACCTCTGTAGGGGCAGGAACAGAGAGAGGGTTTAAATCCCCCCCTCCCACCACCAACACCAGTGTTTCCTGTCCCTACAGAGGACAGGGGCAGAGAGAGTCTCCCTGCGGGGAGATGAAGATGTAAGCAGAACTTCCTGACACCTACCGGGTGTTCCCCCTGCCCTCCTGCGGTCTCCGTACTAACGCTGGGCAGGGGCGAAGGAGGGAGGCCTCGCTCCATTATTATATGTGAGCCTGCTCCCGGTCGCGATCTCCCGCCGGGCCTGTTTGGCTATCGCCGGGTGCGCGCCTAAGCGCTTCAGGATAACGGCCGTCGTCACTTCCGGGTGCCGAAAGGAAGTGACGACATTCAGAGGCGTCTCCGAGTTCAAATTTTCGCGCGCAGCAGCGCCGATTGTCAGTGTACCGGAGCCAGTGTGCAGTCATGTCGGCTGAACCCCGCTCCCCTGGAGACCCTTCTGTGCCGCCTGTAGTAAGTCCCCTGTGGGGAAGCGCTTTTTTTTCTTACCCTGTACTTGTCTATACACTGTACCAGGTTACTTGTTCCTCCTCCTCCACATCTCTGGCTTGGGGCTATATCCTGCTGTTAGCATGTGTACTTACCATAGCTAATTAGGGTTGTTCTCCCCAGGTCACTAAGGAGGCTCAGAGAAAGATCAAAAAACAGTCCAAATGTGTGTCCTGCCTCAAACGGCTACCGGACGACTATCGTAAAAAACTCTGTAAGGACTGCATATCTAATGTGATTGCCGAGGAACAGCCTTCTTTCCTTAAAGATCTAAGGTCCATGATCCATGAGGAAGTCAAAACCTCCTTATCTCAGATACCTTTACCCAGGGATGAACCCCCTTCAAAAAGACATAGGGGCCCATCCCCTTCTCTATCTGATCCAGAGATTCTAGAGGAGGAGGCCTCGTCCTCCAGAACACGGGAGGACGAGGTGGTCTTCTCTGATCTTGAGACTCCAGAATCAGAACAAAGATTCTGCTTCTCCTTGGACGAGATGCCTGACCTATTAAGGGCAGTCCGGGCCACTATGGGGGTCGAAGAAACCCCTAAAGCACACTCAGTCCAGGATGAGATGTTTGGGAGGCTCAGGGTTAAAAAAACCCGGGTGTTCCCAATCAATGAGAACATACGGGATATGGTGCTGGACGAGTGGTCCAACCCAGAAAAAAGGTTGGGGGTATCCAGGTCCTTTAGAAACCGGCTGTTGTTCGACACGGACGAAGTTAAAATCTTCAGCGAAACACCAAAAATTGATATTCAGGTCGCAAAGGTCAATAAAAAGACTGCCTTGCCCTTTGAAGACACCTCTCAACTGCGTGATCCCATGGACAGGAAAGCAGATAGCCTCTTAAAAAAATCATGGGAAGCAGCGATGCTTGTCTTAAAAACAAACATCGCTGCTACCTCAGTGGCAAGATCCATGAAACTGTGGCTAGAGGAACTGGAATCTCGTATCACAGATAATACTCCTAGGGATGAGATCTTGAGATCCCTCCCCCTGTTAAAATCCGCCACAGCATTTATGGCTGACGCCTCAGCGGAATCGGTCAGATTCGCCGCAAAGGACGCGGGACTCTCCAATGCGGCCCGTCGCGCCCTATGGATGAAAAGCTGGTCGGGCGACAACACATCAAAGATGAAGCTTTGCTCCATCCCGTTCTCAGGGGAATACGTCTTTGGGCCCGTCCTAGACCGTATCCTGGAGAAAGCAGCGGACAAGAAAAAGGGATTCCCAGAAGAGAGACCCTACAAAAGGAAATATCCCTTTCGGGCCCCCACTAGCCAGAACAATCCCTTTAAGGGTAAAGGGAAGTCAGGACGCTGGAGTTACCCTAAAGGGGGCAGGGGTAGGAATACCCCCTCCTCCTCCCAGAGTAAACCCTCGGATAAACAATGACGTCAGAGTGGGGGGGAGATTGAAGAACTTCCTGACTCCTTGGGAGTTCATTACTCCGAACCCTTGGGTCCGGGACATCATAAGATCCGGGTACCGGATCGAACTCTCTTCATCTCCCCCAAACCGCTTCATTGTTACCAACCTACATTCCCCCAAAGTACGCGGAAAGATATTGGAAGGAATCCAAAGCCTTCTGGCAACGGACGTAATAATACAGGTCCCGCCAACACAGCAAAAACAAGGTTTCTACTCAAACCTGTTTTTGGTAGAGAAAAAAGAAGGCTCGTTCCGTACGATTATAAATCTGAAAGCCCTGAACAAATTTGTCATCTATCGGAAGTTCAGGATGGAATCCCTGAAATCCCTGATTCCATTGATAAAAAGGAATGCCCTGATGTGCTCAGTAGACCTCCAGGACGCATACTATCACGTCCCAATTCATCCAGAGTCACAAAGGTTCTTGAGGTTCGCCATCCAGGACCACAAGAGGGTAATCCGTCACTACCAGTTTACGGCCCTTCCCTTTGGGATATCATCTGCACCCAGAGTGTTTACAAAGCTGGTAGTGGAGATGATGGCCTTCTTGAGACACAAGGGACTGGTGATCATACCGTACCTGGACGATTTCCTCCTAGTCGGCAACTCAGAGGAAGAACTCAGAACAGACCTGCAGTCCTTTCTGTCCCTTGTCCAGGATCTGGGTTGGTTGGTGAACTTGAAGAAATCAAACCTGGTGCCCTCCAGCACTATCCAGTTCCTGGGTGTTATCCTGGATTCTCAAACACAACGTACCTTCCTTCCGCCAGACAAGGTCAGAAACCTTCAATTAAAGGTCCGACGATTCCAGCACAGGAGGTCCTGTCCTATAAGAGAAGCTATGAGTCTCCTGGGTCTCCTCTCGTCCTGCATCACGTCCGTCCCATGGAGCCAGTCCCACTTCAGATCCCTCCAGTCGTGGATCCTGAGAGCTTGGAACAGACAGCAGGCCTCCTTGGATCAGAAGGTCATGATCCCTCCGGCAGTAAAAACCTCCCTAGATTGGTGGAAGAACACAAGCAATCTGTCCTTGGGGGTCGTTTGGGAGAAAATCCCCTACATTCAGGTGCTTACAGACGCAAGCGAGAAAGGATGGGGAGCGACAGTGGGAGACCGTTGGTTTCAAGGTTCCTGGACCCCAACTATCCGCTCTCAGTCCTCCAACTTCAGGGAACTAGAAGCGGTCTGGAAAGCTCTGAAAACCGCAGAGATACTTCTGAGGGGTCAACATGTAAAGATTCTCTCAGACAACACGACGACGGTGGCGTACCTATCTCACCAGGGAGGAACGAGATCGGAGAAACTGATGTCTATTACAAAGAAGATTTTCAACTGGGCAGAATCCCACGTGAATTCCATCTCCGCAATCCACTTAAAAGGGATACTGAACGTAGAAGCGGACTATCTCAGTCGCCAGTCGATAGACCAGACAGAGTGGTCCTTGAATCCAGAAGTGTTCCAGCTGCTGGCAGGAAGATGGGGCACTCCACAGGTGGATCTATTCGCATCCAAAAGAAACGCAAAGGTACCGACGTTCTGTTCATTAAACCCACGGGACAATCCCTGGGCGTTGGATGCGCTCACAATTCGTTGGGACTGGGATCTCAGTTATGCGTTCCCACCATTGCCTCTACTTCCCAGAGTAATCCAGAAACTCTACCTAGAAGATACGACACTAATCCTGATAGCTCCCTATTGGCCGAAGAGGAGCTGGTTTCCTGCTCTAAGGAATCTGTCAGTAGAGGACCCATGGCCTCTTCCTGCCAGGAGGGACCTGCTTCACCAAGGCCCAATACTACATCCAGACCCAAGCTTCCTCAAATTGTCAGCTTGGATCCTGAGGTCCAGAAGTTGAGGTCACAGGGGCTCTCGGACCAAGTGATAACTACCCTTAAAGCTAGTAGGAAGAAGGTTACCTTCTCAATCTATCTAAAAATTTGGAAGAGATTCTGTACATGGATGGGGAACCCAGCCCCAAACTTAGAGCCGCCCAATTTCCTGAAGATCTTGGACTTCCTCCAGCAGGGACTTGAACTAGGTCTCAGACCCTCTACCCTAAAGGTACAGGTCTCGGCACTAGCCTGCTTCTTTGATCGCGATATAGCCAGTCATCACTGGATCAGGAGATTCATGAAAGCTGCCTCCCGTCTACATCCCTCTCTAAAATCTAGGATCCCCAACTGGGACCTTAACGTGGTACTCACCGGCCTAACTCTCGCTCCATTCGAACCCCTATCTGATTGTTCCATCAAACATCTATCATTTAAAACCGCTTTCTTGGTGGCCATCACGTCCGCAAGAAGGATAGGCGAGATCCAAGCATTATCGATACAGGAACCCTATCTCCGTATCACCGATGATAGGATTATTCTTAAATTGGATCCGGGGTTCCTGCCTAAAGTTGTATCGGATTTCCACCGAAACCAGGAGATAGTCTTACCCTCCTTTTGCAATAATCCCTCTAACGATAGGGAATCGAACTTCCACTCTCTAGACGTAAGACGCTCTGTCTTACGGTATCTTGAAGTGTCAAAGGGTTTCCGTAGATCTAATAACCTGTTTGTCCTCTTCTCGGGGAAGAATAAGGGTCTGAAAGCCTCCAGATCCTCTCTAGCACGGTGGATAAAAGACTCCATTTCCATTTCTTACGGGTCCCAAGACCTGTCTTGCCCCTCAAATTTGAGAGCTCACTCTACCCGGGCCATGTCCTCCTCCCAGGCAGAACGGGCCGGAGCTTCCCTTGAAGACATTTGTAAAGCCGCTACGTGGTCTAACATCCACACCTTTACAAAACACTATAGGTTAGACCTATCCAGCTCAGACTTGTCTTTTGGACGGAAAGTCCTTCAGGCGGTCGTCCCCCCCTAAGCTATAATTTTTTATATCTCCTTGTAGCCGTCGTGGTGATGAAGTGGAAAGCCGGAATTAGACTTACCGGTAATTCAATTTCCACGAGATCACCACGACGGCACATATATTCCCTACCCTTCCTTAAGCCTTACCTGGGAGGTTATGAAGTAATACCCTCGGTTTAGTATGTTTTGTTCTCACCACTTTTTTTATCTGTCTCTGTAATTTTGGACACACTGGTGTTGGTGGTGGGAGGGGGGGATTTAAACCCTCTCTCTGTTCCTGCCCCTACAGAGGTCAGGGGTCAATCTCCTTGTAGCCGTCGTGGTGATCTCGTGGAAATTGAATTACCGGTAAGTCTAATTCCGGCTTTTTCATATTTTCTTCCTTAAAAACCTAGGTGTGTCTTATGGACAGATGCGTCTTATAGGGCGAAAAATACGGTATATATTTTTATAGTATGGGCATTTTCGCACGTGGCGATGCCCATGATGTTTTTATCGTGTGCAAATTTTGATTTACATTTTGGGGAAAGGATGTGATTTCAATTTTTATATTTAACAATTTTTTATTTAAAAAAAACTTAATTTCTTTTTTTTTTTTTTTTTTTTTTTTGATAGTTCACATAGAGAACTATAACAAGCAATCATTAGATTGCTTCTCTCCTAGACTCCAGTGCATTAGCATTGGAGACTGTAAGGCAGGGGCTCCATAGAAACATAATATGCAGCAGCCTCCTGTCAAACAGCAGGACCAGGGCTGCCGCATTAAACGCTGTGGCTCCCCCGATCCCCGCCAGGGGGAGCCAGAGCACACCTAGAAGTGCATTTCTGGGTTTTTAGGGCATCCAGATGCCATGGTCACATTTGACCACAAAGCATCGGAGCATTTCATGCTCTGATGCTGTCCCTTGCCCTGCGCTGTATCGTGCAGGGCAAGGGTTTTTTTTGTTTGCATTTTTACACTACTAGGCGGAAGCTTCCTCTTAGCGGTGTTGTCGGTGATGTCACCGGCACTTATGGGCGGGCTTTAGCGCTGCCCTAGCTTGTTTTCCATCTAGGGCGGCGTTGAAGCCCACCCATTAGTGTTGGTGACCTCACCGGACTCACTGCTTGGTGGAAGCCTACGCCTAGCAGAGACCCAGTATATCACCGGATCTGCAGAAAAAGCCCTTGCTTTACTACACTATTCAGCTCAGGGCAAGGGAGAGCATCGGATCTTTCTGGGTGAAGAAGAGGATATGTCCGGGTTCAGCTCTGAACCCGGACAACCCCTTTAAGGAATCAAAGCCTTATAATGAAATTTGGTTTGGCATGAGCTGTAGTAATGTTTCTGCAATTCCACAGTGTGAAGTTGGTTGGGCCATTTATTATAGAGTGCATCTTTATATTAATTTATGTATTGATCTTCTTATAGGGCATAGAAAAGAACAAACCAGAAGCCGCTGCTCTGTACATTCAGAATCCATTCGAACAGACTCTGAACATAAGTAAAAATGTAAACCAGTCTCAGCTCCAAAAGTTTGTGAACCTCGCTCAGGAGAGCGCCTTTATCTTACAAGACCAGGCAAGTAGGTCTTCAAAGAATGGAAAACCCTGGGGCTTGGCTTCAATATTACAAACTACAAGCGCTGACAAAGGAGCCACCACTAAGAGGAAGAAGAAGGTGTCCGCCAGTGAAAGGATTGGTAGTCTCTTGGACTCTTTAAAGGACAGTGATAATACAGGAAAAACGGAAGCAGAGCATTGACCGAGGTTTTTGGGTGCATTGGAGAATGCCAAGCTCTGGACCAGAACTTATACCAGACTGCAGGGTCCGGTCACTGAATGACCACTTGGAGTAATGTCCATTTTATAGCCATTAAGTGCTCTTTGACTGTTTTAGTTATTTAAAATCAATTTTTTTTATGTGAATCTGAGGTGTAAAATACAGGCGTCTCCAGTATATGCTATGTGTATACAGGGAAGCCCGTGGACGGTGATTTATACAAGAGCACTGATATAGAAGACCATTGGCCCTGCCATGAACTTGGTAAAAAGTGTAAGATACTGTAGAATGTATGAGGAGTATGTAACTAACAGGGAGTATTCAAGGGTTGGCCGTTTATTAAAATGATTATTCCTTATATATGCTGTGTTGCCTTATCAAGTGGCCGTGAAAGATACACATACCAGAACCAGAGACAAACGTAAGCAGGATCAAGCCTATTAAACCAGACGTACTGTCTGGTAGGATTGATCCTGCTGATTAGAATGATGGTTTTCTATAAATTGTCTGGAGGACAACACAATGCAGAATTGTAAGGCATATTAGATATGCCTACTGTAGTTGGTGTGAGACCCAACTGCCGGGACTAGAGTGAAGGTGCCACAGGTCTCAGTAAAGAGCACTTTTCCAAAAACAAAGTATTGCTTCTGATTTTGTGCTGTATGTGATTTACAGTACAGCAGTCACTTGAATTTCCAACACCGCCCCTTTTGTCCTTATGGCTAGGAGCAAAGGCCAGTAGCCAAAACATTATGATCACTCCCTTTGTCACTTATCCTGAATCAGATGTGCTGTTCAATAAAATAAAAACTATGAGGAAGCTGAGGCTGTAGGGCATTATCAGAAAATGATTAAACATCATTTTTTACAAATTTGGTGCTATAAATAAATAATGAAATCTTGTAGTTTTCGTTGTGGCCACTGAGCCTCACATTAGTCTAAGGCCTCTTGCACATGGACGTTTTTTTTTTCTGTTTACGTTCCGTTTTTTGCATTCCGTATACGGACCGTATAGAGAACCATTCATTTCACTGGTCCCCCCCAAAAAAGAAAGGTACTCAGTTTACCTTCTGTTTTTCCGTGCATTTCAAATATAGAACATGTCCTATTATTGACTGCATAACGGACAAGGATAGTACTGTTCTATCGGGCCAGCTGTTCGGTTCCGCAAAAAACGTAATGCACACGGACGTCATCCGTATTTTTTTGCAGACCGCAAAATGCTGAAAAAGCCATACGGTCGTGTACAGGAGACCTAACTCTTCCTGTTCTGTACAGATCACTTCTCAGCAGTCATATCATTATCATCACATGCATGATTACAATGATGGGATAGGGTCCGCAATTCCATTCCCGACAAAAAATAGAACATGTCCTATTCTTGTCCGCAATTGCGGACAAGAATAGGCATATTCCTTTAGTGCTGGCGATGTGCGGTCCACAAAATGCGGAACGCACATTGCCGTGTCTGTGTTTTGCGGATCCGTGGATTCGCAAAACACATTACGGACGTGTGAATAGACCCTAAGGGGATAATTTATTATCCTGAAATACACCTGCTGTATTTCATGCACAGATTGTGGCACAACGGTTAGTCAGGTCTAAAAAAGTGGGCGTGGCAGAAGAGGACGGGTCGGCAGGCCCATCTCATTCCTCATTTTCTACACCTGGTTTAGACACAGAAAACGGTCTAAGGCCCCAATGCACGAGCAACATCCGTTCGTCTGCCGCGACGGATTCAGACCTATTCAACTTAAATAGGTCCGTGATCTGTCCACACTGCAAAAAAAAAATATTTTGTTTAAAAAAAAAAAGGCAATATTAAAAGTTTAAATCGCCCCCCTTTTGCCATTTTACATATAAAAATATTTACACAATAAACAGGTATCGCTGCATACCAAAATGTCTGAACTATTAAAATATATATTTTTTAATTACTGTGTGGTGAACGCCGTAATGGAAAAAAAAAAATAAACACACAAATTGCTATTTAGTCACCTTTCCCATCCTGCAAAAAACAAGCCCTCATACAACTCTGTGAATGTAAATATAAAAAGTTATGGCTCTCCGAATATGGCAATGCAAAGTTTTTTAGTTTTTTTTTGTAGTTGTAAAAAAAAAATACACGTTTGGTGTCGCCACCTTCGTATCGAGCTGCAGAATAAGGCTCCTTTCACAACTGCGTTCAGGTGTCCGCTCGTGAGCTCCGTTTGAAGGGGCTCACAAGCGGCCCTGAACGTAGCCGTCTGGCCCTAATGCATTCTCAGTGGAGGCAGATCCACTGAGAATGCATCCGTCTGCCAGCGCTCAGCCTCCACTCCGCTCAGTGAGCGGACACCTGAACGCTGCAAGCAGCGTTTGGGTGTCCGCCTGGCCGTGCGGAGGCGAGCGGATCCGTTCCGACTTACAATGTAAGTCAATGGGGACGGATCCGCTTGAAGATGACACCATATGGCTCAATCTTCAAGCGGATCTGTCCCCCATTGACTTTCAATGTAAAGTCGGAACGGATCCGCTCAGGCTACTTTCAGACGTAGAAAAATTTTCTAAGTTCTAATGCAGACGGATCCGTTCTGAACGGAGCCACCGTCTGCATTAATATGAGTGGATCCGTTCAGAACGGATCCGATCGAACGCATGTGTGAAAGTAGCCTAAGAACGTCATCTAATTTTTAGTGCATTGTGAACACCGTGATGTCAAAAACCTTGGCGGAATATTATATTATTTTTTTTCCCTCTTTCCAATAACAGACATCGTAAATTAAATGGTGCCCTTAAAGGGAGTCTGTCAGCAGATTTACCCCTTTTTAACAGTTGCCATACCGCTGTAGCCGCAAAACAGATGATTAACACAGTACCTTTATATGCTTTGGTGGACTTTTAAATATGCCAAAAATGAACTTTGATGAGGGCTCGCAAGTGCCCAGGGCGGAGTCCACCGGGTTGGAGCCCAGGCAGCTCTGCCTCTTCGGCTCTTATCCCCGCCCAGCCTCCTCCTCTGCTCGCCTATCTGTTGTCTCTCCCCCTCAGCGAGATCCCGCGCCGACGCGATGACTTCCTTAGTCGGGGCATGCGCATAAGCTACTGCGATGCCGTGTCAGCAATGGGCATGGCAGTGTGCATGCCCCGGCCAAGGAAGTTATCGCGTCGGCGCGGGATCTCGCTGAGGGGGAGAGACAACAGATAGGCGAGCAGAGGAGGAGGCTGGGCGGGGATAAGAGGCAGAGCTGCCTGGGCTCCAACCCGGTGGACTCCGCCCTGGGCACTTGCGAGCCCTCATCAAAGTTGGTTTTTGGCATATTTAAAAGTCCACCAAAGCATATAAAGGTACTGTGTTAATCATCTGTTTTGCGGCTACAGCGGTATGGCAACTGTTAAAAAGGGGTAAATCTGCTGACAGACTCCCTTTAAAAAATACAACTTATCCTGCAAAGAATAAGCCATCATTTGGCGTTATAAATGGAAAATGGAAAAAGTTATGGCTATTGAAATGTGGGGAAGAAAGGGGTTTTGTTACTTGAGCAAATAGCATTTACCGTATTTTTCGCCGTATAAGATGCATTTCCCCCCCCCTCCCCCCCCAAAAGTGCGTCTTATGGGGCGAATACTAATGAGGGCTTCCATTATGGAGGACCAGGAGGCGATGAAGGCTCTGTACTCACCGCTTCCTGGTCCTTGGCTGTGCAGTGGCTACGCACAGCGAGAGGGCGCTTTGTGACCTCATGCTGTGCGTGTCTGGTCACTGCACAGCCGACGGCAGGAGGAGAGGAGGAGGAGTGGTGGCGTCGAGAGCAGGAGAGGTAAGTGTTTTTTTTTTTTTTGTTTTATGCCTTATGTGGCTGAAATATGGCAATGGGGTCTGAAATATAACCATGGGGGCTGAAATATGGCAATGGTGGCCGATGAGAGGCATATAGGGGCTCAAGAGAGTCATGGGGCTCTTAACTGAGGTCTGATTGGGGATCATTCACATTGGGGTCTGATTGGCGGTCTAATCTGAGGTCTTATTGTGGTCTTATTAACATTGGGGGTCTGATTGGGGCTGTCATCTGAGGTCTGATTAACATTGGTGGTCTGACCTGTGGTCTAATGAAAAATATTTTTTTCTTATAGGGCGATAAATACGGTATTATGTAGAGAAAGTTAATGCAAGCCACTTACAAATGTATTGTTATTATGCATATTGCTTCCTTTGCTGCTGGATTCATTTTCCCATCCCATTATACACAGCTCGTTTCCATGGTTACGACCACCCTGCAATCTAGCAGTGGTGCTCGTGCATACACACTATAGGAAAAAATGTTGGCCCCTCTGGTGGCCTGGAGCGTGGGAGCTCACATAGGCTTGTGTGTTTTTTTTGTTTTTTGTTTTTTTTATAGTATGCAAGCACGGCCATTGCTGATGGATTGCAGGGTGGTTGTAACCGTGGAAACAAGCCGCGTATAATGTGATGGAAAAATGTATTCAGCCAGCAAAGGAGGCAATATGGACAATTACAATACATTATTAAGTGCCTTGTATTAACCTTCTCTACATAATAAATGCTTTTTGCTGAAGTGACAAAACCCGTTTAAGGGGTTAAAGGAAATCTGTCACCAGGATAATCGCTATTGAAGTAAAGCCATGGCCTAATAGCACTTAGTACCTTATTTCTAGATGTGCCTTTGTTCCAGCAATAGATGTTTTCTATCTTCTGAAAATCCATTTATTTGGTATGCAAATGAGCCAGTAAGGTGCCCAAAGGAGTGTCACTATTAGGGCTCTTTCACACAAGCGGATGCCGTGCGTGGAATCCGCTGTGTGAAAGACAGCCAAGCCCCATTCCGGACAGCAGAGACACGGAGCATTAACATGATTGATAAAGCTCCGTGCCTCTCTGTGACCTTTTTGATACAAAATCACGGTGACAACTTTATCTCACTGTGATTTTGTAGTAAAAAGTAGTGATGAGCGAGCATGCTTGGCCAAATACTTGTTCGGCTAGAGCATCGCTATGCTCGGCACATGGCGGTACTCGGCCGAGTACCACATGTGCTCGAGCGCCATGCTCAAGTCTCCTCCCCGCACATTTCGCGGCTGCTAAGCAGCCAATAAATGTGCAGGTAAGTACTGCCATCACTGTAATGCCAGTAGCCATATTGACTGCTGGCATTACAGTGATTGGCTTGCCGAAACAACACGTCATCTGGTGCTATATAGCACCTGATGACGCGGGTTTGGCTCATTGCGAGTCAGGGAGAGCTGCGCTTAGGAAGGGACAGATGGTGTAGGGCAGGCATCCTCAAACTGCGGCCCTCCAGCTGTTGTAAAACTACAAATCCCACAATGCTCTGCTGTAGGCTGATACCTGTAGGCTGTTCGGGCATGCTGGGAGTTGTAGTTTTGCAACAGCTGGAGGGCCGCAGTTTGAGGATGCCTGGTGTGACGGCTCTAACCGCAGGAGCGTGTGTACTCCTCATATGGGAGTGAGGCCGCGCAGAGGATAATGGAATGAAACAGCCTAAAGGTGGGTGTTGTGTTCCGCCGCATGCGGCAAGGGTCCAGGGGTCAGGGCTTCCGGTGTGCCGGAGCATGCGGTCCACCAGAGGAAAGACCGCTAGATCAGCGTCACTTCCGGCCGAAGGTGTGTTCCAGTGACGCGCTTCCGGGAGCGACTGGTAGTGCGTTCCAAATGAGGGAGGCGTGCGGCTATATAAAAGAGCGACGCCGGGAGATTGAATCGGCTATGCAGATCGGATTCTTTGGTGTATCAGGTGCCCTCCTTCATGGTCTAAGCGCAGTATGTATAGGAATGCAGTCACTATTTTCTTCCGATTATTAGAACCCTCCAGTGAGGAGTTCTAAATTCTGCCTGTTAGGGCGATAATGTGCAGCTTCGCCTTATGTTCTCTAGGCTTCATAACATGGTGGAAGAGAAGAGAACAGATATGGCGGAAGGAGAGAATCAGCTGCCGGTACTAAACAGGCTTTAAAGTGGTAAGTGCTCTATGTATACACTATACGGATATGTGGTATTCCTTCTATAGATGGTGCCCAAGAAAGCCTTGGCAAAAAGAAGGAATTAGGAATGTGCTTTATGCAAATGTCCATTGTCATCTTCATATGCAAAAAAGCTATGCCAGCAATGTATTGAAAAGACAGTTGCGGAAGAAACTCCTAGTTTCATGAAGGATATCAAATCTTTAATTAGATCAGAAGTAAAGGAATCCCTAAGGTCTTGTAAAAAAACTGAAAAAAATCGGTAGAGGATTGGGAATTAGATTCAGAGTCTTCTGATAGTGAAGAGTACTTTAGAGAAGATGACTTAGATGACGCCTCTTCATCAGGGGAAGAAATGGAAGGAAGGCCCTTATTTCCGATGGAAGACACTGATAAGCTATTGAAAACAATTAGGTCCACTTTAGAATTGGAGGACATGAAAGAAAATAAATCTGTTGTTGATTCAGTTTTTGAGGGACTTAGAGAGGACGCAGATGTTTTCCGTTACATAGCAATATTGCTGTGGTTATTGATAGAGAATGGAAAAGACCTGACAAGAAGGCCTTCATTACTAAACATTTCAAGAGAAAATATCCCTTTTGAAGAAGCTTCTACCTCATGGGATAAGGCACCGACAATTGATGTGGCTATATCAAAAATTTTAAGTGATCTGCCTTACCTCTTGAGTGACCCTTTTAGATAAAAAAAAAAATTGATGCATGTCTTAGAAGCATTTGGGAAGCAGCGGCTTCCACATTCAGGCCTAATATTGCGGCCACTGTGACAGCAAGGGTTTTGGGTTAAGAGACTGGAGGGTCAGATCAAAGAGAATTGTCCGAGAGAACAGTTGTTAGCATCTTTGCCCATCCTTCAAAAAAGCAGTTGATTTAATTGCTGATGCATCGATGGATGCAGTTAAGCTGTCGGCTAGGGCTTCTTCCCTCTCTAATTCTGCCCGCCGCGCTTTATGGCTTAAGAATTAGAGAGGGGGGACTTGGCCTCTAAACAGAAACTATGTAGTATCCCCTGTCAGGGTCAATTTCTTTTTGGTCCAGAATTGGACTCTCTGTTGGAAAAGGCAGCAGGTAGAAAAAAAGATTTCCGGGGTTCCCTCCGGGCTCAACCCTTACCTCTTTTAAAAGTTATAGATGTTCCTTTCAGACTTCCTCCAGATATCACAATAGAAAGCGGTCAGGTGTTGGGGAACAAAGGGGACAGGGGAGAAAGGGATTCATGTTCCAGAGTGCTTCCTCCCAACCAGGAAAACAGTCCAAGCAATGACGCCAGAAGCTCAGTGGGGGGGAAGGTTAACATTTTTCCTTTCCGCTTGGGATGAGGTGGCAGGTTCTTGGGTAGAAAAAGATATTAAAAGAGGGTCTAAAGTTAGAATTTCAGGGAACCCAAAGGGTCTCCAGAAATGGAGGCAGAGATAATAAAGTTGTTAAAGAAAGAGGTACTTATTCCGGTTCCGGAATCAGAAAGAGAAGGATATTATTTGACGCTATTTTTAGTGAAAAAAACGGACAGATCGTTCCGTACCATTATAAATCTAAAATATCTAAACGGATTCCTACTTTTCAGTAAATTCAAGATGGAGACTATAAGATCAGCGATTCATCTTTTGTTTCCAGAATGTTTTATGGCAGTCTTAGACTTGAAAGATTCCTAGCTTCACATACGGATGTATCCAGATCATCAACGATTCCTCAGAGTGGCAGTGATGTTAAAAGGGGAAGTATGTCACTTTCAATTTCAGGCTCTGCCATTCGGTCTTTCTATGGCACGAGAAAGTGGTGTCAGAAGTAGAGTAATTTATCAGGAAACGGAACATCATGTTCCTTCCTTACCTAGACGATTTTCTAATCATAGCCAAGTCACAAGAGAGTTGTGTGAAATCAGTATGCAGAGTAAAGAGTATCCTGGAGAATCTAGGTTGGATAATAAATGTAGAAAAATCCAGAATGGTGCCAAGAACAAACCAGGTGTTTTTGGGTTTGCTCCTGGATTCAGTGGCTCAGAAAACCCTGCTGACCCAGGGGAAGATCACTTATATGCAGGGACAGATAGAATAGATTCAGATGAACCCAAGATTGACTGTTCGGAAGACAATGTCCATCTTAAGGACATTGACGTCATGCATAACGGCGGTGGAGTGGGCTGAATTCCATACTCTCCAACTGCAGGGAGAGATTCTATATTATATGGGAAGAAATGGAGGAATTCTAGATTCAGAAATGATCGTCTCAGAAAAAACACTAGTATCCCTATCTTGGTGGAAAGTGTATACGAATCTGAATCGGGGAATTTTATGGTGTCTCCCAGACCCGGTAGTGATCACGACGACCACCATCCCATGGGGTTGGGGGGTGCATTTCCTGGATCAGGTAGTTCAGGGCCAATAGTTCCCCATACAGAGGACCTTCTCTTTGAACAGGAAGGAACTGTTAGCAGTAAGATTGGCCTTAAAGGCAGCATCTCCCTTCATTCTGCAGAAGCGTGTCAGATTTTTTGAGTCGCCACCGTCTGAGAGAGAGCGAGTAGTCTCTGAACCCGATGATTTTTGCAGAGATAGCGAGTCTTTGGGGGTGTCCTTCAAAAGATTTGTTTGTGACAAAAGAAAACGGAAAAGTAAACAGATTTTACTAGCTCAGTCCCTGGGAGTTCCCAGATGGGGCAGATGCATTTCTACAATGTTGGGACTTCCAGCTGGTTTATGCCTTTCCCCCTCTACAATTAATTCCTCTGGTTCTCAAGAAGGTCTGAATGGCGGTAGTAAGGATGATCATGATTGCGCCGTTTTGGCCAAAACGAGCGTGGTTTTCTCTACTGAGAGCCATGTCAGTGTCTGATCCTTGGATCCTTCCCGGAAGTTCCAGACCTTCTGATGCAGGGCCAGATATGTCATCCGGAGCTGGGTTCTCTGCATCTCATGGCTTGTAACTTGAGAGGTCGATTCTAGCTAGTCAAGGGTTCTCAGACTATGTAATAGCTACTTTACTTAAAAGCAGGAGAAGGTAATAAACTCGATTTACGCTAGAATATGAAACAAAAATTCCTTTACTGGCATGAAGTTAGGTTCAGGATTAGGGAAACTCTCTATTATTCAGGTTTTAGAGTTTCTTCAGATTAGTGATGGGGTTGGCTAAAAGCACTCTCAAAGTTCAGGTGTCAGCCCTTTCTGCCCTGTGGGGTAAAAATATAGCCGCCGATCCCTGGGTTATAAGATTTTTTTTTAAGGCGGTTGTCCCGGTTAGGGGTCCAAAGTTTCCCCCATGGGATCTGAAACTGGTTTTGAATGCTTTGACTAGGGATCCCTTTGAGCCTGTGCAGTCTTGTTCTATTAAGATGCTTGCATTAAACCTAGTCCTATTAGTAGCTCTGACATCGGCTAGGAGGGTTGGTGAAATGCAGGCTATCTTGATCAACCCTCCCTTTATGACGATCCTGGAGGATAGAGTGATAATTAACCCAGATCCTATTTTTTTTTACCAAAGGTTCCATCTGGGTCCAATAGGCTTCAGGGAATTATCCTTCCATCCTTTTTTAATGAACCCAGAAGTGATAGAGAGAAAACTTTTCACTCCTTAGATGTGAAGAGAATTCTAATTCGTTATTTTAAGGTAACAAAAGAATGGAGGAAATCCTCAGCCTTATTTGTCCTCTTCTCAGGTGGCAATAAAGGTACGACTCTGTCTAAGAGCTCCATTGCAAGATGGATTAAGACAGTGATCTCTCTGGCATATTCTTTCGGGATGCACTCCTCTATCTCTAAAAGCCCATTCCACTCGGGCAGTCTCTACTTCTTGGGAGAAGAGGGCCATTGTGTCCATTGAGCAGATTTGTAAAGCGGCTACATGGTCTTCTCCCTCTACTTTTTTTCCGTCACTATAGATTACAGCTTAATTCGGTGTCTGATCTTTTTGGGAAAAAGGTGTTGGAAGTGGTTACCCACCCTTAGGAAGGTGTTCTATGTAATCGCTCTCTCTGGTGCTGTCGTGGGGGAAGGGAAAAATAATGATTACACTTACCAGTAATCGGATTTTCCAGACCCCATGACAGCACCCTTCCTAATTCCCTCCCTTGGTGATGGGTTGTATGTTTTCAAGTGGAGTAGAAGAAAAAAAAAAAAAAAAAAAGATTATAGACTAAAATTAGGTGGGAGTACCTCTCATGCTTTGTAAACTCACTGAGGTGGAAGTGTGGCTACACCTTTTTTATGCTGCAGGTTTCCTGTCCTGGGAGGCGGAGCCATCTCTCTGTGGTGCTGTTATGGGGTCTGGAAAATCAGATTTACCGGTAAGTGTAATCATCATTTTCTCCCATAATCCATCCACATTTTTGCAGTGAACGGTGTAATCCGTGAATTGTGTGATCTGCCCTTTAATACATTGTGTGGTTGTCAGACCTAGATATAGGGAAAAATATAAATATAAACTACATCTGAAAACAGTGTCTGTACTGCAGATTCCAATAATCTGGGCCTAAAATAGTGCCACATTCTGTGGTGTTCTGTGACATATATACAGTACGCCGTCCGAAAACTGTTTATTTAAGGCTAATTCCAAAAATCTGTGCCTAATTTAGTGTCCATATTCTGTGTGTTTCTGTGACATATACTGTCCTGCATCTGAACACTGTGTCTTTAGCGGACTGTAAAAAAATCTGCGCCACATCTAGTGACAAAACCATTAATATTAAGAAGGCAAGCACTAAGGGACGGGTAAGTGGGCGTGATGCTGATGGTGCACGCAGAGGCAGTGGCCCTGGGCGCAATGAAACCAGAAAAAATAATAATTATCCACTGTACCCACCTTCATGTCCAACTTAGCTGGGCGGCGCAGGAGAACACTGTCCAAGTTGGACCAATGCAAACAGTTGGTCGGTTGGATTGCTGAAGATAATGCTTCCAGTCGGTTAAGTACCACCCTCTCTTCCACCAAGTCCAGTCTCTCTAGCCAAGAGTCTGGTCAACCGAATCCTCTCTCTGATCATCCTTCCTCCCATCATGGAGAGGCTTGCCAAACGATTGATTCCCCACTTGGATATTCCAGCGCCACTATTACATTTGGCCCTCACGCCCAGCATGCTTGAAGAGGGACCTGAGATATTGTACCCTGATTCCCAACCTCTTGAGCCTTCACAGTCTCAAGATGATGGTGGTGAATGGCAATCATTCGTTCATGAGGTGGATGACGAGACAGTTACCAATCACTGAGGTTGTGGTTAGGTTAAGTCAGGAGAATTAGCAAAGTGAGGAAGTGGAAGAGTTGGTGGTTGACGATGAGGTCACTGACCCAACATGTGAAGGTGAAAAGCCGAGCTAGGACAGCAGTACAGAGGGGGAGAGATCCGCAGCACCGCAACAGGCTGGAAGAGGCAGTGGGTTGCAAAAGGGAGAAGTCGGCCCACACCAAACAGGCCCGCAACCGTTAAACCGAGCACCCCCATGCGTAAATCTACCTTGCCATGGGGTAGGTGTTCTGCAGTATGACGATTTTTTTGAGGAAAGTGCAGGCGACAAAAGAGTGGTAGTTTGCAACCTGTGCCGTACCAAAATGAGCAAAGGTGTGAACACTAGCAACCTCACCACCCGCATGAACCGCCACATGGCATCCAAGCACCCTAACAAGTGGGCCGAATGCCTGGGTCCACAATCTGTGTCTGTGGGTCACACCACTGCCTCCTCTTCCCCTGTGTTATGCACTGCTGGCCAATCCCCTGTCGAAGACGCAGGCCCAGATGCCCCTCGCCCTGCACCTGGACCTTCGCATGAACCATCAACAAAAACATCCACTTCCCTGTCCCAGCGCAGTGTCCATTTGAACGCAAGCGCAAATACCCACCCACAGGCCATAGCACTAAATGCGCAACTTTTAAAATTACTGGCCTTTGAAATGTTGCCATTTAGGCTTGTGGACACTGAGTCCTTCCGCAGCCTGATGTCGGCGGCCGTCCCTCGGTACGCAGTCCCCAGCCGCCACTATATTTCACAGTGTGCCATGCCTGCCTTACACCAGCATGTGTCCCAGAACATGACCCGTGCCCTGACCAACGCAGTTACTGGGAAGATCCACCTAACCACGGACACATGGACAAGTGCTGGTGGCCAGGGACGCTACATTTCCCTGACCACACACTGGGTGAATGTTGTGAAGCCTGGGTGTGAGTCATACCCTGGGATGGCACAGGTGCTACCCACGCCCAGGATTGCGGGCCCTAAGTCCATCAGAGTCTCCGCCAGCAGCTATATTACTGGCTCCAACCCCCATTTCTCATCTTCCGCCACATCCTCCTCCATTTCCACCTCCAGCAGCAGTTAGCCTTCAGTCGCTAGCCGGAAGCAGTGTAGCACTGCTGTGGGTAAGCGTCAACAGGCCGCGCTGAAGTTGACCTGTTTAGGGGACAAACGGCACAATGCCGCAGAGCTGTGGCAGGGTATAAAGGACCAACCTACAACCAGGTTGTGTCTGACAATGGCCGTAACTTCGTGGCAGCTTTGGAGCTCGGCAACCTGACACATCCCATGCCTAGGCAACATCTTAAACTTAGTGGTTCAGTGGTTTATCAAAACATACCCCAATTTGCCTGAGCTACTAGTGAAGGCGTCCGCGTGTGTGCCCATTTCCGCATATCGTCCACAGCTTCAACCGGTCTGTCAACGCTGCAGCAGCGCTTGCGGCTTCCAGATCACCGACTGTTGTGCGACGCGAGCACTCGCTGGAACTCTACATTCCATATGTTGGCCAGGCTTTGTTCGCAGCAGAGGGCAGTTGTGGAATACCAGCTGCAACATGATCGTCACCTTTCGAGTCAACTGCCACTATTCACAAGCGAGGAGTGGGCATTGATGTCAGACCTATGTGAGGTTTTAAGAAACTTTGATGAATCCACACAGATGGTTAGTGGCAATAACGCTATTATCAGCGTAACTATCCCACTGCTGTGTCTACTCAAACAATCGCTGCTCACAATTAAGGATGATTCTCTGAATGTGGCAGATGAGGAAATGGGGGAGGACATTACACAGGGTGATAGCCAGCCCACCCTCAGTTTGTCTTCTCAGCGCGAATTGGACCATGAAGAGGAGGAGCTGGAGACAGTTGCCTCTGCTACAGAGCGTAGTACCAATGAAACATTAATTCCATTTGTTCAGCGTGGATGGGTAGAAGAGGAGGAGATGGAGAGTCTTGCCTGTTGGTACTCTGGCACACATGGCTGACTTCATGTTAGGCTGCCTTTCCAGCGACCCGCGCATTATATGCATTTTAGATAACACGGATTACTGGGTGTTCACCCTTCTCGACCCCCGCTACAAAGAGAACTTCTCATCTCTCATTCCTGTGGTGGAGAGGATGACTAAAACGGTGCAATAGCAGAAGGTACTTGTTGAGAGATTGCTCCAAAATTTTCCATCTGACAACACTGGCGACAGAGTCCGTACTTCCTTAGGCAACCGAGGAAGGGAGACAAGGGGAACACACGGCAGTTCCAACAAAGGAAGGGCAAACACTCTCCAAGGCATGGGACACTTTCATGACACCCCGCCAGCAACTTCACCGTGAAGCACGGCCAAGGAGGGAAAGGTTTTGGAAGATGGTAAAGTAATACATAGCAGACCGTGTCAGCGTCCTAAATGATCCCTCAGTGCCTTACAACTACTGGGTGTCCAAGCTGGACACGTGGCACGAACTTGCGCTCTACGCCTTGGAGGTTCTGGCCTGCCCTGCCGCCGGCGTTTTGTCTGAGCGAGTATTTAGTGCTGTTGGTGGCATTACAAAAGATAAGCGTATCCGCTTGTCCACTGGCAATGAACAAGGCCAGGATTTCCCCTGACTTCTTAACTCCACCAGAGGACAGCTGAGCTGATGATGAACATAAAGGCAATTTCATTCTATCATTTATAATGTACTCAATCTACTTTAGTGTATTCCCATGCACCTTTTCCACCACAAAAAAAGAATATATGGTTAAATCTTGTTTTCTCATCCTTCTCCTCATCCAGATTGTATATATTCACTCCACTCAGCAGCAGGCCCTCGCCCCTAATGTTTTAGAGCGTCAGCTCACCAGCAGGCCCTTGCATATAATGTTTTACACGGTCAGCTCACCAGCAGGCCCTCGCCCCTAATGTTTTAGAGCAGGAATGGCCAAAACTACAACTCCCAGCATACCCAGACTGTCTGCAACTATCAGCCTATAGCAGGGCATGGTGGGAATTGTAGTTTTACAACAGCTGGAGAGCTGCAGGTTGGCCATCCCTGTTTTAAAGGTTCAGCTCAGCAGCAGGCCCTCGCATATAATGTTTTCCAGTGCAAAAAGATAGTTGCATTGGGCTCAGATTGGAATAAAAATCATTAAAGGTGTATTCCAGTTGGTACACTTTATCCCCTTTCCACAGGATAGGGGATAAATATCAAGAACGGTGGCCCAATACCCCTTGCAGCTCCCCTGAAAAGTTAGCTGACCGCTGTGCTCGGCTATCTTTGGAATGCCCATAGATATGAATAAAGCAGCTGCTCACATGTCCGCTCCAGACTTTTCAGGGGAGCTGCAGGGGGTACAGGGCCCTCGTTCTTGTGATCAGTGGGGGCCCCAGTGGTAGAACCCCCACTGATCTTAAAGCTATCTCCTATCTTGTGGATAGGAGATAATTTGCACCATCCGCAATACCCCTTTAAAGAACTAATACGCACCTCACTGACCCCCAGCTGTTCCATTGCTGCTCTCTACTTCCTTCTTCCATCTCAACACACAGGAAATGCAGCTGAGCCAATTGGTGATTGAGGTGGGTCACCACTGTGGCCAGTGATTGGAAGAGAGGGTATTTCATTGTGTCCAGGCTAGAGATAGAAGTAAAGATCGGGGGTGGGGGGACTCGGGCAGCATCAGAATGGTGGGGGATTGGTGAGGTGGGTATCTGTTCTTTAATGTCTGATCCCTCTGCCATCATTTTATTTTGCACTGGATAACTCCTTTAAATGGAAAACTGCTTCTAGAAGTTTGAAAGGGAAATTATTTTCAGCTATAATTTCTAGTTAGTCCTGCTTTAGAAGTAGGATAAGAATGATATGCAGCGTGTCACCGGTAGCAGATGGTCTATTTGAATATCTATAATTCTCCTGTACATATTAGCTGAAGGGTAGGAGGGAATCGGTAAACTTAAGAGTCTAACTAGAAAAATATGATGGTCGAAGCCTTTATTTTACGCACTTATATAGCGCGGACATATTCTGCAGTGTTTTACAGACATCACTCGCTGTCCCCTGGAGCTCACAGTCTAAGTTCCCTATTAGTATGTCTTTGGTGCTGGATACCGATGCTCTGAAAGATTCCACAAGTAACTGAAGCATGGCCATGCGACTTTAACTCTACAATTGAATTTAGTGAGACGATCCTTCAGCAATTTGAAAAGTAAAGACAAGAAGCGACCTGAATCCTTGAACTTGCACTCCAACTCTCGCGAGAACTGTCTACAGAGTGGGACATAGAGGCAGTTCAGGCAACTGCAAGAAAGTCTTACCGGAACACAGGTACTAATCCGCCCGGAAAACACACACTTGAGCGCACACCAGCCAGTGTGAAGACCACATATCATCAGGTGGGGTGAGTGCTCAGTGAGCAACTATTTATCTGCATAATACCAATATATTGCGGTTACAAAAAACTGCCACTTGTGACTTTTTGGATGCAACGCTATATTAAAGCGTACAGGTTGCCAGCAATTTAGCATCAACACCAGATGTATCAATATGGACATCAACTGGTTTATTTTTTGCGACAGGAATCCTTTTTTGCACCTTATTCCTAGCAAGTTTTATATAGTGTTTTAGTGTTTTATACATTTTAGTGTTGCATTTTATTGTTTTTTCGTAACCTACCCTGTATTATCAACATTAAATAGTGTGCCTGCTCCATGGTGGTTTGAGTGCTTACCTAATAAGATTAAGTTCCCTATCAGTATGTCTTTGGAGTGTGGGAGGAAACCCACGCAAACAGTGGGAGAACATCCAATTCCAGTTGTCCTTAGTCTGATTCGAACCTGCTCCAAGTCACCAGTGCTAATGACTGAGCTACTAAGCTTCTTTTATGTTGAAATTGGAGATGAGCGAATTTTTCAAAAATTCGATTCAGCCTGTTTGCCGAATAATTTTTTTAAAAAATTGGGTTCAATCCAAGTTTATTTGCGTCAAATTTCGTTAAAAAACAACGATTTTGTGGTGAAAGCCACTTCGCCACGGTGTTTTGGAGGGGGCTGTTTGCTCGCCTCCTGCCCCTGGATTACGGCCCTTTAAGATACTGGTTTGGCCAGGAAAAGCCATGCTTGCAAGTGATAAAAAATAGACTTTTACTAACTTTTAAACCCCTGAACCTATTCATGTGAATTTTGGATAGGTTTGTCCCCAAGTTATACTGGTTAAATTGATATAAGTTATATGTATGTACGATGTAAACTCACAAAGTTGTAACAATTTATAAGAAGTGTAACTTTTCAGCTTAGGAGATAATTGAGTAGATACAGAAATTGACTCAATTATCTCCTAGACAGAGGGGAGGAATATGCTGGGTGTGTTTCTATTGTCCCATTGTTTCCGATTGGCTGCTGTACTTGCATTATATGTGTTGTAAAATGTTGATTGGTTAATGTATAGGTCCAGGGGGTATTCCTCTGGACTGACAAGGGAAAATAAAAGAGGCTGTATGCCCCAGGACAGCGTGTTCTGCTTAACCCTCAAGCGAAGTGCCGCCTTGTTTTTTTTTTTTGGGGGGGGGGGGGGGGGAATAGGAGTGTATGCTGTTACAGTGCGACTGCCAGGAGTGTACTGTTCATAGGGTTTTTCCTGTTCGGCTGTATACAGCCTTTATGTGTTTTCCCTTTGGGAGTATGAAGTATTCACGTGCTTGCAGTTCGGGAAATTGGTGCTTGCAGTAACTGCCTGTCAATCTGAAAGGAGGATATCGTCTGAACAGAGTTGTGTGCTGAACGGTCCATTACAATTGGTGGCAAGCGACGGGATCATTCTCATGGCCCAGAAGGACAGCTACAAGGCAACACCAGTTCCTGGATTACAAATTGAGGGCAACGCTAGTACCCGTACAGCCCCCGTATCTACAAAGTAACCAAAATCAGCAGAGCAAGCATGGAGCCCTGCTACACTCAGGAGGAGTTTGATAGAGAGGTTAATGGGTTGCTGTCTCTCTTGGGACCCAACCCCGTGGAAAACCTCATACAGCGGCAGTGTGTACCCTTAGGAGAGGAGACAGTTGGTCCTTCTCCACAGCAGCCAAGTGAGCCACAGGGAGCTGAAGGTGCTGTCCTTCCTCCCCAGCGGCAGTGTGTCCTGCAGGGAGCAGAGATATGGAGTTTGTCTCTCTCCCCAGCAGCCAAGTGAGTCCCAGGGAGCGGAAGGTACCGTCCTTGCTCCCCAGCGGCAGTGTGAGTTACAGGAAGCGGAAGGTGCCGTCCTTTCTCCCCAGCACCAGTGTGTATTCATGGGAGAAGAGACAGTCGGTTCTCTCCCCCAACAGGAAACAGAAGTACCGGAGGTCGCGGACCTCATAGACTGGTCCTGGGAGGACTCCCAGCAGGCAGGGGGAGATGGGACCGAAGTCTCTCTACTGGCCCTACAGGGATGCTGTGCAGTCGGCCCAGATCTCCAGCGGCAGTGTGAGTACCAGGAGGAGGAGGTAAGCGATCCCTACCCTCCACAGCTAACCCCTACCGAGGTACTGAGGTCAGTAGAGGAGCCGTTAGCTTCCTCTGACCCCCTCCCAGCAGAAGAGCTGGCATCTGGGCAGAGCGCCGCTGGCATCTGCCTTAACTTTCCCTTTGTCACCAGGCAGGACTATACCCCGGTTGCTCCAGTGGAAGAGCTGGCAACTGGGAAGAGCACAGTTGGCCTCTTCCCTCCTTTGTCCCCTTGTCCCAGGCTTGTCTATCTGCAGGTCCCCCCAGCTGAAGCATGAGCTGCCACTGGCTGACATCAAAGTTACACAGGGGAGTACTCTTTGCATAAATGTCATGTAATTGTCGATAAAAGCCTTTGAAACGTATTAAGTGCGTGCAATTATATTTCACTACATCACAGAAACAACTGAAACAAAGATCTAAAAGCAGTTTAGCAGCAAACTTTGTGAAAACTAATATTTGTGTCATTCTCAAAACTTTTGGCCATGACTGTACTTAGTGCAGGGAGAGATGTCAGCAGGAGCTAAGGACAGTGCTAGAAAAAAATTCATCAAGAAATCGTTTATGGCCTTTCTCTGTTCGTACAGTCGGTCCAACATATGGAGGGTGGAATTCCAATGGGTGGAAACGTTGCATATCAGCCTATGTTGGGGGATGCCATTCTGCCGCTGCAGTGTAAGGAGGGTGTGCTTTGGGGTATATGAGTGGCTGAAGTGCATGCAAAGTTTCCTGGCCATTTTTTGGATGTCTTGAAGATGGGTGGAAGACTTCAGGAACCGCTTGAAAACCAGATTGAACATGTGGGCTCAGCCCTCCTTTGACTCAGCGCCGACATCATGTTCTTCCCATTGTCGGTCACCATGGTTCTGACTTTAAGTAATCACGGAGAAAGACAGGATTCGATTTCTTGATGGACACGTAGCAGTTCCTCCCCTGTGTGACACCGCCGTGCCCTGCACATGTGGTATGCTGGAGTGGCACTGTGAATTGTCCCTGCAGTAGAGGCTGAGGACACGGTGGAGGATGAGGAGGCAGAGGCGGACATTGTCGCAGGACCAAAGGCGTGAGAACGTTGAGGCGGAAGCGGCGTCACTTGGCCAAGTTGCTGGTGTGGCTGTGCAGAAACCGCAAACCCAGTGGGCTGTAAAGGACATGTATTGTCCCTGACCGTAGTTACAGCTCCACACATCTGCGCTGCCATGCACTTTGGCAGACGACGGGCTCAAGGACTGGCCCACCTTCTGTTCTAGAAGTGTGTGCAGGGCTGGTACTGCCTTTTTGAGAAAGAAATGACGCCCTGGGACTCTCCACCTCAGCACAAGCCATCAGTTCTCTGAAAGGTGCAGAGTCCACCACTTGGAAAGGGATGGACTGCAGCACCAGCAAATTGGACAGGAGCATGTTCAGCTTCTGCGCCGTTGGATGAGTGCACGCATACTGTTGTCTCTTGGCAATCGCTTCGATGATCGATTGCTGACAGAATGACTGACACGGAGTAGGAGAGCGAGGAGCAGGAGCATCAGAATCAGCAGATGATAGGAAGGACAGACAGCTCCCTTTGGCTGAGGTGGTGGAGCCTTGACTGCTTGAAATCGGGTGCTTGCCACTGGCTGATGCAGCGGTTGCTGCTGCAGGCTGGACCACCACATCGGAGCCTCGGTTTTCCCAGGCCTCTTTATGGTAACGCTGAATATGTTGACGCAGGGCCGTGGTGCCAACATTGATACCATGGCTACGCTTCACCTTCTGCTCACAGATTCTACATATGGTCATGTTCACCTCCTCCTGCAGCCTAATAAAAAACTGCCACACTGCCAAGTAGGTGATTTTACCCCCAACACTACACACTGACTGACTGCTACCGCCGCTGCCTCCGTGGACCGATGCACTGCTACTTCCTGAGCAGGTAGGTTCCTGCGAATCGGGTGGTCTACCCCAGGCACGTTTGGCTCCAGACCTCCCACTGCTGCCAACTGCTGACTCCCGGCCACACTAGTGACTTGCTGGCTCTGCCGCTGTCTCACGGGCAAGCTGCCGCCCTCTGCTCCCGATGATGAAGCCCCTTCGTAATCTGGCTCCCAAGTGCCATCAGCTACATCAGGCATCCTCAAACTGCGGCCCTCCAGCTGTTGCAAAACTACAACTCCCAGCATGCCCGAACAGCCTACATGTATCAGCCTAATGCAGGGCATTGTGGGAGTTGTAGTTTTACAACAGCTGGAGGGCCGCAGTTTGAGAATGCCTGAGCTACATCATCATCATCGAGTACTGTCTGCACGTCACTGATGTCCTCCTCAA
This sequence comes from Bufo gargarizans, assembly GCF_014858855.1. Classification (NCBI taxonomy): domain Eukaryota; kingdom Metazoa; phylum Chordata; class Amphibia; order Anura; family Bufonidae; genus Bufo; species Bufo gargarizans. The sequence goes on from NC_058084.1 coordinate 425,832,811, forward strand.
CCGTCTCTAGTCAGGAGCCTGACCGCTCACAACACCAGCTCTCACACCACTCTCCTCATCACTACTTGACCACCTAGTGGAGTAAGTGGCGGATGTCTCCTCCACATATTGGCTGGCCAGTAGCTGCTGACTGTCCTCTAGAAGCTTGTCCTCGCTGTATAGTGGGATGAGCCCACAGTATACAATACTTATCTGGCTGAGGGAACAGAAAAGGACAGAGGCAGGTTGAGGACAGGCGAGGGCACAGGGCCTACTCCCGAGCCATGCCAACTAAGGGTTCTGTCTGACGAACCCACTGACTCTTGGCTGGGGGTGTCTGATGTCACTTGTGATGAAGTCGAAGATTGAGTCAACCATTTTTAGAACCGCTGGGTTGCTGGTCACAACACGACCGCTAGCTGACACTGGAAGGTCTGGCCCCTTGAAGTGATCCCTGCTGCCAAGGTCCCTTACTCTGCTGCGACCTCTGCCTGCACCAGAAACATTTAGGCCTCTGCCACTACCCTGTGCAGGGCCTGGCACTTTTATGTATTACATACTGTTAGATAAAATAAATAAAAAGGAAATTAAGCCCTTGGCTACCAGAGTTTATTTCTTTTTCATTTTTGAGTTTTCATTTTTCTTCCCTATTTTCTGTGAGCCATAACTTTTTTTTATATTTCCGGTCACATAGCTGTATGAGAGCTTATTTTTTGAGGGACAAGTTGTACTTTCTAATGCCACTATTAATTATGGCATAAAATGTAGTGGGAAGCAAGAAAAAAATTCCAAATTGGGTAGAATGGAAAAAAAAAATGCAATCCCTCCACTGTTTAACAGGTTTTGTTCCCATGGCATTTCGTTTACTGCAATTCTATAGGTCAGTACCATTACAATAATACCATAATACCCCATATGTATAGGTTTTTCATGTCTAAATAGTGTAAAAATACATTTAAACTTTGATAAAAAAAAAATGTTTTACATCACCATATTCTGACCCCATATCGTTTTTATACTTGTCTACTGAGCTTTTTAGGGGCTCATTTTTTGTGCAACAATCTGTACTTTTTATTGATACCATTTTAGAGTGTGCGTGACTTTTTGATCATATTTAAATACATTTTTGGGGGTAAGAGAAGCAATGAAAAAAATTTCTATTTTAATAGTATGGGCTTTTTAAGTCGCGGTGATACCCATGATGTTTATATTTATTGTTATTTTTATTTTTTTTATTTATACCGAAAGAGTGATTTAAACTTTTTTATATTTTTTAATTTTTTTATATATTTTTTTAACTTTTTTTGTGATCATTTTGTGGCACATATATGAGCTTATTAATTATGTTTTTAAATTTTTTATTTTGTTCTTTCAAGGATTTTAAAATTGCCATTGAAAGTCAATTTTGCTCATTTTTTACCTTGGCATGCCATCTGGTGGCCAAAATAGAAATTGCAGCATGAACACTTTCAGCCTCATCAGCAAGGCTGAAGGTGTTCAGCACAAGTATCGATGCCCCATTTGGCCACACCGGCCATTGGTAGGAAGCCCGTGAGCGTGGTTTTTGCGCATTTAGATGCCATGACCTCACTTGGTCACAGTATCTAAAGCATTTGATTACCGTGATCAGCATTACTGACGGTCATGGTAAATAGCCGCAGGTCTCTGCTGAGAAAATTACAGACTTTTTGGGGGGTGTTTTAAACCCTTTCGCTACCAGTGCCATACATGTACGGCACTGGAGCGATGTGCGGGCGTCATGCTGGTCATGACGCCCGCACATCGCTCCAGTGCCGTACATGTATGGCACTGGTAGCGAAAGGGTTTAAAACACCCCCCAAAAAGTCTGTAATTTTCTCAATTCTTTACACAACGGCTGATGAGCCCTTTTTTCCCCCACTAATACACACCAAAAATGGCTTTAAAACGTATAACTGCACCGCTGAACGGCAAATATATATTTTTATTTTTCCACTAATACATGCTACAAAAGGCTTTAGAAGTTACTTTTATTCAACCAGTATGTACAAGAGGCATTATTGTGGAAAAAAAACTTTTCTCCATTTTTATTTACATTTGAGCAAACCTGCTGGTTGAATAAAAGTAACTAAATCAAAATTTGCCAGGGGTATGAATAAATATGGGCAGCACTGTAACTGCACTGATTAACGGCAAATATATTTTTTCTTTTTCCACTAATACACACCACAAAAGGCTTTAGAACATATAACTGCACCACTGAACAGTAAATATATTTTTTCTTTTTCCACTAATACACGCCACAAAAGGCTTTAGAACATATAACTGCACTGCTGAACAGCAATTATATTTTTTCTTTTTCCACTAATACACGCCACAAAAGGCTTTAGAACATATACAGTAACTGCACCCCTGAACGGCAAATATATATTTTGTCCAAAATCCCAAAACAATACCGCACTTGCCGGATCTGGCAATAATTTCCATAGAGATGGCTTTAAAACATATAAATGCACTGCTGAACGGAAAATATATTTTTTCTTTTTCCACTAATACACGCCACAAAAGGCTTTAGAATATATACAGTAATTGCACCGCTGAACGGCAAATATATTTTACTTTTGCCACTAATACATGACAAAAAAGGGCTGTAATTTTAGCACTTCACCACACAATGTCTAATAGGCCCTTTTTTCCCACTAATACAAGCAAAAATATGCTTTAGAACATTTAACTGCACCGCACAAGGGCAAATAAGACGTAGAAATATTTCCTTGTAATAAACCCTGTTAATGGCTGTAACACCCTAAAAACAAGAATGGTTTGCTGGAATTACAGAGCTGTATAATGGCAATTTGGGTGCCCATTCAGCGCAGCAAGGTGTAATAGGATTGTTCCTATTACCTAGGCTGTAACCTCCCTTCCTGAACCCTGTTTAACATAAACGCTGTGGAATGATTCCTCCCTATCCTTTCCCTACACCTTGAATAATCTTTCCCTGCACTTGTAAATCTTTTTTTTTTTTTTTTAGCACAATGAATTTTTTTCTAGCACTGTCCTTAGCTCCTGCTGACATCTCTCCCTGCACTAAGTACAGTCATGGCCAAAAGTTTTGAGAATGACACAAATATTAGTTTTCACAAAGTTTGCTGCTAAACTGCTTTTAGATCTTTGTTTCAGTTGTTTCTGTGATGTAGTGAAATATAATTACATGCACTTAATACGTTTCAAAGGCTTTTATCGACAATTACATGACATTTATGCAAAGAGTCAGTATTTGCAGTGTTGGCGCTCCTTTTTCAGGACCTCTGCAATTCGACTGGGCATGCTCTCAATCAACTTCTGGGCCAATTCCTGACTGATAGCAACCCATTCTTTCATAATCACTTCTTGGAGTTTGTCAGAATTAGTGGGTTTTTGTTTGTCCACCCGCCTCTTGAGGATTGACCACAAGTTCTCAATGGGATTAAGATCTGGGGAGTTTCCAGGCCATGGACCCAAAATGTCAACGTTTTGGTCCCCGAGCCACTTAGTTATCACTTTTGCCTTATGGCACGGTGCTCCATCGTGCTGGAAAATGCATTGTTCTTCACCAAACTGTTGTTGGATTGTTGGAAGAAGTTGCTGTTGGAGGGTGTTTTGGTACCAATCTTTATTCAAGGCTGTGTTTTTGGGCAACCCCACACATGAATGGTCTCAGGATGCTTTACTGTTGGCATGACACAGGACTGATGGTAGCGCTCACCTTTTCTTCTCTGGACAAGCCTTTTTCCTGATGCCCCAAACAATCGGAAAGAGGCTTCATCAGAGAATATGACTTTGCCCCAGTCCTCAGCAGTCCATTCACCATATTTTCTGCAGAAGATCAATCTGTCCCTGACGTTTCTTTTTGGAGAGAAGTGGCTTCTTTGCTGCCCTTCTTGACACCAGGCCATCTTCCAAAAGTCTTCGCCTCACTGTGCGTGCAGATGCGCTCACACCTGCCTGCTGCCATTCCTGAGCAAGCTCTGCACTGGTGGCACTCTGATCCCGCAGCTGAATCCTCTTTAGGAGATGATCCTGGCGCTTGCTGGACTTTCTTGGACGCCCTGAAGCCTTCTTAACAAGAATTGAACCTCTTTCCTTGAAGTTCTTGATGAGCCTATAAATTGTTGATTGAGGTGCAATCTTAGTAGCCACAATATCCTTGCCTGTGAAGCCATTTTTATGCAACGCAATGATGGCTGCACGCGTTTCTTTCCATGGTAAACAATGGAAGAACAATGATTTCAAGCATCACCCTCCTTTTAACAGGTCAAGTCTGCCATTTTAACCCAATCAGCCTGACATAATGATCTCCAGCCTTGTGCTCGTCAACATTCTCACCTGAGTTAAGACGATTACTGAAATGATCTCAGCAGGTCCTTTAATGACAGCAATGAAATGCAGTGGAAAGGTTTTTTGGGGATTAAGTTAGTTTTCATGGCAAAGAAGGACTATGCAATTCATCTGATCTCTCTTCATAACATTCTGGAGTGTATGCAAATTGCTATTATAAAAACTTAAGCAGCAACTTTTCCAATTTCCAATATTTATGTAATTCTCAAAACTTTTGGCCACGACTGTACATTGGAAAATGGTAGAATCCAAGATGGCTGAGGCTATTTATAGTGCTGTGACATCACAGGGCTGGCTCTCTGGCTGCTGATTTGGCTGCATGTATGGCATTATGGGTGATCCCGCCTTCCCAGAGTTTCTTGCTCCATGTCCTCACACGTGCAGCAGCCATTTTAGGAAAAAATTATATTCGTTACCACGAATCGCGAGGAAATTCGGCTTCGGTGCGAATCTAATCTCGGATCGAATTCCACTTCGTCAGCTTTGATTCGTTCATCTCTAGTTAAATTATACTCAATGAATCTTGTACTGGAAAGAACTGTGATGTCACACACCTTGCCCAATGAATGGTACAAACAACAAGGTATAATGTTGATACAGCCAGTTTTGTATTGGGGGCAGGCTGTGTCAGTAGATGAAGAGAGGTCCATTCTGCCCTTAGTTTCTTGTTTCGGGGGACGGCCCTGCACCAGGTGAAATCAACTTGCAACTGTATATAGTTCTGATGGTATAGCCATGCAGCATGACTGATCTACAAAGAGAAGGAAAGTCTAATGACAACATTAAAAATATAAATCTGCAAATGGCCACATACATGCAGGGGTTTGGTTAGTTGACAAAAAGAGCCACTGCATGAGTCACGGACAGAGAGCCTGCAGCTTCAGCCCCCTCTCTCCCTCCCCTCTTCTGTTTTTAGTTACACAATTAGTGAAGAAGAGCTTTTACTGACTGCAATGTTTTGGGGGGGTACTATTTCTCCTTATGGAGAGCACCTTAATCGGTGTGAGAAGTCTTGTAGGCCATAAATGCTCCTCTGGAATTCTGGGAAGATAGGGATGCAAATGAGCTATTAACAAGCTCTGCCTCTAATGCCACCAGATGTAAGGCAGCTATCCTAGAAGTCAATGTTCAACCCTTTATATATGCCTTGAAACATGACTCCGATATTAAATAAGCCATTAGAGGCGATGCTTGTTAAGAGCTCGTTTGCATCCCTTTCTTCCCAGATTTTCAGAGGAGCATGTATGGCCTATAAGTCTCCTCACGCAGATTAATGGGCTCTCCCCAAGCCGAGATAGTACCCCCCAAATCCTGACTTAGGCCTCTCACCCAGTTAAGCCAGTACTCTGTGCTCTGCACTGATTAAGGGCAATCACCCTGAAACAGCTGTCTGCAGATGAGGTGCTGGCTTATTTAATATCTGCGTTATGCCTCAAGGCCTGTTTAAAGGGTTGAACATTGACTTATAGGACAGCTCCTTTACATCTGGTGGCATCAGCAGGCAGAACTGGTTAAGAGCTCATTTCCATCCCTTTCTTTGCAGAGGTTTCTGAACATTTACAGGGCGTCTGTAGATTGCTGGAAAGGGAGGAAGAAAAAAATAAAAAGCCTGGTCACCAGCTGACTCTCACTCGTAAGTCTCTGATGTTTCCATGTGTTGTCACTAATCCTAACAAGGATAGAAAGTGATTAGCTATCGCAGACGTCCCTAGTCCTAATGCTCTCAGAAGTATAACTCATCCTGTTGAAGACATTTGCAGATAAATTTAAAGGGATCATCCACATTTACTTACCTTCTTGAATGGGTTATGCCATTATTGATGTAGAAAAATAAAAATAATACCTTTCTAACAAAGCTATAACCAGCCCTGTACGAGAGTTGCTGTCACCTCTCCTGACATGCCTGTTTTAGTAACTAAATGAATTCCCTATTGAATAACAGTTCTGGAGCATCTATTTTTATGTTGTGCAATTCCTCTATTATTCCTCATGCTCCAGAAATGTTATTACATGCAGGGCTGGTGCAAGGATTTTTGCCAACACAAGCGAAGCTACATTTTGGCGCCCCCCCCCCCCCCTCTGTCACATCAAGCCCCCCCCCCCCCGTGTCACATTTCTCTTCCCAAGTCAGATTTCACCCCCCTCAATGTCACATTTCTTTCCCTCCACGCCATGTCACATTTCTCCCCCCTCCATCCATGTCACTTCATCCCCCCATGTCATATTTCTCCCCTCAATGTCACATTTCTCTCCCCTCCATCCATGTCGCATTACCCCCACATGTGACATTACCACCCCATGTCACATCACCCCCATGTCAGATTTCTCCCCCTCAATGTCACATATCTCCCCCCCTCCATCCATGTCACGTTTCTCCCCCTCATTGTCACAATTCTCCCTCCTCCATCCATGTCACATTTCTCCCCCTCCTTTTTAAATAATCCCCTCTGTCACATCACCCCTCCATGTCAGATTTCTCCCTCCATGTCAGATTTATCCCCCCCATGTCACATCACCCGCCATGTCAAATTTCTCCCCCTCCATCTCAAATCACCCCCTGTCACATCAGCCCTCCATGTCACATTTCTCCCCCTCCATCATGTCCATTTCACCACACACCCCATGTCACATTTCTCCCCCTCCATCCATGTCACATTTCTCCCCCTCCATCCATGTCACATTTCTCCCCCTCCATCCATGTCACATTTCTCCCCCTCCATCCATGTCTCATTTCTCCCCCTCCATCCATGTCTCATTTCTCCCCCTCCATCCATGTCTCATTTCTCCCCCTCCATCCATGTCTCATTTCTCCCCCTCCATCCATGTCTCATTTCTCCCCCTCCATCCATGTCTCATTTCTCCCCCTCCATCCATGTCACATTTCTCCCCCTCCATCCATGTCACATTTCTCCCCCTCCATCCATGTCACATTTCTCCCCCTCCATCCATGTCACATTTCTCCCCCTCCATCCATGTCACATTTCTCCCCCTCCATCCATGTCCATTTCACCACACGCCCCCATGTCACATTTCTCCCCGTGGGCCGCACAGACAGACTACAGACATTTGTCCAATTGTCTTGTGTCGTCCCCCCTCCCATCATGTCACCCCCCCTTCATTAATGTTCTGTTATGTAAAAACATTATGTGCTCCGCTCTGCGCTCATCACCTACCAGTTCCACCTACGGCAGTTGGCAGTCTGTCTGGTCTGGGACCTGGCTGTCAGTCACAGACTCAGTCACCAACAGCTCCGCTCCAGACCTCCGCTCCAGTCACTGGTGCCCCTTGCCAGTCACCCACCCCCGACCCCGTGACTGTGTTGCATGCCGCTCAGTGAGTGAGGGCCGGGGCCGCATGGCATACACGCAGGCTGGGGCGGACGGCCAGAGGCGCAACTTCGCAAGTTATTTATCTTTAAAAAAAGTTTTATTTTTCCGCCCGGCGCCCCCCCCTTCTCTGCGCCCTCAGGCAGCCGCTTGGTCTGCCTTATTATAGCGCCGGCCCTGATTACGCGGGTAAAGCAAGTAGTTAAACAAACATGTCAGTAGAGGACAGGCAGTTTACAAGGCCCTAGGCTTCTATTGAAACTGATAGTCAGCCTCCAATTTCGTCACGAGCAGGGGGATGGCCTGTCAGAGGGAGCCCACTCCCTCTTACTAATTTTTCAGCTGCTGTCGTTTGTATTGACCATGCCATCTTAGGGTTAAACTCTAGATTCTGAGTTATCTCCTATTCTAATCACTGTGGGCGGGTGTCAAATGCCAATATGAAGTGGCTGCTTGGACATGTGCCATGCCCCTCCATTTATGCTCTAAAGGACTTCAGAAAATAGCTGAGCCCTATACTCGCCAATCTCCGGCATGACCGTAGATGGAGCAGCATAGTGCATGGTCAACCAGCCACTTTTTTCATTTTGGGGTATGGGGCTCCTAGTCTTGTGACTGGAGATGGTCATAGTGCTTGGACACCCTGATCTAATAGGTATCCCCTATCCACAGGAATATGTTCTTATAATCAGAATACCCCTTTAATCACGGTAGATTTTTTCATAATAATGGTGCTAGGTGTGCTTGGATTTTCTAATCTATTCTGTTCAAATCTTTTGCAGAATCTGTTCCAGAAAATCCTTTAATTTGTGCTTTGTATAATTTGCTGTTGATTAAACAATTTAGTTTGGTGAAAATGGTTGCTAATGCTTAAATAAATGAGCCATAACACAGAATTACTAGTACCTGTAGCTTCAAGTAGTTTAATTAAACACCGGCGCTTGTGGATAAAGTGAGGAACTTTTCATTATGCTGGGGAAGACAATTTCCATAATATCCACCAGAGGGCACACTTCTTACATGTCTGGTATTAAAACACTGAGCCTCTCCAGCGACCTGTGATAACTCCAGCAACCTAATCACCTACCAGCAATATACATTGTACAGATGCTCTGCAGACAAGGGCCCTGCGTGATTCCTAATGTCTGTTCGATAACATGTAAGCGGTTATGTCTCTTTCTATCCATGTCTCGAAATTCCTGGTGGATTATTCCAACTAATAATAAAATATTTTCTTACCAGTGAACAGATTTATACTTAATTTTTTTTTAAACGCAGAAGATTTGCTGTTGCAGATTTACGTGCAGCAAATTTGCAGTATTGAAAAGGGGCAACACAGAGAATGCGTTTTCAGCAATTGTCATCTGACCGCTGCGGAAAAATTCAGCAATGGAAATTGTCCTGTGGTGCAGAATTTAAATGTGCAGCATGTCTGTGCATGCTGCAGAATTTCATTGCGGACTTTACCTTTTGCAATGCAATGAGTGACATCTGTGTCAGATCAGCAAAATTTCCGCAATGAAATTGCAACAAAAATTGCATCACTTGGTGTGTCCCTTTTATTGCCGATTTCAAACAGAAAATCTACAGCATGCCTTCAGGGTGCCTTCACAGCAGAGGAAATGTAGTGTTTCCTTAAAGTGTAGGAACTCCTTAAACTCCTTCATAACTTTTTTTGGTTCCAAAACATCTAAAAAGACACAAAATCAATGTCTGTAGTGGTATTAAAGGGGTTTTCCTAGTTATTTTTGTATTCTCCCCACAGCTGTCTGTGGATGGATGACTGGCTTAGGTCTTCCCCGTCACATCCTTAAAGCTTGTTAAAAAGCAGGATCTTGACATAGGGGCCACTTAATATGGTGGATTTGGTGATCTCTGTAATGGGGACACCCCTTTGCTTGGTTTTCCTTCCTTTGAGTGATATCTGGCTTTCACTGTGTTGAAGACCCATAACTGGGGCTCCACAGTTATTTTGCATATTAGCAGAGCAGAGATTGTTTTTATTGCAAGTAAACAAAGGGCCAGAAGAGAACCAGGGAAATGAGGAAATAGATATTTTCTTTTTGCCTAAAAACTTACTTAGCTTAGTTATATATAGCTGACCATTAGATTTACAGTGCTATATCTTTTTTTTTTCCTTAACTCAGACAACCCCTTTAAGTTAGTTTAACACTAGCATTAAAACCATCCGGCAGAGGAACAGGCTGCTGGAGTTCATCGTATCCGGCATTGCCGGAAATGGCAGGCTATGCCATTATATAATATTATAGGTTATAGTTACTAGTTTTCTGGAGAAGGGTAGTTGATCCAGTGAGTTATTCTGATTGCCCTATTTTTTTTTCAGGATTTTCTTCCTCTTAAAGGGAGTTTAACTAAGTGGGAAGTTGGAGAACGTGCGTGCGATTACGTCAAAGGACGCACCATAGTTGTTTGAGTGGCTCACTCAGCCTTCCGCTTCTGCACCCTCCTCATCCTCTGTGTCTGCACCCTCCTCACTCTCTGCTGTGTGCACCCCAAAGACACCACCACCACCATCACCACCATAGCCTCTCCACTCTAGTCAGAAGAATTATTTTCCCATCCATTACAAGACCTTACCGATGCGCAGCCATTCTTGGTATCTGATGAGGAAGAGGAGGTAGCAACGGCCACCACCCAGCGGTCTGACGACAGTACCCAGATCAGCCCAAGAAGGGAGGTCCCCGCTGTTGCTGCCTACTCCAAGATCTCTAATGTCAGTGGTGGTGAAGGTGACGATGATGACGTGTCGATGGACGTCATGTGGGTTCCCACAAGAGAAGAAGAGGAGGGGAGTTCAGAGTGAGAGACGAAGCAGCAGATAGGGAGGAGAAGGAGGAGAAGCATTCAGAACTCGCAGTGCACAGGAGGCAAAAAGCAGAATGCAAATGTATCTGGAGCGAGCCATCCACCATGCACGGTCACATCTTGCACTCCCAGGATGCCGGCACATGGCTCTGCAGTGTGGGCTTTTTTTAACGTGTCAGCTGCTGACAATAGTGTTTCTATCTGCAGCCTGTGCTGTCAACGCATAAGTCGTGGTAAGCCCAACACTCACCTAGGGACGACTGCCTTAAGAAGGCACCTGGCCTCCCATCACTGAGCCCAGTGGGAACAACACCATCAGAACCCACAAAGTCACATTCCTGGTGCTCCACGTCCTGCCTCTCTCCTCTCTCCTCCTATTTTTCCTCCACTCCACCTTCCACCATGCTGTCGTCGTGTTCATCTGGCAGAAGGCAGGCTTCTGTGGCCCAAATGTTCGAGAGTAAAAAGTTGATGGCGCCGGATAACCCTCTTGCCCAACGGCTAATTGCTGGGTTGTCGGAACTGCTAACCCACCAACTACTGCCATATAAACTGGTGGACTAGGAGGCCTTTAGAAAATTTGTGGCCATTGGCACACCACAATGGAAAGTCCCTGGAAGGAAATATTTCTCCCAGAAGGGCATCCCAGAGCCACGTTCAGCTGCAAGTGAATATACAGTTGTGTTCAAAATAATAGCAGTGTGTTTAAAAAAAAAAGTGAATAAAGCTCAAAATCCTTCTAATAGCTTTTATTTCCATACACACAAATGCATTGGGAACACTACACATTCTATTCCAAATCAAAGCATGAAGAAAAATATATCAAATTTGTGTTGTTCTTCTAATTTTTTTTAAGAAAAGTGAATATTAGACTGTTCAAAAAATAGCAGTTTGTAGTCTTCTTTACAAACTTATTCACTCTATAAACTGAAAAATGTTGATGATTTTGCTTTCCTTTGAATCACTTAACTAATATTTAGTTGTATAACCACTGTTTCTGAGAAATGCATCTGTGGACAGGTATTCCAGCCCAGAATGATTGGACTACATTCCACAGTTCTTCTCTATTTCTTGGTTTTGCCTCAGAAACTACATTTTTGATGTCACCACACAAGTTTTCTATTGGATTAAGATCCGGGGATTGGGCTGGCCACTCCATAACGTCAATCTTTTTGGTCTGGAACAGAGATGTTGCGCATTTACTGGTGTGTTTGGGGTCGTTGTCTTGTTGGAACACCCATTTCAAGGGCATTTCCTCTTCAGCATAAGGCAGCATGTCCTCTTCAAGTATTCTGATGTATTCAAACTGATCTATGATCCCTGGTATGCGATAAATAGGCCCAACACCGTAGTATGAGAAGCATCCCCATATCATGATGCTTGCGCCACCATGCTTCACTGTCTTCACAATGTACTGTGGCTTGAATTCAGTGTTTGGGGTCATCTGACAAACTGTCTCCGGCCACTAGACCCAAAAAGAACAATCTTACTTTCATCAGTCCATAAAATGTCTCTTTAGGCCAGTCAATGTGCTTTATGGCAAATTGTAACCTTTTCAGCACATGTCTTTTTTTCAAAAGTGGGGCTTTGCGGGGGCTTTTTGCAAATAGCTTGGCTTTACATAGGTGTCTTCTATTTGTAACAGTACTTTACAGGTAACTTTAGACCTTCTTTGATTTTCCTGGAGCTGATTGTTGGCTGAGTCCTTGCTATTTTGGCTATTCTTCTATCCATTCGAATGGTAGTTTTCCGCTTTCTTCCGCGTCTTTCAGGTTTTAGTTGCCATTTTAAAGCATTTGTGATCATTTTAGCTGAGCAGCCTATCATTTCCTGCACTTCTTTATGTTTTCTCCTCTCTATTCAACTTTTTAAACAAGGTACGCTGTTCTTCTGAACAATGTCTGGAATGACCAATTTTCCTCAGAATTTCTGAGAGAAATTCACTGTAACCAGCATGTACAACATTTGCTGCCTTCCTTCCTTAAATAAGGGCAATAATTGCCACCTGTTTTTAAAAGAATGAATGACTTCACTTATTGAACTCCACACTGCTCATGCCCCTTTCAATAAGTGATTGACAGAGAATCAGCAACATGCATGTCATGACTGTTGGGTTTCTATTACTCTACTACACCTGCTAGTAAATTATTTGCCATGTAGAAATATCATTTCTACCAAAAACTGTGATTGATCAGGTTAGTGATGTCTGACTGCTATTATTTTGAACATAACTGTATCTTTGGCACACAGTGTCGGTTCCATGATTCATCTGACCACAGACACGTGGTTTAGCAAACACGGGCAAGGAAGGTACATAACTTTTACTGCCCACTGGGTGAACCTTCTGACGGCCGTCAAGCATATAACCCGTTGCACCCGTGTGGATTTGGTGTTACCGCCACGGATTGCATGCAGGCCTGCCTCTTCTTCTCTTTCTCCTACTCCATCCTCCATCTCCTCCTCGGCTGACTCCTCCTTTTCCACTGCTACCGCCTCTTTCGCTGCACCCCCCAAGCTCCCTAGAACTTATTCGACATGCCAGGTGAGACATTGCCATGCTGTGCTGCGGCTGTTGTGCCTGGAAGCCAAGAGCCACACCAGTCCTGCACTGCTTTCAACTCTACGGTCACAGGCCGATCAGTGGCTAACCCCGCTCAATTTTACAGTTGGTAAAGTGGTGTGCGACAACAGTGCTAATCTGCTGAGCATGCTGAAACAGGGCAAAATGACACACGCGCCGTGCTTGGCACACGTCCTGAACTTAGTCGTGCAGCGATTCGTTGCCAAATACCCCGGGGTCCAGGACGTCTTGTGGTAGGCCAGGAAAATCTCTGGTCATTTTAGAAGATCTTACACGGCCATGGCTCGCCTTGCTGATGTTCAGCGGCGACACCACCTTCCCGTCAGACATCTGATTTGTGACAGCCTGACCCCCCCCCCCCCCCCCCCAGAATTTTTTCGTATTTTGGTGCCTCACAACCTGGAATTAGCATAGATTGTTTGAGGATTTGCATCAATTAATTTACAGAACATGCCCATGTCCATTTTTTTTTTTAATTGTGAAGCAGACAACAAATAGGACAAAATAACAGAAAAAGTCAATGTGCATAACTATTAACCCCCCTAAAGTCAATACTTTGTAGAGCCACCTTTTGTGGCAATCGCACATCCAAGTCACTTTGGATAAGTCTCTTTGAGCTTGCCACATCTTACCACTGGGATTTTGCCCATTCTTCCTTGCAAAACTGCTCCAGCTCCTTCAAGTTGGATGGTTTGTGCTTGTGAACAGCAATCTTTAAGTCTGACCACAGATTTTCTATTGGATTGAAATCTGGGCGGTGACTAGCTCATTCCAACACATTTATATGTTTCCCCTTAAACCACGCAAGTGTTGCTTTAGCAGTGTGTTTGGGTCATTGTCCTGCTGGAAGGTGAACCTCCACCCTAGCCTCAAATCATGCACAGAATGGTGCAGGTTTTGCTCAAGAATATCCCTGTATTTAGCACCATCCATGTTTCCTTCAACTCTGACCAGTTTCCCAGTCCCGGCTGCTGAAAAACATCCGCATAGCATGATGCTGCCACCACCATGTTTCTCTGTGGGGATGGTGTTCTTTGGGTGATGTGATGTGTTGGGTTTGCACCAGACATAGCCTTTTCTTTGATGGCCAAAAAGTTCAATTTTAGTCTCATCGGACCAGAGCACCTTCCTCCATACATTTTGGGAGTCTCCCACATACCTTTTTGCAAACTCACAACATGTCCTTTTTGTTTTTAGCTGAAAGTAATGGCCACTCTGCCATAAAGCCCAACTCTATGGAGCGTACGGCTTATTGTCCTCCTATATACAGATACTCCAGTCTCTGCTGTGGAACTCTGCAGCTCATCCAGGGTTACCTTAGGTCTCTGTGCTGCCTCTCTGATTAATGCCCTCCTTGCCCAGTCCGTGAGTTTTGATGGGCAAGCCGTCTCTTGGCAGGTTTGCTGTTGTGCCATGTTATTTCCATTTAGTTATGATAGATTTAATAGTGCTCCGGGGGATCATCAAAGATGTGGATATTTTTTTTTATAACCTAACCCTGACTTGTACTTCTGAACATCATTGTCCCTTACTTGCTTGGAGAGTTCCTTGGTGTGGCGAAACCAACCTCGCCACTGGGTTTTGGAGGGGCCTGACTACTAGCCTCTTACCCCAGGATTATGGCCCATACTATCTTTGAAGGCGAAGACAGACCGGCCGCACAGCTTAAATCTGTGGAACTGTTTTGGGCAGGAAAGCCATGCTTGCGGCCGGCCAAATGTGACTTCCATGGAATTCGGGAACCCCTGCTCGGATCTGGGTGCTTTTTGGATATGCTATTCACCCAGATCAGAGCTATCCATGGATGTATACATTATGGGGATATGTGGGGTTTTGGGGGGGTTTCTGTGTTTTGGGGAAAAATGTGTGGTTTCTGTCTGTGAGTGATTAAGTTAGCCCATTACGTTTGGTAATTGTATTTTGTTGATTGCGTCACAGACAATGCCAGTGTGTTAGTTAATTGCGTCAAAGACAATGCTCATTGTATTTTGTTGATTGTGTTACAGACAGAGGGAAGGGGGTTTTGTGTACAATTGCTGGGAAGGTGTCAATACTGTAAATGCATGTGATTGGCTGTTTTTTACAAAACCCTGTGGGTGGTAACCTTGGAAGATGTGTATAAATCAATGCTGTGTGTTCAAATAAAGAGTTCCTGTTTTACCCTTTGCCAAGTTGAGGCTGGTGTTTGGGAAACTGATCGACACTGGGGGATTGCTATACGCTGAAGATTTGCTATACTCCCCTGGCAAAACTACTAGCTCTTGTAAGACCTGTTCCTGCTCTCTGGATGTAGGAGAGGTTCACCCACTGGAGCCTTGTCGTAGGTCCAGGGTGGGTAGGAGACGGTGAGACCTCAACCAAGCTTCGGCGGTTCGTGAGGTCTGCAGTGCGTACCGTGTCAAGTAGAGTGCTTGGAGTCCTCGGAAAGCAGTAGGAGCATCTATCGACGGAGGTACCCGGTCGGGGTGCCAGGAGATCCGTTACACTTGGTCTTCATGGCAGTGTTTGGTTAGTGATACCTCTTGCTTAGGTGTTATAGCCTTTGGGACCTTTCAAAAAAGGTGTGTATATGTAATGACAGATCATGTGACACTTAGATTGCACACAGGTGGACATCATTTCACTAATTATGTGACTTCTGAAGGTAATTGGTTGCACCAGAGCTTTTTATGGGCTTCCTAACAATGGGGGTGAATACATGCCAATGTTCTGTTTTCTATTTCTAAACAATAGTTTTATTTATATATTTTTCTCATTTCACTTCACCAACTTGGACTATTTATTGTGTTCTGATCCATCACATAAAATTCAGATTAACAAAACATAGAACTTAAGGCTGTAATGTAACAAAATACGGAAAAAGTTGTTGTGAATACTTTTGCAAGGCACTGTATATGCTTGATATGCTGCTCCAGCAGCAACGTGCCGATAACGACTACCTGTACGAACTCTGCAGCAGGACAGGTTCTGGAGAGCTTGGTTTCTTTTCACCGTGCCAGTGGCTGCTCATGCGCGACGCATGCAGACTTCTGCGGCCATTTGATAAGATCACCAAACTGGTCAGTCGCAGCCAGGGCACCATCAGTGACATCGTACCTTACACCTTCTTTCTGGAGCGTGCATTGCGTTGTGTCATTGATCAAGCCATCGAGGAGCAGGAGCTGGAAGATGAGGAAGTCACAATGCTGAATGAATTCCCAGGGGGGGGCTACTCCATCTGAGACAAGTCAGCAGGAGTCTGAAGAGGAGTCATAAGAGGATGGTGGATGGTAGGAGGAGCAAGAAGAGCATGCTTTGAGGGGGACTTTAAACTTTTCGGGGATCCCCGGTGTTGTCCGTGTTTGGGAGGAGGAGACAGAGGACGACATTCTCCTGGGCGATGAGCAGGAGCAAGGGCGCTGCCACCGCTTCCAATTTAGTGTAAATGGGGACCTTCATGCTCCAGTGTTTAAAGAGGGACCCTCGTATAAAACGCATAAAGAGCAAGGGCCACTAGTGTTGGGTGTGAATAGTTCGAATCACAAATTTTAATCACGAATATCCCTACTTTGAGAATTTGCAAAGATTTAGAATATAGTGCTATATATTCGTATTTGTGAATATTCATGATTTTTTTTTATCTGAACCCATGATCCCTCCCTGCTTCTTGCTTGTGGGCCAATGAGAAGGCTGCAATGTCTTTGTCTGAGCTTAGCAACATCCCTAGCAACCAGTAGGAAAGTTGCCTACCCCTTACTATATAAGAACCTCCCCAGCAGCCATTTTCTGCACGTATTGTGCCAAAATATACACATCATTAATTGCCGATTTGCGCAATCGCGAGTATACTGGAGCAGCTCTATCTGTGTATAAAGCTATTGTAAAGTTCTGCCGTGCCAACCATTTTCTCCAGTCTCAGGAAACTTCTAGCAGCTTGAAAAATTTAGCAAAAGTGACCCACGCCTGTATTGCGCTTGCAATACGCGCATATTACATTGTCGATTTTCGCAATCAAGAAAATATTGGCAAATTATTGAATATGCAAATTTATGATGAATATTCGCGAAATATAGAAAATTCGAATATTGCCCTGCTGCTCATCACTATATGCCACGATGTTCCACTCCTCCACTGATTCACCCCAGAGCACGGCCTCTGTGCACAATGCTCGTTAATCAGTTATGGTTTAAGGTTAGTTACCAAAAATAATTATTTCAGAGTCCAAATTGGTGGCATTCATACTAGTACGGTTTATTTCTTTATTCTCATATTATTTCTTTGGTTTTATTAATTATATAGAAAGTGTAATGTCTTGATGAGTTGCTGCAATAGATACCGCATCCTGAATATTCTGTAATCATCTGCAGCTATTTATTAATACATTTTTAAGCTTTTTTCTCATGGAATTATGAACTAATTAGTAATTATGGATTAATCATGAAAATTGATGATATACCATATACAATATTTTTGGAACATTTTTGTATTGTTTTTGAATAAAATAAATTATTGTTTACATGTAATCCAGAAGGAGGAGTGCCTATCATTATATATAAATATAATTTTCTCTGGAGCCTGTCACCATGACGACACATCAGTCTGCATTGGAGCTGTACGCAATTTTTTTTTAATTAAGTAGGTTGTCCATGGGGCAAACTTAGAAAGGACATAGTGGAATAAAAAGATATATAAGATATACTCATTCTCACTGATTCCCTGCCACATGCGTCCCTCTGCTTACCGGGTCTGCTCTCGTCAAGCAGGAGATGTCAATTTCCATGCAAGATGATCTTCCTAATTTCACCTCCCACGCCTTTATTAAATACATGTACCCATTAGTGTTTGTGTGGTTGGGGGCGTCGTATATTAACTTTTCTAATTTTGTCACACTTTTATGTCTTGAGGTGACATCATCATTCTAGAGCATTTCTCCCATGAACGTTCTTCTACTGTTCAGTCTTAGTGATAGTCTTTTCCATCTAAAAAAAAAAGAACTAAGACTTCGTTCTGGAATGTATAAATGTGTTTCTTGGATCCCCGCAAATATTAAACACATTCCACTCACTCACACTTGTGTGAAAGCCAGAAAAAGTTTAAGTTAGGATAAAATCTGTAAGATTACCAAGGGGTCAGGGAGACGTCTTGGAACATAAACCGGCTGGCTAGTTCTCACATCAGACAAAACTGCTCGAATTAGAATATAAAACAATAAATGGGAATGTTTGGGATTAGTTTATATATCAGGCATGTGTGTAGTTCTATCTGCATTGAATCTAGGACCATACCAGAAAATCGCTGGTGTCTCTCTTTGCCCACCCTACTGTAGGTCTTCTCTCTCTTTCAGCTGCAGGACTGCCTAAAAATTGGGGAAGCCTCTGTTCTGCACCGGCTTTCCAGATTGTCAACCCATTCAAATGAATGGGTCCGCATCCATGATGCGGGGTGCACTCGGGTGTCCGCATATTGCGGATCCGCTGTCTGTGGGACGCTATATGGGCATGGCCGAACAACGGCCATGTGCATGAGCCCTTTATGGTAAGGCTTTCTATAAAATGACTGCAATAAGCATGTTGTCCCTTAATGTGTAGCAAAAACTTCAAGTGCATTTGTTTAGACTGTTGTGTTATTATGGTATTCATAATAATGAGTTTTGTAATATAATAATAATTTTATTTATAGTTTTTATTGTTTTAGTAGCCAAACAGGTCCCCAAAGTTCGAGCCTTCTGGAAGCGATAATCATTGCAGCGCATACAGAATACACCACAGCCATGTATGCGATGTACAGATTCTGACTTCTGCAATATGCGCTGTAGTGTGTCCTCTGCTCAACCCTCTGCGGTAGAACATCAGGGCCAGCCTTTAGCAGAGCAGAGCAAGAACAGGCAGCAGCAGCGATGTGCTATGCAGAGCTCCTGCCTGTCCTTGCTGCGCTGAAGCCTGGCATATCTCATCAGTGCAGCATAACCTACACCAATGTACTTTGGCTGAGGCTTGAGCAGAGGACACAGGCAGGAGCAGTTATGTGCGCTCCTGCCAACACAGCGCTTACTGCAGCACATATTGCAGAAGTCAGAATCTGTACACCGCATAATGGTTTCTGATTCTGTATGCACTGCAATGAATTGCTCTTCAGGAAGGCCCATACTTCGGAGGCCTGTTTTGCTACTAAAACATCCCATTCTATAAATAAAATTGCAAAACTCATTATTATGGTATCTGTAACAGTTTTTAAAAAAAATTGACTAGAAGATTTAGGTACTACATGGACTTATTATTGACCGAAATATTATTGGCCCTGTAAACATGTCAGGGATGAGTTGACTATGATCATTTGTTTGTTGGCAGATGATATATTTCATGCGGGCCTAAAATGTCGGCAGCATATCTCCCAGTTTAAACATGGGATGTACTGAAGACAATCCGCAAACTATATAAGGATTTAATTTGTCCCCATACAATTTGCATTGAGCTCTGTAAAAAAAAAAAAAAGAATAGCCTTTAAATGTATATTGAATCTGCTCTATATGCTGCCTCTCTCTGTGCCTGCAGGCCTCAAGTGAATTCAGGGAGCGCACACTGCAGCTATATATTGCACTCATGGAGGCCTGCTGGCATATAGTGATGAGCGGCAGGGGTCATATATTCGAATTCGCTATATTTCGCGAATATTTTTTAGAATATTCGTCAATTCGAAAATTCACGATTTTTTTTTACTCTAAAAATCGGCAAGGTAATGATTATGTAATATGCAAATTTTCAACTTACAACTATTAGAGAAAGAAGATTATAGCACTATATTAGCTAAATTGCTCTATATTCGATTTTTTTTCGAATTTTCGCTATATTGCTATAACTTAGTTTTTTCGAATATTTGGAATATTCTAAATCAAGAATATATAGCAATATAGCGAATATTCGAAAAAACTAATATAGAGCAAAATTCGCAAACACTACTACTCCTAAAGTCAAGTATATTGCAGCCTTCTTATTGGCCCACAAGCTAGAAGCAGGAAGGGATCATGTGTACTGATTAAAGAAAAAAAATCTTCAAAATATTCGCGAATTTTCAAAATACCTATATTTGCGATAAAAATTCGAAATTCGAATATTCGTGATCAACACTACTGGCATATAGAATTCATTTCAGGCCAGTTGGCACAGAAAGAGGTATCATGCAGAGTAGGTTCCCATCTAGAAAGATGTCACCTCGCTGTGGTATATTGGCACAAGTTATTTTAATCAAAATATATTTGCTAAGTTCCCTTATATTCATTTTATGTAGTATGTAATGTTTGCATGGTGCTGTTGCATTGTGTTTGCTTTAATTGTTGGATGATGACTATTCTTCTCAACTTCTTCATACACATGCATACACAGCTTAGAAAAGGAAAGGGTGTTCCAAAGCAGTGCCTGGAAGTTTTGATTTTGGCATCAGGTCCAAGTCATCTATATAGGCCCCTGATCCCAGTGCATTACAACCCATCGACCTCTACTTATCACACTTGTGTGTTACATGAACTGTTTTAGACATACTGGGGCAACTTTACTAATCCTGTAGATAGAGTAAACTTAGACAAGCTGTCTAGACTTGCACCATATTTATTCCAGTGGCTCAAGCTGGATGATAAATCTGGTGCAAGGATAGACACGTGTATCTAAATTTCTACTACAGTTTGAAACAGAACTTTCCAAGAGGCCACATTCCTTTCCCATGTCACCTTGTTGGGCTAGGCTAAGATAAAATCTCTAAACTTAGATGCACCAAATTGCACCACATTTTGACACAACTGACGCCAAAGTCTAGGTGCACTCAGAGCAGAGCTGGTGTCCAGAAAGTTAAGGCAACCAAACACCTTGTAATAACAACAAGGACAGGGGAACTCTGCGATCTTCCTAAGCCCTCAAACTGATGTTAAAATTGAGAGTTTAGCAAACATGTTCTACTAGGAGGACATTTCTGAGCCCGAGCACCGCGCCAAGCTTTCTTAAGTAGCTCGGGTCCTAACACTCACCTACCTGAGCCGTATGGGTAATACCAGGGGCCAGTGGGCGAATTACAGGAGTGTGAGGACCGACTCACAGACAACTCGCCAGTTAACTCCAGCATCTACCATGCTAGCAATGGGATGAGGGAGGAGTCTGCGAGTCCCACTCAAGACTGGCTGGTATGGCCCAGGCTTCACAGGTGCACCTAAATGTAGCCTGTGGATGGAAAACAGGCACATTTAAATTGCAGTTTATACACCTCCATATACAAGCAAACTAACAAGAATAGCGTGGTGTTAAACAGGCAGGAAGTGCTCAAACCCATATGCAGTTGTGCATATATATACAGGGGAGCAAATCCTGCACTTGTGGCCTAATGGCAATCCCCAGCAAAAATGCATACAGTGGAGGATGCTGCAGCGGACCACAAGTACCACAATAGACATCCTACACAAGATAGCAATTATGTAGATGTGATAACCAATATAACAATCTTTTTTTTTTTTTTTTCAGTTATATAAGAAACATATACAAAATCAGAAAAATCCAAGGATCCGTAATACATAAATCAGTAATATAATAACATTTTACCCCAAAATACCCACCCCCAACACACATCTGACCCTAGTTCAACCAATGTTTCCATATTTTATAAAAAAAAATCTGCTCTCACTATATCTCTCTCAGACACCCGTTCCAATTTAATCAAATTAGCGACTGATTCTTGCCACTGTCCCACTGTAGGGGGATCTCGATTTACCCATTTCCGAAGTATGAGAAGTCTAGCTTGAAATAATACTTTACCTAAAACTAATCGTATCTCTTTATTTAGTTTAAGATGTTCTGTAGCCCCTAATATACAAACTACTGGGTCTTCAAAAACTTGAACACCCAGAAATACTAATACAATCTCTGAAATTTCTTTCCAATACCTAAAAAGTTTAGGGCATCTCCAAAAACAATGTATAAGATCCGCCTTCTCTCCCCTACATTTTGGGCACAACGCCCAAGAAGATCGATGTAGCCTATGAACTACAGTATAAAGAACTGAGAGATCTTATGTGAGGCCCTTTCCGACACCATAGTATAACTTCTAAGGACATCATTCCATTTTTCTTCTGTAAAAGACGGAAGCTCTTTTTTCCATTTTCCTCTGGCAAGAATTGTAAACCGTTTTTTTTTTTCCTTCCATCAAAATCCCATATCTTTTTGCCGTTGTTCCTCTTTTTTCTCCTCCATTAGTAAATTTATCTACTCTATCTGATTGTTCCTTTCTATATTTATCTAAACTCGCCGATGTCCTCATAGCATTTTTGAGCTGAAAATATTTATAGATATCCTTTTGGGGGATCCCAAACTCCCTTACCAAGGTGCCAAAATCCTTCAGTTTATCTTCCTCAAATACTTGACCTAGATATTTCATCCCCTTTTTATCCCAGTCTATATAAGACCTAATCTTTTGCAATTCCTTTAAATTAATATTTTTCCAAATAGGTGTATACTGCAAATAACCTTTAATATTTAATATTTTTTTAACTTCCACCCATATATATTCCATTGAATTCAATATTCGATTTTCTGTGGTATTTTTCCCCAGTGTTCCTGACTCCAAAACCTCTAAGTGATTCATTTCCCCTCTGCACCCCATTTTAATTAATTCCTCCCTTCCCACTAAACCCTTTAAACTTCCCTTTATCTGACTATATTGTGTTATTAAATATTTTTAAAAAAACAATTAGGAACTGCTAATCCACCCTCTCTTACTGGGAGCTGAAGCACTTCTCTCTTTAACCTAGGAATGGCACCTTTCCAAATAAAATCCCCCATTAAGCTGTCTACTAACCTGAAAATTTTCTTCGGCAACCTCATTGGGGCATTTTGTAAAACATACAGTATTTTTGGGAGAAAAATAATTTTTATTAAATTCACCCGACTCTGAATTGACAACCGTAATCTTTTCCAAATATGTATTTTAGTTCTAAGTTCTTTTATAAACGGGAGTACATTTAACTTTTCGTATTCTTCTATATTTCTAGAGATTTGTATACCTAAATATTTAGAACTCTCGTGTTTCTCAAGCACATGCACCCTTGAGCCATTCTGTAGTTGCCCCTTCCCTAATAACATCATATGGGATTTCCCCCAATTAAAAAAACTAAACGTATCTATTATAGTGATGAGCGGCAGTAGTCGAATTTGCGATATTTCGTGAATATTTTGTAGAATATTCGGCGAATATTCGCAAATTCGAATATTCGTTATATTCAACAATTTTTTTAACTCGAAAAATGCACAAGGTAATGATCGCGTAATATGCGAATTTTTATCGAGAATTTTTCAATTGCCAAGCAAAAACATGATTCCTCCCTGCTTCTTGCTTGTGGGCCAATGAGTCATAGCACTATATCGAATATATTAGTTTTTTCGAATATTCGTAATATTCTAAAACAAGAATATATAGCAATACAGCCAATATTAGAAAAAAACTAATGTAGAGCAATTTAGCTAATATAGTGCTATAATCATTTTTTTTTTTAATAGTTGTAATTTTTTTCCAATCTAAACTTCAGATGAGAAAAAAATTACAACTATTAGACAAAGAAGATTATAGCACTATCTTAGCTAAATTGCTCTATATTTGTTTTTTTTCTGAATATTTGCTATATTGCTATATATTCTTGTTTTAGAATATTACGAATATTCGAAAAAACGAATATATGAATTTTTTCGAATTTTCGTAATATTCTAAAACAAGAATATATAGCAATATAGCAAATATTCGAAAAAAACAAATATAGAACAATTTAGCTAATATAGTGCTATAATCTTTTTTTCAATATATATATTTGATATAGTGCTATATATTAGTTATTTAGAATATTCATAATTTTTCCCATTTAAAGTCATGATTCCTCCCTGCTTCTTGCTCGTGGGCCAATGAGTCATTGGCCCACAAGCAAGAAGCAGGGAGGAATCATGTTTTTACTCAGCAATTGAAAAATTAGCGATAAAAATTTGCATTATGAAAATTCGTAATAAAAAAATCTTGAATATTCGAAATTATGAATATATATCACTATATTCAAAATATTCGCAAATTTTCTAATTACCTATATTCGCGATAAAATACATTTATTCGAATATTCCTGATCAACACTAATCTATTATATCTATTACTCTATTAAACTCATTCCCAGTGTTGTGCTTAGATAATAAAATATCATCAGCATACATAGATCATTTTTCATTTCCTTCCCCATATTGAAAACCTTTAAACTCCCTATTATTTCTTATTATACATGCCAAGGGTTCTATTGCGATAGCAAATAGTAATGGGGAGAGAGGGCTTCACTGCCTGGTGCCCCTGAAAAGGGCGAAAGGCAGGGACAAGCTCCCATCCACCATCACCCTAGACCTCGGATTGGAGTATATAAGTTGTATCCATTTTATGAATCCATCCTCTATACCAACCCTTTTCAAAACTGCCCATAGATACTCCCACTCGATACAATCAAATGCCTTTTGGGCATCCAGTGAGAGCATAGCTTTCTCACCAATTTCTGTTTTATTAGCTTCAATATTGAGGTACAGCCTACTTATATTTGAATATATTGTTCTTCCAGGTATAAAACCTGTCTGATCTTCATGAATTATACATTTTAATCACCTTAGAAAGCCTACCTGCCAAAACCTTTGCCAGAATTTTAACATCCGTATTTACCAGAGATATTGGTCTATATAAACCGGGGTCTAGTTGTTCTTTACCCATTTTTGGAATCAATGTAATAATTGCTTCTTTCATTAAATCTGGTAAATCGCCTATTTTTTGGGCCTCACACACTGTCGCTCTTAATTCTGGTATTAACACCTGCACAAAGGTCTTATATATTTCGAAAGGGAGTCCATCACACCCTGGTGTTTTTATAGGTTTCACCATACCCAAAACCTCTTCTATTTCTAAAATAGATATTTATTTTTCCAGGACTTCCTTTTGGGCCTTAGATCTCTGTCTCAGGACAATCTGATCTAGATATTGGTCCAGATCTTTTTTTTATATTGTACACTCGACTTAAAGTTCCTGAAAATAATCCACAAAAACATTTTTAATTCCTTCAGGTGAACTATTACATCCCTATTATCTCTAATCGCCCCTATGCATGATTTCCCTCTGATTTTTTACTATACCTGCTAAAATTGTCCTAATCTTTTCTCCCTCTGAGGCTAGCCAAAACCCCTGGAAGAACAATTCTTTCCTACTTCTCTCTATCTGATATATTTTTAGCTTTTCATGTTCCTCCTCCCATTTCTTCTTCTTATTTCTTCATATACTAATCTTGCTTCTTCAAATTTTTCTTCCAGTAAATTCCCTTTTTCTTTAGTCATTTTCTTCCAATAATTCACCTTTCTAAACAACGATCCTCTTAGATATGCCTTGGCGGTATCCCAGACTATCAATTTATTAGCAGAGTTGTTATTATCCTGGAATTTTTTTTTTTAGGATAATAACAACTCTGATAATAAATTTATAGTCTGGGATATAACAATATATAACAATCTAATAACAACAAGGACAGGTGCCCTCACACTGATGTTAAAATTGAGATTAGCAAACATGTCCTACCAGGACAAACACCGTGGGCAATGACAATAACAAATAGAAGGTATTTTCTGTATTAGGAGGTCTTTTTTTATTTTTTAGTAAGGGAAATGTAATAGGCTGATGGCAGACACATTCGGTAGTGGTTTTTCTCCTGGTAGTGGCTTATCTACTGCAGGAACTAAGGATCAAGTATGTTGAAATCTGGCAGATGTTGGGGTACTGTCAGGAGGCTGATTTCTATCTCATGTATGGCCAGCTAAAAAAATTAAGTTAACCAGATTCTTCATTTTACAACTTTGCCTATTTTCAGCAGGATAGTGTACTATCTTACAAGAGCTCTGTCATCGAAGAGAGGGACATAACATGTTGCTTCATTGGCCTGCACAGTCCCCAGATCTCAACCCAATTAGACATTTTTGAATTAATGGAGCAAGTGTTGGATACACTAGAAATGTTCAGTATTTATGCAGATGACCTACTCCTCTAAGTAAATTCACTTTCCATATAGCTCCCTGCGAACCTCTCGGAATTAAAGGAATTTGGTTTCTTAAGTGATTTTAAGGTCAATACAAATAAATCACAGATCCTTAACGTCTTCCTCCCATCTCATATATGCATAAGAGTTAAATGCTCATACCATGCAAGAGTAAATCTATTTTTATTCAGCAAATGTTATGTTATTCCTGCAAAACCCAGGACTCATTTCAGCAAGATATATACTAAAACTCCTCCCGAACCTACAAAAAATTTCAAATGCATGAAGTGGTCAGATAATTATTAAACTTTAAGATCATTTATGCCAACATAATTGAGAAGGCTAAACAATCTTTTATGAGCAGTTGACTCATTCGCTTTAACATTCCTGCATAGATATCAGATGACTTTTGAAATATCTATTTGTTCAGGTGTACCATTTACTACAATTTCCTTAATTTGCAAGGTATGGAAGCCTAAAACTCTAAACACCTTTTTCCTCACAAATGAGAGGTGAATCTTTCACAAACAAAAGCAAGTACTTCCTAAAACCTAAAGAAGAAAACCTAAAAATTTACTGATGTATTTTTCTCTAATATACTTTTATCTAAAATGTACTTAAAAAGTGCTAGGAGTGACTCATGAGGGTTCTCGTTTATTCTTTTTGGTTTCAACTTTTTGCTGTGTGAATTCTGGTGATATGACATCATCAAAAGTCACATTACTATTCTGGATTCATATAAAAAAAAGTAACTAACACTTTTGAAACACTTAATTGGGGCCAGGGGCCAGACAAGCTCTCCTTGACCCTTAGGTAGGACTTTAGAATGCCTCCTTACCCACTTTGGGTTCACACAGTCAGCAAGATTTAGTAATATGGTCTAATTTTTTTAGACAGTGAAAACATGCACCAGATTTATAATAATGGCATGTGCTAAATCATAAGTCTGGTGTACCTTTAGACTGTCTAGTTTATACCAAATATTAGTTACCTTACCTTCCCTAAGACGAAGACTCTGTCTTAACCCAAATCTCTAGTCAAGTTTCAAGGATATTCTAAGGCTTAAACAAGTACTTAGAGTAGCTACCTCCAGTTGTTGACAGTTCTCTTTCTGAAGGAAAGCTATTTTGCTTTCATTTCCCATGGAGCATGTGATACTCCATACCAACAAGGTCTCTTCACTAAGAATCAGGATCTCATCTCCCTTCCCGAGAATATACTGTCGTTTTATATAGACTTTTTGTTTTAATACATCAATTGTACACTACTTCTCTGGATAGCCGTTGTCTTTGCTCAGTTTGGGGCAACCAGCTCATTACATAGAACTAGGAGGCCTTTTTGAACTTATCCATAGCAACATGCTCTACCAAGGAAATTGCAGTTGTCCAATTTTTCCAGGGCCACCAGTTACATATATGGTGTTACGTACAGTAGTGTAGATCTTTTTGTATGTATTTTGTATTCCAAATCCAACATAAAATTCTTATTCTGAATATATTGAATATATAAAGTGAGGACAGTCTGTTATCAACTTTCCATGTCAGCAGCTCCCCATTCTCGATCATCTCCAGCAACGTTTAATACTTTAACACTCTCATTTAAATTCAACATGATCTACTTGTGCAGATGGGAACATTTAACTCACTCAGTCTTTGAAACAAATTGAATTTTACCATTGGGTGGATCAAAGCAATTGCACCACAAAAACATTAGGGGGGAAGTTTTCCTTGTAAAACAAACAGATAAGTTCTATGATTTCATATTATTGTAAGAGGCAATGGAATTGGGGAGGGCTATTGTGGACAATTCAAAACAAATTTTATTTATTCAGTTACAGAAGGTCTGCAGACCTTTTTTATGCAACATTTTCTATTCTAATCAGTGTTGTTCTTGGTAGGCTATGAATACTGTTTGTTACAGTTTAAGGCGTAGCTTCACTTTAGACCTACTTTCTCTAAATAAATAGAGATACCCTTAGAGGGAACCTATCATCAAATATGTTGTTTCTAAACCACTGTCGCAGTGTTATACTGGATGGTGCCAGCTTTCTAAAGTTCTGACTATGTGAAATGGACAGGGGCGGATTGGCCATACACCTTAAAGGGAAATTTCCCGGTGGGCCAATGCCCAGGGGGCCACCTGAGTCATCCTCACGGCCGGCCAGTGGAAGTTTTTGGGGATGTATTTTGTGCTGCTGGCAGTATTTTGTGATGCTGCATACACTATATATTTGTTCACACTGAATCTATTATACCGTGTAGATGAGAATCGTGCCTTAGCCAGCGTCTTGTACTGTCTTTGAAAGGGCGGCATCGGCGCAGTTAAACACTGGCTGTGGCCTATGCTACCTCATGAGTGCCTCCTGCTCTGCCTCCTATGTGCTCTGCCTCCAGGCTCCTTGAGCAGCGTTCTGCACTCTGCAGGCTAGTGCCAATGGCTCTGAGTCTGCACTTGCAACGCACGGGTGGTTAACGTCCTGTGTGACCCCTTTAAGGAATGGTGAAAGTATTTGTCATAACGCCAGTTGCATTTTAGCAATGATGGATGAAGTCTTCCTGAGTAGACGGTGGTGGTGGTACCCAGGTATGCCAGGAGTGGTGTAAGGGTAGCCTATGGTGTCCCTTTTGGTGTGGCTGTGCACATGTTACGGTGCTCCTACCTGGATATCCTGCGTGGTCATGCAAAGCAAATTAAGGGGGAGGTTGAAGGAGGGGTTGGAGAAAGAATTTGAGTCCAGACTTACAACGTTGAAAACAGCTTTACTTGAATAAACTTGCATCAGGAAACAATCTTCCAACTTTGTCTTGGTTACCAGCAGGCTTTGGCATAATTTCTGGCAGGCAAGCACATTCGGCTCTGCTACATCTTTACTCTCTTTAGCTCTGCTGTGCTATCAGAATTAAATAGAAACTTTTCCTTTCTGCTGTACTTAGCTCAGTAGTCTGACTGTCTTTATCTTTCGCTTTATCTTTATTCAGGGAACTTTCTCCTCCTCTTGGCTTCTGAGGCTTTCTGCTTTGGCCTCCCTGTCCAGCAGAGCTTAGGATGCTCTGGCTGGATGGACCACAACTTCTCCTTTGGAAGGGGTACTTTAGAGTTGCTTCTGCAAGACTCGTACAGGAAGGACGAGGACCTGCTCCTTCCCCATACAGGGGCTACTCTTAACTCCTCTACACTAATTAACTCCTTCCTCTTTACAGAGGGCTAGAATGGACAGGAGGTTCCACTCTAGGCAGACTAGCTCTGCCAAACATGCTGCCACCTGCTGGTGAACCAGGCACATTACATGTTAACATAACATTTACAGAGAACTAAGGTATGCACAAAGTTTAAACCTGAAATCAATACACATGATGACATAGGATCAAGCATAGGAGATAGTGGGGGCGTGAAAGGCGCGATAGTGGGGGCATGTAATGCCACTCTGGGGTGTTACACTCTCCTCCAGTCCAAAGTGCTGACTGCATCAGTGCAGCTGTACTTTGCGATTGAAATACATTCACAGCTTAGTTGGGCTGATACAGTAAACAGTATCAGTCTGATTTGATGTGCCGAATGTGGGAAGGCTTCTGTAAAGTTGAAAAATCCTCCATATACAATGTGTACTGCGGCAGCCTGCCCGTATGTACACTCGGTGCCTTCCTGTCCCTGACTGGCCATCAATCACAGTGCAGGACTTGGCTCCTCATCAGAAGGGTTCCCCCCCTCCAGTTGTCTGTGCTGAGAACTGCCCTGCCAGTGAGTGCTGCCGTTGGGGGGACAGGAGGAGGTTCGTGGATGGCAGCACAGCGTCTCTTTCATCTCCTGACCTAGGCGGCTGGGGGGTTGCCGGTAACAATGGGTTCCTAGGCAGGCAAATCTGGCAAAGAATGTGGGGCCTGGGGTCCTGTGCCAGATATTCAGGAGTGTTATTGCTCTGGAAAAAGCTTTGTGAAGGTGGGCAGAGCAAAGAGAAAAAAAGTCGAGTCACAGTGATGCCATTTTGTGACTGCTACAGACCACTTTGATCCTGCCTAATCATAGTAAATGGGCACTTTTGGATGTGAAGAGGAACTGGGAGTGAACAGCAATAAATAAAGGTATTGGGTGTGTGCTTTTTGCATGGATCTGCCACCATCGTTGGCAATCCTTCTCTAGACTTCCAATCTGCCCTTGAGGTAACAGAACGTGACGTCAAAGGAGAGCATGCAAAAGAGTCTGACAGCACATATTGCTGTTATATATTTATATGTGCGATATATCCACTGCTGGTATATATTTATGTGCCTTATTGCCCACAGGGATATTCATTACAAGTAGTAAAAAACTCTTTTAGATTTTGTTACATAGTCCTAAACTTTGGTTGAAGAGGACCTTTCCCCACTCCTGACATGTCTGTTTTAATAGCTTCATGCATTCCCCATGTAATAAAAATTCTAGAGCATCTATTTTTATGGCTCTATGTTGTGCCATTCCTTGATTATTTCAACTAGAATGATGAATGAATTGGTAGCAGTCTGCAGTAAGGGTACAGAGGGGAGGTAACCAGTTGTGGGTGTGTTCCTGCACAGACTCACTCTATCCAATCAGTGCTGCCATTTTCAGACTGTGCAGGTACACCCCCCCCCCCAACTTGTTACCACCCCTCTGTACCCTTATTGCAGACTGTTAGCAATTCATTCATAATATTAAAGGAAAGGCACAACATGGATCCATAAGACTAGATTCTCCAGAATTGTTTATACATGGGGAATGCACAAAGCTATTAAAACAGGTCTGTCATGAGTAGACACAGGTCTTCTTTAAGATTTACAAGTGTGGACAAAAAAGGAGCAGTTTCTCACTACTGGTCTTTGAGGGCTACTACTATTGTGATCTAGAAACAGTTTGCTATTTCGCTTTCCTACCTTTGATTTTTAATTAAAAGGGGGTGCCATTTCATTTTTCGCCTCAGGCAGAAAAAAAGCTAGAATCGGCCCTGTTCCTGAAGTACTATAAATAAGTGAAGTGTGAGGGTACTTCTAAGTTATAATGTATAATGTGGCACTTCTGAGGTATGAGACTAAATGAGGTATGAGGTAGTACTAATTATGAGTACAAAAGACTCAGGGACTGGGGGGACACATGGAAAGAAAAGGAAAATGACCTCCTTTTACCTCTAGACTCAATAGAGCTTATCTTGCAGTTCTTCTCAGTGCTGTCAGAAAGTGACGGACCTGTGAAGATGTCTTGACAGGTTCAGGCAGCTGCACCTTCCAAACCTCAGAACTACACTATTCCCTGTGCAGTTCCTTTACTAGTCATGTAGGATCTGTGACTGATAGCTTTCTGAAACTCCGTACTGCACTGATGATGCAAGGTCATCATCATCATCATCAGTGTGGTTACTTCTCAGGCAGCCCCCTGAGAAACTGGGGTGCTACCTGAAAGAGACTCTGGATTGGAGCCTGTATTAAATGTAATTAGGGGGTGGGGCTTTTCATTTACAGTAGGTGCCCCTGCCTCATGGGCCCTGTAGCAGCTTATGGTCTGCCTCCATGAGAGGTAAACCACTTCTCAGGGTGAAGATACAGTTGAAATAGGGACATGTTGTAGCCCTCCCAGGAACAAAGGGCAGCTGCCCAAATCCAAGACTGTTGGGAGGTATGGTAAACACTGATATTTAAGCTATTTTAGAGAAGATATTGGAGCTGTTATTATGATGAGTACCAATTACCTCTTCAAACCTTATGTGACAGTGATTTGGATTTCAGAATTGCGGCTTTTGGAAGGATTACTATAGAATATCTGTGTTCCTACACACAATATTGATTTAGACTTCTATTAAACCAATATGAGTTTGTTTTTCCCTGGACCTGTTTAGCATTATTCAGGAAAATCTGCTTAACTAGTGAAATTCAACCTTTTCAGAATCTAAATATACCTGTATGTCTTCCATTTCCTTTCATAAGTTCCTTGTATTGTTCAGTTACTATTTTGTGATTCAGACAGATAGGGCTTCCTTTTTTATAATTATTTTTACATTTTCTTTTCACAACCGCGGAAATGCTTTACTTTTCCCTCCTCCTCAAGGTGAATTAATTAAAATGACTTGTGATGTATATTTATATTCCGTAACTATGCTAAAAAGAATCTTAACCCCTTAAGGACATGGCCATATTTCACCTTAAGGACCAGGCCATTTTTTGCAAATCTGACCAGTGTTACTTTGTGTGAATAACTTTAAAACGCTTTTACTTATCCAGGCCATTCTGAGATAGTTTTTTCGTCACATATTGTACTTCATGACACTGGTAAAATGGAGTAAAAAAAAAAACATTTTTATTTATAAAAAAAAATACCAAATTTGCCAAGAATTTGCAAAAATGTGCAATATTTCCAAGTTTCAATTTCTCTACTTCTATAGTACATAGCAATACCTCCAAAATAGTTATTACTTTACATTCCCCATATGTCTACTTCATGTTTGGATCATTTTGGGAGTGCAATTTAACTTTTTGGGGATGTTACAAGGCTTAGAAGTTTAGAAGCAAATCTTGAAATCTTTCAGAAATTTTCTAAAACCCACCTTTTAAGGACCAGTTCAGATCTGAAGTCACTTTGTGAGGCTTACATAATAGAAACCACCCAAAAATGACCCTATTCTAGAAACTACACCCCTCGAGGTATTCAAAAACTGACAAACATTGTTAACCCTTTAGGTGTTCCACAAGAGTTATGGCAAATGGAGATAACATTTCGGAATTTAGATTTTTTGGGCAAATTTTCCATTTTAATCCATTTTTTCCTGTAACAAAGCAAGGGTTAACAGTCAAACAAAGCTCAATACTTTATTGCCCTGATTCAGTAGTTTTTAGAAACACCCCATTTGTGGTCGTAAACTACTGTACGGGCACACGGTAGGACGTAGAGGGAAAGGAGCGCAGTGTGGTTTTTGGAAGGCAGATTTTGCTGGACTGGTTTATTTACACCATTGTCCCATTTGAAGCCCCCCTGATGCACCCCTAGAGTAGAAACTCCATAAAAGTGACCCTATCTAAGAAACTACACC
This sequence comes from Bufo gargarizans, assembly GCF_014858855.1. Classification (NCBI taxonomy): domain Eukaryota; kingdom Metazoa; phylum Chordata; class Amphibia; order Anura; family Bufonidae; genus Bufo; species Bufo gargarizans. The sequence continues at coordinate 425,865,951 of NC_058084.1, forward strand.
CCTCAAGGTATTCAAAACTGATTCTACAAACTTTGTTAACCCTTTAGGTGCTCCACAAGGGTTATTGGCTAATGGAGATGAAATTTAAGAATTAAATTTTCTGGCAAATTTTCCATTTTAATCCATTTTGTCCAGTAACAAAGCAAGGGTTAACAGCCAAACAAAACTCAATATTTATTGCCCTCATTCTGTAGTTTGCAGAAACACCCGATATGTGGTCGTAAACTACTGTATGGGCACACGGCAGTCTGAGAACCATAGTTTTTTTTTCGATTGTCAGTGGCTAAATGGAATTAAAATTGGGGAAGGGGATTATATATTTAGTACTCCATGGAAGTGTGGTACTCCCTGAAGCAACCTTCAATGCAGAGGCCCGGATGATCGGGGAACGTGTCACACTGAGTAGTAGTGTCCTTCCATATCACCCTCCTGTGACACACTCTGCACTTTTTGGGGGACCGTCCCTTCTTTCCAGTATGGGGGAACCACACCTGGAAAGTGTTGGCCAGGGACGATCCGGGTGCCTCCAGTTCCCGAGGTACTCCAGGCTGCTCTTTCCCGGTTAGAAAAGATCAGGGCCTTGGGGACTGCCTCATAGAACTGGAGGAATTTCCCTGTGTTGCCAGCGCTCCGGGACAGCACAAAAGAGTTGTACAAGGCAACCTGTACCAAGTAAACCGCAACTTTTTTGTACCATGCCCGGGTTTTGCGCATGGCGTTATATGGCTTGAGGACTTGATCAGAGAGATCAACTCCTCCCATATGCCGATTTGTAGTTGACGATACAATCGAGCTTGAGGACCGTTGACGTGGTACCTCGCACAGGGACAGGGGTGATGCAGTTACTGTGAATTGTGGACAGTACAAGGACATCCCTCTTGTCCTTATATCTGACCAGCAACAGGTTTCCACTAGTAAGGGCACAGGTCTCACCCCTGGGGATAGGTACCTGGAGGGGGTGGGTAGCTTAGAGGGAACTTACTGGCAGGAAAATGAGTCTCCCCTTGAAAGCAATGAGAGACTCATCAACCGTGACAGGTACATAGGTCTCCAAAAATTTGGCCCCAAAGTGATCGATGACCGGCCTGATTTTGTATAGGCGGTCATAGGCAGGATCACCTCGGGGGAGACATGCTGCATTATCTGTATAATGCAGGCATTTCCGAATGGCCTCAAAACGTGTCATGGCTGTACTGTAAAGTGGGGTCTGGTAGAGGACGTCCCCACTCCAGTACAGCCTGACACTGTTTTTTTTTTCACTAGGCCCATGTGCAGCACGAGACCCCAAAACGTCCTCATCTCGGCTGCACTGACCGGCGTCCAGCCACCGGACCTAGCCAATAAGGAGTCTGGGTGTTGAGCAATGAACTGTTGGGCGAACAAGTTTGTTTGCTTCAACATAAGATTCACAAAGTGGTCACTGAAAAAAAGACTAAAATAGTCATATTCAGTGAACCCCACTGTGGGAATCTGGATTCCTGGTTGGCCAACAAAATCAGGAATCACAGGCTCAAAATCCTCTGGGGTACACCAGACAAGTTCACCCGTAGGGGGCTCAGGTGGACTGATCTGGTGAGCTGGAAAACTAGTACAAGCCCCCGAGCTGCTCATACTAGTGTGGTCCACAGGGTCCCTGGCATGGCAGTCCCCTGGTTCTGCCTGGTGGTGTCTCCGCCGCCTTGGGGGCTCATCATCATCGCTAGATGATGAGTAGGACGCGGATGACCAGAGGAAGGTGGGGTCATCCTCGTCCTCACTGGGGCTCTCGGAGTCGGAGGCAAGCAGGGAATATGCCTCCTCGGCCGAGAACGTCTGGCGGGCTATAGGGGAGTGTGTGTGTGCGGAAAACTTCATATGTGTGGGGGCACGGGTGTTCGTGTACTTATCCCTAAACCTTAAAAAAAAAAAAAAAAAAAAAGCACCAAAAATGTGAAAAAAATTAAATAAAAATTCAAACTCGCTGATCAGCGGTCCGAAGATGATCAGCGGTGGGGTGGGCGATGCGCTAACAGTGGCTGGACGCTAAGAGTGCCGGCCACAGTCAGCGAACGCACACACAAAAAAAGCTTGCGCCCCAAAAAATGTGTGTAGGGGGGGCAGGGGGGCAAGCTGCAGCACCCCTGGGGGGGTCTAGGGTCACACAACTGTGCTGTGGACCCCAGACACCTGATCAGACACCCACTAACCTTTCCCTGACTATCCCTACCTATCTAAGCTCTCCCTAATCTGTCCCTATGTACCTTATTAGTGCCAGTAAGTTTAAACCACCCGCCCACCCTGCAGCCAATCGGAAGCGATCCTAAGAGGTAATGTCACCATCACCTCTCAGGATCGCAGGATGGTGATTGGTGGTGTATTATCACACCACCGATCACCATCCTATTCCGGGTTATCGGGTCACCAGAGACCCGAATAACCCTGAATTGACCTGCGGTTTGCTACGATTGCCGATACGGGGGGGCAATAGCGGACAAGAATAGGACATGTTCTATTTTTGGGGGGATCGGAATTGCGGACCTGGAAGTGCTGGTCCGCATTTACGGATCCGGGCAGCACACCATGCGGCCCCATAGAAATGAATGGGTCCGCAATATCGTTCCACAGTGAATGGACCCTTAAATGTCTTATTTTGTAACCTCTCTTCTGTCTACTATGCACAGTTGCTCCCAGTGTTGTAATAACCTGTTTAACTGTTACTATTTTTCGCAGGTACTGTACCCTAAGATGCATCTTTTAAGTTAGGTCCAGAAATATTTGGACAGTGACGCAAGTTTTGTAATTTTAGCTTTTTACCAAAACATAGATACAGTTGTATAATCAATATGGACTTAAAGGGCAGACTTTCATCTTTAGGCCTCTTTCACACGACCGTATGGCTTTTTCAGTGTTTTGCGGTGAGTTTCTTTACGGATCCGTTGTTCCGTTTTTTTGTTTCCGTTGTGTTTCAGTTTTTCCATATGGCATATACAGTATACAGTAATTACATAGAAAAAATTGGTCTGGGCATAACATTTTCAATAGATGGTTCCGCAAAAACGGAACGGATGCATTTCCGTATGTGTTCCTTTTTGTTTGCAGACCCATTGACTTGAATGGAGCTACAGAACATGATTTGCGGGTAATAATAGGACATGTTCTATCTTTCCACGGAACGGAAATACGGAAACGGAATGCATACAGTTTTTTTTTTTTGTGGAACCATCAAAATGAATGGTTCCATATACGGACCATATACGGAACGCAAAAAACTTCCCGTAAATGGGGAAAAAAAAGAACGGTCGTATGAAAGAGGCCTTAATTAGAGGGTATTTACATCCTTATTGAAAGAAGGGTTTAGGAATTATAGCCCTTTAATATGTAGCTGCCTCTTTTTCAATGGACATGCATTTCACTTGCTTAAAGTGTAACTGTCATGTTTTTATTTAAAAAAAAGCATGTTACTCCTGCAGCAGCATTATGCATAAATCAATCTTTAGTTTCTTCACATACCACTGTTTTTCTTGAGATTTTCCCTTAGTTACAGCTGTTTTGAACCCTACAATATGAGGATCTTCTCAAGGTGGCTCCTCTGCCAGTTCTCTGAGGCCAAAACTGCATTCCCTCAGGTCACATATAAACTTGCTGTAGCCAGCAGCTTCCTGCCAGCCAATCAGATTAGATTACTGAGAGACACGCCTCCTCACTCTAAAGCCTAATGCAGGCATGTAGTGTGAAGGACCGCCCCTCTGTCTTCTGTTTACACTTAGCTGGAGACAGACAATGCCCTAGCAACAGTCTTTTAAGAGACCAGTGGAAAGAGACAGGGGATATTAATGAAAGCTGTTATTATAAGGTAGTTAAAGATCTTTTGGCAATCATTGACATTCTAACTCTGGTATACATGCCTATCTCTAATAAACTAGTAAATAAAAGACAATATGACAGTTAAACAAAACTTAAGACAGTAAGACAAAACTTAAGGCAGAAAGACCCGCAAATAAGCAACAACTGACAGCTGCAGTAAAGGTCTGGCAAAGGATCACAAAGAGGGAAACCCAGAATTTGCTGATGTCCATGGATTTCAGACTTCAGGCAGTCATTGCCTGCAAAGGATTGTCTACAAAGTATTAAAAATATATTTTATTCATGGACCTCACTGTGTGTTTTTCTGCTGCATTACAGATTTCCGATTCTCTAGGCAGGAGTAGTACCCATAAGATACTTATTTCTGCAATATCAGTTTTTCTGTATGTCCCTCCAGATAGACTGAAAGATAGCATCATATAATGTTAAAAGGATAAACTCACCATCAGGGCCAGTTTTAAGCAAAATGTGGGTCCTAGGCAAAATCAAAAATAGGGCCCCAAATCTTGTAATAATGTACTAACAACACCGTTAGATTCTGTCAATTCCGGCCTTCCCTCACAGATTTACACTCCATAAAGCTCCTCACACAGTTCTTCACCCTCATGGCCCCAGAATATGCCTCATGCCCCCTCCCCTCACAGCAAAGAGTTCCCCTCACTCACGGCATTTGAGAGTGTTAAAAACCAGAAGCATGGGATTCCTCTTCAGGCGCTCTTTCCCCCAGCGGAGATTGTGGAAAGCACCCTGTTCTATAATAAGCTGCAGCCTGTACTAGACTTCCAGGCTCATTGTTAGTATTTCCCAGTTCAGGCCACTAGGTGGCAGCAGTGAACTGTGATATAGTGATTTCTATAGTCTACAGACTAATGGAGCAATTTACATCTGATGATTGTAAGTTGTGGTCCACTTGGGGGACTTAATAAAAAGTAAAAAAAAACTTTTTTTTTATTACAAAATTAAAATCACCCCCATTTCCTAAAATAAAAAGGAACACAAAAATAGCATCATGGGCATCTGAATAAGCCTACATTATTAAAATATTAAAAAAAGTTAGCCCATATGGTGAATGGCGTAACAGAATTTTTTTTTCAAAAAGGTAGTTTCGCTGGTTTTTTTCATCACTTTATTCGCCCAAGAAAATTGAATAAAAAGTGACTAAGTCATACACACCCCAAAATGATACTGTCAAAAACGGACAGATAGTCCTGTAAAAAATGAGCCCCCACATATCTCTGTAGACATAACTATAAAATAGTTATGAGGGTCAGAATATCACAATGAAAAGAAAAAAATAATTTTTTACGGAGTCCTGATGAGGCTTAGCTTGCTGCAGTGACATCCTGAGTGGGGGTACTGTTAGGGTTTTCCAACAAAAAATACTGGTTACACAAGTTAAAAAGGTCGATGTTGGTTAATACGGGTGTTATTTGATTATATTTTACATTTTGCTCCATTATAAAATCAAACTTTTCACTGTTGGGGACACCCCTTGTATTTATGTTTCTGGCAGGGTCCAGCAAAAAGCTTCTATTACTGATAATACAACCATCTGCATCCGTTATGAATAGATCCGGTTGTATTATCTTTAACATATCTTTAACATTGCCAAGACGGATCCGTCATTTACTCCATTGAAAGTCAATGGGAGACGGATCTGTTTTCTATTCTGGCAGATTGTGGCAGAGAAAACGGATCCGTCCCCATTGATTTGCATTGGGGGTCATGACCGTTTTGAGCAGTTTCCCAGGACGAAAAGCAAAATACGACATGTTGCAGTTTGCTCTCCGGTCTGGGAACCCAACTAAACGGAACAGAATACATTTTGGAGCATTCTGTTCTGTTCAGTTCAGTTTTGTCCCCATTGACAATGAAATGGGGACAAAGCTGAAGTGTTTTTTTCCCGGTATTGAGCACCTATGACAGAACTCAATACCGTAAAACTTAAATGCTAGTGTGAAAGTACCCTTAGCCTCTATTTTTAAAATGTTTCTGTAGGGATTCAAACTCACAACCATCTACATTAAAGGTAAGAACCTTAACTGCTGGGCTATAGAGCTCAATGCCAAGTCAGTGCTGAAAAACCTCATAGAAGTTTCTCTTGTTTTAAAAACCTCATAGAAGTTTTGTATTATACAACAGAAACTTCTATGAGGTTTTTCAGCAATGAGTGAGCATTTAGCTTTATAGCCCAGTGGTTACGGTTCTTATCTTTCAAAGATAGAGTCTAAATTAGACTTGTATACACAGGGTGTCCCCAAGCATAGTGACTATGCTTGGGAATATCCATTTCATGTACATAACACTGACTCCATATATGGACACATCCATATGTGGAGTCAGAGCAGGGACTCCTAAGCTGGGAAATTCCCCACTCTGTAGTCCTGACTATTCAACCATCTGTTGGACATGAAGCAGGGGGCCCCTTAGAGGATGGAAAAGCTCATCTGCACAAAGAAGATGACTTCTGGTCTTCTGTGTTATGGTCAGATAAAACAAAACAAAAATTGAATTGTTTAGGTCACAAAGAAGAAGACTTCAACCCAAAGAACACCATCCCCACTGTCAAACATGGTGGTAGGAACCTAATAATTTGGGGGTATTTTTCAGCCAATGGACCAGTAATCACAGTAAACTGGCACCATGAAAAAAAAGCAATACATGAGGATTCTCAACAACATCAGGCAGTCTGCAGAGAAACTTGGCCTTGGGCACCAGTGGACATTTCAGCATGACAATGACCCAAAACACACAACAAAAGTGGTGAAGAAATGGTTAGCAGACAACAATATTAATGTTTTGGAGTAGCCCAGCCAGAGTCCAGACTTGAATCCAATTGAGAATCTGTGGAGGGAGCTAAAGATCTGGGTGATGGCAAGAAGACCCTCCAACCTGAAAGATTTGGAGCTCATTGCTAGAGATAAATGGACAAAAATACCTGTGGAGACATGCAAAAAGCTGGTCTGCAATTATACGAAGCGTTTGATTGCTGTAATAGCCAATAAAGGCTTTTCTATTGATTATTGAGAAGGGTATGAATAATTTTGGACTGGACACTTTATGCTCAAATGTAAATAAAAGCTGAGAATTTTTTTTTTTTTCCACAATAATGCCTTTTGTACATCGTCTTATTATCTTTTGGGAGACACCTATGTCATTTCCCGTCAAAAAAAATTACTTGCTGGTTGAATAAAAGTAACTTTGTAATCTGTACATCATGCTGAAAGGATACATAGGCTCTCAATTGTTTACCTTTCTTAATGTTAATGTGCCTAACACTGGTTAGTTTTGTAGCAGAATCTTTCAAGAAGAAACCTGAACCTTCTTGAAATCCCTTTAGACTCTTCATCTAAATAATTTACCCTTTCTTTCTTTCACTTTCTCAAAAATATATAGATGTCTGGAGGTCCCTTAGCCCCTTTACAGTTTACTCCGCTTTATCATCATTCATATCAGAAACTTGACTAACTCTTTATTTCGAAAAAAAACCTCTTAAATTCTGTAAATTTGCTCAGTTCTATACTCTGGCCATCTCGATCTTTCTTACGCTGTCTATCTTTTTCCCTAACATATATGCCAGATGGAGGTTTAATACATGTCTTTTTGGCTCAGAGGAGACTAGAACTTGTATTAGCAAATTATTGGAGGAATATTATTCTTCCAATACCCATCGTGAGGTTGGCCCACAGGATATGTGCAACACACACAAATCCTTCATTAGGTAAAAAGTAAAGAATCAGCAAAGTGATCTCTTCTCTGCCCAAATACTATTATTCCATCTTCCAATCCATCCTTCTACCATTTTATTTTCTCTATTTTCTTTCTGTAATTTAGCCTTACAGGGCTATCTCTTATCCCTGATATGACTCTAGCACACATCCCAAAGAAGGAAAAGACCTTGAGGGACATTTATCAAAACTGGCGTCCCCATACACCAGTCTTGGAAAAGAAAGATTGGACAGCATGCCTAGTCTGGTGAGCAGTGGGTGCAGGGGAGTGGTAGGTTCCCCCACAAGGATCAGAGGATCAGAAACAGGAACAGAAAAATTGGGTGGACACAGCACATCCTCAAGTCAAGCTTTATTCCAGATGCTACGTTTCAGCCTAAGAGGCCTTTTTCACGCATCACTGAACTCACTGCCGGGCGGAAGTTTCCGCCCGGCAGTGCGTTATTGAAAACAAAAGAGACCTTGCCATGCGCGATTTAGTGCAGGTTAAGGGAGCGCATCGGAGCATCAGATGCTCCGATGCTAGACTCAGGGGGGCTACCTGGGTGAAAATAAGGGTAGGTCAGCTCTGAACCCGGACAACCCCTTTAAGAACCAGGCAATTATTAGCAAATCTGACATGTGTCACTTTATTTGGTGATAACTTTAAAACGCTTTTACTTATCCAAGCCATTCTGAGATTGTTTTCTCGTCAAATATTGTAATTCATGACAGTGGTAAATTTGGGTCCAAATATTTCATTTTTATTTATAATAAAATACCAAATTTACCAGAATTTTTTAAAAATTTGCAATTTTCTAAATTTCTATTTCTCTGCTTTAAAAACAGATAGTGATACCTTCTAAAATAGCTATTACTTTACATTTCCCACATGTCTACTTCATGTTTAGATCATTTTCGAAATGACATTTTCTTTTTTTGGGACATTAGAAGGCTTAGAAGTAAATCTTAAAATTTTTAAGGACCAGTTCAATTATGAAGCCACCTATAAATTACCCATTTTAGAAACTACACCCCTCAAGTTATTCAAAACTGATTTTACAATCATTGTTAACCCTTTAGGTGTCCCACGAGAATTAAAGGAAAATAGGAATGAAATTTAAAAATTTCACTTTTTTAGCAGATTTAAATTTTTTATCAAAAACTCTAAATCAATAACCCTGATTCTGGAGTTTACAGAAATACTCCATATGTGCTCAAAAAAATGATGTATGGGTGCACAGCAGGCTTCACAGTGGAAGGAGCACCATATGGCTTTTGGAGAGCGAATTTAGCTGGAATGGTAATTGGGAGCTACACGTATGTCGCATATGAAGACACCCTGAGGTGGCCTTACAGTGTAAACCCCCAAAAAGTGACCCTATTTTGGAAACTACACCCCAAAAAGGAATCTTTCAAGTTGTGTAGTGAGCACTTTTATCTCAAAGGTGTTTCCTAGAATTAGAAAAATAGAATTTTTTTTCTAGAAAAAGTAGCTTTACACCCACATTTTTCACTTTCCCAAAAGGCATTTTGTCCCCCCCCCCCCCCCCCCCCCCCGCATACGGCAACACCCCATACGGCGGTCTTTTCTCGGTGAACTCTGCTCGTTCGTGATTCGCCGAACATGTGAACATATGGCGATATTTGCACATGCCATATTTTTTTGCATAGCGGCAAACTTTGACCCATGACACATCCATCAGGTGGGACAGGACAGCCAATTGAGATGTTTCAGCACATGGACACCCACTCTACCCTATAAATAAACTTGATCTGGCAGCCATTTATTTTCAGTTTTTTTGCCAGTGTAGGAAGAGGTTTCTGTGTGGAGTAGGGGCAGATTGTTAGGGACACCAAAGGCTAGCTGATAGGGCCACAAAAGTCCTTTTAAGGACTGGAATAGGTGTGCTATCGATAGGTGTGACATACTGAGGGGTGTTATATACTTATAATATACTAAACATAGAAAGTATATTATAGTGCATTTGTATTGTGCAGCAGTTGTGTTCGGTTCTGCTGCGATACTGCAGCTAGATAGAGGGACAAACGCTATTGGAATAACTATTTGCAACTGGTGTGATATACCTGTAGCCCCCCCCCCCCCCAAAAAAAAAACTGATTGAGGGGTCTGATATACCTATAAAAAAAAAAAAAAAAAAATGATTGAAGGTTGTTATATACCTATAATATACCTTCTAACATAGAAAGTATATTATGGTGCATTTGTATTGTGCAGCAGTTGTTTGCGGTTCTGCTGAGATACCGCAGCTAGATAAAGGGACAAACGCTATTGGAATAAATAACTGCAACTGGTGTGATATACTTGTTGCCCCTGAAAAAAATAATGATTGAGGGGTGTTATATAGCTATAATATACCTTCTAACATAGAAAGTATATTATAGTGCATTTGTATTGTGCAGCAGTTGTGTGCGGTCCTGCTGCTATACCGTAGCTAGATAGAGGGACAAATGCTATTGGATTAACTAATTGCAACTGGTGTGATATACCTGTTGCCCCCAAAAAAACTGATAAGGGGTGCAATATAACTACTTCCACATAATACTGATAGAGTGGATTGATATACTGGCTTCCACCAAATATTGATTGAGGCCTGCGATACACCGGCTTCCACCAAATATTGATTAGGGGTTTAATATACCTGCTTCCAGCAAATACTCATTTAGGGGTTCTATATACCTGTTTCCACAAAATACTGATAGAGGGGATTAATATACCGGCTTCCACCAAATATTGATTGAGGCCTGCGATACACAAGCTTCCCTCAAATATTGATTAAGGGGTTTGATATACCAGCTCCCAGCAAATACTCATTAAGGGGTTCTATAAGCCTGTTAACACTAAATACTGATAGCAGGGATTGATATACCAGCTTCCACCAAATATTAATTGAGGCCTGCAATATACCTGCTTCCACAAATACTGCTTCCACAAATAGGGACTTTGTCACAGGGTCATTTTCAAAATGACAGGCAGAGGAAGAGGCATGCCATTCTGCAGGGGTAGTAGGGGTCGGGCAGGTGCACCAGGCCGGATCCTAAGTGGGAAGTTGGAGAAGGTGCGTGCGATTACGTCAAAGGACGCACCAGAGTTGGTTGAGTGGCTCACTCAGCCTTCCGCTTCTGCACCCTCCTCATCCTCTGTATCTGCACCCTCCTCATCCTCTGTATCTGCACCCTCCTCACTCTCTGCTGTGTGCACCCTCAAAGACACCACCACCATAGCCCCTCCGCTTGAGTCAGATAAATTATTTTCCCATCCATTTCCAGACCTTACCGATGCGCAGCCATTCTTGGCATCGGATGAGGAAGAGGAGGTAGCAACGGCCGCCACCTAGCGGTCTGAAAACAGTACCCAGGTCAGCCCAAGGACGGAGGTCCCCGCTGTTTTTGCCTACTCTGAGATCTCTAATGTCAGTGGTGGTGAAGGTGACGATGATGACATGTCGATGGATGTCACGTGGGTGCCCACAACAGAGGAAGAGGAGGGGAGTTCAGAGGGAGAGACAGAGCATCAGATAAGGGGTAGAAGGAGGAGAAGCAGGCAGAACTTGCAGTGCACAGGAGGCAAAAGCAGAATGCAAATGTATCTGGAGCGAGCCATCCACCATGCACGGTCACATCTGGCGCTCCCAGGAAGCCGGCACATGGCTCTGCAGTGTGGGCTTTTTTTAACATGTCAGCTGCTGACAATAGTGTTGCCATCTGCAGCCTGTGCTGTCAACTCAGAGCCCAGTGGGAGCAACACCGTCAGAACCCACAAAGCCACACTCCCAGCGCTCCATGTCCTGCCTCTTCTCCTCTCTCCTCCCATTTGTCCTCCACTCCACCTTCCACGTGCCGTTGTCGCGTTCATCTGGCAAAAGGAAGGCTTCCATGGCCCAAATGTTCAAACGTAAAAAGTTGATGATGCCGGATAACCCTCTTGCCCAATGGCTGACTGCTGGGTTGTCGGAACTGCTAGCCCACCAACTACTGCCATATAAACTAGTGTACTCAGAGGCCTTTAGAAAATTTGTGGCCATTGACACACCGCAATGGAAGGTCCCCTAAAGGAAATATTTCTCCCAGAAGGGCATCCCAGAGCTATATGGCAACGTTCAATGGCAAGTGAATGTATCTCTGGCACACAGTGTCAGTGCCAAGATACATCTGACCACAGACACGTGGTCTAGCAAACACGGGCAGGGAAGGTACATAACTTTTACTGCCCACTTGGTGAACCTTCTGACGGCTGTTAAGCATGCAACCTGTGGCAACAGTGGATTTGGTGTTACCACCACGGATTGCATGCAGGCCTGCCTCTTCTTCTCCTCCTCCTCCTCCTCCATTCTCCGTCTCCTCCTCAGCTGACGACTCCTTTTCCACTGCTACCGCCTCTTCCGCTGCACCCCCCAAGCTCCCCAGAACCTATTCAATGTGCCAGGTGAGGCGCTGCCATGCTGTGCTGCGGCTGTGGTGCCTGGAAGCCAAGATCCACACCGGTCCTGCACTGCTTTCAGCTCTGCAGTCACAGGCCGATCAGGGACTAACCCCGGTCAATTTGACAGTTGGTAAAGTGGTGTGCGACAACAGTGTTAAGTGCGCTGAAACAGGGCAAAATGACACACATCCCGTGCATGCAGATGTCCTGAACTTAGTCGTTCAGCGATTCATTGCCAAATACCCAGGACGTCTTGTGGCAGGCCAGGAAAATCTGTGGCCATTTTACAAGATCTTACACGACCATGGCTCGCCTTGCTGATGTTCAATGGTGACACCACCTGCCCGCCAGACGTCTGATTTGTGACAGCCCGATGCACTGGAACTCCACCTTGTATATGCTTGATAGGCTGCTCCAGTAGCAACGTGCCGTTAACGACTACCTGTACGAACTCTGCGGCAGGACAGGTTCTGGGGAGCTTGGTTTCTTTTCGCCAGTGGCTGCTCATGTGCGACGCATGCAGACTTCTTCGGCCATTTGATCAGATCACCAAACTGGTCAGTTGCAGCTAGGGCGCCATCAGTGACATCGTACCTTACGCCTTCTTTCTGGAGCGTGCATTGCGTTGTTTCATTGATCAAGCCGTCGAGGAGCAGGAGCTGGAAGATGAGGAATTCGCAATGCTAAATGAAGTCCCAGGGGGGCTACTCCATCTCAGACAAGTCAGCAGGAGTGTGAAAACAAGTCAGAGGAAGATGGTGGCTGGGGGGAGGGGGAGGAGAAGCAAAAAGAGCAGGCTTTAAACTTTTCTGGGATCCCTGGTGTTGTCTGTGGGTGGGGGAGGAGACCGAGGATGACATTCTCCTGGGCGATGAGCAGGAGGCACGGCACTCAACTGCTTCCAATTTAGTGCAAATGGGGACCTTCATGCTCCAGTGTTTGAAGAGGGACCCAAAATGGCGGCTCGTATGCAGACCCAAACAACAGTAGTGTGCATGAGACCTAAGAAGCATAAAGGGCAAGGACCAGTACAGGGTGGCAACATACTTAGACCCCTGGTACAAACACAAAATGGTGGACATGTTACCAGCATCACACAGGACTGTCAGAATGCAGCATTTCTAGGCCTTGCTGCGAGAGATGCTGCATTCTGCTGTTGCGGGCGCTGGCATTGGAATTTCCACCCACAGAGAAACAGTTGCGGGTACCAATCCTACCGCGCATGCAAAAAGAGGGCAGTTTGAAGATGTGCTGGCCACTTCAGATATGAGATCATTCTTGCAAACAACCCATCAACAGCCGCTCTCCAGATCCAGCCTCAGACCGACAGGTGTCCGACTACATCGAGTTAACGGCTGATGTGGATGCTCTGAGAAGCGAGGAACTCCTTGACTACTGGGTGTGCAGGCTTGATCTGTGGCCAGAGCTGGCACAATTTGCCATGGAACTCTTGGCTTGCCCCTCGTTGAGTGTCCTGTCCAAAAGGACGTTCTGCGCAGCAGGGGGGATCGTGACCAATAAGCTTACTCGCCTAGCTCATGACAGTGTTGACTACCTCACATTTCTAAAAATGCATGGATCTCGAAGGGGTTCAACAACTGTGATGACCACGTTTAACTGAATTTCCTCATGCCAGCCCACACATATCCACCACCACTCAGAACAAAGAATGGTCCCTGTCTTTTGTAAATACAGCGGCATAAAATGACTTTTCTGTCCGGCGAATGCCTAATGTTTGGGGCCTGTACTCCACTAGCCTGCAGTAAAATTGATATCCAATGACCATCTCATATACCTCCAGCCACATAATCACTAGATCTTTTCTGTACGGTGAATGCCTAATTGTTGGGGCCTCATAGGAATTCAACACCTGTGATGACCACGTGTTATCGAATTTCACCTATTATAATTTGGGGTTTATTCAAGAGAGGGGATTTCATTAGCCATTTTTTTTAAATCCAATTTTATATTTTTAGTTCTTTTAACCCCTTAGGGAACGGGCTCATTTTCACCTTAAGGACCAGGCCATTTTTTGCAAATCTGACCAGTGTCACTTTATGTGGTGATAACTTTAAAATGCTTTGACTTATCCAGGCCATTCTGAGATTGTTTTTTCATCACATATTGTACTTCATGACACTGGTAAAATGGAGTAATTTTTTTTAATTATTTATAAAAAAATACAAAATTTACCCAAAATTTAGAAAAATGTGCAAATTTCCAAGTTTCAATTTCTCTACTTCTATAATATATAGTAATACCTACAAAAATAGTTATTTCTTTACATTCCCCATATGTATACTTCATGTTTGGGTCATTTTGGGAATGACATTTTAATTTTTGGGGATGTTACAAAGCTTAGAAGTTTAGAAGCAGATCTTGAAATTTTTCAGAAATTTTCAAAACACACTTTTTAAGGACCAGTTCAGGTCTGAAGTCACTATGTGAGGCTTACATAATAGCAACCACCCAAAAATGACCCCATTCTAGAAACTACACCACTCAAGGTATTCAAAACTGATTTTACAAACTTTGTTAACCCTTTAGGTGTTCCACAAGAATTAATGGAAAATAGAGATAACATTTCAAAATTGAACTTTTTTGGCAGATTTTCCATCTTAATAATTTTTTTCCAGTTACAAAGCAAGGGTTAACAGCCAAACAAAACTCAATATTTATGGCCCTGATTCTGTAGTTTACAGAAACACCCCATATGTGGTCGTAAACTGCTGTACGGGCACACTGCAGGGCACAGAAGGATAGGAATGCCATACGCTTTTTGGAAGGCAGATTTTGCTGTTTTTTTGACACCATGTCCCATTTGAAGCTCCCCTGATGCACCCCTAGAGTAGAAACTCCAAAATAGTGACCACATTTTAGAAACTACGGGTTTGGGTGGCAGTTTTGTTGTTACTATTTTAGGGTACATATGATTTTTGGTTGCTCTATATTACACTTTTTGTGAGGCAAGGTAACAAGAAATTTGTTTTGGCACGGTTTTTATTTTTTGTTATTTACAACATTCATCTGACAGGTTAGATCATGTTATTTTTATAGAGCAGGTTGTCACGGACGCGGCTATACATAATATGTATACTTTTTTTTATTTATGTAAGTATTACACAATGATTTCATTTTGAAACAAAAAAAAATCATGTTTTAGTGTCTCCATAGTCTGAGAGCCATAGTTTTTTCAGTTTTGGGGTGATTATCTTAGGTAGGGTGTGATTTTTGCGTGAAGAGATGACGGTTTGATTGGCACTATTTTAGGGTGCGTATGACTTTTTGATCGCTTGCTATTACACTTTTTGTGATGTAAGGTGACAAAAAATAGCTTTTTTTTTACACTGTTTTTATTTATTTTTTTAATTACGGTATTCACCTGAGGTGTTAGGTCATGTGATATTTTTTTATAGAGCAGGTTATTATGGATGCGGCGATACCTAATATGTATAATTTTTTTTATTTATGTAAGTTTTACAGAATGATTTCATGTTTGAAACTGATTATCTTGGGTGGGGTATGATTTTTGCGGGATGAGATGACGGTTTGATTGGAACTATTTTGGGGTGCGTATGACTTTTTGATTGCTTGCTATTATACTTTTTGTGATGTAAGGTGACAAGAAAAAATCTCTTTTTTTACACCGTTTTTATTTTTTACGGTATTCACCTGAGGGGTTAGGTCATGTGATATTTTTATAGAGCAGGTTATTGAGGACGCGGCGATACCTAATATGTATACTTTTTTTTATTTACGGTATGTACCGTATTTTTCGCCCCATAAGACGCACTTTTTCCCCCCAAAAAATCGGGGGGAAATGCCCCTGCGTCTTATGGGGCGAATGCGGACAATTTGACATCGCTGGATGCGATGTAGCGTACGCTGGGGCCGGGGGAGGGACTGGAGGAGGAGCTGGGGGCCGGGAATAGCGGCGGGGCGGTGCAATCAATGTACTATAGCCCCGCCCCGCCGCTCCGATATACTAATATTAAATGTCTTATTCGATTAAAATGTATTAGATATGCCCCCTCACTCCTATATTGCTAATTGTACCTTAAATCCTATTCCTAGCTTCTGTAATGCAGGACGGGCGGGCGGCAGCGTGACTCCCTGATGTCACGTGCCTGCGCCGCCTACTTTATGAATGAAGCAGGCGGCGCAGGCAAGTGACGTCAGCGAGTGACGCGCCGGCCGCCCGGCCTGCATTACATAAGCTAGGAATAGGATGTAAGGTACGATTAGCAATATAGGAGTGAGGGGGCATATCTAATACATTTTAATCGAATAAGACATGTAATATTAGCACTGGGGGCGGCAGAGGCGGGGGCGGCGGCGGGTGGGTGAGCTGATCTGTAGATGGCACAGTTAAGGGGGGGGGGGTGTCTGTGGATGCCACTGTTATGGGCTGGGGGGCTGTGGATGCCACTGTTTTGGGCTGGGGGCTGTGGATGGCACATATATAACAGTGCCATCCACAGATCCCCCCTGTAACAGTGCCATCCACAGATCCCCCCCCTGTAACAGTGCCATCCACAGATCCCCCACCCCCTGTAACAGTGCCATCCACAGATTCCCCCCCCTGTAACAGTGCCATCCACAGATCCCCCCCCTGTAACAGTGCCATCCACAGATCCCCCCCTATAACAGTGCCATCCACAGATCCCCCCCTATAACAGTGCCATCCACAGATCCCCCCCTATAACAGTGCCATCCACAGATCCCCCCCTGTAACAGTGTGTCAGTCATCCACAGATCCCCCCCCCCCCATAACAGTGTCCGTCATCCACAGATCCCCCCCATAACAGTGTCCGTCATCCACAGATCCCCCCCATAACAGTGTCCGTCATCCACAGATCCCCCCCATAACAGTGTCCGTCATCCACAGATCCCCCCATAACGGTGTCCTTCACAGATCCCCAGTAATAGTGCCACCCACAGACCACCATTAGTTCCAAACCCACCAAAAGCTAAAAATAATTTTTTTCTTATTTTCCTCCCCAAAAACCTAGGTGCGTCTTATGGGCCGGTGCGTCTTATAGGGCGAAAAATACGGTAAGTTTTACACAATAATATAATTTTTGAAACAAAATAAAAATCATGTTTTAGTGTCTCCATATTCTGTGAGCCATAGTTTTTTCAGTTTTTGGGCAATTATCTTAGGTAGGGTCTCATTTTTTGCGGGATGAGATGACAGTTTGATTGGCGCTATTTTGGTGTGCATATGACTTTTTGATCACTTGCTATTACACTTTTTGTGATGTAAGGTGACAAAAATTTTTTTTTTTTACGGTGTTCACCTGAGGGGTTAGGTCATGTGATATTTTTATAGAGCAGGTTATTACGGACGCAGCGATACCTAATATGTATACTTTTTTTAAATTTGATCATGATGTTGACCCGGGGAAGCCTTCCGATCCCGCTATTCGGGCACTTCTTGTCTTTAAACCGGATGAGACCCTCCTCTCTGTCATGCGTACAGAATGGAAGAAACCTGAGAATGGTTTGGTTCTAACCAAGAAATTTAGAACCATGTTCCTGATGGCTAAATCCTTGGTTGAATCGTGGGGTTCTATTCCCAAGGTGGACATGGCTATTGCCAAATTGTCCAGACATACTCTGGTTCCAGCAGACAATGGGTCTAGTCTGCAGGATCCCATTGACAGGAGAGCAGAGTGCACTCTGAGGAGCGGTTACACGGTAGCCGCAGCTTCCGCTTCTACAGCCATTTCTGCTACCGAGGTCTCTACGTTCCTCCGGAATCGCCTGAACCAGATTCAGTCAGACGTGGATCAGAAGGTGTCTCGTGACAACATTCTGGCTGCTTTCAAGACCATTAACCTGGCGACAGATTTCTTGTGCGATACAGCGCAGCTTCAGCTGAAATTGGTGGCCAAATCCATGGCCCTTGTGTCAGCGGCCCGTAGGCCTTTGTGGCTTAAGCCTTGGGTCGCTGACAACTCCTCTAAATATAACTTATGTGGTCTTCCCTTTGAGCCCAACTGTTTATTCGGCTCGGAGCTAGATAAAATTATGGAAGGCCTGTCAGTTAAGAAGAGGAAGAGTCTTCCCCAACAGTCTTTTCGAAGGCGGGCAGACAGAACCATGGAGGTAGGTCTGGCCAGCAGTCAAGAGCTCGAAGGGACTGGGGAGCGCAGCGAAGAGGTTCGAAGCGTTCTCGCGAAGGAGCCAAGGATAAAAGATCCACCTCCTGACTACGGGCCTCCTCGAGGTTCTTGGATGACTCCCATTACTCCTGCCGTCCTGCCAGAAAACTTCCCCATTTCTCTGCCTCATCTTCCTGTCGGGGGCCATCTCTCCCACTTCAAGGAGAATTGGATCCGAGATGTTTCGGATCCCTGGGTCCTGAACATCATCTCTGAGGGGTATTTAATCAATCTCATATCTTGTCACGATACTGCTGGAATCCAATGGCAGGGACAAGGCCTGTACACAGGAAACACCGGAGTCTTGAATAGGAGGTTGCAGGACTGAAGGATGTAGCAGAGCCGAGCAGGCGGAGCCATAACTGGTAGCAACGGTGCAGGACAGAAGGATGCAGCAGAGCCAGACAGGCGGAGCCGAGGTCAGACGAGCAATGGGTCAGGGTAGGCGGCACAAGTACATAGTCAAGCATCCGGGTCGGCAACAGGAGGTAGCAGGATGTCACAAAGTCACAAAGTAGCAGGGTAAACTGCAAGCAGGAGGAATAAACCAGAGAGCTAGTTCCAAGCAAGAGGACTGCACGAGCAGAAGCTAAACACAACACTCAAGCAATTAGTAACAGGCTTGAGAGGTGTAAATGTGAAACAGGAAGTAAGCTAGAACCCCTAGCTTAGACACAATCCACCATCTTAACTGAAGCAGAACTTGACGGCAAGACAATCTGAACTAAACAGGCATAGCAGGTTGATTCCTGACATTTCTCTTCCTCTGGACAGGTTCATCAAGACCAAGCAGTCTGTTCTGGAGGCTTACATTCAGGACTACATCCGCAAGGGGGCTCTGGAGGAGGTTCCGGGGATCTACTCAACAGTTTTTCTGGTTCCCAAGATGTCAGGCGATCTCTGGATGATTATTGATCTGAGGTATCGATATATAAAGATGGGGAAGTTTCGTACGGAGACTATCAGGTCAGTGGTTCACGATCTCAATCCTGGAGACGTGATGGCAACTCTGGACCTCAAAGATGCATATCTGTACATCCCGATTCATTCTGCTTCCAGGAGATGTCTCAGAATCGCGGTCCAGGTTTCGGGTGTCATCAGACACCTTTAGTTTGTTGCCCTTCCTATTGGCATATCTTCTGCCCCTCACACTTTTACTAAAGTGGTGGTTTCTGTGGTGGCGGCTTTAAGACTTCAAGGACTGACCATCATTCCTTATCTGGACGATTAGCTTTTAAAAGCCTCCTCTCTAGCAGTCCTAACCCACCATCTTCATGTAGCAATCTCCTTTCTGTTCCGCCTGGGTTGGATTATCAACTGGCAGAAGTCGAACGTTAGCCCATCGACTTCAGTAAGATATCTAGGCTTCATAAAATCGACTCCGTCTCTCCAGTTGACTCCATAAAGAAGATCCCAAATACAGAACACGGCAGAGTTCCTATCCATTCCTCGGCGAGTCCCAATTCAGACTCTCATGAAGATGTTGGGGCTCATGTCAGCGTCTGCGGAAGAAGTCCCTTGGGCTCTATTGCACCTCCGTCCTCTACAGTCGGAGGTCCTCTCCAAATGGAATGGCAGCCCCGCTTGGCTAAACTCCCTGTGCTCCCTGTCTTGGCTAACTTGGTATTCCCTCAGATGGTGATTCCATCTTTCAGACAGGAAGTCTATGACCCAGCCATCCTGGATCATATTGACAACAGATGTGTCCCAAGTAGGCTGGGGAGCTCACCTAGACGACTCTCCAGTCTACGGAACCTGGTCTCCTCAGGAGAGGCTTCTCTCATCCAATCTCCACGAGATTTGAGCTATCCAGCTAGCTCTCCTTCACTTCGCCCCTCAGATCCGGGGCAAAGCTGTGAAATTCCAGTCTGACAGTATGACTTTGGTACTTTACATCAACAAGCAGGGAGGCACAAGATCACTTCCCCTCTTATCAGAGATTAGGGTGATTCTGGATTGGGCAGAGTCGAACCTTTCCCACTTATCTGCAATCCACATTTGAGGCTCCATCAATATGATAGCGGATCGGCTGAGCCGCGGTCTTCCAACAGTGGAGTAGTCTTTACATCCAGAGATATTCATGCAGATAGTCCTCAAGTGGGGGATGCCGTAGGTGGATCTTATGGCAACAAGGTTCAACGCCAAGGTAGTTTTCTCCCTTTACAGGGAGGACAACTACCTGGCGATAGATGTTCTGTCAATATCCTGGAGGTTCAGGCTGGCTTACATCTTCCCTACGTTTTCCATGATTCCGAGCGTATTGATGAAAATCCATCAGGATCAGGCCTCGGTGATAGCCATCATACCGTTTTGGCCGAAGAGATCCTGGTTTACCCAGCTTACCCAAATGAGTCGAGGGCAATATTGGAGGCTCCCCCCTCAGCAGACCCTGGGGTCGTGGGACATTCACCTCTGCTCAGATCTGCTCAGGTTCAACCTGACAGCCTGGAGGTTGATCAGTCCCTTCCCAGAATAGAAAGGCTTTCAGAGTAGGTCCTGGGTCTCATTCACAAGCGGACCCTACCAAGAGAGCCTACTCACGGATTATAAGGATATTCTCATCCTGGTGTGCCTCAAAGGAGGTGGCGTCTGCAGATCCGCCCCTCTCCGATATCCTTCAGTTCCTGCAAGACAGCCTTGACAAGGGCCTTGCTCCATCTACTCTGAGGGTTCAAGTTTCAGCCATCTCAGCTTGCCTCAACAGGTCTTTTTCTCAGGACCCGCTCATCAAACAGTTCCTTAAAGGAGCTGAAAGATTAAAACCTACAGTACTGAGACCCATTCCTCAATGGGATTTATCAGTAGTTCTCAAGAGGTTAGCATCTCCCCCCTTTGAGCCTTTGAAGGAGGTGGATTTCAAGTTCGTCACATGGAAACTTATTTTTCTCCTTGCAGTGACTTAGGCCAAGAGGGTCTCTGAGTTTCAAGCTCTCTCAACACACGAGCCCTATACCATCTTTTTGCAAGACCGAGTCCTTCTAAGATTTCTCCCATACTTTAGGCCTAAAGTTCCTTCGTTCCAGAATATCAACCTGGTGATACCCCTCCCGATTCTATCTACACCTTCTACCTCCTCCGAGGAACCTGTTAAACATCCTCTGGACGTCTCGAGATGCCTCCGGATCTATGTGGATAGATCAAAGGAGTTCAGGAAAGATGAAAATCTTCTAATCCTGTTTGCCGCTAAGTTTAAAGGCTGCAAAGCATCTAAACCATCCATCAGTCGATGGATTAAGGAGGCTATTAGGGAATCTTTTCTTTCCCAATCTCTAGACCCTCCGGGGTTTGTGAAGGCCCATTCTACTAGGGCCATAGCTACTTCTTTTTCCGAGAGGATCTTCTTCCTCTCGACATGGTCCCACCAGTCCACGGGGGGGTATTTCCGCCGGTCCCACCAGTCTACGGGGGGGAGGGGGGGGGGTATTTAGCCCCATATTTGCTGCTGTTAGGACTAAGGACACAAAACGGTGCGGGATAAGGTGTGGGCTAACCAGTATGTGGATGTTTGGTCTCTCATATCGGTTGACCAACACACAGTGGACAAGGAGAGGCGTTTCTCAGATAAACCTTCTGAGCGCAGACCCAGAGTGGCCAAAACCATGAACAATTGGTTGCAGGCCTTTTCTGTTTTGGGTTGCATTATGGGGCAGCGTCATCCCGAGCGGTGTTCCGAGCTTTTCGTTTATCAGGATATAATCTATAGCGCTTACAAATCGCACGGGGGTAGCGCTTGGTGGCGGTATGATGAGGAGTTCCGCCGTCGTTTGGCGTTACAACCCGAGATTGGGTGTGGTTGAGATTAATGGTGGCGCAGAGGCCCCCTCCCTTTCCAGCGGCGGCCGCTGGTTCAGGGGGATCATCTTCCCATGGACCGGTGGCCGCCCGCCGCCCCAGGTCTTGCTGGTTGTTCAACGAGGGGAACTGCAGGTTTGCCGGGTTGTGTAGATTTAGACATGAGTGCTCCGCCTACGGCGGACCTCACCCGGTTAATAAGTGCGCCCACCCCGCAGTTAAGCCTCTCAAACATTTTGAACAAGGGGGATATAAGGACCCCAGTGAGCGTGGCAGAGATGGGCCCCTGGTTAGACAGGTACCCCAATAAACAGGCTGCTGCCCAGCTCCAGTTTGGTTTTTCCTTTGGGTTTTTTATCCCCTTTGTTCTTAACCGTTTCCCGTTTTTTTCGGATAACTTGAAATCGGCTCGGGAGCTTCCAGAGGTCCTTAGGGAAAAGGTCTATAAGGAGATTTCGTTGGGTAGGATTAAGGGTCAGTTTGATGAGATACCGTTCCCTAATTTACGGGTCTCCCCTCTTGGTGTGGTCCCTAAGAAAGAACCGGGTAAGTTCAGGTTGATACATCACTTATCCCACCCAAAGTGTTCGTTAGTGAATGATGCCATTAGTCCAGAGGACGCTTCTGTGTCTTATGTCTCCTTTGATCGGGCGGTTGTATTGGTCAGGGAAGCGGACAAGGGGGCTCTCCTGGCCAAGTCGGATATTGAATCGGCTTTCCGTCTGCTCCCTGTTCACCCTGATTGCTTTCACTTTCTAGGTTGCTGTGTGGATGGTCAGTTTTACTATGATACGTGTCTCCCTATGGGTTGCTCCATTTCGTGTAATTAATTTGAGTTGTTTGGTTCCTTCCTGGAATGGGTCGTTCGTTATGAGTCGGGCTCTACGTCAGTCCTGCATTATTTGGATGACTTTCTTTTTGTTTCTCCAGGTTTCGGGGATGGTTGCTTGTTATTGCTGAATCTGTTTTTAGAGAGGAAGGCTCAGTTTGGGGTTCCCATTTCCGCGGAGAAAAAGGAAGGCCCGGTTACGTGTTTATCGTTTCTGGGTATTGAAATAGACACGGTGGATATGGTTTTCCGGTTGCCACGTGAGAAGCTTCAGAAGCTCATGGGTTTAATTGATGGGTTTTTAGTAGTCAGAAAGGTTACCCTCCTACACCTTCAGTCTCTTTTGGGCCTGTTATGTTTTGCATGTAGGGTGATGTCCATGGGGCGAGTTTTCGCCCGGCGTTTGTCATTAGCTACCAGGGGTGTCAAGTCTCCCCGGCATCACATCCGACTCACTGCCTCACTGAAGGGAGACTTTGCGGGTTTGGAAGGCCTTTTTACAATCTATCAATGGCCACACCTGTTACATGTCCGAGGTGACCCCCAATTCTGAACTGTCCCTGTTTTCGGATGCTTCCGGATCATGCGGTTTTGGTACGATTTTGGAGGCTGAATGGTGTGCCGCTGAGTGGCCTGACTCATGGCGATCCTCTGGATTGTGCAGGAACCTCACGTTGTTGGAGTTGTTCCCGATTATCGTGTCGGTGGAATTATGGGGGGAAAGGTTAGCCAATAGGCATGTTTCTTTTTGGACGGACAATTTGAGTGTGGTCTACGCTGTTAACAGCTTGTCTTCCTCTTCCCTCCCAGTTTTGGCTTTGCTGCGTCATCTAGTGCTTCGATGTCTCGAACGTAATATCTATTTTAGGGCTCGTCATGTTCCAGGGGTTGATAATAAAATTGCTGATGCTCTTTCCCGTTTTCGTTGGCAGGATTTCCGGTCCTTTCTACCGGAAGCGGATCTGGAGGGCAAGAGATGCCCGTCGTACCTGTGGGACTTGGTGGACCGCAGCTGATGACGCTGGTCAGATCGTCAGTTTCCCCTGCTACATGACAGGCGCATGGTAAGGCATGGGTTGAATGGTGGGGAATGGTGGACGGCAGAGATGTGGCCTCCCGAGATGACATGCGCTTGGAAGTCACAACTGAATGGTTATTGCGTTTGCGAGCTACGCGCGTTTCTGCGGTGGTCGCGCAACGACGCCTGGCTGGTGTCGCTCTTCATTTCAAATTGCGCTGCTGGTTAGATGTGACCAAGCAGTTTATTATTCGTCAGGCTCTAAGGGGTTGGAGGAAGGAGTTTGTGTCGCAGGAGAGTCGGAGGCCGATCTCGTTTAACTTGCTGGGTACGCTTATTACCAGGCTTCCTGAGGTTTGCGCATCGCCATTTGAGACAGCGTTGTTCTTGTGCAGTTTTAGCGTAGCTTTCTTTGCAGCCCTTCGGGTGGGTGAGTTGGTTGCCCCCTCTTGTCGCAGATCGAGGGGTCTTTCTTGTCAGGATGTCGTGCTAGGCAATGATTCTTTGAGGATTCGGATCAGTCGGTCTAAGACAGACCAGTTTGGTAGGGGTGCCTGGATTCCTCTACACCTGGTTTCGGGAATAACTTGCCCGGTCCGGCTGGTACGTAGCTTTAGTGCGCTGCGCCCGACGGGCCACAATTTGTTTGCGCATGCCGATGGTTCCCCTTTGACCAAATTCCAGTTCACCAGGGTTTTGCGGTCTTGTTTAGCGTTAGTGGGGGTGAATCCAAAGGAATTCGGTACTCATTCATTCCGGATTGGGGCGGCTACGGAAGCGGCCAGGGCAGGTTTGCCCGAATCGGAAGTTATGAGGATTGGCAGGTGGAAGTCAGCTTGCTTTGCGAGGTATATTAGGCCGAATCTTTTGTTATAAAAAAAAAAGAAAAACAATATATTGATAACATTGCTGTTTTAATTCCAGGAGACCTTTCCCGCATTGTTCCTCTTGTTTTTGATTTGTGCGGTGTCTGCTTGGTACTAATTCTGTTTTCTTACAGGTCTAAGGCATCCGGCCGTATGGATAATTGGCCATTCCTTCGTTTTCTGGGCGGCCCAGAGAGCGGATTGCCGGCCTGGTGGGGGATCCCTCGGGTTCCGGGAAGTTGATGTATCCTGGAGAGGAATCCGTGGCTTACGATGGGTGCAGCTCCTTTCCCAAGTGTTGGATATTGGTTTGCAAGCCAATGGCCCGGTGATTCTGGTCATACATGCAGGGGGGAACGATATAGGTTCCGTGCCCCTGGTGGAATTGTTGATCCTCATGCGATCTGATCTGGAGCGGTTCCCGTTCTTTTTTCGAGAAGTGGTTCTGGTATGGTCCGAAGTTGTCCCTCGTGTTGTATGGCAGGGTGGGGAAGCAGTTGAGAGGAGCAGGAGAACGGTAAATACGCGTATATCACGCTTCATTAGGTCCCGGGGTGGTGTGGTGGTTCGCCACCGGCAGCTTGAAGGCGATAATCGATCATTGATGAGGCCCTATGGGGTGCATCTTTTGGATATAGGATTGGATATTTTCCTCTCAGGTCTTCAGGATGGGGTGGAGCAGGCCATGTTTTTGTTGGGTGGTGGTCGGAGCCCCGTTTGAGGGCGGTTCTCCGTGGCTGCAGGTTTATACAACGGAGAGGTGTTGGAGGCAAATGGGCGGAACTGCCCGCTGGGAGACCAGCGGCTGGCAGAGCGCACGGTGCAAGGTTTATGGTTTTGCCGTTTGAATAATTAAGCTGTGGCCGATTACCACCCAACAACAATAAAAGGGTTAAAAGATGAACAGTATCAGTGTCCTTATTGAAGGGTGTTGATGGGTATTGGTATGGGGGCCAGAAGGAGGACGGAGTTAACCCCCCCTTCCTGGTTGTACCAACAGTCTGGTGGCCACCCAACAGTTTAGGGAGGGTGGGCAGGGACTGGTGCCCCCCCTTTTCTCCCCCACCTTTTGTATGGGTTCCCCTGGCCCCGTTTTGCAGAGGTAGGAAGGGGTTAATGCAGGGTTCCGGGTTAGAGGGGAGGAGGCGGGCGTCCAGCAGGGCACATATACCACTGTCCCGCCTCTTCTCTCCCTCTTTGAGCGGAAGCGCTTTGTCCCTCCCTCCCTCCCTGTAAGTTGGCAGTTTGGTTCTTCGTTTCAAATTGTGGTTTTGTATGTGGTTGCGGTTGGACTCTTTAAGTAGGCAAGGTGCCTTGTTGAATTTGTAAGTCACAGCTGGCGGCAGGTTTATACAACGGAGAGGTGTTGGAGGCAAATGGGCGGAACTGCCCGCTGGGAAACCAGCGGCTGGCAGAGCGCACGGTGCAAGGTTTATGGTTTTGCCGTTTGAATAATTAAGCTGTGGCCGATTACCACCCAACAACAATAAAAGGGTCAAAAAATGAACAGTGTCAGTGTCCTTATTGAAGGGTGTTGATGGGTATTGATATGGGGGGCCAGAAGGAGGACGGAGTTAACCCCCCCCCTTCCTGATTGTACCAACAGTCTGTGTCAGCCTATAATATTGAACTTTTTCACAAAATCATAATTATAAGCTGCATTAATGCAGTTCCTTTTAATTAGCATTACTGAAATAAATGGACTTTTTCATGATATTCAAATTTTTCGAGTTTCACCTGTAGATATAACTAACTACATAACTACACGAAAAAAAAAAGATCTGCACAGTAAACTGAGCAGACCGATCAGAAAAATTGATGTTTCTAAACAGCGCTTAGCAAGTGCAGGACGTAAGCACGCACACAGATATTATGTGCTTGCAAAAATCTGCACTTACACTACCTAAAACTGATTTCTATTTAGCACTAAATGTATTTTTTACACCAAAAAAAAAAAGAAAACTGAGCACAAAAGCAACCAATAAAAAAATGGCACTTATTGGTGCTCAGGGCTGCAGAACGCATGCAAGCGCACGTTTGTTGCGTCCGTGCAGAGTCACTGCAGTATAAAAATTTACTGCAGATATAAAAAAGAACACTAGCTAAAAATAAACATATATATATATATATATATATGCTTCTAACTATTACTTCAAAAAAAATAAAAAAAATATCTGCACAAAAAAGATGAGCCCAGGTGCTGAACAGTGGATTACGGACTGATGAGAGCTTGGCGTTCACAACTCGCACACAAAAAGTGGTGCTGAGCAGAAAAAAAAAGCCTGATAAAAGTGGCAAAAAAAGTCACAATTTGTTCGTGGTAGGCAAAATCGGACAGGGGAGGGTGGAGGGTGGATAGGGACAGGGTTTAGGGGTTTGGGAAGGGAGGCGGATTAGGGATCTGGAACTTCTGCTGCTGCAAAACATAAAATCAGTGCAGCAGATGTTCTACTTTTCTTCTTTTCACAGGTACCAGTAAGCAGTAGTGGTGCACCACAAGTCCCAGGGAGCCAACAAGCAGCACCGAAAAGCACAGAACCTCTCTGCACGCAGTCACCAGCTAGAATGGTTGCCTGCAGACAGGTACAGCCCTTTCTTGTGCTACTATAGCGCTGCCATTGGCTGGAGCGTTGTTCCAGCCAATAGCAGCGCTGGCAGGGGACGCCAAACACTGGAGTCCCCTGCCTGACCTCGAAAGAGACCAGTGCCCCGATTCCCCCGCGATCCTGCCCCAGCACCTGGCGGGCCTTGCGCCGTATGTGTACAACGCTGGTCCTTAAGTCACGTCCATTAAGGCGTTAATCAAGACTAATTACAAATTTAATTACACTTTTGAATTATATTTAAAACTTTGCTCTATAAAAGAATAACACTATTGGAAAGATGAAAAGTGCAAGAACAAACTAACATATAGGTTAAAACCTGCTAGACAACGCATTCATGTGACCTAAGTAACGGAATGTAATTAAGGCTACTTTCACACTAGCGTTCGTCGGTCCGCTCGTGAGCTCCGTTTGAAGGGGCTCACGAGCGGACCCGAACGCCTCCGTCCAGCCCTGATGCAGTCTGAATGGAGCGGATCCGCTCAGACTGCATCAGTCTGGCGGCGTTCAGCCTCCGCTCCGCTCGCCTCCGCACGGACAGGCGGACAGCTGAACGCTGCTTGCAGAGGTCACCATATGGTTCAATCTTCAAGCGGATCCGTCCCCCATTGACTTTACATTGAAAGTCTGAACGGATCCGCTCAGGCATCTTGCGCACTTAGAAATTTTTCTAAGTTATTAATGCGGACGGATCCGTACTGAACGGAGCCTCCGTCTGCATTAATATGATCGGATCCGTTCAGAACGGATCCGATCAAGCGCAAGTGTGAAAGTAGCCTAATAAAGAATGAAGTATTTTCTGTTTGGCAGTATTACATAGAGGCTGTTAATAAACAGACAAGATTTTCTTTTAATTGTGACAAATATGAAATTGCTTTGTCCTTGTTCCTCTGTGGGCTGTGTATTCTCGGGTGCCAGAGAAGCAGAAAATGAGGCGTTTCTGCACAGTGCTCAGAGAAAATGCTCGCTAAGCTTCTTTGAAATGGCAACTTAGTGGAAAATACAGAAATATCTAACATATGAGAAAGAGTCCTCTGAGAAATTATGTAAAAGCCGGACTAGAACTGAGGAAGATCAAAGGGAAATGTGTGGACAAATTGTATTTTGGGGAATATTTCATAATTAATTCATATTTAGGCTGCGGACTACTGTGTCATACAAAGAAATGTATCATACAAAGCACATTACTGCTTGTTTTTACTAAATTCTTTCTTCTCTATTACTGATTAGTTTTTCCTATGGGAAAGATAACAATATTACATTATTATTAATAAATTAAAAACTGTGCTCTGATGTTAACCTGGCAATCATGGGAAAGGCCAAGTATCCCCTGCAGGTTTATTACAGATAGGCCTCATGCACACGGCCGTTGTTTGGGTCCGCATCCGAGCCGCCGTTTTGGCGGCTCGCATGCGGACCCATTAATTTCAATGGTGCCGCAAAAGATGCGTATCCGTGGCTCCGTTCCGCGGCCCCGCAAAAAAAATATAACATGTCCTATTCTTGTCCGCGATTTGAGGACAAGAATAGGTATTTATATTGCCGGCGCGGTTTGCGGACCGCAAAAAACGGCACGGTCGTGTGCATGAGGCCATACAGTGAGCTGAGTTATTTGAGTTACTTATAGAAAACAAGCAGGGTCAGCCACGCACCTGGAAACTTCAATTCGTCCGTCTAAAATCTCGCGCAGGCGCAGTACCGCCTGCTGCCTGTGCGATCTGACCGCTCCTGAGGACACTGCAGGGGGGCGTTACTGGGCTCAGAGGGTCATGGGTTCATTTGCATAATACAAAAATTGTTTGTTTAGCAAAATGAAAGCATGAAAAGAAGAACGAAAACCACTGCAGGAGATTATTATTATTATTTATTATTAAAGCGCCATTCATTCCATAGCGCTGTACATATGATAAGGGGTGCACATACATAATACAGACAAAGGTATTTTATTAAACATGGCAATGGTGATAGCTTAATATGGTCAAACCAGGTGACAGATTCCCTTTAATATTGGGCCCCAAAGGTCCTGCAGAAGACAACCCCATTTGAAGGTACTTTGGAGAAAATCCCTTTCCGCTCCAAATAATCTGTTTAGGCCTTAGGCTAGGTTCACTTCTGTGGTAAATGTATCCATCAGGCTGTTCCGGCAGCATGCAGAGATTTTTGTCTATGCCGAATCTATTATAGTCAATGGGCTCTGCTGGTGAGCGGTAGTATGTGGCTAGGCCGAATCTGGTAAACTCCAGCAGGCTGCTTTCTGCCAGAACAACCTGCTGCATACATTCACCGCAGATGTGAACCTAGTCTTATTGATGATATGTCCTGCTGTGCTGTATGATATATTTGGTTGGCTGATTTTGTGCCAAACTTTTGCTATTTGGTACCTGTTAGTGTATCTTAAGTCACAACACATTTCAGGTAAACCACGGCCCCTAGTGGAGCTGGATCATATGTGTGGAGCATTTTGGTCATGATTGGGATCTAAAACTTGATGTGACATTATGCACCAGAAATGCACCAAATTTTTGCACATTTTACGACAAGTTTTAGGCACTATCTCTAAGCTTAGTAAGTCAAAACCTCTTATTTCTTTACCAGTTTTACCTACATCTATTGGAATAGATGAAAGATCCTCCCATTCCTTGCAATAGCCTATATTTTATGGTAGACCGCGTGCTTTCCTTTGGATGTTACAAAATATCTCCTTTGAAAATGATTTTTAAATTCTGATGGGCCATATGGAATTTGAATTTACTGTAAATTAGAACGTAGGAAACATAAGAAGGAAAGCATTCGTTTTCTAAAAAGAAATCATGCACAGATGTTATTCCAATAAGTATTTAGAGGTGAGTGCACCACCCCTGGGGCCCGTATGAGTGAATAAAGCACATTTATTTCTTAGTAATTTAGAATTATGATTACAGGCAATGACATATATTATTGACCTGTATGGTTTATGTTTTTTTGTTTAAAGAAAATAACAAAACTAAAACCCCAAGATCTTAATGGATTTAAATGATAGTTTTACATGTCCCATTATTAATGTGTAGTTAGATATCTGTCGTGTATTGAGTTGAATCCTTACATTTTCGGTGGAATTAATGATGTCTTAATTGGATTATATAGGATTTCAAAACTTTTAAAGCAAGCACCAATAAAGGGATTGTTCTGTTACAAACACTCATACCCTATCCACAGAATAGAGGATGTATCTGATTGTCAGGGGTCCGACCACTGGGTTCCCCCATAGTTTACGAGAATGTGGGACCCTGTGTTCACCGGTTTGAATGGAGTGGCAGTCACACATATGGACGCTGCTGCTCCTGTCAACTCTTTGGGACTGGCGGAAATAACCAAGTGCTTGTAGATAGAGAGGAATGGAGCATCAGTGTGCATGCTTATCGCTGCTCCATAAAAGGGAACACAGGGCACCCATTCTCATGAATGGCGGGGGGCCTGAGTGGTCAGACTTCACCTCTCAGACACTTATCACCTATCTTCTGGATAGAGGAAAAGTTCTTGTAATTGCAGTACGCAGACCTGCAGGGTATTGCGATGTGAGGTCACGGTTAATAGGCATACGAGGTTTGCCCTGGGTTACTCACAGTTTGTAGGGGGACCCTGGGCAGGCGTACAGCAGTGATGGAGAGGCTGGCACAGGAGTCCTCTGGGGCACTCTCAATGTATAGGGACCAGGCCTGATGTTGGGTGAGGTGCCCTGGATGTTGCAGATATTTAATGTGCCGGAGGCAAGGTCCCTTTAAGATTCTTGACGCCAGTGCCT
Source organism: Bufo gargarizans (assembly GCF_014858855.1). Classification (NCBI taxonomy): domain Eukaryota; kingdom Metazoa; phylum Chordata; class Amphibia; order Anura; family Bufonidae; genus Bufo; species Bufo gargarizans. Next base: position 425,897,001 of record NC_058084.1, read on the forward strand.
GTAATGGTGGCACAACGGTTTATAGTAGTAATAAGTGAGGAACACGTTGTTGTAGTGAACCAAATCTTCTTTTACTGAAAACAGTTAACTTTATACAGTCTGAGTTCAGTTCCACATGGCAGCAGCAATCAATAGCAGGCTTTTACAATAATGGCAGGTACAATGTTCTTTGCAAGATACTCAGAGGGTAAAAACACTTACAGACCAGGCTGCACCTTTTCCTCAGAAATCCTGTGCACTATTCCTCAGAACTCCTGGCTGTCTCAATCCCATGGCCCGTATGCCCTAATGCTGGCTTTATCCTTGGTAGAAAACTTCCTCAGGTATATATCCCTTGCTTTAGGTAAATAATCCTTCTGCCCTTCAGCCCTCAGGTTGGCTGGAATACTCCTCTGCTCTGTGCTTTGTGGGAACTGCTGGTTTCTCTCAGGAGGCAAACTCTCCCCCTGGTAACAATCTTCTGAGCTAACTCTGGCTCAATATCCTCAGGCAGGCTGGACTGCATCCACTAGCCTCCTGGTGGCAACTAGAAGCCTGGTCTGTCTAGCTGCATGTCAGGAGGTGGGCTTCAGCTCCTCTCTGGCTAAGGTGCCCTCTCACTTCTGTCTCTCCACAGACTCCTGACTACACAGACTCTTTCCCTGCACAGGACCTAACTATTTATACTAGTGGTTCCCTAGCTCCCTCTCGTGTCTAGGATGATGAACTACACCCTAATAGGCCTGCTACACACATCACAGGGAAGAAATGAACATAAAATCATATAAGAATACATTAAAATGGACTGTTAAATACTCTGCCACTGTCCCTCAGGAGTAGGAGTACCACGTGGCCCAATTGACCCTTGTGTAGTGCCCACATTTACCTAGTGGGACACTACATAATGGGACAATGCGATTAATGAAAAGTACTGATGGAATAAAGAAGTGTAACTTAAATTCCACCAACCAGCTATTTTTGGTTATTGGGTGCGTTAAGGCTCCATCAGCTACTACTGTTCCCACAATTAATTATGCTTACTTTTCAATATAACTCTCATGTTCCAGTCTGGCCCACTCAACATCAAGGTGCTCGAATGTGCAGTACTAAAACTATATAAATATAGATGTAATTGTAATGATCTGCAGAATAAAGATACTTACTGTATGCAGCACGTTAAAGAGGTTGTCTCATCTCTCTGTTACTAAGGTGGGATGGGAAAAAGCCCCCACGGGAGCTGCGGACACAGTGTAAGGCTACTTTCACATCAGCGTTTTCTGTTCTGCTATTGAGATCCATCATAGGATCTCTAAACTGGAGGAAAAAGCTTCATATAAGGCCTCATGCACACGACCGTTGTTGTGTTCCGTTCCGCAAAATGGGGTTCCGTTGTTCCGTGATCCGTTTCCGTGTGTCTTTCTTTACTTTTGGAGGACCACTAGACATAAAGGAATGTAAAAAAAAAGTCTAAGGGCTGTTTCACACGAGCAGATGCCGTGCGTGACATCCGCTGCGTGAATGACAGCCAAGACCCGATGCGGACAGCAGAAGCATTGAGCATTAACATGATTGATAATGCTCCGTGCCTCTCTGTGATCTCTTTACTACGAAATCACAGTGACAACTTTATCTCACTGTGATTTTGTAGTAAAGAGGTCACAGAGAGGCACGGAGCATTATCAATCATGTTAATGCTCCGTGCCTCTGCAGTCTGCATCGGGTCTTGGCTGTCATTCAGGCTGAGTTCACACGAGCGTGTACGGATAAGGTCCGGATGCGTTGCGGAAAACCCACGTGAGTAGGTACCCAATTGCAGTCAGTTTTGACTGCGATTGCGTTCCGTTGTTCAGTTTTTATTGCGCTGGTGCAATGAGTTTTGCACGCGCGTGATAAAAAACTGACTGTGGTACCCAGACCCGAACTTCTTCACTGAAGTTCAGGTTTGGGATCGGTGCTGTGTAGATGCTATTATTTTCCCTTATAACATGGTTTCTTTAATGCAGAATGCTTAGTAGGTGAGGGTTAAAAAATTGAGGGTTAAAAAATAATTAACTCACCTTCTCCTCTTGATCGCGTAGCTGCCGGTCACTTCTTACTTCTTTAATCATGAGCTGCCGGCTAAAGGACCTGTGGTGACGTCAGATCACATGGTCCAATCACATGGTCCATTACTAAGCATTCTGTATTAAAGAATGCTATTATTTTCCCTTATAACCATGTTATAAGGGAAAATAATACAGTGAATAGACTATCATCTAGCAACCGTGCATGAAAATCGCACCGCATTCGCACTTGATTGCGGATGCTTGCGATTTTCACTCAGCTCCATTCATTTCTATGGGGCCTGCATTGCGTGAAAAACGCACAATATAGAGCGATTTTCATGCAACGCATAAGTGAAAATCACTGCTCATGTGCACAGCCCCATAGAAGTGAATGGGTCCGGATTCAGTGCGGGTGCAATGCGTTCACCTCACGCATTGCACCTGCCCGGAAATCTCGCCCCGTGTGGACTCAGCTTAAGACAGGTTTGCCATGCAAATGAAAATAATAAAACGGATGCGGACGCGGATGACAATCTGGTGTGCCTCTGCGTTTTTTAACGGTTCCATTGACTTGAATGGGTCCGCGAACCGTTTTCCGCTGAAATTATAGGACAGGATATATTTTTTGACGGACTGGAACCACGGATCATGGACGCGGATGGCAAACGGTGCACTATCCACATTTTCAACGGCTCCATAGAAGTGAATAGGTCCGCACCTGAAACGCTAAAATCGGCGGAACGGACGCGGAAGCAAACAACGGTCGTGTGCATGAGGCCTAATACAACTGGATCCATAAACGGATGAAGATGGTTGTATTATATACTAGATGCGTTTTTGCTGAACCTATGACGGATCCAGCAAAAGACGCAGATGTGAACGTAGCCTAAGATAGTGAGCTATGCTGTTTTTGAGTTAGTCAAACAGTATAGTTTGCTCTGCTACACCGTGTCCGTAGCTCCCATGCACTGTATGGCTCTGCTTAGTCTCATCTCGCCTTAGAAAGCTGTAAAAAGAACCGCCAAAAATTTAGGGATAACTGTTTTTTGCATTTACATTCCACCAAAAAACTGTCTTTTCTATACATACTGTATGTACCCCCAAAAAAGTACAATAAAAAACCACGAAGACAGAAAATTTTTAAACTTAACAGTAAACTTAAAGTAAGGATGGAAAGATGAAAAAATTTCCATGGCCTGAAGGTCGAAATATGCACCCTTAAAAGATGTTAGGGGCCACAGTGGTGTCACAAGAACAGGGATCCCATGTACCCTGTTTGAATCCAGCGATGGTCCTGCATGAGCACAGCAACTTCATTCAAAGTCTACAGAATTGCCAGAGATAGCCAAGTCCACATGGATGAATGGAACATCAGTGCACATGCTCAACCTGCCACTTTATTCACATGGGGACAGGGGACCTCTGATCTTGTGATTGGTGGGTGTCACAGCAGATGGACCTCCACTGATCTAACAAAAGGGGCACAACTTTAATGAGGCGAAGTGAGGCGGCTGTCTCAGGAGGCACCATCTAGCGGAAAGCTGGGGCCAGCAATCCAAAACCGTAGAATGACAGCGCAGCACTGTATGCGCTGGTGAAAGACCTGCCTCAAGAAATACTGTGCACACAGGCACTGCTCTGATTATCCCCTATCCAGTGAATAGGGGATAATTTGTTGATTTGTTTAACCAGCATACCTGTTTTAAGGGAATCTGTCAGCAGTTTTGACCATGCTGAAAGCGCTAGTGATGTGCAGCATAGGCAATATTCTAATTCGCAATATTTCATGAATTTTTGGCCGAATATTCGCCATAAATTCGCAAATTCGAGAATTTGTGAACTCCAGTCATTATTTACTTTATTACGAAAATTGGCAATGCAATATATTCGCGATAAATTTGCAATTAGAATATTCGCGATCAACACTATTTGCGAATACGAATATATAGCACTATATTCTAAATATTCACGAAAATTTGCGCTCAACACTAGAAAGCACTACGTAGAGGTTGGGGAAAGTGGGAAAAACTACATTTTGAGAAGTTTTTATTATCAAGAGTAGTGAGAATATGAACTTTTATTCTGTTAGACTCTGCTCCTTAAGTGCACTGGAGGTGGAGCTTCACTGTAATGTGCTCTTTGCATTTAGCTGCTTCACAACCCCTCCCCTCTGCCCTAGCCCCTTACTTAGTGCTGTCAATAGTATAACAAAGTTAAAACTGCTGACAGATTCACTTTAAAATCTCTTTTTAGGACAAATTCTGAAAAGAATGTTCTCATCCGTTCCAAAAACGTGGTGTGGTATAGCTTTCAGTCAAATAGAAAAACAACTGATTGAAAACCCTGAGGAATTCTGCCTGGTACCAGGAGTCCTGAGTGGAATTCCACACATAACAAGACCGTATTATGGAACACAGGGCTGTCCTGTTATCATTCTTGTACGGAATTTCCCCTAATTATTAGGAATGCAGAGTAAAGAATCTCACGTGTACATACCACTCAATATATAGTGCAAAGTTCATTTTTTATTTATTTTTTGCTTGCAAAACACTGGGATTACAGTAGTTAGAATGTTTTGAACTACCGTAAGTTAATTTTCTGAAAATTCTCCAATTATTAATGCTAACATTTCAGTTAAAGTAAATAATGTATTTGTAATTCAAAACTAATTTTAAGTATGATTATTATTTTATTTAATTAACTGCATTTTTTGGCATTATGAGCCTTTTCTAAGTATACTATATATTTTTTATCTGCTGGACAAACCTTTTAAAGGGGTTATCTGGGAAAAGATATTCATGACTTTTTGACACAGGATAAGTTACCAATATCATGTCTGCGGCAGTCTGAACCCCCGGCCCAACGGATCAGCTGTTAGAAGAGGCTCCGTAAGTGCCGTGGCCGTTTCCTAGGCCAATGACATCACCGCACATTGGTCTTTTGGCCTAGTTGTAGCTCAGCCCCATTCAAAGCAGTGGGGCTGAGCTGGAATACGAAGCACTGCCACTATACGGCACTGTCCTTGGAAAGTTGCCGGGAACCCTCAGGATAGGTCATCATCAGGCTTGGAATGGCCCACAGGGGAACAGATAAATCCACCTGAGCGAGGTGGGTCCCTAGTCCCCCACCTCCTGCACAAGTGGCACATAGCAGTGATTGCACTACATATAGAGAGGCAACATACAGCATAAATATAAAATCATATAAAAAAAAATGGGTAGATTATTTAACAAACTACTAAGTTCATTATTATAAATGCATTAGGTGCCTGAGATGAACAGTGCTGTTGCCAGCAATCAGTGCCAGCAGCAGATATGCCAGCAAGAGTAAAATCATAGGTGGACATTTATCAAGACAAGCTTTTCCTGCGCCGATCTTGATTCTCCCTGAGCTGCCGATGCATTAAATTTATGCTAATGTGCATGCCTCTAATAGATTTGTGGCATCTTCCAGCAGACTGTACGACAAGACTAAAATCTTAGTCAGAGTCCTAGCTGGCATGAATAAAGGTAAATGGGTCAGCCCTGCTGCACCACCCACTCCCCGCCCTCACCACACTCCCTTTTCTCGTCCCATTAGAAATGTAGCATGAAGGGCCAAAATTAGCAAATTGTGGTGTGAAAGCCTTGGTAAATCCCTCCCATAGTTTTTTAGCACACTCTGGTGGAGGCAGGGAGAGGAGAGACAGGCTGAGAAGCCCTGTTTCTCCATCTTACGGTTATCTGTCTTCAGAGTTAGAGAGGTTATCCCATGATTGATGTAAAAAATAAAAATCAGACATACACATAGTACAATCTCTTTCTCCCAAAAAATAGCTCACATGGATCCAGAGCTCTCCCCATTCATTTATCCAATTGCTCAGCTAAATGCTCTTTAGGCTGCCAGCTCAGTAGGTATCTCCTTTCCCAGGGGGCGCATCCTTTCTCGGGGGGAAGGGGGATGTCCTTTCCTGCAGCAGGTCTTTCCCTGTAAATATCAAAGCTTCTAATAGTAGATAGGGCTGGTAGCAGTTGAAGGAGGGAACTGAGCGTGTACGACCACCTCAGTAGGTGGACATGTCCATTATTATACAGCATAAACACCAGGAAGAGCCATTATAATGAAGTAAACACAATATCTCACAATTGGAGCATCTTTGTAACAGAAAGTAAATTACAAAAATAAGTTTTAATTATGCAGAATTATAGTAAAATAATATATTTAACAGTAGTACAGCCTCTTTATGTAGACCTGGAGATGAAATTTTCCTACAAGTTGATTTATAATTAAAAATATATTATCATTAAAAATATGTCAAATTCCATAGTAAAGTTTATTATAAAATCATTTTAAATCGCTGCCCCTATGCACTAAAAAAAGGTAATGAAAGTTCCACTTTAAATTTGAGGATCTTGTATTGTAAGCCATGTTTATCTGCACTAAGGAAGAGCAAATCGATTCGTAATGAACCAGATTCATTATGAATTTCATAATAATCCACCAAACAAACCCAAAGCTTTTCAGATTTGTTTTGGTGCAGCGTCCTTTTACTTCACATGTTGGTAGGCAAAACCATGAGGGAGAAAGTAGAAGGATGCTCATATTACCCGAGGAGGAATTGGGGGACTTGCCCTTATTGGCTCAGACGTTGAACAAGAGATGCCTGTGCAGACCGAGCAGAAATCATTCTGTGTTGAGCTGTTGATGATAGTGGATCGGTCTATGCCGGGGGGTTGGAAATCTCCCGTACTCTGGCTGTTGTGAAACTACAACTCCCAGCATGCACACAGTTGGGAGTTGTAGTTTCACAATAGCTGGAGTGCCGGAGGTTACTGATCCCTAATCTATGCAGAGTCTAACAGAAAACCATTTTACCCAGTATAAGGTGGCACAAACAAGCATCTATTCTAGTGTAACAGGGGCAGTGTAGGGAAAGAATATAAAGAAATACAGTAATTGAGGGACTTTGATTAGGGAACGTTTTGAGGGAGTGAGGGGCTGGGCACAGGGTCTGAACCAAACTATTTGAAAAATTCAGCGAACCTGAAACAAACTGAATCTCAAAAGGCTCGCTCATCTCTAATTTAGGGTGGGTTCACATCTGCGTTCTGGATTACGTTACGTCTTTCCGTTATAACATGGTTATAGCGAAAAAATAATGGAATCCATGAGAGGGACGTCAAAAACCAGGGCGTATCTGTTCTGCTGCCCATAGACTTGTATTAGGACAGAAGTCAAAACGGAAGCCTTTATAAGGCATTCCGTTTTGCTTTCCGTCCTAATAGAAGTCTATCGGCAGCATAACAGATCCGTCCTGGTTTCCGTTTTGCAGAACGGAGAAAAAAGTCCTGTCGACAGGACTTTGTTTTCCATCTTGCATAACGGGAACTAGACTGATCCGTTATGATTACCATAGACTTCTATTAGGACGGATCAAAATGGAATGCCTATTAAAGGCTTCCGTTTTGACGTCCGTCTCATGGATTCCGTTATTTTCCGTTATAACATGTTATAACGGAAAGCCATAACAGAATCCAGAACGCAGATGTGAACCCACCCTTACACAGTTAAAAAAAAATTGAACAGACGCGGAAAGAAAATACGTTCATGTGCTTGAGCCCTAAGACAGGAAGGTTTCTGGAATCAGCCTTTCAGGCATTTAGAAGCAATGTTCCAGAATGTTCCAGAGACTTTCCATTACGCCACCCTACTCCATGACCACAACAGATTATAGGCCGTGAACAAGGTCCGGGAGGGACTGAAACGTTGGCCCTGTATATTAAAAAACTAATGGTGGCTTCAATAAAGATTACATTTTTCATTTTCTATATTTGAGTGCTGTGAACCTTTTATCCTATAATTTTGGGATATCCTCCCATCACTGCTGAGCACCAAAGTTTACTCATATGTGGAGTGCCAGCCATCTGGTCGTTGTCCAGAGACTTCCATAGGCAGGAAAAGTGTGTGACTTCGGATAATGGTTGGGTGAAGGGGTCTATGATAACACCAAACTGTTATTTATTTATACATTTACAAGCAGCATAAGAGAGGAACAAAGCGAAACGGTCAGTATACTGGGAAGGAGAGGAAAAACTGAAAAATAAATATAATTGGAGCATGCACATGACCTAAACTGAAGCTTTTTTATAAATTTTATGGTTATCTCTTCCATAGTCTCACTTCTCTTTTTAGTTTACATTTTCTAGGATGATGAAAATGCTAGGGAGCATGTAAATACCAGATTTACTCTTACAGTCCACCTGGATGATTATTTCAAAACCATTCAGGTCATGAGGAATTATTTAAACATGTCACACAGTATTACTAAAGAACTGTTTGCCGAGAATCTAATGACATTCCCAGATTGTCAATGAAGTGATTTTAAAGACTTCATGTCCTCAATGAAAATAAACAAATCCATAACATTAAATGTTCCCATAACACTGAATACTGAAGAGATGTAAGAATTAGGTTTCATGTAAAAGCCCTGGGGCACAATCGGTTCAAAATAACCATAAACTTGAGAGTAACATTGTCACGAAGCAGGTGTGGATCTGCTGTATCTACTGACCAGATTTGGCTTGGAGCTAATTCTCAAGGGGGTTATCTAAGTGGCTCCTCTGGTCTCCATCCTTTAACCATCTACAGTTGTGTTCAAAATTATTCAACCCCCACTGAAATTGAGTGTTTTGGCCAGTTTGACATTGATTTTGATCATTTCAGTCATCTTGTTTACAATTAAATCAAAGAGGCCCTTGTAAGTCAGACAAATATAACATAACATTTATAATGAAATAACCACAAATGTTTTTTCTGTGCTCACATCATTATCAGTTTTATTCAACCCCCAAGTGACATTCAATCTTAGTACTTAGTACAACATCCTTTTCCAGTTATAACAGCTTTTAAATGTGAAGCATAGCTTGACACAAGTGTCTTGCAGCGATCTACGGGTATCTTCGCCCATTCTTCATGGGCAAAAGCCTCCAGTTCAGTCACATTCTTAGGCTTGCGCACTGCAACTGCTTTCTTTAAGTCCAACCAGAGGTTCTCAATCGGATTTAAGTCTGGTGACTGTGATGGCCACTTCAAAATGTTCCAGCCTTTAATCTGCAACCATGCTCTAGTGGACTTGGAGGTATGCTTGGGATCAGTGTCCTGTTGAAAGGTCCAACGTCTCCCAAGCCTCAGGTTTGTGACGGACTGCATCACATTTTCATCCAATATCTCCTGGTACTGAAGAGAATTCATGGTACCTTGCACACGCTGAAGCTTCCCTGTACCTGCAGAAGCAAAACAGCCCCAAAGCATGATTGACCTCCCGCCATGCTTCACAGTAGGCAAGGTGTTCTTTTCTTCATAGGCCTTGTTCTTCCTCCTCCAAACATAGCGTTGATCCATGGGCCCAAACAGTTCTAATTTTATTTCATCAGTCCACAGAACACTATCCCAAAACTTTTGTGGTTTGTCCACATGACTTTTGGCATACTGCAGTCGACTCTTCTTATTCTTTGGAGACAGCAAGGGGGTGCGCCTGGGAGTTCTGGCATGGAGGACTTCATTGCGCAGTGTGCGCCTTATTGTCTGAGCTGAAACTTCAGTACCCACATCTGACAAATCTTTTTTCAGTTCCTCAGCAGTCACACGGGGACTTTTCTTCAGTTTGCGCTTCAGGTAGCGCACAGCAGTCGAAGTCAGCATCTTCTTTCTGCCACGACCAGGTAGCGTTTCAACAGTGCCCTTTGCCTTGAATTTGCGAATGATGCTTCCTATGGTGTCTCTTGGTATGTTTAACATCTTTGCAATCTTCTTATAGCAATTGCTCTTCCTGTGATGAGAAATCACCTCTTCTCTTGTCTTCCTGGACCATTCTCTTGACTTCACCATGTTTGTAAACACACCAGTAAATGTCTAGAAGGAGCTGAGTATCACAGTCCTTTTATATCTACCTAATTGGTGCTTATTATGCTTGATTGCTGCTCCTTGACATCCACAGGTGTTTTCAATACCTGATCGAAAACAGGGCATGTACGAAAAGGAAGTGACTTTTTAAAATTACCTTTATTAAATATTTAAGTGGGTATAGGTATGTATATACCAACAGTGAAAAAACTACATTTACCAAGATTACTCAGTGGGGGAGTAGTAGCCCCCAAGAGAAAAACACACGTAGTGACAGGGTATACACTTAAATAAATAGGTACGGGGAAATAATTCCTCTTTGGACCCACAAAGCCCGATTTTGTCTGGACAAACCCCCATCTCTCCCGCCTGCATCCTTGAGCGGGACAAAAGAGGTCCATTCCTTCCTCGTGGGGACCGACACACAAAAAAACGTATCGTGGTCTTGATATCTGGTCATAAAGCTAAGTACCACAAATCATGTTACCCTCTGATGAACCTAATAAATATTCGGGGATTACTAGTGAATATCAGATTTGGATCTATAGAGAATAACGGTGACATTCATCCATAAAGAGCACCATTTTTTTCCTTTTTCTTTTTTCTTTATTATCCTGGAGCATTTATTATGTAGGGATTTTTAGGGACTGGTTAGCACTAGGTTCGGGGACAGGGAACCTCCACCCTCAGGGGGCCGCCCTGGGCACAGCAGACCTCTAGGGATTCTAGGAGTAGCTGGTTCTTGTTTCTAGCCCTGCAATTTAGCGGGCTAGAAATATTTCCCCGTACCTATTTATTTAAGTGTATACCCTGTCACTACGTGTGTTTTTACAGTGTATACCCTGTCACTACCCCCCACTGAGTAATCTCAGTAAATGTATTTTTTTCACTGTTGGTATATACATACCTATACCCACTTAAATATTTAATAAAGGTAATTTTAAAAAGTCACTTCCTTTTCGTACATGCCCTTACCTCAAAAGCTATTGTGACAATATATCTCATTAAAAAAATCCTCAATACGGTTAGTAAAACCTGATCGAAAACACTTGAATGAACCTCTGTTCTTAAGAGTGGTAGTCTTTAAGAGGTTGAATAATTGTGTCAATGAAGAAATCACAAAAAAAACATTTAAAACTGTATTACAAAAACAATTGATGTCATTTTAGTTGCATTTGGTTCTTTAAAAAGTCCTTGTAAGATTTCATTCTGAACACAATTGCAAATGTACACTAAATTCCCTAAAACCCTTTACAGCATTGGGGGTTGAATAATTTTGAACACAACTGTATATAGGGATCTGGCCTCCACTGTAGGTAAACAACAAGGCCACTACCTCTTGGAGTAGTCTTTGTTTGGTGACAACTGACCCCACTAGGATCAAAAGACACCAAGAGGACAGACAAAGTGTGCCACTTCTTAGCTAAGTCAGCATTGTCAATAGGGAATCAGCTTGTACCCAGTCTTATTACAAATAATAAGGATAAGAATAGGAATATACTATACGTTAGCAATTGACAAAAAAAATAAGTATTTCAGTAATGGTAAATAATTTTACAATAGGATCGCAGTGCATCCTCTGTTGTTTATTGTATCAACTGTGTAAGGGTGGGTTCACACCAGCGTTAGAGATTCCGTTATGGCTTTCCGTTATAACAGGGTTTTAACAGAACATAACAGAATCCATAGGATGAAATGCAAAACGGAAGCCTTTAAGAGGCATTACAATTTGCTCTTTCCTAATAGAAGTCTATCGGAAAAAATAACGTATCCGTCTGGGTGCCATTATGCAAGACAGAAAACAAAGTCCTGTCGACAGGACTTTGTTTTCTGTCTTGCATAACGGGAACCAGACGGATCCGTTTTGATTCCCATAGACTTCTATTAGGATGGAGAGCAAACGGAATGCCTTTTAACCCCTTAAGGACACAGCCCTATTTCACCTTAAGGACCAGGCCATTTTTTGCAAATCTGACCAGTGTCACTTTAAGTGCTGATAACTTTTTTTTTAAAATTAATTATCTTTATTAATTAATATATCGAAACATTACAAATAGAACAAAAAATACAATTTCTCCCCAATCCCAATTCCCTAAAGAAACCCTCCCCTCCCCCCCTACCTGTGGTGCGTCAAAATAAAGACCTTTATCAATAAAGAAATTAAACACAACTAATCAAGTCCTCCAACCACCCCATATCTTAATCCACTTCTCCTCAGCTTCCCTCTGTTTATACATAATTTTCTCATAATTTTTTACCTTAACAATTAGATTGATCCATGTAATTATATCTGGAGTATATCGAGCAAACCAGGTCCTACTGACCAGCACTCTGGCCAACATTAATATCCTACTCAGGAGGATCTTTTGATACTTGTGATTATTTAATTTTGAAAGATCATTAAGCACGAATACTTGTGGTTCAAAAGGGATTCGTATTTTTAGTTTATACATAATACAATTATTTATAGTATTCCAGAAGTTTATAAGTTCTGGGCAAGTCCATATCATATGAGGAAAATCCGCTCCTACGGTATCGCATTTAGGGCAGTTAGACGTGTCTCTTAATCCACATTTATTCATCCATAAAGGAGTAATATATAATCTATGGCAAATATAAAATTGTATTAAAACATGGTTGAAGTTCTGGGATAATGAGACTAAGTTCCCAAAAATATTCTCCCACCCTTCTATTTGTAGATTCGGACAATCCACCTCCCACGCTTTTTGTCCTGGTGACTGTGTATCGCTAAACCGTGCCTTAAGTAATGACTTATATATATTTGAAATTTTTATTCTAGATAGTGTACCCCCTACCCAATCATTCAAAAAAGATGAATTATCTATATCCAACACCAGTTTATCATCCAAACTGGATAGTACTGAGCGCAATTAAAAAAACCTAAACCATGAAAGGTTTGTTGTACTGTGTGTCATCTCTATAAACGGTTTAATTTCTCTATCTTTAACTACCTGTGAAATATACAAAATTTTATTCTTCTGCCAAAATGTGTCAGCTGCAATATCATCTAGCCTTTGTAAATACACATTATGCCAGAGAGGCGTAAATGTAAGTGAACCCTTAATCTTCAACCATGTCCTAGTTGTAGCCCACACTTTCAGGAGTAATTTTATAGTCTCTCTATAGCCTCGCTCATAACTCTTCAATAAACCAGATTCCAACAAGGTAAAAATATTATTGTGAGCATGGCTAGTTACCAACTTCCCCAGCAATGCACTATTCTCTGATTCATAGCACATCAATAACTGGGCTGCAATAAAATACCCTTTAAAGTAAGGGAGATTTAATCCCCCGCACTCCACAGATTTATACAAATATTCCAGCTTTATTCGAACTCGCTTTCTTCCCCATATTAAATCATTAATTATTCTTTCCATGAGTTTAAAATATTTATCTTGTATCCAAATAGGTGTATTCCTGAGCACATAAAGAAATTGTGGTAGTATCACCATTTTAACTAGTGAAACTCGGTCAGCTCTGGATAGGGGAAGTCTCAGCCAGATCCCTATTTTAGCTCTAGTCCTTGCCATTATGGGAATCAAATTGAGTTGTACAAAATTTTCAACCCGAGGTGATATAATCAAACCCAAATATTGAAAAGTGTCAACAATATCTAACTGTGTCACAAGAACCTCTTTCTGTGGCAGGGGGTCTATTGGCATCAAGCTGGTCTTGGCCCAGTTTATAAGAAGACCAGACACCTCACCAAATGCTTTAACCATTTGAATAATCCTAGGAAGAGTGATTTCCGTATGGTCTATAAAAAACAGAACATCATCCGCATATAAGGAGATACGGTCTTGTACTCCTAGCGTACCAAATCCTTTAACCTGATCGTCCTGCCTGATGGCCATCGCAAGGGGTTCGATATAAATATCGAATAACAGGGGAGATAATGGACAGCCCTGCCACGTGCCTCTATTTAAATCAATATTACTACTCAGGATTAAGACTCCATTAAGACTCAATTTTGCCCTTGGAGATCTATACAATAACTTAAGAGTACGTATAAACTTTTCCCCAAAGCCCATCCTTGCCAGAACCTTCCAGAGGAAGCGCCACTCCACCCTGTCAAAGGCCTTGGAGGCATCCAATGACAGGATGGAGCGAGCGGTCCCCCCAGGGGCCTGAATATTAGAAAAAAGCCGATGTAAATTGTGATGTGTGCCCTTGTTTTGAATAAAGCCACTCTGATCTGGATGGACAATAGAGGAAATGACCCTAGAAAGCCTTGTAGCCAGGACCCTCGCAAGAAGCTTTACATCTGCATTAAGCAGTGAGATTGGTCTATAAGATTCTAAATCTAAAGGGTCCTTGCCTTTTTTCGGAATTAATATTATTACAGCCTCCATCATTGAGTCTGGGAGCTTCCCATCCTCCATTGATTCAGCAAAGACCTCCAACAGTCTCAGGAGAATACAATCCCTATATTTACTGTAGAATTCATATGGGAGCCCATCTGAACCAGGAGTGGAGTTAGCTGAGCATAATTTAATAGCTCCCTCAAGTTCCTGAATTGAGACCTCTAGTTCAAGTGCTTTCTTTTGCGTCTCAGTAATAGTTGGAAAGATGATCCTGTCAAGATAAAAATCTATCTTATCATCTGTGATGTTAGATTCGGCTTTATACAAATCAAGGAAATAGTCAACAAAGGCCTTCTCTACCGGGCCCTGTCTAGTGACCATCCTACCATCAATCAGTCGAACCTTATCTATATATTTTTTAGATTGTTGACTTGAAATTACTCTGGACAAGAATTTACCGGGTCGCCCTGACTCGGTAAAGTATTTTTGCCCTTTAAAGAAAAGGCTCTGTTGGGCCTTGTCCAATAAAAAATTAGAATATATTTGTGTGGCTCTTTGCATATTTTCCCTATTCTCCTCCGTCTTATTCATGTAAAAGGATTCTGTCGCCAGTGCTACACGTTCTTCTAGATTTTTCTGTTTTTTCCCGTACTCCTTTCTAAGATTCGCGATGTTACTAACCATCAATCCCCTCATATACGCCTTAAAAGTATCCCATACCACTTGAATTTTTGCTGAGCCATAGTTAGTATCCCAGAATCGACCAATTTCATTTTGGATTATTTCATGTGTCTTTATAACTGATAGCCAATAAGGATTTAGTCTAAAAGGAGGTTTTGGTGTATATCTTTCCTGAGATAAGCAGAGTTCAAGTAGTAACGGAGAGTGATCCGATATTGACCTCGTTTCATATTTCATTCGCTTTACCAATTTCACATGTTTACTACTTATCAATGCAAGATCTATTCTGGACATTGATTTACCTGCTTTACTAAAACATGAAAAAGCCCTTTTCCCCTGTCCTAGATATTCCCAAACATCTTCAAAACCAGCCTCCAGGCAAAACCGTGCCAGGGGAGACCCCTGGAGCGGACTGTCACTCCTGACACTCGTAGAGACCCTATCACGTACAGGATCAATGACACAGTTAAAGTCGCCAATAATCAGTGTTGGACACTCTGGCCATTTATCCATAAATAATACCAAAGAATTAAGGACCGAAAAGGAAAATGGCGGTGGAATATAAACAAAGGCCAAAATACATATCTTCCCCCTTAGCCTACAATATAAAAAAATAAATCTCCCCTGTTGGTCGACAGAGGATGCCTCACAGACAAAATCAATAAGTCTATGTATCAAGACAGTAACACCTCTCGAGTAATTGGAGAAGGTAGAATGATAAGTGTGCGCAGCCCATCCCCTATCGACCACCCTAGAGGTCTCCTCAGTGAGGTGAGTCTCTAGCAAACATACTATTGCTGGTAAGTGGACCCCTGAGTCAAGTCAAAAACCGCTTGTCTCTTTCCTCTATCCCCCAAACCACGTATATTCCAGGCAATAATTCTAGTCAACATTATCAACAGCGGTTAAATGGGAAAGGAGGAGATGAAAAGGAAGAGAAACAAAAAAAAAAACAAAAAAAAAAAACACACCTATTTTGACGCACCACAGCCCAACCCCGACCCCAACCCCCCCCCCCCCCCACATACAGGTAATCCACCACGTATTGTAGTAGATTTCTTTCCTATGACCATCCCTCCCACACTCCCCCCACTCGGCCGCCCCCATTGGAAAGCGAAGAGAAATAAATTTAGGGGTATAAGCCCCTTATAACAATTATTATTCCCGCCAGATCATAGAACAGTTAAGTCATAGATTATTTCGATCAAGCCAGTCCGCGGCTTCTTCCGAGTTGTCAAAAAAAAAAGTTTTATCATTGAAAATAATCCGTAATTTTGCTGGGAATATAAGAGAATATTTAATGTCCCTTTCTCTTAACCTCTTTTTGACAATCATAAATGCGCGTCTCTTTTCTTGTATATCTTTTGAGAAATCTGGAAAAAAGGCCAATCTATTCCCATTATATACAACCGGTGAGCATTCCCTCGCCCTTCTCAAAAGGATGTCTTTATCCCCTGTGGTCAATAACTTAACAAGAAATGTCCGAGGTTGTCTCCCTGGAATTGGTTTACCCCCTGGGACCCGATGAGCTCTTTCGATCATAAAAAAAGAGGAAAACAAATCTTTCCCAAAATTCTCAAGGATTAACTTCTGTATGAATTGGGTTGGGTTCTTCTCTTCCGCACCCTCTGGAATCCCTATTATTCTCACGTTGTATCTTCGTGACCTATCCTCAAGGTCCGCCACCTTTTTCTTCAGAAGGTTATACTCTAATTTAAATGTGGAGACTTCGGTATTTATCTTTTTGGATTCATTCTGTATCAGGGCAACGGAACTCTCGAGGTTATTAACTCTGTCTCGCATTTTTGACAAATCGTCTTTTATTAGTCCCACATCAACTTGGATAAACCCAAGTTGGGTTGTGACAGCCTGTATTAAATCCCCATTTTGTTTAACCGCTAGCAATATTTCTTCTAACGGAGAAGAGTTGTCATTAGGGATAACTTCCCCCATTATACCATCTTCCTCTTCGGGGTAGAGGCTTTTTGTGGTTCTAACTCATCGGAGACCTCAGGAACTGGTCTATTTTTGTTGTTTCAACAGTTTTGGACCCGAGTTTCTGACTTGAGAGGTCAACCGAGCGCCTACTAGTTTTGGGAGCCATACCTTGTTCCTGCTCTCCTTTTTTTTTTTTTTTTTCCCCCTTTTCTTTCTCCCTTTTTTTCCTTTCCCCGTTCCGCTTCTTTCTCTTCTTTTGTATATGTGTCACTTCTTCTTCCTTTTTTACTTATTTATTTATTTATTTTTATTTTTCCTTCCTCCTCCCTCTACCTCTTTTCCCTCTTTCCTTTGTCTTTTCCTTTTTTTTTCCTTTTTTTTTTTTTCCCCTCTCCCTTCTTGTTTGTTCTCCTTTTCTTTTCTTTTGTTCCTTTTATATTTGTATTTGTGTTATATTTTATATTTGTATTCACCTCCTTATTCTCTCTTAAAAAATAAACCATATAAAAAGTAGGTTAAGTATACTCTAGTACACTTTCATTCCTTTTGATTGGGTTCGTTAGTAGTTAGTATAGGAGGAAAAAGGACATAGAGGAGCCAGAGGAAACAAGCAGGAACATGGATGCAGGAACAAACAGGAACAATCTCACCAGCTTTTTCCGCTCCTTGACCATCCGAGTGTCCACGGAGATCCCACCTGGATATCCAAAAAAAAGACCCCTCGATCCCAGAAAACGCTGAAGGGGGGGCAGAGCAAAAAGGGAATAGTGGCCGCCAGATAAAACCCTAATGTCCAGGGCAGGCGGAGCAGCCGACCTCGCTCCTATAGCCACCACAATCAATCAACCCCTGCCACTGGAGTCAAAGCATGGTACACAGCGCGGAGGAGGAGGGCACTATCACCGACAAGAACCGGAGAGTCTGGAAGCGCACCCGCAATCAAGAAATCCGGGATCCCAGGTGCAACAGGAGCCAGCCGACTGCGCTACACCCCGCCAACCAGGAAACAGATGTACCGGAGCAGCAGAAGCGAATAAGGGGGGACAGGATAGCAGTCTCTCAGTCCAGATGATCCCAACGAGCTGAGTCCCAGAGGTGAGGTGGGGAAGGCAGGAGGATCAGAAGAGCCGGAGACACAAACAGCACTAGGCAACAAGCGGAGTCAGGGGCTAGGGAAACAACATACACCCCAGGTCCATGGAGGCAGGAACGGCCACGGAGACGCCGAGAGCAGCGGGATAGCGGGGTAGCCGAGCCACGGGGAGAGAGGAGAGCGTGACGTACTACGTCTACGTCATCACGTCCTAAGTGCTGATAACTTTAAAACGCTTTTACTTACCCAGGCCATTCTGAGATTGTTTTTTCGTCACATATTGTACTTCATGACGCTGCTAAAATTGGGTAAAAAAAGTTATTTTTTTTGCATAAAAAAATACCAAATTTAACAAAAATTTAGAAAGATTAGCAAATTTTACAGTTTCAGTTTCTCTACTTCTGTAATACATAGTAATACCCCCAAAAATTGTGATGACTTTACATTCCCCATATGTCTACTTCATGTTTTGTATCATTTTGGGAATGATATTAAATTTTTTGGGATGTTACATAGCTTAGAAGTTTAGAAGCAAATTTTGAAATTTTTCTGAAATTTTCCAAATCCCACTTTTTATGGACCAGTTCAGTTTTGAAGTCACTTTGTGAGGCTTACATAATAGAAACCATCCAAAAATGACCCTATTCTAGAAACTACACCCCTCAAGGTATTCAAAACTGATTTTAAAAACTTTGTTAACCCTTTAGGTCTTTCACAAGACTTCATAGTAAATGTACATAACATTTAAGAATTTAGATTTTTTTGAAAATTTTCCAATAAAATCAATTTTTTTCAGGGAAAAAGCATGGGTTAACTGCCACACAAAACTCAATATGGGTTGCCCTGATTCTGTAGTTTGCAGAAACACCCCAGATGTGGTCATAAACTACTGTTTGGCCAAACGGGAGGACATAGAAGGAGGGGAACGCCATATGGTTTTTGCAAGGCAGATTTTGCTGGACTGGTTTTGTTTATACAATGTCCCATTTCAAGCCCCCCATTCCTTGCACCCCTAGAATAGAAATTCCCAAAAAGTGACTCCATCTAAGAAAGTACACCCCTCAAGGTATGCAAAACTGGATTTACAAACTTTGTTAACCCTTTAGGAGTTCCACAAGAGATCATGGCAGATGGAGAAACAATTTAGGAATTTGGAAAATTTTCCATTTTAACCCTTACTTTATTACTGGAAAAAATGGGTTAACATCCAAATAAAACTCAATATGGGTTGCCCTGATTCTGTAGTTTGCAGAAACACCCCATATGTGGTCGTAAACTACTATTTGGCTAAACGGCAGGGCATAGAAGAAGGAGAACGCCATATGGTTTTTGGAAGGCAGATTTTGCTGGACTGGTTTATTTACACCATGTACCCTTTCAAGCCCCCTGATGCACCCCTAGAGTAGAAACTCCATAAAAGTGACCCCATCTAGGAAACTATGGGATAAGGTGGTTGTTGTTTTGGGACTATTTCAGGGGTAAATATGATTTTTGGTTGCTCTATATTACACTTTTTTGAGGCAAGGTAACAAAAAAATGTAATTCTAAAATTGTTTCTACATTCGCTATTTAGTTTTGTGGAACACATAAAGGGTAAACAAAGTTTGTAAAGTAACTTTTGAATACCTTGAGGGGTGTAGTTTCTTAGATGGGGTCATAAATGGGACATAGTGTCAAAAAAACCAGTCCATCAAAATCAGCCTTCCAGAAACCATATGGTGTACCCTTCATTCTATGCCCTGCCGTGTGGCTATATAGCCATTTATGACCACATATGGGGTGTTTCTGCAAAATACAGAATCAGGGCAATAAATATTTAGTTTTGTTTGGCTGTTAACCGTTGCTTTATTACCGGGAAAAAAGGATTCAAATGGAAATTTTGACAAAAAATTTGTGTTTTGGCACAGTTTTTATTTTATATTTTGAATGCTGTTCATCCGAGGGGTTTGGTCAAATGTTACTTTTATAGGGCAGATTCTTACAGACGCGGCGATACCTAATATGTCTACATTTTAGAATTTATTTAGATTTTACACTATATTATCATTTTAGGAACCCCAAAAAATTATTTTAGTATCTCCATAGCCTGGGAGCAACATTTTTTTTTTTTTGTTGGGCGACTATCTAATGTAGGGGCTCATTTTTTGCGGGATGAGATGGCGGTTTTATTGGCGCTAATTGGGGGTGCATATGACATTGTGATCGCTCGCTATTACACTTTTTGTGATGTTAGGTGACAAAAAATGGCTTTTTTACCCGTTTTTTTTTTTAACGCAGTTCATCCGGGGGGTTGGGTTAAATGTTATTTTATATAGAAGATTTTTATGGACGCGGCGATGCCCAATATGTATGGCTCTCTGACTTTGGAGACACTAAGCAGGCATCCTCAAACTGCGGCCCTCTAGATGTTGTAAAACTACAATTCCCACCATGCCCTGCTGATGGCTGTAGGTTGTCTGGGCATGCTGGGAATTATAGTTTTACAACATCTGGAGGGCCGCAGTTTGAGGATGCCTGCACTAAAACTAATATTTTTTGGGGAAAAAAAGTCTCCAAAGTCTGAGAGCCATAGTTTTTTATGTTCTCTAGGGCAGTGTTTCCCAACCAGTGTGCCTCCAGCTGTTGCAAAACTACAACTCCCAGCATGCCCGCACAGCCAAAGACTGTTCAGGCATGCTGGGAGTTGTAGTTTTGCAACAGCTGGAGGCACACTGGTTGGGAAATACTGCTCTAGGGGACTGTTGGGGATTATAAAAATGTTGTACTCCATGGAAGTGTGATACTCCCTGAAGCAATCGATAACGCAGAGGCCCGGATGATCGGGGCAAGTGTCACATTGAGTGGTGGTGTCCTTCCGTATTCCCCCTCTTGTGACACACTCTGCATCTTTTTTGGGTTCGTCCTTTCTTTCCAGTATGGGGGACCACACCTGAAAAATGTTGGCCAGGGACGATCCGGGCGCCTTCAATTCCCAAGGTGCTCCGGCCTGCTCTTTCCCCGTCTGAAAAAATCAGGTCCTTGAGGACTGCCTCATAGAATTGGAGGAATGTCCCTGTGCTGCCAGCGCTTCGGAATAGTACAAAAGAGTTGTACAAGGCAACCTGTACCAAGTAGACCGCAACTTTTTTGTACCATGCCCGGGTTATTCACATGGCATTATATGGCTTGATGACTTGACCAGAGAGATCAACTCCTCCCATATACCGATTGTAGTCAACGATACAATCGGGCTTGAGGACCGTTGCCGCGGTACCTCGCACAAGGACAGGGGTGATGCCATTACCGTGGATTGTGGACAGTACAAGGAAATCCCTCTTGTCCTTATATCTGACCAGCAACAGGTTTCCACTGGTAAGTGCATGGGTCTCACCCCTGGGGATAGGTACCTGGAGGGGGTGGGCAGGGAGGCCGCGCTGAGTTTTCCGCACGGTCCCACAAGCGAACGTGAATCTGGCGGCAAGGGACCTGAACAAGGAAATGCTAGTATAAAAGTTGTCCACGTACAAGTGGTAACCCTTATCTAGCAGTGGGTACATAAGGTCCCACACGAGTTTCCCACTAACACCCAGAGTGGGGGGACATTCTGGGGGTTGAATACGGGAATCTCGCCCCTCGTACACACGAACTTTGTAAGTGTACCCTGAGGCAAATTTTGTACAGCTTCACGCCATACCTCGCCCGCTTAGTGGGAATGTATTGGCGGAAACTGAGTATCCCCTTGAATGCAACGAGAGACTCATCAACCGCGACCTCCCTTCCAGGTACATAGGCCTGTACAAATTTGGCCCCGAAGTGATCGATGACCGGCCGTATCTTATACAGACAGTCATAGGCAGGATCACCTCGGGGGGGACATGCTGCATTATCTGAATAATGCAGACATTTCCGGATGACCTCAAACCGGGAGCGTGTCATGGCCATACTGTAGAGTGGGGTCTGGTAGAGGACGTCCCCACTCCAGTATTGCCTGACACTGGGTTTTTGCACTAGACCCATATGCAGCACGAGGCCCCAAAATGTCCTCATCTCGCTGCACTGACCGGCGTCCAGGAGTCTAGCCAAAAAGGAGCCCAGGTGCTGAGCAACGAACTGTTGGGCCTACAGGTTCGTCTGCTCCACCATCAGATTCACAAATGGGTCACTGAAAAAAAAACTTAAAAAATCAATTTCAGTGAACCCCACTGTGGGAATCTGGATTCCTGGATTGCCAACAAAATCCGGAATCTCGGGCTCAAAATCCACTGGGGGACACCAGCTAAGTTCATCGGCAGGGTGCTCCAATGGGCTTATTTGGTGGGCCGGGAAACCAGTACGAGCCCCAGGGCGGCTCATACTAGGGTGGGCCACAGGATCCCTAGCATGTGAGGCCCCTGGCTCCGCCTGGCGGCGTCTCCGCTGCCTTGGGGGCTCATCGTCATCAGATGATGATGAGGAGGATGCGGATGACAAGTGGCGGGGGGGGGGGGGGGTCTAGGGTCTGAAAGCTGAAACAAAAAAAAAGTTTAGATATAAGTGCTTTTTTTTTTCCTAAGTAACTTTTTCCTTCTATCCCAGCCTAACGGTGCCTCTCCCTCACTGACCCTAACCTACCTGGAGGGCGATGGGTGCAGGAGGGTGATGGGTGCCGATTAGGGATCTCAGGAGCCTGGTGAGGACCGTGCTGCAGGGTGCTGGTGCAGAACAGGAAGAGGATGGGAGAGAGGAGCGCAGGAAGTTTGAATCTCACACCTCTCTCCCTGCACCAATCAGCACCCTGGACAGCAGGCATCAGCACCATGGCCAGCACCGCCTCTGCAAATCTTCGTACTGCGATTGGTGGTGTGTAATCACGCCACCGATCGCAGTCTTTTTTCGGTTCATCGGGTCACCAGGGACCCGAATGGACCGGAAACGCAATTGACCTGCGGTTTTCTGCGATCGCCGATACGGGGGGTCAAATGACCCCCCTCGGCGTTGTTACAGGATGCCCGCTGAATGATTTCAGCGGTCATCCTGTTCCGATTAACCCCCGCGGCGCCGCAATCGCGTTTTAAAGCCATGATGTACCGGTACGTCATGTGTCCTTAAAGGGAACCTGTCACCGGGATTTTGTGTATAGAGCTGAGGACATGGGTTGCTAGATGGCCGTTAGCACATCCGCAATACCCAGTCCCCATAGCTCTGTGTGCTTTTATTGTGTAAAAAAAACGATTTGATGCATATGCAAATTAACCTGAGATGAGTCCTGTCCCTGACTCATCTCACGTACAGGACTCATTTCAGGTTAATTTGCATATGTATCAAATCGTTTTTTTACACAATAAAAGCACACAGAGCTATGGGGACTGGGTATAGCGGATGTGCTAACGGCCATCTTGCAACCCATGTCCTCAGCTCTATACACAAAATCCCGGTGACAGGTTCCCTTTAAGGACTCGGAAAACATGCCGTACCGGAACGTCATGTGTCCGTAAGGGGTTAAAGGTGTCCGTTTTGTATTCCGTCATAATGCAAGTCTATGGGCAGCAAAACAGATCCGCCCTACCGTCTTATGGATTCCGTTATGTTCCATTATAAACCTGTTATAACGGAAAGCCATAATGGAATCCCTAATTCTAGTGTGAACCCACCCTAACCTGTAGGTTGCAGTATGTGGGATGCACTACAAGTCAATTACGTAAATGTATTGGTGAACATCTTTGGGACATCTTAAACCCTAGCACGCAAAATATGTCCGCTGTCTCCCAGCATTTTGTTCAATATCATGCTGGCACGGCATTCTGTGGGATTTTCATATTCATGACCTATCCTTAGGATTTAAATTTAAAAGGTGCGATGTTGCTTGGTACCACTATAAGTTAATGTGCAAGGTACAGCTGGCATTAGTATGTGACCTAGTGGACTTTCTATATCTTAATCGCTAACCTGTGGAAGAGACCTAAACTTTGAGTAAAGGTACGACCACATGGTCAGGTTTCCTAATGCAGTTCTGGAAGCCAAAACCAGGAGTGAATTCCAAAAAGAGAAGCCATATCTGTCCTTTATATTTTCTTTCCTTTCTGATTTTGGCTTCCAAAACTGCAACAGGAAAACTGGCCGTGTGGCAGTACCCTAAGGATGATTGGATTTATCGGAAATGCGTAAACGTCTTTTTCTTTTCTTTTTTTTTTGTTACTATGCACATGTTTTTATTCAAGTTTAATAAAGGATAATTTTTGTATTCTAAAAGTGCTGAAGGATCAATTTATTCATGAAGTGAAACTCCAGGACCAGAGGAGAACGTAACTCTGTTACCACCACTAGAGACTGTAAAAGTCTGCACCCTCTAAAGGGACTTTTGTAGTTGCCAAGCCACTTACCTCTTGTGAGTCTCTTGTAACTGTTATGCTTGTTTCCCCACAAGTTCAGTAAAAATGCTGTTCCCAAGTTACAACTGTGTCCACCTGATTCCTTTAACCATACTTGAGTCCACGTGCACAACTCACTGGCCAAATAGATCCTGGGTAAGGGTCAACACCCCATTACAACCATGCTCACAGTAAAACTGTTTCACTATTGTTTTTATAGTTTTCACCCTGCATTGTTGGTGTCACATTAAGCCATGCCAACATGGAAGATCTGAACAGTAAACATATATGAAAGTGTAAAAAAACAAGAGAGTTCAGTGTCTGTGCAGCAACTTCCTGAGGTGGGTGCACAGGATGGAAGTTTGCCTGATGAAATGTTGTGTCATGGTCTACTCCCTCAGGCCATTGCTACCTGGGGATTGGTGCAATGCGAAGGTGGTTTGAAGACTTGGGCCAGAAATACAGGGTAAATGTATAAAAGTCTCTCTTTACTGAATTCAAAATATAATTGTGGCACATCCAGCAGTATGAAGTATAAAGTGCAGTCTCTGGCCTCAGATGAGGAGGTATGGTGCCTGGTTGTGTGACAGTTAATTGGCACTAGCAGGCACTTGTGGTCATAGGCGTCCACCGTGATACAGGCTTTAAGTTAGCCTGGCTTAGTGATGGTTTAAGTGATGGGTGTCTCAGACATAGTCCCTCACCTTGCAGAAGTGTCTGTAAAACTGTAAATGTGCTGATTATTCTGCTGTCTTGACACTCTGATGCTTTCGTTGTTCTGGATACTGAGGGTCTTCGTGGAGAGTTAGTCTCATGGGAGATATGGATCTTGTTCCTAGGAGAAGTAGCTCTGACACGTGCTTTCTCTCATATCAATGTCTGAACTGGAACCCCCACTCCTTGCAGGAAGTAGGACCAGCCCACCCCTACCAAGAGGGCAGGACCAGGGTGGTTAGCTCTGTACCTGCCAACCATTCAACCTCTGGCTGGAATAAACAGCCAAAATGTGAAAATATGTAACAATAACAATACATAACTATATAGAATACATTCGCAGATACCCCCAGGTCTGAGGAACTGCTTTTGCAAATATCTAGTAAATATCTGAGAAACCTTTTAGGATCCAGCAAGGTATAAAAGATGGCCTGTTTTAGTTAAACCCATAAAATTCGATAATCTGCCATTTTATAAGTCTCAGGGTTATTAGCCTTTTCTGTACCAGTTAATTTTGGTACAATGAATAGATTTATTGGACATTACAATGCCACTTATCCTTAATCCAGATCCCCAGAATGCAGAGCATCCTATAAAACCCCAGCAACCTGCATTCCTTAATGTCTAGGCAATCTTTTGGCAATTCTTACAGTAATTTAGTTTTATTTTAATTCCCTGCTGAAAAGTTTGGCAGGTTTAGTCTGGACAACGTAAGAACAACCATCTAAAATTTTCGACTGAAATATATATGTTTTTTCAGGGGAGTTGATACTTTTCTTCCTTTTCCACAATCAGATAATAGGAACATTTCATTGATCATGCTTTAATTATTGTTACATCTGTTTCATTTTGCTCCTTGAACCACAAGTGGGATGAGAAGTACTTCTAAAGAATTGGAGAAGGGTGGTTCCAGGAATATATTCCACATCCTCTTATTTCCCAAGAATGGGCGGTATGCAGTAAGTAGGAACTCATGCCTGGAGATTTACATTAATTATTAAGAAAATATTTCTCCTAACAAAGTGACAGAATGCTGTTTATCAGCTTGGATATTTCATTCATTTTTAATGCAAGTCTTTTCAGATTTTAAAAGTAAAGTCGCTTTATCATCCCCAAATTAACGTGCTTATTATTCTGCAGTGTGTCATATAGTATCATTTTATATTTGTTGCTTATAAAGCACCAACATATCCAGCAGCGCTGTACAGAGATCGTATATATTCACTAATCAGTCACTTCTGTGGAGCTCACAATTTAGGCTACTTTCACACTAGCGTTCGGCTGTCCGCTCGTGAGCTCCGTTTGAAGGGGCTCACGAGCGGACCCGAACGCAGCCGTCCAGCCCTGATGCAGTCTGAATGGAGCGGATCCGCTCAGACTGCATCAGTCTGGCGGCGTTCAGCCTCCGCTCCGCTCGCCTCCGCACGGACAGGCGGACAGCTGAACGCTGCTTGCAGCGTTCGGGTGTCCGCCTGGCCGTGCGGAGGCGTGCGGATCCGTGCGGATCCGTCCAGACTTACAATGTAAGTCAATGGGGACGGATCCGTTTGAAGATGCCACAATATGGCTCAATCTTCAGGCGGATCCGTCCCCCATTGACTTTACATTGAAAGTCTGGACGGATCCGTACGAGGCTATTTTCACACTTAGCTGTTTTTATGCTAAAATAATGCAGACGGATCCGATCGAACGCTAGTGTGAAAGTAGCCTTAGTTCCCCCTATCTCACACTCTTCCCTACTGTACACCCATTGCGTCAGTCTCAGATACCACAAGGTCTCCTCCTTGGCTGAGTCCTTAACCAGACAACATTGGATTGTTACACAGGGGCTATGTCATGCTGCTTGAGCATATGTCTTTCAAACCTAAGGCACAAAGCACACTTCTTTTCTAACCTTATCCACTAGGCCTACATGAGGCGGCCGGCGGCCCAGACCACCTCTCACTGCTTTCTTCTGACCCTGCATGCCTGTCTAGGGCATGTGCACATGCACCCTCCAGCTCTTAATGGGCTGTGTGCACCCTAATCTTCACCAGCCAATGGCTGCCAATCCTAGGCTGCTTATGGCCTCTATTGCTGGAGACTCAATCATACATTAATGGTATATCCTATGGGCAAGACATCATCAATCAAAAGCCTAGAAAACTCTTTAATTTCATAACTGAGTGCAGAAAAAAAAACTATTGGTTGGATTGGTGTAAAAGTGTTGTCTCACGAGCAAGTGACATTTATCATGTAGAGAAAGTTAATACGAGGCACTTACTAATGTATTGTGATTGTCCATTTTGCCTCCTTTGCTGGCTGCATTCATTTTTCCATCATATTATACACTGTTCGTTTCCTGGGAATATGGCCACCGCTATAGCACAGACACGAGGTGGCGGGACTTGCTGTACATGCGTGCCTTTGTGCGTCGGTGCTTTTTCCTATAATGTGCAAGCACGGCTACTGCTACTAGATTCCAGGGTGGACATAATCAATGAAAACGAGCAGTATATAATGTGATTAAAAAATTTTTTTTTTAATTAATCCAGCCAGCGAAGGAGGCAATATGGACAATCACAATACATTAGTAAGAGCCTTGTATCATCTTTGTCTACATGATAAATGCCATTTGCTGAAGAGAGACAGCCCCTTTACGTCAATAAAAAAAATATTTTTCCATTATGATACAAATGTGGCGGAACCCGCCTCGCCACTGGGCATTGGAGAGGACTGGCTACCCGCCTCCTACTTGCTGACTATGGCCCCGGGTAAATTTGTACGTTTGAATGCAATTTGGGCATGTGGTGTTTTGTGTTGCTGCTGCTGGCCCTTTGGGGACCATCCGTGGACATGTGACTTTTGGGAACAATGGCCTTTGAGACTGTGTAGCAGATTGCATCCGGGCTGTCTTGAATATTGTGTATGTTGTTATGGGTTCGGTTGGATTGTATTGCGATGTATTGTGGGCTGTGTGTATCTTGCTCTTGCTGTGATGTTAAAGGCATTGCTGTTCTGTGCCTCTTCTCCTCCCCCTTTTCCTGTCCCTCCTCCATCTCCCATCAGCCCTTGCTATTGTTGGGCCCCACCCTTCCTTGTACCATAGACCTCCATGTGCCCTATTGTATGCCAATGAAGCTGTTGGGGGGGGGGTTTAAAGTAGGTGTGCTATGTCTAAATAAAGTCAGTTCCTGTTTTTACCCTCAAGGTGAAGTGTCGTCTCATTCTTGGGGGAGGATTTATTGCATGCTGTCCCAGTTTGACTGCTAGGAGTGTAAACCTATTTGTATGGTTTCCTATTCAACTGTCTACAGCATTCATATGCTTGAAGAGGATTTATATGCTGCTTCAGTTCGGTGATTGTGGTGTCTGCCAGAGTGCTTGGAAACCTCAGGAAAACGCTAGGAGCATCCAGCGATGGAGGTACTCAGTCGGGGTGCCAGGTGATCCGTTACATTGGTGGCAAGCAGTGGGATGGCGTCCTGGTGTGAGAGGAACAACACCCTGGAGACACAGGAATTATTATGGAGCGGCATAGAACCAGCGAGTGCCTGGACAACGCTCGAGGTAGGAAATGAATGTAACCGGAGGTTACAGAACCTCTTGGCACCACTGGTCAAGCCAATAGGAGAGGCAACCAGGTTGGACTGCAGAGAGAGCGCCCGACAAGAGATGTGGGAAGAAACCCTAGAAGGTGTCCAGCATTGGCGAGGTGAGCGTCTTCCCAGCAAGGAGCAGCGGTTACAGGCCAGAGTGGCCCTACGGATACCTATGCTGGGAGAACAGGCCCAGGAGGAATTGGTGATGCAACTTAATTCACTGGCATGGAGGGAACTGGGTCTCGATGATGCATACCAAGCGCTACGTTGGTACGCGGTTCAGCGGGTTCCCGGAATGGCCAAATTTGACAAACTCGAGGGCAAGGATTATAATGGCCCTGGCTTATTATGGGGGACCTTTGCAGAACCGGAATTTGGGAGTGCAGCAGAGTCACGGCTTTGGGACATATTTGACTACAGAGAGGCCGTGCTGGATCTCCCTATGGCCGAAGACCTAAGGCCAGACCTGATTGAACTAGCTGTCCAGGAATGGGAACTGGAGCAGGATTACCAGCACCTGTTCAGCTCCAGTCAGTCACCCTATACCCTGCAAGTACCACCAGAGCAGTGGGAGATCGAACGGTATTATGCGGACTTATATAATCAAGTGACACCGCCTGTCTCTAACCTGATGGGGCTTATGGACTGTACACCATTAGGAGCGGTGAGTTTCGTTCCCCCTCCCCAACAGCTAAGCCCGTCATCAGGAGACTTGCATTCGGTACCTCCTACCCCCCAACCAGCTCCAGAAATAAGGGACCTTATCGACTGGTCCTGGGAAGACCCACAGATGGCAGGTGGAGATGGGACTGCGGTCTCTCTACCGGCCCTACAGGGATGCTGGGCAGTTGGCCCAGATCCCTAGCGGCAGAATATTCCACCGGGAGGGGAGAGTCTTGTTCCCCCTCCCCAGCGGCAGCCTAGCCCACCAAGGGGAGACAGTAAGCCCCACAACAGTGCAGATGGGACCGTAGTCTCTACACCTACACCACTGGGGATAGGGACAGTCTGTCCTGGTCCCCAACAGCAAGACAAAGTTTTGGAAGGGGAGACAGTCGCTTTTCCCCTACAACAAGAGAGAGTGTCGCAGGGAGAGGAGCCTGTTACCCCCTCTCCCCACTGGCAGTCTACGGTTCAGGGAGAAGAGCCGGTTACCCCCTCTCCCCAGCGGCTGAAAGTGTGTAAGGGAGAGGAGTTTGTTACCCCTTCTCCCCAGCGGCAGCCTAGCACACCACGTGGAGACAGTACGCCCCACAACAGTGCAGATGGGACCGTAGTCTCTGTACCTGCACCACTGGAGATATGGACAGTCTGTCCTGGTCCACAACAACAGGATGATGTATTGGAAGGAGAGGCAGTCTGTTTTCCCCTACAACAAGGGAGGGTGTCGCAGAGAGAGGAGCCTGTTACCCCTTCCCCCCAGCAACAGCTTTGTTCCACCAGGGGAGAGGGCACCCTGGTTACCTTCCCCCCAAGCCATGGATCTACAACTGGGCACAAGTGGCAGTGGGCCATAGGGACAACTACACCCTGTGAGAAAAGCCGGCTGACTATCAGAGCCCCAGACCGACTGGAGGTCTGGATAGTCTCAATGGGAAAGGGGAGAAATGTGGCGGAACCCGCCTCGCCACTGGGCATTGGAGAGGACTGGCTACCCGCCTCCTACTTGCTGACTATGGCCCCGGGTAACTTTGTACGTTTGAATGCAATTTGGGCATGTGGTGTTTTGTGTTGCTGCTGCTGGCCCTTTGGGGACCATCCGTGGACATGTGACTTTTGGGAACAATGGCCTTTGAGACTGTGTAGCAGATTGCATCCGGGCTGTCTTGAATATTGTGTATGTTGTTATGGGTTCGGTTGGATTGTATTGCGATGTATTGTGGGCTGTGTGTATCTTGCTCTTGCTGTGATGTTAAAGGCATTGCTGTTCTGTGCCTCTTCTCCTCCCCCTTTTCCTGTCCCTCCTCCATCTCTCATCAGCCCTTGCTATTGTCGGGCCCCACCCTTCCTTGTACCATAGACCTCCATGTGCCCTATTGTATGCAAATTAGGCTGTTGGGGGGGGTTTAAAGTAGGTGTGCTATGTCTAAATAAAGTCAGTTCCTGTTTTAACCCTCAAGGTGAAGTGTCGTCTCATTCTTGGGGGAGGATTTATTGCATGCTGTCCCAGTTTGACTGCTAGGAGCGTAAACCTATTCGTATGGTTTCCTATTCAACTGTCTACAGCATTCATATGCTTGAAGAGGATTTATATGCTGCTTCAGTTCGGTGATTGTGGTGTCTGCCAGAGTGCTTGGAAACCTCAGGAAAACGCTAGGAGCATCCAGCAACGGAGGTACTCAGTCGGGGTGCCAGGTGATCCGATACAACAAACATATTTGGAAAAGCTTTCAGGTTGAATGCAACTCTTAGGGCTCTTTCACACTTGCGTTGTCCGGATCCATTGTGTACTCCATTTGCCAGAAGTGCCCGCCGGATACGTAACACCGCAAGTGAAATGAAAGCATTTGAAGACTGATCCGTCTTCAAAATGCGTTCAGTGTTACCATGGCAGCCATAGTAGTAGTGGGGAGCGGAGGAGCAGTATACTTACCGCCCGTGCGGCTCCCGGGACGCTCCAGAATAACGTCAGAGCGCCCCATGCGCATGGATGACGTGTCCATGCGATCACGTCATCCACTGCTCCCCCGCTCCCCACTACACGTTACCATGGCAAACAGGACTTTAGCATCCTGGCAGCCATGGTAACCATTCAGAAAAAGCTAAACGTCGGATCCGGTAATGCGCCGAAACGACGTTTAGCTTAAGGCCGGATCCGGATTAATGCCTTTCAATGGGCATTAATTCCGGATCCGGCCTTGCGGCAAGTCTTCAGGACTTTTGGCTGGAGCAAAAAGCGCAGCATGCTGGGGTATTTTCTCCGGCCAAAAAACGTTCCGGTACTGAACTGAAGACATCCTGATGCATCCTGAACGGATTTCTCTCCATTCAGAATTCATTAGGATAAAACTGATCAGGATTCTTCCGGCATAGAGCCCCGTCAACGGAACTCTATGCCGGAAAAGAAAAACGCAAGTGTGAAAGAGCCCTTACACTTGCTAATAAACTGATAATATATTTGCAAAAAAATACGTTAATTTGTAAACATTTCATATAAGACTGTGGGGGTCATTTATTAAACTGATGTAAAGTAGAACTGGCTTAATTGCCCATATCAACCAATCACATTCCACCTTTCATTTTCCAAAGGAGCTGTCCAAAATGAAAGGTGGAATCTGATTGGTTGCTATGGGCAACTAAGCCAGTTCTACTTTACACCAGTTTGATAAATTAACTTCAGTGATTTTAACAGTGGTGGACTTTACCACAGCACAAACTAAGCAAAAGCACTTGGCTGAGAAAAACAACTTAAAGGTGTTCTCCGGTAATTAGGAAAATGAAAATACTTAAATATTACTTTATTATTAATATATTCCCAAATATCGTTCATTAGTTATAATGGCTCGCTTTGTCTGTGGAGCAATCATTAGGAGAAATAAAATGGCCGCTGTCCTATTAATACACACAAAACCTGTCCTAATCACACAGGAGGACGTGCTACTTCAGAGCACTGAGGAAAAGAGCTGCCTCGTCTTCTTCTATGATCCTGAATATAGTTTAATATGATTCTCAGTTAATCTCTGTAGAAATGGAGTTCATGAGGAGGCATGTAGTACAGAGAGGAGGGTGGGGGTGATGTGGATAATATGCAGCCGCACTTGTATGCAGTCTCCATGACCACAGTCTGTCCTGTCCGTCCTCTCTGTAATTCATGTCTCCTCATGAACTCCATTCCCGCAGAGATTCTGTTAAAGTTCTTATAATCTGTATTCAGGATTAGAATCCCTGACAAGTAGGAGAGGGGAATGAGGCAGATCTTTACCTCAATGCTCAGAAGTAACTTGTCCTCCTGTGGTATTAGGACAGGTTTTGTGTGTATTAACAGGACAGCGGCCATTTTGTTTCTCCTAATGATTGCTCCCTAAACAAAATGTGTCATTATAAATAATGAAAGGTATATGGGAATATATTTAAAATGAAGTAATATTTAAGTATTTTCATTTTCTAAATTCCCAGAGAACAACTTTAAGGAGCAGTACAAACTGCCTGGGCAGCTAGTTCAGCTACACAGGGGCCTAGTGGGGGAGGGGGATTTTCCCAGCTGTTATCTGTAGTAGAAATGACCAGGCTGCATTGCTGAACTAAGAGTGGGGCTTAGTCAGGGGCAGACTGGCCATAGCCACTACAGGGAAATTTCCAGGTGTGCTGATGCCTAGTGGGCCACCCAAGCCCGCCTTACGGTTGCTGGCCAGGTACATAATGATCAGATGCTCTCAGCATTATGTAATGCAGGAGCATCAGGCACTCATACACCTGGCGGCCATAGGTGCCCTACTGAATTTAACTGTAATGCCGTCCTGAGTATAATAATACCATTTCATACTGTGGTGCGGGCATCAGTATTTTGTGCTGCACTGTGGTATTTGGCTTTGTTGGGACGGTATGGGCCAACCTACTTCTGTTGTCCCTCCCTACAAATGTTTGCCCTACCTAATTGTGTTGTCCCACCTTCTGTCAGTTTGGACCCCCCTACAACATGGGGACACTTTTTTTTATTCCAGGGACACTTTTAGTTCCCAGTCTGCTCGTGGGAATAGTGAGCAAATAGGCATCGATGTTAGCAGGCTGATTGAGGCCTGGTATGAGTGACCCCCTAGACATGACATTGCTTGGGACGGAATTGCCAAATCTGTTCTTGGATGTTAACCAGGAATATACATAAGAGAAAAGGGACCCCACAGCAAGACAGCAATTGGAGATCCTGAAGGTTGTTTAAAACCCAGCCCCATTCCTTATTTTGGTAACCCTGAATTTGTGGAAAAGTAAGACTTTCATTATAGTTTCCCTCAGCACTCCCATATGTAGTTCCAGTGTATTATGAATGAATAATTCTTATGCACTTTAAAAACTAAAAAAAGAATAGAGAGAGAGAGATGACTTTATCGCACCATGATTTTGCTTGGTTTCTTGTTTTTTTGCCAAAACTTAAAGGTATAAAATTGTAGAAGGAATATGATCCTACAGTCAGTTTTAGATCACCAATCAAAGGTTGTGTGAAATAAGCCTGTGTTCAAAACTGTGAAAGTCAATGTAACGTAGTCAACTACACATAAGACCTGCTACACTATAGTATTAACATAGCTCTAACTACACACTTATGATATGCAACAGTCAAAGCCATAGCCTCCCACTGTTGGGTAATGTAAAACATATGCTTGTTGGCTCACATGAAGCTACACATCTGTTCTGGCACCTTAAGGGATCACTTAAGACATTGCATGACACAGGTTCATGCTATAGTACATCAGGTGCTTCCTCGCCCAATTGAGTGCAGCCTGGAATGATAACATCCCGTATAATTTATGTTTCTGAATAACACTCAATCCAACTATGAGTTTTACAGTAGTTTTGTCCCTCTTAAACTCTCTTATATCTCAAAGGGTTATCTCACAAAAACTACAATTGTATTACCTTTCCACAGGATCCCGAGAATGAAGGGTCACCAATTTCCCACTCTGAATGGAGCATTTGTGCACACACCTGTCCACTGTTCCAGTCACTTTTTTAGGCTTGATGTAGAAACATAGAAACATAGAATGTGTCGGCAAATAAGAACCGTTTGGCCCATCTAGTCTGCCCAATATACTGAACACTATGGATAGCCCCTGGCCCTATCTTATATGAAGGATGGCCTTATGCCTATCCCATGCATGCTTAAACTCCTTCACTGTATTTGCAGCTACCACTTCTGCAGGAAGGCTATTCCATGCATCCACTACTCTCTCAGTAAAGTAATACTTCCTGATATTACTTTTAAACCTTTGCCCCTCTAATTTAAAACTATGTCCTCTTGTAGCAGTTTTTCTTCTTTTAAATATTATCTCCTCTTTTACCTTGTTGATTCCCTTTATGTATTTAAAGTTTCTATCATATCCCCTCTGTCTCGTCTTTCTTTCAAGCTATACATGTTAAGCTCCTTTAATCTTTCCTGGTAAGTTTTATCCTGCAATTCATGTACCAGTTTAGTAGCTCTTCTCTGAACTCTCTCCAAAGTATCAATATCCTTCTGGAGATATGGTCTCCAGTACTGAGCACAATACTCCAAATGAGGTCTCACTAGTGCTCTGTAGAGCGGCATGAGCACCTCCCTCTTTCTACACCCAAGCATTCTGCTAGCATTTCCTGCTGCTCTATGACATTGTCTGCCTACCTTTAAGTCTTCTGAAATAATTACCCCTAAATCCCTTTCCTCAGATACTGAGGTTAGGACTGTATCACTGATTTTATATTCTGCTCTTGGGTTTTTACGCCAGATTTTTGACCATTCCTCTAGTTTTCCTAAATCCTTTTCCATTTGGCGTTTCCCTCCAGGAACATCAACCCTGTTACAAATCTTTGTGTCATCAGCAAAAAGACACACCTTACCATTGAGGCCTTCTGCAATTTCACTGATAAAGATATTAAACAATATGGGTCCCAGAACAGATCCCTGAGGTACCCCACTGGTAACAAGACCTTGGTCTGAATATACTCCATTGACTACAACCCTCTGATGCCTGTCCCTCAGCGACTTCCTAATCCATTCAACAATATTAGAGTCCAAGCCCAAAGACTGCAGTTTATTGATAAGCCTTCTATGTGGGACAGTATCAAAAGCCTTACTAAAGTGTAGATAAGCAATGTCTACTGCACCTCCTCCATCTATTATTTTAGTCATCCAATCAAAAAATCAATAAGATTAGTTTGACATGAACTCATGCTGTTTTTCATCTTTCAATCCATGGGATTTTAGATGTTCCACAATCCTCTCCTTAAGTATGGTTTCTAATAATTCCCCCACTATTGATGTAATGCTTACTGGCCTATAGTTGCCCGATTCCTCCCTACTTCCTTTCTTGTGAATGGGCACATTTGCTCATTTCCAATCTTCTGGGACGACTCCTGTTGCCAGTGATTGGTTAAATAAATCTGTTAATGGTTTTGCTAGTTCACCGCTGAGCTCTTTTAATAGCTTTGGGTGTATCCCATCAGGCCCCTGTGACTTATTTGTATTAATTTTAGACAGCTGACTCAGAACCTCTTACTCTGTAAAGACACATGCATCAAAAGATTAATTTTTTTTTTTCCTAACTGAGGTCCTTTTTCTTAATTTTCCTTTGTAAAAACTGAACAGAAGTATTCATTGAGGCAGTCAGCTAGTTCTTTATCTTCTTCCATATACCTTCCTTCTTTTGTTTTTAATTTGGTAATTCCTTGTTTTAGTTTCCTTTTTTCATTTATGTATCTGAAGAATGCCTTATCGCATTTTTTCCCTGACTGAGCTAATTTCTCTTCTGCCTGTGCTTTAGAAGCTCTTATAACTTGTTTGACCTCTCTCTGCCTAATCTTATAAATTTGCCTGTCATCCTCGTTTTTTTTTTTTATAATTCCTAAATGCTATCTTTTTGTTTTTAATTAGTTTGGCCACTTCTGCTGAGTACCACAGTGGTCTCTTCCTTTTTTTGCTTTTACTGACAAGCCTAATGCAATTTTCTGTTGCCTTCAACAGTGCCACTTTTAAGTAGTCCCATTTCTCATGGACTCTAATGAAACGGTTCCAATCTGATAGGGACTCGTATACCACTAATCTTATTTTAGAAAAGTTAGTTTTTCTAAAATCTAAAACTTTTGTTTTTGTGTGGTGTGACTCAGTCACTGTACTTGTAGTAAACCACACTGACTGGTGATCACTAGATCCCAAGCTTTCCCCTACAGTAATATCATATACCAAATACCAATTTGTGAATACTAAATCTAAAATGGTCTCCTTCTGGTTTGGCTCCTCAACTACTTGCTGTAGAGATAATCCCAGTAGGGAATTTAGAATATCTGTACTCCTGGCAGAACTAGCTATTTTGGTTTTCCAGTTTACATCAGGAAGATTGAAGTCTCCCATAATGATAACTTCCCCCTTCAATGTCATTTTAGCTATTTCCTCAACTAGTAGATCATCTAATTCTTTGACTTTGCTAGGTGGTCTATATATCACACCTACACAAGTTACCTTATGATTATCAAGCTGCAAGGTAACCCAAACTGACTCTAAATTGTTCTCGCTAACATGTATCAAATTAGATTTTATGCTATCTTTCACATACAGGGCCACCCCTCCCCCCTTCTTGCCTTCTCTGTCTTTCCTGTATAGAGAGAACCCTGGTATTGTTATATCCCAGTCATTACTCCCCTTGAACCACGTCTCAGTAACAGCCACTACATCTATATTCTCAGATGCTATTATAGCCTCAAGCTCATTGATCTTATTCCCTAAACTGCAAGCATTTGTAGACAAGAATCTGAGCTTTTCATTTCTTAACCTCTGTGCTACTGGCATCTTCTGGCATTGGGGGGCCGTTGGACTGCTGGATTATCACTCTTTTCCCCCCCTTTCCTAATTTAAATTCTCCTTAGCAAATACTTGGAACTGTTCACCGAGGACATTCGTTCCCTTGAAAGAGAGATGCAAACCATCTTTCTTGTACAGTTCTTTTCCATTCCAACAAGAGCTAACATGAGACACAAAGCCAAACCCTTGGTTCAGACACCATTCACCAAGCCATACATTGAATTCCTTAATGCGCATCTTCCTGTCATGCTGAAGGTTATGCAAAGGCAAAACTACAGAGAATGAAACAGTTGATGCAACCTCCCGTATATCCTTTCCAAGTGTGTGAAAAGATTCTTTCACCTTTGAAACCTCATTGCAAGCCAGATCGTTTGTCCCAAGTTGGACAATAACATCCACTTCCCTTTCCTGCTTTGCTTGCCTAACAATATTAAGCATCCGTCGCTGCAGTCTTGCATACTTTAGGCATGGAAGATGATTGTTTCTCACCCACTGTGCTTGAACCATCCTTCATGTTGATCTTGCACTCTGAAAGTGCTGCAAATGAATTATGGAGAGCCACAGACTGTGGGACATGTCTTCTATCCACAACTCTCAGTCTACCAGAGCCTACAGTAACCCATCTTCCATTTCTAGGGGGTCTCTGTGGCAGTGACATTGCAATGTTTTCAGCCTGAGTTTGTTTAATGGTTAATTTACAAATCTCATATTTCAAAAAGGTAATATCCTGATGCATTATGGAGAGCTGTCTACAGATCAGACAGTATCCAAACCTCTGAAGAGTGGAACCTGAAATAAAAGCACAACAATTCCTGCACAGAACCAGGTCTGCCATTGTAAAGAGGGGAAAGATTTTAAACAAACAAATCTTACTTTTTTTAGATTGTATACACCTCCAGATTACCTCCTGAGTATCTCCTGAATATCTCCAATGCACTTGTAAATCAGCACTTGGTATAGCAGCTTTGGAAAAGCAGCAAGCTATAATTGTAGACAGCACTCTGTCAGCCCCATGGAAGGGAATAGAGTGGTGGACTGACATGGATTGGATTCACATTAGAGTTCGCAGGAGGGCTGCCTACTGCCATCATACATGGTGCGGAGACACACAGGACCAATACCAGGCATCATAGCATGGGACAGCATTAGCTACTGTACCATGGCATTCCTACCTTGTATTCTTGGTGGTAACATTGACCAGCCTTTGGTATGTCTAGGTCATTGTGGAACCAGTCCTACTGCTCCTTTTGACTCAATTAAGAGACATAGTGTTCTAACATGATAACACTTACCTACACGCTACCTACGCTACACAACATACTCTTCAGCAGCTCCCCTTCCAGCTTGATCACCAGATCGCTCCTCAATTGGAAATGTCTGAGACTGGTTGGGATGACAGATATCCCATGTACAGCAGCCGAAAACCACCTTGGATGTATTACAGGTAGAAGTTGAAAGGGTTTGGAAAGACATATGGATTTGGAAGGGTATCCAACATTTGCATGATCGTTATCATGCCATAGTGGGAGCCTGTATTGCAGCAAGGGGAGATGCCACCCAGCATTAAACTTTGGTTGTGTGATCATTGACCAAGCACCACTAGCAGTTTATACATTGTCAGTCTCGGCTCAATTGCATAAAGTCTTTCAGGTGTTCTTTTTTCATTTTTTGTTAATGTACTTCAAACAGGTACTCGGAATGCATACCAACAACATTTACCTCTATACATCAGTATGCCATATTGTCCCATACATACAGTAGCCTGTAGCCTCCTATTGTAAAGAAAACATATACTGTAGATCATACTCTTTTTTCCCTAGCCATATGAGAATATTCAGCAGACTACACAACAGGTATGTCCCTCAGAAAAAAAGAGGTTTGCCAAGATATGCAAGCCCAGTAGATGCCTAAAGGATATTTATTGCATTCATCAAACCCATAATGTTCAACCTATGCTGGGAGACTTTCACCCACAGCACGCCAAACACACACTGTGGAATAGACCTTAATTTTATCAGGAAAATTCCAAGAATACATCATGAGAGATCTGAAGGTCATCACAGTCAGCAGTATGGAAATATTTACATGCTTTTTTATTATAAGTAAAAGGGTACATGGGATTTGGGTCTTTACACAAGAGCTTTATAAAATGGCACTTGTTGAAGCGATGGTAATTGACATATTTTTGTCTTTCAAGTCCTGAGTCATACTTTTTCCCTATTGCATTGCTTCTTGATATTAACTCTGAATACTGCAGGCAGCATAATCGTTCCTTCAAGCAAATAGCCATCTTCTGCCTATGTATTTGTTTCCATTTATGCCAACCTTATGGCACATTTCATTGACTTTGACGGGTACATTTGGTATTAAGTGCATAATTAAAAATCTATTTTAATTAAAGATTGAAATAAAAATTTTATGGATTTCCCATTATGCTACGGTCCATTATGGCATGAATGAAATCAAATGAAAGTGGTTTATACAGATCATATTTTTTTCTATGAAAGAAACTCATGGCTACCAATGCAACAGCTAAACCCACCATACAACTGTAAACATATACTCAATATAATCTGTGACATAGCAAGGGGCTTTATTTGGGAATGCAGGTATTTTCCTCCCAACATGGGCGGCTGGGCTGATTTCCAGCCAGGTGAGATGAAATACCGGAGTTTAAGTGAAGGTCCGGGTTTTGGTAGCACCTGGCTGTCCTTTAAATAGGCAGCTGGGCACAGAATCAGAGTCTGTGTCTTGGGATCTGAGGCATGGTGCCTAACTAGAGGGCTGAGAGCCGAATGCAGGGAAACAGGCCCCCTAAAGCCTGTTGTGGACGTTGAAAGAACCTGCTAATAAGGTGTTTTTGTGCGTTGGACTTTCCTTTGTGTGAACAAACACTAAGACTGTCAATGTTGCTTTGTTTTTTTCTCCTGTGTGAATAAACACTGAAGTGAATAAACACTGATATGGTGTCTCTATCCACGGTTGCAGGCAGGTGGACCCACGAGGTGGCTGTCACCACTAGTCTACACTACAAACTTATAATAGAGATAGACTTCCCGGGCTTCCACTGTGGCCTAATACGAGAGTGACTGATACTCATGTGACAGGGGTAACCCTAGAAGTGTGGCCCAGCTCAGGGGGGAGACCAGAACCCTGGGAACCTGAGTCCTAAGGGCCAGCGTTAGGGGTGACCACCACTTCGGTGGAAGAGGAGGAGACAACCCCGCTAAGTGTGATGGTGGGAGATATGGAGGACTTGCCGCCAGGTCCTGAGCTGGCAGATCTAAATGTCTCCGTGGATAATTTTGGTACCGTACAACACAGGGACCCAACCCTATCCCAAGTCTGGGAAAATGTATTAATAGTAGATGGTGAACCACAAAAAGGGGCAGAGTTGGTGTTCCCCCGTTTTGTGGTTCATCAGGAGATGTTGTACCGGGTAAACCAGCTGCGAGGTGAATCCATTGAACAGTTGGTGGTGCCCCAAGCTTATCGCAAACTCGTGTTAGAGTTAGCCCACCAACATGTTCTCGGGGGTCATCTGGGAATGCAGAAGATACAGGACCGGATACTACAACGGTTTTACCGGCCCAGTGTGTTTAGGGGGGTGGAACTGACCCCCAACACTTTTTTTTGCAGTCCCTTGGTACCTCTCCCGTTCATCGAGATGCCATTTGAGCGAATCGCTATGGACCTCCTAGGCCCAGTACCGAAGTCCGCTAGAGGACACCAACACATCTTGGTCATCCTGAACTATGCCACTAGGTACCCGGAGGCGGTGCCACTGCGACATACATCAGCAAAGCTTATAGCTAAGGAGCTAATGGAGATGTTCTCCCAAGTGGGGCTACCTAAAGAAATTCTGACTGACCAGGGGACCCCTTTTATGTCCAAGGTCATGAGGGAACTCTGTAAGTTGCTGCATATCAGACAGTTACGGACGTCCGTGTACCATCCACGGTCTGGTAGAAAGGTTTAACAAAACTCTAAAAACTATGTTAAAAAAAGTGGTGTCTAAAGATGGGAAGGATTTGGACCTTCTTCTGCCCTATCTCATGTTCGCAGTGCGAGAGGTACCCCAGGCTTCTACTGGGTTCGCACCCTTCGAATTGTTTTATGGCAGACATCCTCGTGGTCTGTTGGACGTGGCCAAAGAGGCATGGGAGCAGCAACCCACTCCACATAAAAGTGTCCTAGAGTATGTTGTCAACATGCAACAGCGGATAGAGACCATTTTACCTCTTGTCAGGGAGCATATGAAAGCCGCTCAGCAATCCCAGAGTCGGATCTATAATCGACAGGCTTGGGTCCGGATCTTTAAGCCTGGTGACCGGGTTTTGATTCTGGTGCTGACTGTGGACAGTAAGTTCCTGGCTAGATGGCAGGGGCCCTACGAGGTACTCGAGAAAGTTGGAGAGGTAAATTAAAAGGTACACCAGCCAGGGCGGCGGAAGCCGGAGCAGGTTTATCATGTTAATTTACTTAAACCTTGGAAATATAGGGAGACCTGTACTGAAGACAGCCCACGGCCAGGTTTTCTAGGGGAAGAGGTTCCGGCTCCTATGTCTGATGCAAGGGAGGCGGTTGCCACAGTAAAAATTGCTGACAGCCTGTCCTCTAAACAGGGTCAGGAGACCAGGATGTTCAATAGTCAGAACACAGATGTGTTCTCGGACCTCCCTGGACGCACTTCTGCAATCCAACATGATATTGTCTCTGAGCCTCGGGCAAAAGTCTGG
Source organism: Bufo gargarizans (assembly GCF_014858855.1). Taxonomy (NCBI): domain Eukaryota; kingdom Metazoa; phylum Chordata; class Amphibia; order Anura; family Bufonidae; genus Bufo; species Bufo gargarizans. The sequence goes on from NC_058084.1 coordinate 425,938,785, forward strand.
TTGAAGCCATACCGGGTACCCGAGGCTCGGCAACAAGCCATCTTGGAGGAAGTGCAGCTCATGCTGCGGCTAGACATCATCGAGGAGTCTAAAAGTGAGTCGGCCAGTCCTATAGTCTTAATACCCAAGCCGGACAGGCGTTACGGTTTTGGAACAATTTTCGTAAGCTGAACGAAATATCTAAATTCGATGCATATCCCATGCCTCGGGTGGATGAGCTTATTGAAAGTGTGGTCATTCAGGTGGAATACTGGTGGAAGGAAGGTATATTTCACCCAGATTTCTCACCTTACTGAAGTAAGTGTAATCCAGGGAGTGCTTAGTTGTTTAGGCAGGATTCTTTTTGGAATACGTGAGGTCTGGATTATGCGGAACAGTTGTTAAGGTTGGCAGAGGGAGTAACCGTTCCCTTCCTTCCAGGCCAGTTTGTTGTTATACTCTGAAACACCTTAAGGCAGTTAACCTCATTAGATTACTATATACAGAGTGCTGTGGCTCACTTAGGTGGAAGCCTGCAAGCAGGGCCGTCTTTAATATTGATTGGACCCTGGGCAAGAATTTACCTGGGCCCCCTGCATCCCACCTTCCCACACCCTAGCATGCTATCACCCCCTCCACCACAACACACATACAACCTCATCAATACAATGCACAGGAATGTGCAGTGTGTGAGTATATTATAGCCAACCCACTGCTTTCCCATAGAGAAGCATTGGGAGGCTATTGCGCATGCGCGGCTTCATAGAGATGCTTTGAAGCAATGCATTTCTATGAGGAGTGTTTAGCGTGAATGCCAGTGTTGCAAATTGTACAACACTGGACTAGGAAGCACCTCTAGTGGTCGTCTGATGAGTGACCACTAGACGTGTTCCTTGGCAGTAAATGTAAATACTGCCTTTTTTTCTGAAAAGGCAGTGTTTATATTAAAAAGCTTGCAGAGACATGCTATAGACACCAGAACTACTACGTTTAGCTGTTGTGGTTCTGGTGACTGTAGTGTCCCTTAATATAGAGGGGGGAAAAAGAATCAGCACAAAAGTATCAACTAATATGGCTGTATCATTATTCTAAAAATTTAAAAAGCACAACTTCTGACACAAATATATAGTATTTTCTTTTACAATATTCAGATAATACTGTACTACTAACCCCTCCATCCACTCCTCCCCCCCCCCCCCACCTTCTCCAACCACCCAGCACCCTTACTCACATAAAACAAGTAATATATATAATATAGCTTACAGTGAATGACTGTCAATACTTCCAGTTCTGAAGACTCCAGCGGCTCAGGATCAGTGCTCTGGGCAGCTGGGCTCAGGTTGGAAGTGGGCCCCGCTCTGCAGGAAGGAGACCGGGGTTCAGGTCACCCTAGCGTTGCAGTGCCTCTGTGAAGTGTGGGACTGGGGTACTTAGGGCCCACCAGTGTAACTGATTCTGGGGGCCCACCTTAGGGCTCCTGAACACCTAACTTATTTTTTTTTTCCCCATGTCTGTACCGTTCAATTCACTTCAATGGGGCTGAAAAAAATAAAAAAAATAAAGACTCAGTGAGCATTCTGTGTCTGTATGTCTTTTCCATCACATTATACACAGCATGTATTTGTGGTTATTACCACCGTGTAATCCAGCAGCGGTGGCCGTGCTTGCACACTATAGGTAAAGGTGTTCGCCTATGAGCACTTCCAGCCTTTTCCTATAGTGTGTAAGCATGGCCACCGCTGATGGATTACATGATGGTAATAACCACGGATAAGTGCTGTGTATAATGTGATGGAAAGGAGGCAATATGGAGTATCACAATACATTAGTAGGTGCCTTGTATTAACTGCATGATAAATGCCATTTACTGAAGTGAGACAAACCCTTTAACCCATTTAAAGAGGACCTTTTATGGATCCAGACATTATAAAATAAGTTGCACGTTAGGTAGGCATCAAACAGGGATCTAATAGAGCTTACAATTATTCCTGGGCGCGGCTCTGTTCGCCCGCTGTGCCCCAGTTTAATTATCGCCCTGTGCAAATTACTAGCATCGGAACAGGGAGCAGACGCCAGGGTTTCTCAATGTGCGTCTCCTTCTCCCTGGCTGTAGCGATGTCCAATCACAGCCAGAGCGTCACAGCCAGGGAAAAAATACCTTCAGAGACATTACATCATATGTGACTAATATCAGCCGCTCCTCTTATAATGCTCCAGTGCTGATATAACCTCCAGAGACATTACATCACATGTGACTGATATCAGCCGCTTCTCTTATAACGCTCCAGCACTGATATAACCTCCAGAGACATTACATCATATGTGACCGATATCAGCCACTCCTCTTATAACGCTCCAGTGCTGATATAACCTCCAGAGACATTACATCACATGTGACTGATATCAGCCGCTCCTCTTATAATGCTCCAGCGCTGATATAACCTCCAGAGACATTACATCATATGTGACTGATATCATCCGCTCCTCTTATAATGCTCCAGCGCTGATACAAACTCCAGAGACATTACATCACATGTGACTGATATCAGCCGCTCCTCTTATAATGCTCCAGCGCTGATATAAACTCCAGAGACATTACATCACATGTGACTGATATCAGCCACTCCTCTTATAATGCTCCAGCGCTGATATAAACTCCAGAGACATTACATCATATGTGACTGATATCAGCCGCTCCTCTTATAATGCTCCAGCACTGATATAACCTCCAGAGACATTACATCATATGTGACTGATATCATCCGCTCCTCTTATAATGCTCCAGCGCTGATATAAACTCCAGAGACATTACATCACATGTGACTGATATCATCCGCTCCTCTTATAATGCTCCAGCGCTGATATAACCTCCAGAGACATTTACATCGTATGTGACTGATATCAGCCGCTCCTCTTATAATGCTCCAGCGCTGATATAACCTCCAGAGACATTACATCATATGTGACTGATATCATCTGCTCCTCTTATAATGCTCCAGCGCTGATATAAACTCCAGAGACATTACATCACATGTGACTGATATCCGCCGCTCCTCTTATAATGCTCCAGCGCTGATATAACCTCCAGAGACATTACATCACATGTGACTGATATCAGCCGCTCCTCTTATAATGCTCCAGCGCTGATATAACCTCCAGAGACATTACATCATATGTGACTGATATCATCCGCTCCTCTTATAATGCTCCAGCGCTGATATAAACTCCAGAGACATTACATCACATGTGACTGATATCAGCCGCTCCTCTTATAATGCTCCAGCGCTGATATAAACTCCAGAGACATTACATCACATGTGACTGATATCAGCCGCTCCTCTTATAATGCTCCAGCGCTGATATAAACTCCAGAGACATTACATCATATGTGACTGATATCAGCCGCTCCTCTTATAATGCTCCAGCACTGATATAACCTCCAGAGACATTACATCATATGTGACTGATATCATCCGCTCCTCTTATAATGCTCCAGCGCTGATATAAACTCCAGAGACATTACATCACATGTGACTGATATCCGCCGCTCCTCTTATAATGCTCCAGCGCTGATATAACCTCCAGAGACATTTACATCGTATGTGACTGATATCAGCCGCTCCTCTTATAATGCTCCAGCGCTGATATAACCTCCAGAGACATTACATCATATGTGACTGATATCATCTGCTCCTCTTATAATGCTCCAGCGCTGATATAAACTCCAGAGACATTACATCACATGTGACTGATATCCGCCGCTCCTCTTATAATGCTCCAGCGCTGATATAACCTCCAGAGACATTTACATCATATGTGACTGATATCATCCGCTCCTCTTATAATGCTCCAGCGCTGATATAAACTCCAGAGACATTACATCACATGTGACTGATATCCGCCGCTCCTCTTATAATGCTCCAGCGCTGATATAACCTCCAGAGACATTTACATCATATGTGACTGATATCATCCGCTCCTCTTATAATGCTCCAGCGCTGATATAACCTCCAGAGACATTACATCATATGTGACTGATATCATCCGCTCCTCTTATAATGCTCCAGTGCTGATATAACCTCCAGAGACATTACATCATATGTGACTGATATCAGCAGCTCCTCTTTTAACGCTCCAGCGCTGATATAACCTCCAGAGACATTACATCACATGTGACTGATATCATCCGCTCCTCTTATAATGCTCCAGCGCTGATATAAACTCCAGAGGGCAGGGGGTGATGTCAGAAGATGAGATGGTTGGTGGGCAGGGATCTGTGATGAGGCAAGGGACACAGGGGAACACTTGAGTTGCAGGGGCTCTGTAAGGTCAGGGGGGCACAGAATTGGACTTGAACACAGGTTATAGGTAGCACCTTCAGGACTGACTGCCCCCTACAGTAACTTACCCCCTGCTGCTGTATGTAAGAAGGAAGCAGGGGCCAGTGAGGGGACTTCATACTTGAACGTCCAGCACCACACAGTGACATGAGGCGCGCACTAACGTTACCTGAGGTGAAGTCTCTGCAGGCAGCTCTCATCTTTTCCTGCAGCCACTGAAGGTCTGGAGGAGTCCCCGCCCCCTCCTCACACGGACTATCACACTGCAGAGAGGAGGGGGAGCTGCCTTTTCTTGGGGTCAGTAAACTTTAATATGGGCTGCCCGATGGGGGCAGCTGTGAGTGGCCCCTATTTTGCCTCTTTGCAGCAGCCAGCAGGGTCCCTGACAGGGCTCAGTTACTGCCCTGATGGTGACCCTGCTGCGCTGCTGTCTGCTGATATCTACTTGATGATAATGTGGACCTGTCTGCACTGACTACACAGACATCGTGAGCCACCTGCCCCCCCCCCCCCCCGCACTTTCTCATTATTATGGTGACATTGGTTGGTGAGACTGGCGCAGCAGTCAGTGTCACATGAGCAAGAAGTCCTTCACTATGCGAGCCATGCCGCTCTGCTCGCTTAGTTAAGGATAGGATTAGGATCGGGACGGGACAGGGAGCTGCCTTGGGCCCCCCAGGAGCAACTAGGCCCGGGCAGCTGCCCCTTTTGCCCCGCGTTAAAGACGGCCCTGCCTGCAAGGACAGCACACAGTGCTGTGAATACTGAGGACCAGGGAACAGACTACATGCTGTGTGAACGTCAGCTTACCAACCGTAGCCTAGGTGAGACGAACTCTTTGTTTTATTAGTTAGTCCCAGACGGGAAGGCTTTTGTTTTGTGATTTGTTATTGCTATACTCGAAATCCTGGATTCCACTAAAAAGCATGTAATGTAAACTTCCTAAAATCGGACCCTAAATAAAAAGTGACGTGAACTTTATATCATCTGTGCCTCCGTAAATGAACAGAACCGTACGCTTCATCACCCCCCCTGCAGGCTTACAAAAGGTTAGGCCAAGCCCGGTATTTTTCTGTTTTGTTCCTCACCAAAGGGTACTGGCAAGTACCCTTGACGGAGGCTGCCAAAGAGAGAACTGCCTTCATTACACCAGAGGGGCTGTACCAATATACGGTGTTACCCTTCGGTCTGCATGGTGCCTCTGCCACTTTTTAAAGTCTAATGGACATTGTGCTTCATCCACATCGGCGATACGCCTCGGCTTATCTGGATGAGATTGTCATTCACAGCACCGACTGGGAAAGTCACTTGCCCAAAGTACAGGCCGTAGTGGACTCCCTTTGAAAGGCTGGTCTAACAGCTAACCCAAAAAAATGTGCGATAGGGTTAGAGGAGACCAAATACCTAGGGTATGTCATTGGGCTCGGAGTGATCAAACCCCAAGTAAACAAAATAGAGGCGATAAGGAATTGGCCCCGACCTGTCACCTCTGGGCAAGCAAAGTAATTCTTAGGAATGGAGGGCTATTAGATGAGGTTCATTCCCCATTTTGCCACTTTAGCAGCTCTATTGACAGGCCTCTTGAAGGGACGGAAGTCCGTAATGGTTCGCTGGAATGACCAGGTGGAAGAGGCTTTCTCCGCTTTGAACTCGGCCCTGTGTGGGTCCCCGGTTTTGGTGACGCCCGACTTCAAAAGAGAGTTTATAGTACAGACCGATGCCTCTGAAGTAGGCCTCGGTGCTGTACTGTCTCAGGAAGTCAACGGGGAGGAGCATCCAGCTGTCTTCCTCAGTCGTAAGCTCACTCCAGCCGAGACCGGGTACAGTATAGTGGAGAGAGAGTGCCTGACCATCAAGTGGGCACTCGAGTCTCTCCGCTATTATCTGTTGAGGAGAAAGTTCAGTCTGGTGACTGACCACTCTCCTCTCAAGTGGATGACCCCGATGGTTCTTGTCCTTGCAAAACTTTAAGTTTACAGTAGAACACAGGGAAACGCGGATGCCCTGTCCCGTGTACACTGTCTGGCATGTGTTCACCCCCTCAGGGTTGAACAAAAGGGGGAGGGGGGTATGTGACATAGCAAGTGGTTTTGTTTGGGAAGGCAGGTATTTTCCTCCCAACATGGGCGGCTGGGCTGATTTCCAGCCAGGTGAGATCAAATACCGGACCCGAGTTTAAGTGCTGATCCAGGTTTTGGTAGCACCTGGCAGCGGGGCTCACAATCAGTCTTGGGATCTGAGGCATGGTGCCTAACTAGAGGGCTGAGAGCCGCATGCAGGGAAACAGGCCCCCTATAGCCTGTTGTGGACGCTGAAAGAACCTGCTAACAAGGTTTTTGTGCTTTGGACTTTCCTTTGTGTGATCAAACACTAAGACTGTCAATGTTGCTTTGTTTTTTTCTCCTGTGTGAATAAACACTAAAGTTTTGTCTTACAAACTGTTTCTTTGGCCTCTGTTCTGCGTCTGCTTACCCTGCCTACCAGAGCGAATCCTCACAATACTTAAATGGGAGCCTCTCTCATTTTCTTGTGATTTGGGATTAGTAGTGTAAGGGGCCATTTTAGTCTTCTTTTTTTTTTCACAGAGAGAGTGAGAGAGAGCACCTGAGGGAACTTCTTATCTTCTAGTATAGGAAGAACCAGCTGCCTAGAGTGGCCATTAACTAGCAAGTAGAGGTGAGCAACACTTGCAAATTCACGCACTGCCCTAAGGACCTATTGAGAGGTTGGAGCATTGACATACACCAACCTTGCAATGTATAAGATACCATGGACATGAAGTAAAATTGAATGTGGTTGAGTTGCAACTCTAAAGTTTAGGCTTGAAAAAGGAGGATGGAGGCAGAGTGATCTAGTGAGAGGCATGAGTGTTGTCTCCCCTCTAAAGTCTAGTAAGGTAAACTAGTGGAGATATGTCAGCTGTACAGATGGGGCTACAAGGGTTTCAGAACACCATGAGGGACCAAGAGCAACTAGCCCTGGGACAGCACATTGGCCAAACTGGGCATAAAGTACACCAGTGAATAGCAATCATCATGTTAAGCGGGTTTGTATCAAGTATTGTGCTCTCAGTTGCACCATGCATTAAGCCTCAATAAGACAAACAGTAAAGTTCTTGTTTGGCAGTCCCTGCCTATTCTATCACGGAGAACCAATAGAGCGGTATACATCTCATAGTATCAATCACTGCCTGGGAGAGATGCTACGAAGAAAAATAAACTTTATACAAGTTATTGATTAAAATGTGGAGTATCACCCAAAACAAGGCAACTAATATGCCCACCACCCTAAAGGGGCTGTACAACGAGGCTCAGTGAATATATGCAGACCACTAGTGAGTATGTGTGGGTGAACTAAATCACCCAAGTGGTAGTGCATTCACTCAGCACAATCCAAGTGCATCTTGGCTGTGGGCAGGACCTTGGGTAGATAGAGTCCTTTATAAACACCCCAAACAGGAAGAGTGGGAAAATTCAAGTACGGTAAGTGGTAGGCTAATATGAAATGTAATAGTGATAGAGTGGCAGCAGTGAACGTGTCTTCAGTAAACGCAGAGTAAGCCAGGTACGTAGCTATTTGCCACACATAGGGTTCAAGTGAATGGCCCTACTATTAACCAAACATAAGCACTGCTCTAGATAACACCCTAAATCACCCTATTTTGATGATCTCTGCCTAACCATACACTGACCGCTAACTACATGACCCTGCACGCGCTCTACGTGTTTCAACAAAGTCTCATCTGGAGCCAATTAAGAGCAGCACAGTAAAGTCCCTGTCTATTGTCTCTTCTTCTATGTGCCAGTATCATAAATGATTGGTGGACCCTGTGGAAACACAGTGGCACAAGCCAACAGCAACTTTATTTCTTTAGTGAGGGAGGCACACAAGCTTAACGGTTACAGTGTCTGAAGATGCACATAAAATAGCAGAAGGCCTGCACTGAGTTGGCGACTTTAAACCACTAAAAGTCCCACTGCTACATGACATCAATGTATTTTTTTTCTATATGACAACTAAAATATTGGAGAATATGCTTAAAGTAAATCTACCTGTTTCCTTAATTTAAAATAAATCTGGCCATGTGTTTTACATACAGTACAATAACATCCACTTAAATGTGTTTTTGATTTAATAGGAACATCTGATGAAACAAAGACTTTTTCATACTGTAAATGTTTCAGCAGATCTCATGTTATAAACTAGCACATATTAAAGATTATATAATGAACAGGGCACTAGACCAAATACTCACAAAAGACACAAATTAAGTCCATGAGCTAAGGATTTATAGATATTCTATAAGGTTCTACATTTCTGAGTATACAGGAATTGTGTCCAGTAACAGCATTTACTTGGCTTCAGCCTAAAGAAGTCATAGTAGAGGATAAATATTAACACACAACCTGACTCATGTCTGTCCAAGATGCAGAATAAAACCAGGAAAATAAATCAGACTTATACGAAAGGCAAAACCAACTTCCAAATGTTCTGTTTTCAGGTGAAAATAATCACCTGGTACCAGTCCTGTTCCAATCTGTTACAAGATAGTGACTGTTGGATGCTTCATGCACATTCATCCTGATACAGTTGTGATCACAATTATTCAACCCCCAATGCTGTAAAGGGTTTTAGGGAATTTAGTGTACATTTGTAATTGTGTTCAGAATGAAATCTTACAAGGACTTTTTAAAGAACCAAATGCAACTAAAATGACATCAATTGTTTTTGTAATACAGTATTAAATGTTTTTTTGTGTGATTTCTTCATTGACACAATTATTCAACCCCTTAAAGACTACCACTCTTAAGAACAGAGGTTCATTCAAGTGTTTTCGATCAGGTATTGAAAACACCTGTGGATGTCAAGGAGCAGCAATCAAGCATAATAAGCACCAATTAGGTAGATTTAAAAGGACTGTGATACTCAGCTCCTTCTAGACATTTACTGGTGTGTTTCCAAACATGGTGAAGTCAAGAGAATGGTCCAGGAAGACAAGAGAAGAGGTGATTTCTCTTCACAGGAAGGGCAATGGCTATAAGAAGATTGCAAAGATGTTAAACATACCAAGAGACACCATAGGAAGCATCATTCGCAAATTCAAGGCAAGGGGCACTGTTGAAACGCTACCTGGTCGCGGCAGAAAGAAGATGCTGATTTCGACTGCTGTGCGCTACCTGAAGCGCAAAGTGGAGAAAAGTCCCCGTGTGACTGCTGAGGAACTGAAAAAAGATTTGTCAGATGTGGGTACTGAAGTTTCAGCTCAGACAACAAGGCGCACACTGCGTAATGAAGGCCTCCATGCCAGAACTCCCAGACGCACCCCCTTGCTGTCTCCTAAGAAAAGGAAGAGTCGACTGCAGTATGCCAAAAGTCATGTGGACAAACCACAAAAGTTTTGGGATAGTGTTCTGTGGACTGATGAAACAAAATTAGAACTGTTTGGGCCCATGGATCAACGCTATGTTTGGAGGAGAAAGAACAAGGCTTATGAAGAAAAGAACACCTTGCCTACTGTGAAGCATGGCGGGGGGTCAATCATGCTTTGGGGCTGTTTTGCTTCTACAGGTACAGGGAAGCTTCAGCGTGTGCAAGGTACCATAAATTCTCTTCAGTACCAGAAGATATTGGATGAAAATGTGATGCAGTCAGTCACAAACCTGAGGCTTAAGAGACGTTGGACCTTTCAACAGGACAATGAACCCAAGCATACCCCCAAGTCCACTAGAGCATGGTTGCAGATTAAAGGCTGGAACATTTTGAAGTGGCCATTGCAGTCACCAGACTTAAATCCGATTGAGAACCTCTGGTGGGACTCAAAGAAAGCAGTTGCAGCGCGCAAGCCTAAGAATGTGACTGAACTGGAGGCTTTTGCCCATGAAGAATGGGCGAAGATACCCGTAGATCGCTGCAAGACACTTGTGTCAAGCTATGCTTCACGTTTAAAAGCTGTTATAACTGGAAAAGGATGTTGTACTAAGTACTAAGATTGAATGTCACTTGGGGGTTGAATAAAACTGATAATGATGTGAGCACAGAAAAAACATTTGTGGTTATTTCATTATAAATGTTATGTTATATTTGTCTGACTTACAAGTGCCTCTTTGATTTAATTGTAAACAAGATGACTGAAATGATCAAAATCAATGTCAAACTGGCCAAAACACTCAATTTCAGTGGGGGTTGAATAATTTTGAACACAACTGTATATAAACTATCTTACAGGAGTTTTCCCCAAAGAAATATGGCTTCTCAATGGGATGTATCTACAGATGAGCGAATTGAATCCCACGAAGTGGAATTCGATTCGAATTTCAAGATAAATGTGATTCGCCTCGAAGCCGAATTTCCTCGTGCTTCATGTCAGCGAATAGATTTAACCTGAAATAGTGTGAAAAAAAAAATCAAACTTACCTCCTCTATTTGCTTGCGACAGGCCACCATCCTCCATCCTGATTGAAGATCTCGGCCAAAATCTTGGCCAGCGTTATGACGTGATCTCGCGCCGCGCTAGATTAGATCTTCAAGCAAGACCCGTCGTGAGCAAATGGAGGCAGTAAGTTTGATGTAATTTTTTTTATTGTTAATTTTACACAGTTTTTACACTCAGATGCCGCGATCATGTATGAACGCGGCATCTGAGGGGTACAATGATGTGGCCGGCGCTATAGCAGCTCCCTGTCATTGCACCCGCTACTTACAAAAAAAAGCGCTTTGTGACTAAGTAATTCATCACAAAGTGAATTTTTGGGTAAAATTCGCTGAATCAGCTGAATCGAGCTTTTAAATTATTCGCTCATCTCTAGATGTATCATATATGTTTGACCAGTGGGGGGGTGCAGGTGTTGGGATCCCAAAGATCTGTTTTACCCTTTATACAAAGGAGACCATGCAGATGGTCTTCATTGAACTCTATAAAAATAAAAAGCAAAGAGCTATATGAGTGTGCTCTGTTTCTATACCTTTCATAAAAAGTATATGAAATGGGAGGCCATATATACTATACATACAGGGTATATAGAACCATTTTAATTTTCTTTACCTCAAAGGTGGTATCACGGTTATGACACACACTGATCAAACCCTTATCATCTATGATAAGTGACAAATGCTTGTCGTAAATCCCTTTAAATCCCTAATAGGATACTGTACAAAACATAGACATTCAATTAACTAATTAACTCAACAGCTTTTATTAGGAACTAGTATTGTTCATCAGTCGTCACCAGATCATACATTTGATTTTTCTAATTCAGAGGTTAAGGCTGCATACAACACTTATCCATTGAATACAGTGACTAATATCAAAAGGAGTATCACCTACATATGCCCAATAATATATAAGCACAACTAAATATAAAGAAAAATGAAAGTTCTGATCCAATTGATAAAAATATTATAGCTTTATTTTTACACAATACATATAAATAAAAACAGAGTATATGGTAGAAAAGATTAAGAATCCCCCTAATATAGAGACCGTCCTGATGCCACAAGCCAAAGAGTATCATAACATCCTAAATATTTAGATGAGATGATACCAGTTATAAGACATCACATCTAGTGACTATAGAAAAAAATACTACGTATACTATGAAGGTATGTGAAATTAATAATGATAGCAAACCAAAGGACGTCTAGGTCCCAATCATAAAGGACAATAGGAAATATAAGTGACAAATATAATAACTGGTCAAACAATCAAACTCAGGGACTCAACAAATACTTACGGTACGATGCCACATATACAGGGCTAGAAGACAACAACAATTCCATGCTATGTTAGATCTATGTTATGTAAATTGATATAACAACCAAACACCCTTCGACATAGCGTGGTATAATATAGTGTGACCAGGATGACTACCACCTCGACGCGCATTTCATAATATTTCCTTCGTCAGCTTTAACAACTCCAGCCAGATGGTGAAACGTACGTTGAGGTGGTACTCATCCTGGCCACGCTATATTACACCACACCATTTCAAAGGGTATGTGTTTGGTTGTTATATCAATTTACATAACATAGATCTTTTTATGATTTGGGCACATAATTGTTGTATTCCAGTCCTGTATATGTAGGATCATAGTTATTCATTGAGTCCCTTAGTTAGCAAGTATGTGTGAAGTGAAAAGAAAATGATACACGGTTTTCAAAATGTTTAATAAATAAAAATCTGAAAAGTGTGGAGTGCATTTGTATTCAGTCCCTGTACTCTGATACCCCTAAATAAAATCCACTGTGACCAATTGCCTTCAGAAGTCACCTAATTATAAATAGAGTCTACCTGTGTGTAATTTATTTTCAGTATAACTACAGCTGTTCTGTGAAAGCCACAGAGGTTTTTGAACATTTGTGATCAAACAGCATCATGAAAACCAAGGAGCACACCAGACAGGTAAGGGATAAAATTGTTGAGAAGTATAAAGCAGGGTTAGGTTATAAATATATATCCTGAACATCTCACAGATCACTGTTTACTCCATCATCCAAAAATGGAAGGAATATGGCACACTTGCAAACCTACCAAGACAAGGTGTCCACTTAAACTGAGTCCAGGCAAGGAGAGCACTAATTAGAGAAGCAGCAAGTCCATGGTCACTTTGGAGGAGCTGTAGAGATCAACAGCTCAGATGACAGAATCTGTCAACAGAACAACTATTAGTTGTATACTCCACAAATCTGGTCTTTATGAAATAGTGGCAAGAAGAAACCCATGTTTGGTGACTTCCTATAGAGATTGCCTTGCTATGAGTGTAGCATCAGCACTAGTATAATTTATATAGTGAATATGACACTATCGTATTTACTTTATTATTTGTGTTTGCTGAGTGCTGTTGCATAAAAATAAAGTCCCATGTATGACTGAAAAAAGACACAAACATTATTTAAAATAACCAAATAAAAAAAGAAATGAACTGCTTTGAAACCTGCTGTAGTAAAAAAAGATAATCAGTCAGGTCATAAATGGGAGAAATATCCCCTTCTGGAACTGGTTGATCCACAGATGTTTTTTGTTGTTTCTTTCTTTGTTTTGTTTTGTCTAAAAGTTGTTTGCCGCTCCATGTAATGAACACCTACCTCTGTGCATGGACAAGAATATTGACATAGTCCATGATATAACTGCATAATGCTCTGTGCAAGTAATACACTCCATTGATCAGCTAAAAATATAATTAAGAAGAACATTTCTGAGGTTGAGTCTCCTGTTCATCTTGGAGTAATTCATCATGTATCATCATACAGGATAAAACTACAATACCCCACCAAATTCCATATGAAACATCTGTTTTTATCTACATTTCTAGACATTATGAACATTTTTTTTATCAAACTAAAAACTCTGCTGTATATGTGAACACATCACACTTTCCATGAGGGGCTGCTAAAGATGGTCACCTGAATAAAATAGACATTACCGTATTTATTTATTTATAAGTATGGGGAAAATGGCTGTGCGTCTTATAAAGCGAATACTAGTGAGTGCTTCCATTATGGAAGCGCTCACTAGTATGCATTAGGTGCGGGCAAGTAGCACTGCAAGCGTTTCCAATACTCACCCTCCTCGGTCTTCTTGCTAGGGCCCGCGCTCCACTGTCCTGACCCCGTACAGCGTCAGGATGTAGCGCACACTATGACCTGACGTTGCAGCGCGGGCCGGAGAAGACAGGGTAGCGCGATGCTAGACCCGTAGCGGAGCCGCGGCACAGGAGAGGTAAGGACATTTTTATTTTAGTCTGATGGGGGTCTGAAAGAAAAGGGCTGATCTGAGGTCTGATGGGGGTCTAAAAGAAAAGGTCTGATCTGAGGTCTGATGGGGGTCTAAAAGAAAAGGGCTCATCTGAGGTCTGATGGGGGTCTAAAAGAAAAAGGCTCATCTGAGGTCTGATGGGGGTCTAAAAGAAAAGGGCTGATCTGAGGTCTGATGGGGGTCTAAAAGAAAAGGTCTGATCTGAGGTCTGATGGGGGTCTAAAAGAAAAGGGCTCATCTGAGGTCTGATGGGGTCTAAAAGAAAAAGGCTCATCTGAGATCTGATGGGGGTCTAAAAGAAAAGAGCTGATCTGAGGTCTGATGGGGGTCTAAAACAAAAGGGCTGGTCTGAGGTCCGATTGGGGTTCTAAAACAAAAAGGGCTGATCTGAGGTCTGATGGGGGTCTAAAAGAAAAGGGCTCATCTGAGGTCTGATGGGGTCTAAAAGAAAAGGGCTCATCTGAGGTCTGATGGGGTCTAAAAGAAAAGGGCTCATCTGAGGTCTGATGGGGGTCTAAAAGAAAAAGGCTCATCTGAGGTCTGATGGGGGTCTAAAAGAAAAGGGCTGATCTGAGGTCTGATGGGGGTCTAAAAGAAAAGGTCTGATCTGAGGTCTGATGGGGGTCTAAAAGAAAAGGGCTCATCTGAGGTCTGATGGGGGTCTAAAAGAAAAAGGCTCATCTGAGGTCTGATGGGGGTCTAAAAGAAAAGGGCTGATCTGAGGTCTGATGGGGGTCTAAAAGAAAAGGTCTGATCTGAGGTCTGATGGGGGTCTAAAAGAAAAGGGCTCATCTGAGGTCTGATGGGGTCTAAAAGAAAAAGGCTCATCTGAGGTCTGATGGGGGTCTAAAAGAAAAGGGCTTATCTGAGGTCTGATGGGGGTCTAAAACAAAAGGGCTGGTCTGAGGTCCGATTGGGGTTCTAAAACAAAAAGGGCTGATCTGAGGTCTGATGGGGGTCTAAAAGAAAAGGGCTCATCTGAGGTCTGATGGGGTCTAAAAGAAAAGGGCTCATCTGAGGTCTGATGGGGTCTAAAAGAAAAGGGCTCATCTGAGGTCTGATCGGGGTCTAAAAGAAAAGGGCTCATCTGAGGTCTGATGGGGGTCTAAAAGAAAAAGGCTCATCTGAGGTCTGATGGGGGTCTAAAAGAAAAGGGCTGATCTGAGGTCTGATGGGGGTCTAAAACAAAAGGGCTGGTCTGAGGTCCGATTGGGGTTCTAAAACAAAAAGGGCTGATCTGAGGTCTGATGGGGGTCTAAAAGAAAAGGGCTCATCTGAGGTCTGATGGGGTCTAAAAGAAAAGGGCTCATCTGAGGTCTGATGGGGTCTAAAAGAAAAGGGCTCATCTGAGGTCTGATCGGGGTCTAAAAGAAAAGGGCTCATCTGAGGTCTGATGGGGTCTAAAAGAAAAGGGCTCATCTGAGGTCTGATGGGGTCTAAAAGAAAAGGGCTCATTTGAGGTCTGATCGGGGTCTAAAAGAAAAGGGCTCATCTGAGGTCTGATGGGGTCTAAAAGAAAAAGGCTCATCTGAGGTCTGATGGGGGTCTAAAAGAAAAGGGCTGATCTGAGGTCTGATGGGGGTCTAAAACAAAAGGGCTGGTCTGAGGTCCGATTGGGGTTCTAAAACAAAAAGGGCTGATCTGAGGTCTGATGGGGGTCTAAAAGAAAAGGGCTCATCTGAGGTCTGATGGGGTCTAAAAGAAAAGGGCTCATCTGAGGTCTGATGGGGGTCTTAAAGAAAAGGGCTGATCTGAGGTCTGATGGGGGTCTAAAACAAAAGGGCTGGTCTGAGGTCCGATTGAGGTTCTAAAACAAAAGGGCTGATCTGAGGTCTAATAGGGGTCTGAAAGAAAAGGGCTGTTCTGAGGTCTGTTGGGGGTCTGACATGGAGGGCTGATGGGGTTCTGACATGGAGGGCTGATATGGGGGTCTGATGTGATGTTCTGATATTTATGAAGGTCTGATCTGTGGATCTGATATGATGTCTGATGAAAAATATTTCTTTCTTATTTTCCTTCTCTAAAATCTGGGGTGCGTTATCATCGGGTACATCTTATAAAGCGAAAAATACAGTATTTTCATTAGAGATGAATAAATTAATTCTAAAATAACCCGATTTGTTGTGAATGTCACAAAAATTAATCTGCCAAACGAACTCGAAGATTGGAAGATTTGTTTAGGACGAATCACGTAAAAGCGAGTCGCAGTTTTTTCTGTGAATATTGGTGGGGAAAATGACACAAAGAAAGAAGGTAGAGGATCACATGATCTGGAAAGGGAGTGGGTAGGTCTTGCCCAGGTTGGCTCAGAGGCTGACAGATAGCCTAATCAGCCAATCAGGGGGCAGAATTCAGCCAGGCCATTCTGTTCTCATTTGTTGATGTGATAGGCTGTGTTGTAGTTGTGCCTGCCAAAAAAACAATAGCAGACACAAGCCAGTTACTACTGACACTATACAGAGACAAAAGGAGATACAATTGGCTACATATTAGAGGTTTATCAGGAAAAGCTTAAAAAGCTTAACATAGAGAGTCAGTGAATGACTTGTCACTGTCCCGGTTGTTTCATACAGCTTGCTAGCAAGTTCTGCATTACAGAATTCAGCAAGAAAGTCATATTTTTTTCTGTATGAACAACATATCAGCTTGTTTTATTGTAAAAAAAACTTCAATGGCTCATAGGCTTATTGACAGCATCTCAATAGCATATGTTGTACTGCAAAAATTTAGGTATTGTCACCTTTTTTTTTTTTGCTAAAAAACTGTTTGTATATACCGTTTATAACTGTGCATTATACCTGTGTTATTGAAATTGCTGTATATTACTCCAAGATACCATTATACCCCTGTATTACTGAATGCAATGTATATCACTGCAAGATATTGTTCAGTGTTATAGCAAACACATTTTACTTTTTTTTTGTTTTGTAAAAAAGTTTCTACACTTCATAGGATTTTTGCCAGAACCCCAATAGCATACATTCTACGGCAAACAATGAGGTATTGTCCCCCCTTTTTTTTCCCCTAAAAAAAGATTTGTAATTTGGCAGTTCAATGCCTTATACCCATGTTATTGAACACAATGTACTGTGTATGCAGTGTTGCTTTACTGCAAAAACTGCATTATCACCATTGTAAACTGTCAATAACAGTGTGCAGTGTGGGTGGGATATTTAGTTGCACCCCTGTGTTTAAATTTAAGGAAAAACACTTGTGTTTTTTCTAGTACTGTTTAATAGTGTTGATCGAGCACCAAAGTGCTCGGGTGCTCGAGTAGAACACTTTGGGATGCTCGGGTGCTCTACAGAGCACCCGAGCAGAATGGAAGTCAATGGGAGAACCCGAGAATTAAACCAGGGACCCCCTGCTCTGAAGAGGGGAGCATGTCTGGTTCACAGGAAAAGGTCAGAAATTCACGGAAACATCACTGAAATGGTTTGGGAACAGCATGGGGAGGATGTCTGGATGAATCTTGGACTCCCAACAAGTCGCTGCTGAGAAAGATGTTGTCCGTGTAGTACGCCACTTTTACAGACTGACAAAAATACGCACCAAACCAAAGATAAAATCGATTTTAGATGAAACATTCTTTCCTGTATATTTACTTTTTTGTATTTACTTACAAGGAAGAGGCACTCCGATACAACCTGTATATCACATAAAGGAGGGCCTCATTCACATTGTGATACAATTGTTCAGGTAGTGGGACTCCTACACTCATAAAGCCTATGCACTAAGTGAAAGGGCTGCCAAAGATTACAAGGAACCGGCACTCCAATACACCCTTTATTACACATAAAGGAGGGCATCATACACACCCTTGAAAAATTATGATTGATGGCCTGCTGGTGACCCTCAAAAACATTAGTAGCGAGGGCAGCCTAATAAGCATGTTATTATGATGGAGGAGGAGGACGAGAAAAGGAAGATTGAACCATGTACCCTTTTTTGTGGTGCAATGGGTGCATGGGAATACAGTGTATTCAATACACCATTAAAGCCACATTTAGAGTGCCTTTATGTTCAGCCGCTTTCCTCTGGTGGAGTAGCGAAGTCAAGGGCAATCCAGGCCTTGTTCATTTTGATAAGAGTCAGTCTGTCAGCATTTTCAGTTGACAGGCGGATGCGCTTATCATTTATTATAACCCCGCTCTGACAAATGCTGGTGGCAGGGCAGGCCAGCACCTCCAAGGTGTAAAGCACCAGTTCGTGCCACGTGTCCAGCTTGGACACCCAATAGTTGTAAGGCGCAGAGGCAGGGGCGGACTGACCGGTCGGGCACTTCGGACATGGTCCGAGGGCCCGGCCGGGATAGGGGCCCGCCGCAGAATAACATAATGTGCAGTGCCGGGGAAGCAACTGCTTCGGGGCCCGTGCTGATAGGCACACACTCTGAGCTAAGAGACTAAGGCCTCTTTCACAGTTGCGTTGTCTGGATCCGGCGTGTACTCCACTTGCCGGAATTACACGCCGGATCCGGAAAAACGCAAGTGAACTGAAAGCATTTGAAGACGGATCCGTCTTTAAAATGCGTTCAGTGTTACTATGGCAGCCAGGACGCTATTAAAGTCCTGGTTGCCATAGTAGTAGTGGGGTGCGGGGGAGCAGTATACTTACAGTCCGTGCGGCTCCCGGGGCGCTCCAGAATGACGTCAGAGCGCCCCATGCGCAAAGATAACGTGCCATGCGATCACGTCATCCATGCGCGTGGGGCGCCCTGACGTCACTCTGAAGCACCCCCGGGACCGGCCAAAAAACGTTCCGGTCTGAAGACATCCTGATGCATTCTGAACGGATTTCTCTCCATTCAGAATGCATTAGGATAAAACTGATCAGGATTCTTCCGGCATAGAGCCCCGACGACGGAACTCTATGCCGGAAGAAAAGAACACAGGTGTGAAAGAGCCCTAAATCTCATTTAGCATGTCTTTCAGAAAAGTTTCTCCTGGGATTTGAACTTGCGAACTTCACACATCAGAGGCAAGGCATTTACCCACACAGCTATGACAGCTGTATTAGCAGTTACTTAAAAAAAATATATATATATATGACACATGACAGCCTCCCCAGCACACTGTGTATGGATGTAGCAGAGCTGGGTGTGTTGGGGAAACTGTCATGTGTATGTTGTACACTATCAAAGTTATCAACAATAGAAGTTATATATTTTATTTTTTTAGCTAACTGCCTGTACAGCTTTTATGGCCGGGCGGTTAGGTGCTTTGCCGCAGATACAAAAGGTCATGGGTTCAAATCCTATCTTAGACTGCTTGGAGGCTGTTGGGAACCCAGGAAGAGGCTGCATCGCATCGCTGACATGGAGGTAAGTAGAAAAGTATTATTATTATTTTTTTAATACCGGACTGTTACTTTACTGCGACGGGGGAGGGGGAGAGGATAGCACAGTGGCACTATGATACTGGCACATGGAGGGGGGAGGAGAGAGGCACTTGATACTGGCACATTAGGGGCAGGGGAAGAGGATGGCACTATGATACTTGCACATGGAGGGGGGAGGAGAGAGGCACTTGATACTGGCACATTAGGGGGCAGGGGGAGAGGATGGCACAGTGGCACTATGATACTGGCACATGGAGGGGGAAGGAGAGAGGCACTTGATACTGGCACATTAGGGGGCAAGGGGAGAGGATGGCACTATGATACTGGCACATGGAGGGGGGGAGTGAGGCACTTGATACTGGCACATTAGGGGGCAGGGGGAGAGTATAGCACTATGATATTGGCACATGGGGGGCAAGAAATGGATATGAATCATGAGGGGCAGAAATGTGAAATTTGTGTGGGGGGGGGGGGGCACGCCAAAATGTAGATTCGCTACCAGCCCTGGATAGGTGTATAGTGTGAATCCAGCACAGTAGTGTGTGTGGTGTATGTAGCAGAGCTGTATGCGACAGAGGCATGTGTATGTAAAATGTGTAACACAGTGATATATAATGTGCCACTCAGAGCTGTGTGTGTAGCAGAGCTGTGTATGTAAAATGTGCAACACAGTGATATATAATGTGCCACTCAGAGCTGTGTGTGTAGCAAAGTTGTAGTTTGATACCTTTTACCCCTTAAAGACCGGGCCCATTTTCATTTTTACATTAGCCATAATCTTTTTATTTTTCCATTCACATAGTCATATAAGGGCTTTTTTTGTGTGGGACAAGATGCATTTTTTTTAAAATATTGCCACTTAATTTGCCATGTATTGTATCAGAAAGCAGGAAAAAAATAAATTATTTGTGGGTTAAAAAAAAATATATTAAAAAAACCACACAATTCCGCGAAGGTTTTTGAGGTTTTGACATTACGGCGTTCACAAAAAATGATGTCTTTATTCTGCGGCTCAATACGATACAAAACTTGTATAGTTTTTATTTGGTTTAATTACTTTTCTATATTTCGGTCTATGTGAAGGCTTGTTTTTGTGTAACGATCAGTAGTTTTCTTGGGGAGGAGGGGGCCCCATACAAAAATTTGCTTATTAAAGATTGTGTAGGGTGTGGCTGGAGGCGGGACATGGAGGCGGGACAAGGGTGGGGCTTGCAGCAGAACATGGGTGGGGCCTGTAAGCGGGCCCTTGATTTATTTTGCCCGGGGGCCCTGAGGGTTCTCAGTCCGCCCCTGCGCAGAGGGATCATTGGACGCTGACACGGTCTGCTACGTACTCCTTCACCATCTTCCAAAACTCTCCTTGGTAGCCTAAGGCACTACGTACTCTGCCGCCAGCGTTGTCAGCTGGAAATTTTTAGAGCAATTTTTTCACAAGGACCTTCTGGTGTTGCAGCATTTTGCAAGTTCTCTTTGTGGCGGGGGTCGAGAAGGGTGAACAACCAGTAAACGGTGTTGGCCAAAATGCGTATAATGCGAGGGTCATGGGAAAGGCAGTATAACATAAAGTCAGCCATGTGTGCCAGAGTCCCAACAGACAAGACTTTGCTGTCCTCATCAGGAGGATGACTCTCAATCTCCTCATTCTCTTCCTTCTCTTCGGCCCATCCACGCTGAACAGATGGAATAAACCTGCTATGAGTAATACCCTCTGTAGCGGAGGCAGCCGTCTCCTGCTCCTCCTCATCATCATCCAATTTGCGCTGAGAAGACGAACGGAGGGTGGTCTGACTATCACACTGTGTACTGTCTTCCCCCATTTCCACCTCTTCCACATGCAAAGCGTCCTCCTTCATTGTGAGCAGCGAGCGTTTCAGTAGACACAGAAGTGGGATGAGTACGCTGATAATAGCGGCATTGCCGCTCACCATCTTTGTTGATTCCTCAAAGTTGCGTAAAACCTCACAGAGGTCAGACATCCATGCCCTCTGGAAAAGCGATGACCATGTTGCAGCTGGCATTCCAGTACTGCCCTCTGCTGCTCACAAAGCCTGGCCAACATGAGGAATGTGGAGTTCCAGCGCGTGCTCACGTCGCACAACAGTCAGTGAGCTGGCAATTGCAAGTGCTTCTGCAGTGTTGCCAGACCGGCAGCAGCTGTAGATGACTTTCGGAAATGGGCACACATGTGGTGCACCTTCACCAGTAGCTCAGGCAAATTGGGGTAGGATTTGAGAAACCGCTGAACCACTAAGTTGAACACGTGGGCTAGGCATGGAATGTGTGTGAGCTTGCCGAGCTCCAAAGCCGCCACCAAGTTACGACTGGTGCTGCAAGATGATAATTCAGAGGTGTAAGTGGATAAGGAGGTGAAGGAAGAGAAGGGGGGGGGGGTTGCAGCCACTAATGTAGGTGGTAGCAGAAATCCTGATGGAAGTAGGGCCCGCAATCTTGGCGTCGGTAGCATCTGTGCCATCCCAGGGTACGACTCGCTCCCAGCCTCCACAACGTTCACCCAGTGTGCCATCAGGGAAATGTAGTGTCCCTGGCCACAAGCACTTGTTCATGTGTCAGTCGTTAAGTGGACCTTCCCAAGAACTGCATTGGTAAGGGCACATGTGATGTTATGGGACACATGCTGGTGTAATGCGGGGATGGCACACCGGGAAAAATTGTGGCGGCTGGGGACTGAGTAACGAGGGATGGCCACCGCCATCAGGCTGTGGAAGGCCTCAGTGTTTACAAGCCTAAATTACAACATTTCCAGGGCCAGCAATTTGGAAAGGTGCGCATTTAGTGCTATGGCCTGTGGGTTGGTGGCTGGGCATTGGCACTTTTGTTCAAAGGCCTGGGGTATGGACATCTGTACGCTGTGCTGGGACACAGAAGTGGATGTGCTAGCTGATGGTGCTTGCGAAAGTCCAGGTGCAGGGCAGGAGGCATCCGGGCGTGCATCGTGGACAGGGAATTGGCCAGCACGTAACACAGGGGAAGAGGAGGCAGTGGTGTGACCCACAGACACTGATTGTGGACCTAGGCGTTCGGCCAACCTATTAGGGTGCTTCGATGCCATGTGGCAGATTATGCTGGTAGTGGTGAGGTTGCTAGTGTTCACGCCTCTGCTCATTTTGGTACGGCACAAGTTGCAAATGACAATTCTTTTATCGTCCGCACTTTCCTCAAAAAAGCGCCAGACTGCAGAACACCTACCCCTTGGCAAGGGAGATTGCCGCAAGGGGGTTCTCCGGGGAACAGTTGCAGGCCTGTTTGGTGTGGCCTGCCTTCTCCCTTTTGCCACCCCACTGCCTCTTCCAGCCTGTTGCGGTGCTGCGGATCCCTTCCCCTCTGTACTGCTGTCCTCGCTCGGCTTGCCACCTTCCCAGGTTGGGTCAGTGATTTTATCGTCCACCACCTCCTCTTTCTCACTCTGGTCATCCTCCTGACTTGTTGACCTAACAAGAACCTCACTTATTGACAACTGTGTCTCATTATCATCATCCACCTCGTGAAACACCAATTGCCGTTCCCCACCGTCATCTTCTTGTAAATGTGGATGCTCAAGGGTTTGGGCATCAGTGCACATGATCTCCTCATGTCCCTCTTCAAGCGGCTTAACGAGAGGCCCAAATCAAGGAATGGCAATGAAAAGAGCTCCTCGAAATATCCGAGTGTGGGATCACTTGTTTGGAAAGACTCTCTATGGTGGGAGGAAGGAGGATCAGGGTGAGGATTCATATCTACTTTAGAAGAAATGGTTATTTATAATCTCCTGCACGCTCACCCATCTGCTGATGGTTGGCAGTTTTCTCCTAGAGAGAAAGGGAGAAAACTAGGTAGAAGATTGTCAATCATCTGCAGGTGGGCAGGGAAAGCACAAATTTATGTATAAATATGACTCTTCTCAGGTGGCCGTGACTCTTTTCCAGGCCTAGTCTGCAATGATTGTGATGTTGGTTCTCGGCAACCACTTACTTTTAACCGCTGAAATAAACTCACCTGTCTCTACTTTATGCTGCCATTAGTATGGGCAGCATAAAGTTGATGACAAGTTCCCTTTAATTCTGGCTCCTGTCCCGAGTCCCTGTCTGGGGCTCAGGCTCCACTTTCCAGCTCTCTGCTATCTCTGTGCTGTGCTCAGGGCCCCCCATCCCCCTTACCCAGCACATCATCAGTGACTTGCGCTGCTCCCGCTGGAATCCCAACTACCACTCTATGTTGTTTCGCTGCTGCGCGCTGGGCTGGCCATTCAGCATTAGCAGTGCTAGCTGTTGATCGGCTTGCCTAGCTCCCAGAAGAGAAGCTTTAGTGGCCTGTGCCGTGGGAGTCGGGACTTTATTTCTCTGCAAGCAACTATCAGGAAGCATATCGTAAAGAAACTCTTGACTCCTCCTCCTGAACAGTGCACGGCTTGCCGGGGGGGGGGGGGAGTCTGTCGTGTTAGGGAATTTACAGAAGGAGGATCTCCAAATTTTGCTATGCGGCCCAGTCTTTTCTAGTTATGCCCTTGGCAGCAGGTTTTACTTTATCCCATTGGTAGAACTCTTGGCCAGGTGTCCATAGTAGTGCAGTTCTGTGCCTTCGCTAAAACGTTATTCTTTTCAAAAATTGAATTCTTCTGTAGGCCACCAGACGTGCAGTTTTTGCCTTATCCCATTTGTATGGCAGTAGTACTTCTAGTCAGGTGTCTGTAAAATGGTCAAAGTTGTCTCCACCAGTATACAAAATATCACTTGTCAAAATTAATCAGACAAAAATCTGTGAGGATTTTCACACACCTCCAGCTGAGGTTGGTGAATAGATCTGCCATTGCTGACAGTGCCCTATCATGCCACTGCCATTGTCTGCCTGCCAACCATCAGGTTTTGTACCATATGGCTGCTGGTGCTACTGCCGCAACTGTGTCAGCTGCTATTCTCTGCTGCTAATCCCCTTACTGCCAAATATAATTACCCCTACTGCCACGACCATTACCCCTACAACAACTACTACACAAACACACCAGCACACACATCTACTTACTACCTTTTCTGATTCATGCTGTGCTGCTACTGCTGACGTTACTATCGCTGCCACTATTACCTGTACACACTTTACCCTTTCCACATGCACAATGTACTGCTGCTGCTCCAAAATCAAAAGAGCAATTTCCCAGGCTTGTTCAACTTCAGAACAAGCCACTGTTTCTTCAAACAATGAACTTTTTTTTTTTGCGTATAAATACGGACAGCCAGTCTGTACCCATTAACCCCTCATAATTTTTGGACGCCTGTGAAGTACAAGCCACTGTTTCGAATGACATTAACGTGTCTGTATGACCAGAAGCAAGGATCTTCCTCCATTAAGGTATCATTTTTGAAAACTTGGTACCAAGAGGCCAATATTTTTTTCAGTAATAACGTGTATGTTTAAACACCATCTGCCCCCAATAACGATACATTTTTGGAAGGTTTCTAATATGAAGAAGCATAACACATGGCAGGGTGCTTTTAAACACGCTGTTTGTTAACACCGTTAACCATACATTTACCCATAGCTATATATGTCAGGGTCACTCTGACATTATTTACTATTGCTGTCATTGCGTTAACGGGGTTGTCTGACTTCAGCATATGGCATTTATCATGTAGACAAAGTTTATACAAGGCACTTCCTAATGTATTGTGATTGTCCATATTGCCTCCTTTCCTCGCTGGATTCATTTTCCAGTCCCATTATACACTGCGAGAGGTGGCTTGTGGTTACATACAATAAGAAAAAGTGCTGGTCTATCTGGTGGCTAGGACCATGGCAGTGTACATAGGTACACATGCACAACAATTCCCATCCCAGTCACCTCGCATCTGTGCTGCACCTCTGGTCGTAACCCCTGGAAATGAGCAGTGTATAAGGCGATGGACAAATTAATCCAGCCAGCAAAGGAGGAAATATGAATAATAATAATACATTAGAAAGTGCATTGTATTAACTTTGTCTACATGATAAATACCATTAGCTGAAGTGAGACAGCCCCTTTTAAGAGCTTAAAATTAGGAAGGAGAGAAAAAGCAACAATTTTCAAAAAAATTATAATATATATATATATATATATATATATACAACAAAAATATTTGAGTCCTAGAAGACCTCAGTGTGTCATAAACCAATTTTCAGGGGCATATTTGTTTCATGTAGTATCAATTCTGACACAAAATAAATGTTTTGAAAAAATTGGACAAATTGGACAATTGGGCAAATTTCAAGAAGTTTGCTCATCCCTAATCTGTATGCAAAGGCATACATAGAAGTAAGGAGCCCTGTAGTGAGGTTTCAAATGGGACACTTTCTTGGTATTTTTAACACTACCACCTACTGTAGGACAGATGGTCTTATTTCATTTTTTGAATTAAAGGGGTTATCCAGGAATATATATTGATGACCTACCCTCAGGCCATCATTGATAACTTAATCCCCAGAGCTCCGGGGAGCGCAGCGGCTTTCTCAAACAGCTGATCGACGGGGGTGCCGGGAATCTGACCCCCGTCGATCTGATTACGATGACCTATCCTGAGGATAGGTCATCAATAGTGTTGAGCGAAGCATCCGAAGCGAATTTCCTCTGCCTTTGTGGTAATGAATCAGTTTTCCTAAGATAGCGGCTGCACGTGTTTGAAAGTAAAAGTAAGTGTAGAGGTAACAAGCCCGGGAACGTACGAATACCCATTATGCCACGCAGCCAGCCAATCCTCAGATAACCATCTCCCAGTGATGTTAAAACTAGGCAGAGCCCTATAAAACCTTGATCCTGTGTGGTTGCCGCCATTTTCCTGTAAACTGAGCATAGGGAGAGACGTGACAAGACGCTAATGCACTATGGACAGTGTTGCTGCATGATCTTGCTGCAAAGAGTGTAGAACAATATTGGAGAGGGAGAGTGCAGGGAGAGCGTAGGAGACTGCTGAACTCCAGACTCTCTACAATTTATCACTGTGTACATAACTGTGCAGTGCACCAAGAGTCATAGCTAATCCATTCTGTTAGCTGTAGAGTTACTGTGCACCAGTATTACAGGACACTGTAAGGGCTCATGCACATGGCTGTTGGCCGGCCGTGCCCGTATTGCGGCCCACAAACAGTGGGTCCGTAATATACGGGCCCCGGACATTTTTGCACTGCATCACAGATGCGGACCCATTTACTTAAATGGGTCTGCAATCCGGAAGGTCCGGAAGGTCCGGTGCGGAACGGAGGCACGGAACTCCGCACTGCTTCCATGGGGTTTCTCTCCGTGCTTCTACATCCCTACAAAATAGAACATGTTCTTTTTTTGCGATGTGGACGGATCACAGACCCATTCAAGTTTAATGGGTCTGGAACCGTCTGCGGAATACTCACAGTTGTTTCCTGTGCATTGGGGACCTCAAATTGCTGGCCTCAATGCATGGAACAGCCGACCAACGGCCATGTGCATGAGCCCTTATAGCGATTTGTGACAAATTTATTTGTAACTAATCAAATTTCTTGTTGAACTTCTGTGAAGCTGCCAAATCAAATTTTTCAAAACTTCGCTCATCTCTAGTCATGATTATCGATTACTAGATAACCCCTTTAATGCCAGTCTTAGTTAGCACTGTTCTGTTCTTCAACTGAGCCAAAAGAGCTATAGAGGCAAGTCTCCGGCCTCTCAATTGCAAATCCACCCCACCCTGGAATCATCCAAGTGAAAAAGTTCTTCAGCCTTCTACGCTGGGAAATAGTATAGGTATACACAGGGCTTCACTCACCACCTATAAAACAATATATAAAAAATACGTCCCACAAGTGTTTCTAGATATGCTGTCTTTCAATCCCCGATTTCATTGTATGTTCTTAAATATCGGCATCTCATTCACTGTACAGCGCTGTATAGAGACCTTTGAAGCTCCTAATTCTACATTTAGGAGTAAATGGAGAAAAGAAAAATAGCACAGACCATCCATCAATGATAAAGTGAAGTAGTCCTTATCTACTCATAAGAGAGACAGTAAAACAAGCTCATCAAATGAAATCGCACATAGGACACCAAACCTTCATGCCCAACCCGGGGTTTAGTCCATATAGTGGTTTCTGGGACATCTAGTTCATGTGTGTCCACCATCTCGTTTCCACGACCCTTGGATTACTTTCTCACCCCTTAGAGTCTATAGAAAGAGGATCCCTCCTTTCCATGTTCGTATGTACCCCAAATGAAAATGTCAACTTATCCTGGAAAAAAACAGCTCTTTCGAAAAATGAAAATTTAGCAACATAAAAACATTGTTTTTTTATTTTTTTTATTTTATTGTGCAAAATATTTAGCACATTTAAAATAACACATAAAATGCAATTTGACATTGCTTATTTGTAGTGACCAACAGAATGATGTTATATTATTTGTACTGCACAGTAAACATCGTAAAGACAAAAACCCCAAAAGACAACCCCCCCAAAAAATGTGATTCCCCTCAAACATGCAAAAAAGTTTTTCAATACATTATAAGTACCGTACAGTGCAGGGCCACACCCCCTACTGGTAATTCATTCATAAGCTTCTAGTAGAAAAAATTGAGGAATGGCACCACATCATAAAGATAGATGCTCCAGAATGATAATTTCATGTAGAATACAATTATTTATGAAACACATCAGGAGAGGTGGCAGACCCTCTTTTATGAAAATAGATCTTGTCAAGGTATGAGCATATTTTCAAGCTTATTATAACATATGTTGCTTAAAGGGGTTTTGTGGATGTTAACCCCTTTACGACTGCCGCCATACATGTACTGAGGAAGTTGTTTCTCAAAGATGGCAAACACTCAGCTTCTTCTTTCACTCAGCTTCTTAGGGTGACTTAAATAATAAAATAAAAACTTTTTTAAAATATAAAAAGAATCTAAAAATTCTAATCACCCCCTTTCCCCATAATTTAAATAAAAATAAACAATAAAGAAATAAACATCATAGACATCGCCGTGTCCCAAATTTGTGAATTATTTAAATATAAACATATTTATCCCGTCCATTCAGTGGCATAGCGTGGGGCTGGCCAGGGGACGGTTGCCCCGGGCGCAAAATGCCAGGGGGCCCAGTCAGCAAGCATTTCAATGAGGGCCAAGGGAGCATATGGCCTATGAGGCAGTAGAGCGAAGCAGGAGGTCAAGATTACCTCACTGTGACCTCATGCGTCGGGTCTCGCGATATGAAACAGTAAGGCATTCGCGACCGCCTGTGCTGGGATGCTGCAACTTGTGATGGAGAGAGGTAATTTTTTATTTTTTATGTATGTACCCTACCCTAATTGCGGAGGTACTGGGGGCACTATTCGGGTGGGGGAGGAACAGAGAGAGGAGGACCGAGGACATTAAACTAATGAGGGGGCCATTAAATTAATAATAAAGAGGGGGCCGTTATATTAATAATAAAAAGGGGGCCAATATATTATAAATAAAGAGGGGCCATTATACTAATAATACAAAGGGGGCCATTATATATACTAATAATACAGAGGCCCATTATAATAATAATACAGAGGGGGCCATTATACTAATAATACAGATGCGGCCATTATACTAATAATACAGAGGAGCCATTATACTAACAATAAATATATAATATAACAAAAACAAAGACAGGTGCACTCTGCGGTCTTTCTAAGCCCTCAAACTGGTGTTAAAATTGAGAGATTAGCCCCCCTACGTGAGGGGTTGAGCACTTCCTGCTTTTTAATACCATGCCAATTTGTAGTTTGGACATTATACACTCACCTAAAGAATTATTAGGAACACCATACTAATACGGTGTTGGACCCCCTTTTGCCTTCAGAACTGCCTTAATTCTATGTGGCATTGATTCAACAAGGTGCTGATAGCATTCTTTAGAAATGTTGGCCCAAATTGATAGGATAGCATCTTGGAGTTGATAGAGATTTGAGGGATGCACATCCAGGGCACGAAACTCCCGTTCCACCACATCCCAAAGATGCTCTATTGGGTTGAGATCTGGTGACTGTGGGGGCCATTCTAGTACAGTGAACTCATTGTAATGTTCAAGAAACTAATTGAAATGATTCGAGCTTTGTGACATGGTGCATTATCCTGCTGGAAGTAGCCATCAGAGGATGGGTACATGATGGACATGGTAAGAAACAATGCTCAGGTAGCCCGTGGCATTTAAACGATGGCCAATTGGCACTAAGGGGCCTAAAGTGTGCCCAGAAAACATCCCCCACACCATTACACCACCACCACCAGCCTGCACAGTGGTAACAAGCCATGATGGACACATGTTCTCATTCTGTTTATGCCAAATTCGGACTCTACCATTTGAATGTCTCAACAGAAATCTAGACTCATCAGACCAGGCAACATTTTTCCAGTCTTCAACAGTCCAATTTTGGTGAGCTCGTGCAAATTGTAGCCTCTTTTTCCTATTTGTAGTGGAGATGAGTGGTACCCGGTGGGGTCTTCTGCTGTTGTAGCCCATCCGCCTCAAGGTTGTGCGTGTTGTGGCTTCACAAATGCTTTGCTGCATACCTCGGTTGTAACAAGTGGTTATTTCAGTCAACGTTGCTCTTCTATCAGCTTGAATCAGTCGGCCCATTCTCCTCTGACCTCTAGCATCAACAAGGCATTTTTGCCCACAGACTGCCGCATACTGGATGTTTTTCCCTTTTCACACCATTCTTTGTAAACCCTAGAAATGGTTGTGCGTGAAAATCCCAGTAACTGAGCAGATTGTGAAATACTCAGACCGGCCCGTCTGGCACCAACAACCATGCCACGCTCAAAATTACTTAAATCACCTTTCTTTCCCATTCTGACATTCAGTTTGGAGTTCAGGAGATTGTCTTGACCAGGACCACAACCCTACATGCATTGAAGCAACTGCCATGTGATTGGTTGACTAGATAATCGCATTAATGAGAAATAGAACAGGTGTTTCTAATAATTCTTTAGGTGAGTGTATATACTAATAATACAGAGGGTCCATTATAATAATAATTATAATAATAATACAGAGGGGGCCATTATAATAATGATACAGAGGGGGCCATTATAATAATGATACAGAGGGGGCCATAATAATAATAATACTACAGAGAGGGCCATTAATATTATTATTATTATGGTCACCTCTGTATTATTATTATTATTAATAATAATACAGAGGGGACCATAATAATAATACAGAGGCGCCATTAATATTAATAATAATAATGATGATACAGAGGGGGCCATTATAATAATACAGTGGGGACCATAAAAATACAGAGGGGGTCATTATAATATACAGGGGGAATAATATTATGGTGAATGTGGGACTATCTGTCTGGCTCTAGCGCCAGTGTTTGGGGGTAGTAGGATGACAGTGTTGAGACACCAGGAAGAAGAGGATGATAGTAAAGCGAGGAATCTAAAAAAAAATCTGTGAAACTCTGCAGAGACAAGAAGCGGCTGAAAGAAGGTATCATGTCGGTCTTATCTCCGAATGAAGACATTGAGGAAAGAGTCTACATCCCAGGAGACGTCACTGGATGTAACAGGTATAGGGTTGAGCGAACCTGAACTGTAAAGTTCGGGTTAGTACCAAACTTTACGGTGTTCGGCACCCGAACCCGAACATTTCAGTAAAAGTTCGAGTTCGGTGTTCGGGTAATATTAATATACCATCGGATCGGAGTTTTCTCCAATCCGATGGTATATTTTAACTTGAAGCGTCCCCATCACCATCATTGGTGGCAGTGGAGTTTAATCGCTGGGGCTCCGATCAGTTACCATGGCAGCCAGGACGCTACTGCAGTCCTGGCTGCCATGGTTACTTAGCACTTTTAGCAGCATTATACTTACATGCGCTGTCTGTGGCCGGCCGGCGCTCCTCCTACTGGTAAGTGAAAGGTCTGTGCGGCGCATCGCTTTTAGCACAGACCTGTCACTTACCAGTAGGAGGAGTGCCCGGACAGCCACAGACAGCGCACGTAAGTATAATGCTGCTAAAAGTGCTAACTAACAATGGCAGCCAGGACTGCAGTAGTGCACTGGCTGCCATGGTAACCGATCAGAGCCCCAGCAATTAAACTGGGACTCCGATCGGAACTGCCGCTCCGCTGCCACCAATGATGGGGGGAGGGGGGTTGTTAACCTGTGGCCACTGCCACCAATGATTTTAATTAGGGGTGGGGGGGGAGAGGGGAGGCCGCACTGGACACCAATGATTTTGATTGGGGGGGGGGGGCGCACTAACAACCAATGATTTTAATAGGGGGGGTGGGGGGGCCGCACTGGCCACCAATGATTTCAATACTGGGGAGCGAGGGAGGGGGGCCACCAATGATTTCAATACTTGGGAGGGAGGGGGGTCTGGCCCCTGCTGCCTGGCAGCACCCGATCTCTTACAGGGGGCTGAGATCCGCACAATTAACCCCTCAGGTGCGGCACCTGAGGGGTTAATTGTGCGGATCACAGCCCCTTGTAAGAGATCGGGTGCTGCCAGGCAGCAGGGGGCAGTTATGTACACAGTTCTTAGTATATTCTAATTTGAAGCGTCCCCATCACCATGGGAACGCCTCTGTGTTAGAATATACTGTCAGAAAATAATAAGAGATCGGGTGCTGCCAGGCAGCAGAGGCAGTTATGTACACAGTTCTTAGTATATTCTAACTTGAAGAGTCCCCATCACCATGGGAACGCCTCTGTGTTAGAATATACTGTCGGAAAATAATAAAGTAAAGTTCGGGTCCCCATTGACTTTAATGGGGTTCGGGTCCAAGTTCGGATCAAGTTCGGGTCAAGTTCGGGTCTTTTTTTTAAAGTTCGGCCGAACTCCCCGAACCCGAATATCTAGGTGTTCTCTCAACTCTAAACAAGTATGGTACTGTATGCTACTGTATATTTAATAGCCATGTATGTAATGTCCACCCAAATATCTGTTTCATGGTAGGGTTGGGGGGAGGAGATTAAGAATTTGGCCCACACTGCCGCAGAACGGCCCCAGACTTCAGGTTACACTGTGTGTGTTCTGAATTCTTGGTCCTCACACCCATCTACCACATTATCTGTACTCTGAGAGTTATCACTGTGTTATCTGTGGAGTTATGTAGGTCTGCAGGTGATCTACTACATTATCTGTTAAAAGGGGTGTGCCCACAGGCTTCGGGGAGGGGGGGGTCGCAATTTTTGGCTTGCCCGTGGTGCTGGCAACCCACGCTACGCCACTGCGTCCAGTGATCTGTGGGGGTGGCAGGAGCCGGCTCCCCACCAACCAGATATTGATTACCTCTTCTAAGGATGTTAAACACTCAGACAACTCCTTTAAGATATTTTAGCTTATAAAATTCTCTGACAAAACATCTATAATGTTCAGACTATTTCTTTAAATGTTAGAAAACCTCTGTTCTCTGCTCCATCTTTGTTCTAATACCAATAATTGTGTATGTCTTCCAAGATTAAACTCCGCTCCTGTCTTCTCCTTTGAACTGTAGCCTGTGTTTGTTGTCAGGAAAAAGAACTCTTCTTCCGATTCAAGTCCCTTCCTACCATACATCTGCTCAGAATGCTAATTTGTTATAGTTCAGCACCATACCTTATACTTATTGTCTTCTTATCCCTTGATACTTTCATGAAGCTATGGCCCCCTCCCCTTTGCCTTCATCCTTATCCAGCTCACTTATCATGTAATCTGGGCCTTTCTATATATAGCCAGAAGGAATGTAGAAGATGGGAACCACACAGCACAATGCAGGAAGGTGATGGAAAGTTTCTTTCTTTGAGAACTTTTTTATTTGGTTAGTTCACATTTCAGTGGAGAGCTGAAATGTCTGGAAACACCGACCTGCAGGTGACCACTGGTACCAGTGGACATGTCTTCCATTCACAGCCATCGAAATTTAAGAGACGATACTGGGGACACATTTGATCTGATAATATGAAATGACTGTTTATGGGATAGACTCTTTGAGATGCCTTATATTTAATGAACTAAAAGTCATCAGTTTTCGGGATGTTCCCTAAATATCTAAGATGGAAAACCATAATTTTCCAGGAGTAAAAAAAAACAAAAAACAGAATATGTATTAAAATAACAAAAACACATTACTCATTTTCCAATTCAACCACCACTTCAGCACTGACGGGCTGCCACGACCATGGTCATGGTCATGACTCCTGTAACCACATGCAGTTGCTTGCGGTCTTGGTTTTGTTGTCAATCACAGGTGAGGGCTGAAGTATGTTGCCTCACCTGTGGTTGCCGCTGGCAAAAATTTTATGTGGCAGCTTGCTGTTTGTGTATGCGGTTGCACCTGGCTACCTGTCTTTGTAGGTGTGCCTTTTATGTGTTTGGTGTGCACGAGGTTTAGGTGTGTGCACTGTGACACTTCCCTTCACTGGTGGCTGCCCGTGGCAACGTGTTCTATATTGTACATGTGGTGGCAGTGTCTCTGCCTTTTGGCTGACTCCCAGGACATGGTTGCCACGCATGTCCTTGCCGGCGGTAACAGCTCCAGTGTGTTTGTGTGTGTATTCCCCTTTAAGTGGTTTCACTTCCCTGGTTGGTGTTGGAAGGGTTAATTCCCTTTCCTGTGTGTGTCTGTGTGGGTGTGGCCACTTTGGGCTATAAAGCCTCTTTGGAGACCTGAAGCTGAGGGGTTCTTCAGCCATGCTTTGCTGGAGACATCCTCCTGGTAATTTACCATCTGCCAGTGGGGGCCACCCTTGTGGTCATAAGTTTATGTCATATGTGATGTTCAGTTGATGTTTTCCTTTTGTTATTTGGTGCAGCTATGGATCTGGGTTCCTGTGTGTGGATATGTGTTTGCTGTGTTCATTTAGTATTGTGTGGACATCAGCTTGTCAGCACAGGGATCCAGTCAGCAAGGCTGTGGCAGGTAGGTGGAACTAGTGCAGTTCACCTGCCATATCCAAAGATCTGTTTGTGTTCCCCTCTTCCTTGCAGCTTGGCCAGTGAGACTCCTATTCCTCCGTATCCAGAAGGAACAGGTTGTCTTACCCTGCTCCTAGTTTAGGGCCACCCTGAAGGCTAGCAGGGACTTCAAGGTTCCGGAGTATGAGCCCTCCTACCATCAGGGTCGGCTCATACAGCTAGAAGTCAGGGTCAGATTAGGGATGCGATTAGGAGGTGACCTGCTCCCTAATTCTGTCGTCCTGGTCGAGCAGCGACCACCATCTTCTGTCATCGCACGGCTGAGGGTTTTCCCCATCCTCAGTCGTGACACGGGCCTGGCAGCAATCAGGGTCGGACTGGCCCACCAGAGTACCAGTGGATGCTCTGGTGGCCCACAAAACTCAGACAATAGTGGACCCCTAATAAAACAGGGCACTTAAGGTCCTGTATGCACGGAGGGTGGGCCCTCAGAATCATTTTTTCTGGTGGGCCCTAGAGACTTCAGTCTGTTGCTGGCTGCAATACCAAGCACAGCCACTATACAATGTAAGGATGTAAGGCGGTATGCTTGGCATACTTTTAGGAGTCTGAGGCGCTCTTTGGAACAGCATGGCCTCTTCAAACAGCTGAATGGTGAGGGTGCCGGGTGCTGGATCCTCACCAATCAGGTACTGACAATCTATCTTGAGTATAGGCCATCAATTTTGAACTCCTAGAAAAACCCTTTAAGCAGTTTTCTGGCTTAGACAAGAAGCACATTTTGGTAAAGGTCCCATTTTGCGCCAAATTTAGTGACTTTTCAGACTTTTCCAACACCCTCACTATTTTAGTAAAAAACATGCAGGGTGATGGCAGGAGAGGGCACCCACGGGCAGGATTACAGCAGCCCAACACATTTACCAATACATAGGCCAGAAAACTGGCACACATTAGACCAGCAATCTGCGCTAGAGTCTTGCAGACCTCCCAATAATAATTTGTGCGCTTCTCATTTGTCAGCATATTTATTTAAGCGTAAGAAGCACCAGTCTTAATACATTTCTTCTGTAGTATTGATCACATGCTGGGAAAATTTAAAGGAAGACTTCCGGTGTGCATGACACAGTGATTCTCTCTCCAATATTTGAAAATTTGGAATTCTTGTGTCATATATCACTCCTTCCTGCCCTTCAATATTCCAAACAAAGGAGAAGGGGATTCATAAAGCCCCCTGCACCAGAAAAGCGGTGGCAAACAGTTGTACCTTTTTTGCACAAGCCTCTATTTGGGCAAACAGTTTTGCCCAGTTACACCGTGTTCGTCACATTGAGTGGCATGTTGGACAAAGGGTGAAAAGTCTATGTTTCCTGACAAATTTAATATAACTTGTGCCAGAAAACCATGTTCCTAGCACACAGACCTCACAAGATGCATCAAAGTGCCATGCGTCTCTTAATACATTTTCTGCATCTCATCCTAGCATAAGTTAGGAAACCTCCCATACTTCATACATTTTGGGTGGAATATTCTCTTAAAGGGGTATTCTGGTAATATCAAGTTATCCCCTATCAACACGATAGGAGAGAACTGTTAGGTTGGTAGTAGTCTTGGGACCACCACCGATTTCGAGAATTGGGGCACTGTGAAATTAACGAAGCAGCAGGTTGGCCATGCACACTGCAACTTCATTCATCTCTATGGGACCTGCTGGAAATAGCTTGGTGTGTTCTCTTAAAGTGGTATTTTGGTAATATCAAGTTATCACCTATACACAGGATAGGAGAGAACTGTTAGGTTTGTAGGGGTCCCGGACCACCACCAATAATGAGAATGGGGGCACTGTGAAATTAACGGAGCAGCTGGTTGGCCATGCACACTGCAACTCCATTCATCTTTATGGGACCTGCTGGAAATAGCTTGGTGTATTTTCTTAAAGGGGTATTCTGGTAATTTCAAGTTATCACCTACACACAGGATAGGAAAGCGCTGCTCCTTATTCACACACAAAGCGTTTTTTCAGGAATGCAGGTAATCACTTTCTCTTGCTCAAGACAGACACTCTTCAGTTGGATAGCAGTGTGCTTTCACAAATCTATGCTGGATCGTTGAAGGATCTTCTGCAAGATGTCATAAATCACACAATAGTGAGAGTACCTCCGGCACAGTTAAAACGTTCTGTTTTATTATACTCACAGAACTAAAATGGTTATTCAGCATATCAATATAGTGTTGGCTTTGGGCGGGTCCGTCCCTATTGACTTGCATTGTGGGTCTGGACGGATCCCTTTGGCTCCGCACGGCCGGGCAGACACCCGGGCGCTGCAAGCTGCGTTCGGGTGTCCGCCTGCTGAGCAGAACGGAGGCCAAACTGTGCCATACTGATGCATTCTGAGCGGACCCGCATCCACTCGGGGTGCATTGGGGCTGTACGGATCCGTTCGGGGCCGCTTGTGGGAGCCTTCAAACGGAACTCACGGGCGGAGCCCCGAACGCGGGTGTGAAAGTAGCCTTAGGTGTATTTGGGGTATTGACATTGTGTTGCGCCAGAGTAGTGGAGCAATGAATTGTCCAGAAGGGGAGGGCACTCACCTGGACTAGTGAATTCATGAATGAAGCATCTCTGTAGTCAGTCATTGGTTAATCTAGCCGTGTTTAGATCATAACTCCCAAAGGGGAGAGTCAGCATGGAGAAGGAGAAAAAATAAATAAAATCATTGCGATTTTTGTTTGTGAAATTTTAATGCTTGATGGAGTGTATTTTACTTGTATTTTTATTTGTTTTTTATGTATTTTATTTAGAAGACGAGCACTTTGGAGAAATCCCTGGAGTAATCAGATTAGTAATGCAATCATCAGGTGTGCCATGTGGGGGGGAGGGGGTTAAATAGCTGCCTACACTAGGCGTGGTAGATTCTCGCCCCTGACAAAGCTTTATGTGAAACCCGGGTCGGGCTGTGCAGAAAGAATATTACTATATTGATATGCTGAATAACCATTTTACTTCTGTGAGTATAATAAAGCTGAAAGTTTTAACTGTGCCGGAGGTACTCTCACTATTGTGTGATTTATGACATCTTGCAGAAGATCCTTCAACGATCCAGCATAGATTCGCTGAGTTTCAATCTGTGTGAAAGCACACTGCTGTCCAACTGAAGAGTGTCTGTTGAGCCAGACAAAGTGATTACCTGCATTCCTGGAAAAACGCTTTGTGTGTGAATAAGGAGCAGTGCGGTCCCACTATATTAATACTTTGTATTTGTGAAGAACCCACTTCATTTCGGGAGACCAGCAGAGCAAGTACCGTTTAAACCTAGTGACACACTTTATTTCAATTTTTGCACAGGATAGGAAAGAACTGTTAGGTTGGTAGGGGTCCTGGACCACCACTAATAACGAGAATGGGGGCCCTGTCAAATTAACGGAGCAGCAGGTCGGGCATGCGCACTGCCACTCCATTCATCTCTATGGCACCTGCTGGAAATGGCCGAGCCCTTTACTCGGTTATCTCCCATGGAGAAGAATGGAGTGGCAGTGCACATACCCGATCTCCCTCTCTTTTCATTTCAGGGTGTCCTGCAGGGTATGGGGGCCTTGTGATTGGTGGGGGGATAATAGTTATCCCCATATCCCATGCAAGGTTGCTAACTGCCCAGAAATTTCTGGACAGTCCATAAAAATAGGCAACTTTTTTCCTGTGTCCATAAAAAAATAGATGTGATTTTTTTAATCTGGTGGTTCTTGACTAGATTATTTTGGTGGTTATTATCATAATTTACAGTAAATGCTGGTAATGAGGTGTTATCAGTATACTAAGCTATAGACATGGATTACTATACTATAGACTGGATTATAATAAGGGTTGAGAAAAACTGAAGCCGAGTTCATTTTCAGGTTTTAAAGTGGTTAAAGTGGATTCTAAAAATCAACTACCGAAGTTATTCAACGAAGTCTCGCACAACTTTGCGGCTCATCGAAGCCCATACATTCTAATACTGACGGATCTCCATACAGTATTATTTCAAAGTTTTGACTGAAGCGACTTCAAATGAAGCATCCGAAGCTCGCTTCGCTCATCACTACTTATAATCTTTCATTCATTATGGTTTTCCAATTTTTTTTAAATGTTGTCTGTCCATGATTTTGTGATAAATTGCCCAGAAAAAAAGAAACATCTGGTTAGTAACGCTGATCCTATGGAAATGACCAGAATACCCCTTTAAATACTTATCCGCTATTCCCTCCAGTTATAATTAGACGGTTTGTAATTGTACTGACTTCACCAACACATGATGCAAACTGGCAAATGTTCAAGTCAAGAGCATCCTGGCAACCAAGATCCTGGCAACTAGCTAAACTTATCAGCAAATTACCCATGGCCCAACATCCCATGTAAGCCTGCAGAAGCACATCTGTACAGGAAAAGGTTTGTGAAATAAGAGAAAGGCTTCGGGAGGCTGAGGTCACCACCGATGATTTATTGTTGGCTGACTATATAGTTTCTGAACAAGTTACTTGCATGTATTGCTGGAAAATTCTAAAGTGGAATCTCCAAACTGGAATCCTAAAACTAAAGGCAAATCTATATGACTTGTGTGGTCAGTATGAACACACAATGTGCAGCAAGCGTGAGAGAGTTTTTACTAAACATAACATGGTGGGATTTAAAGGGGTTATCCCATGATTCATGTAAAAAAAATCTAAATCATACATAATCTATCACACCATAACCTCTTTCTAACAAAGCTAGAACCAGCCCTGTACCTCACACGATCTTCCAATTCATTGCTCTAATTGTTCTGCTACATGTATGTCGAGCTGGCAGCTCAGGGGGCATGGACTTTCTCAGGGGGGTAGGTCCTTTCTGCTGCTGCTGGTGGCAGTTGAAGGATGGAACTGAGCATGTGCTTGTGTTTCAATGAGCAGGACAGAGAAATTAGAAAAACAGCAAACACCAGGTGGCGCTATACAGATAGAGTTCATAGAATAACTCAATAGTTATACAAAATTTTGAATTACATGCAAAAGGATTAAAATCCAGGTGCTGGTTTGAAAACTGTAGAATAGGGACAACCTGCCAGCACAGTAGACAGGAACACACAGACAGTAAGCCTTAACTGCAACCCAGCCCACTTTCCCTGCCTACTTGCAGTGCAAGCCCTAGATTGCAAGTCCGCAACTGGTCAATGTTCCTTACTCTGCTAAGTGCAAGACAGACACACACACACAGAGTCAGGAAACCACACAGACAGAATCATACAGGAATGGGCAGGACGATACAGTACCAAATCAAAAGACAAAGGTTAGTCAGAATAGCCAAGCCGAAGTCAGAACCAGCCAGGAAACACAATACCAAATCACGAGACAGAGAGTGGTCAAGATAAGCCGAGGTCAATATGAAAAGCAATTCAACGCACACAGATCTGAACCAGGAGCACAGCTAGGGAGAGAAAACCTATAACTGGCAAGGGCGTATTGCCAGCAGGGAATTTAAATAGAGCACTGAGCCCCTGGATCAGAACCTGATAGGTCCAGGGATTAGACCAGAACATAAGATGCCCTGACATAAGGCAGGCTGAGAAGTCATTCAGCTTGCATTAGAATCATGCACAGCTAAACCATATCACAGCTAATCTCCCCCAGCGTGGATGTGCTGCGGGGAGAAACAGAGTAAGCGCTCTTGCTACAGACGCACTCACCAGACCACAGCACTGGAACCCTGGACACGTAAGTTGGTGGCACAACCCCTTTTAAGTAATTACAAGTTTTCCACTGGACAGGGGAAAACTGCTAGATTGGTAGGGGTTTAACGCTGGTCTGTTGGCTGGTGCAATGGGACATGATTACCCTACTCTGGTGATCACTAGTGGTCCAGCGGTCAGACTCACACAATCTAGCAGTTATGCCCTATCCAGTTTGTAAGTGATAACTTACTGGTATAGTGCTTTATGCATTGTCTATTTGTTGGTCCAATTGCTCTGCTTCATTGTCTTCAGGCTGGAACCTCAGGGGTTGTGTCCTGTCACCTGCAGCTCTCTCCCTATCACAGCTCAGGGGATGTGTCTTTTCTGTTGCAGGTATCTACCTTTCATAGCCCTGGATGTGTGTCCTCTCTCAAGGGGGCATGTCCTTTCTTCAGCAGCTCCTTCTCTGTAACCATCATAGTAGATTGGGCTGGTGTCAGTTGGAACTGGCAAGGATGGAAATGAGCATTGGTGTTCACTTCAGCAATGTTACTGAGGTGGATGAAAAAAATAAGGAAATGAACGAACAGCAGGTGCAGTAGCACTATGAAGATATATTTCAAAAATGTTGAATATTTTTTGTGGGACAACCCCCTTTAATTATCTGATTGAAAAATAACCATTTGAAAAGTGCCTCCTATCAAATCTGCAAAGCTTGCTGGGGGTTGAGCGTGCAATAGATCAGCTTAGTTAATGAGCAACAGAGTAGGACTTCTGGGATAGTGGGACAGATCCATCCCAATTGGCCACCAGAGAAGACTTGACTTGTTTGCGCCTATGGAAAAAAAGTCTCTTGGGCCCACCAGAGGAAATTATGCAGAGGGCCCACCCTCTGTGTATACAGGACCTTAAGGGCCCTGTTTTATTAGGGATCCATTATTGTCAGAACTTGAGCCACCGGAGGATCCTCTGGTTGGCCAGTCCGACCCTGCGTACGACCAGACAGCTATATGACTCCAACATTATCTCCTTTTGCCCCACCTCCCCTGAAATTGTTAATACATGTGGAAAGTTGTCAAAATGGGTATTATCCAAAAATTTGATGTACTCAAAACAGCGTATATACGCCCATGGGGATAGAGGGGGGAGGATGATGACGGCTTTGCTTAAGGGCCCCTCTACTCGCTCTCATATTGCTTCTATACGTTCATTCGCAAACTCTCTGTTGCATCAAACTGAAGAAATTGCTGCTCAATTTGCCAATTTCTATGGACAATTATACAATTTAAACACTACAGAGTTTGTTGAATAAAAAGGAGCGAACAGAGGATATCCCAAAATTTCTGAGTCTTTGCATCTTCCTACCCTTTCTCTGAGGGAAGCCTCCCAGCTATTAGCTCCAATTTCTGTACTAGAAATCCAACAAGCGTTGTCATCGACACCTGTTGGAAAAAAGCGCAGGTCCTGATGGGCTTCCCATAAGTTATTATAAGAAATTCCAAAATATCGTACGGTACCTCATTTTTACTCCCTTTTGTCAGGTGTTGCTGCAGGGTGGGAAACTTCCCAGGCAGGCGCTGGAAGCACATATTGCCATCCTGCCGAAAGAAGGTAAGGACTTGGAGCTTTGTGGTAGCTATCGCCCCATCTCACTCCTGAACTGTGACGTCAAACTGTGGGCAAAAATCTTAGCTAGACGCATACAGGTACTTCTCCCCTCTTTGATACACATGGAACAGACAGGCTTTGTCCCTTCCAGAGAAGGTAAAGACAAGGCTAATAGAGTTCTAAATGCCATACATTATGCCAAATCCAATAAAATACCTATGGCTTCTTCTCGGCACGGATGCCGACAAGGCATTTAATAGGATAGATTGGATTTTTATGAAAGAGACTATGCTTCAGTTTGGTTTCCCCCCACCCTTCCTTAATGCTATTTTTTCGCCTATACACTCTCCCATCGGCAAAGGTCAAGTTTAATAACACTTTGTCACCAGCTTTTAATATTGCTAACGGCACGCGGCAGGGATGTCCCCTCTCGCCCAGCCTATTTGATATGTGTATGGAAACATTGATCCAAGCAATAAGACAACATCCGCATATTCACGGATTACAAGCCCCCACGTATGCAGATGACCTTTTAATATTTCTTACCAATCCATCATACGCGCTTCCACATGTTTTAACCCTATTTCAAGAATTTGGAAGGTTGTCCAATTTTAAGATAAACCTGCGCCGATTACATCACACTACACCCGGAAGAGAAGACTGCCGGCATCAGCAATAATCGACACTCTTCTCTTCCGGGTGTAGTGGGACGTAATCGGTGTAGGCGCACTAAGGAAGGAGCTGGCAAGCTTGCGTCCTTTACTCAGTACGCCTGCGCCGATCGAGGAATGTTACGGCGCAGACGTGGGAATTCAGCAGCAGACGGGGCCAGCGGGAGGAGAAGAACGCTCGCTGGCCCTGTCTATCAAGAGGAGATGGAGCGTGTCTAGAAGCTGCAGATGCCGTGGCTACCAGCAAGTACATGCCCAGCTTGCTGGTAGTGAAGAAATTTGCATATGATAAAAGTATGATTTTTACAAGAAATAAGCCACAGACAAAGGTAGGACATGTATGATTGCACTCAGCTGACATTAGCAAATAGCTAATGTCAGCTAATGAAAATTGCACAATGGGGGGTGACAGAAGCTCTTTAATATCTTTATCAGCGAAATTGCAGAAGGCCTAGATGGTAAGGTGTGTTTTTTTGCTGATGACACAAAGATTTGTAACAGGGTTGATGATTCCTGGAGGGATACACCAAATGGAAAAGGACTTAGGAAAACTAGAGGAATGGTCAAAAATCTGGCAACTAAAATTTAATGTTGATAAGTGCAAGATAATGCACCTGGGGCGTAAAAACCCAAGAGCAGAATATACAATCAGTGATACAGTCCTAACCTCAGTATCTGAGGAAAGGGATTTAGGAGTCATTATTTCAGAAGACTTAAAGGTAGGCAGACAATGTCATAGAGCAGCAGGAAATGCTAGCAGAATGCTTGGGTGTATAGGGAGAGGTATTACCAGTAGAAAGAGGGAGGTGCTCATGCCGCTCTACAGAGCACTAGTGAGACCTCATTTGGAGTATTGTGCTCAGTACTGGAGACCATATCTCCAGAAGGATATTGATACTTTGGAGAGAGTTCAGAGAAGAGCTACTAAACTGGTACATGGATTGCAGGATAAAACTTACCAGGAAAGATTAAAGGGCCTTAACATGTATAGCTTGGAAGAAAGACGAGACAGAGGGGATATGATAGAAACTTTTAAATACATAAAGGGAATCAACAAGGTAAAAGAGGAAAGAATATTTAAAAGAAGAAAAACTGCTACAAGAGGACATAGTTTTAAATTAGAGGGGCAAAGGTTTAAAAGTAATATCAGGAAGTATTACTTTACTGAGAGAGTAGTGGATGCATAGAATAGCCTTCCTGCAGAAGTGGTAGCTGCAAATACAGTGGAGGAGTTTAAGCATGCATGGGATAGGCATAAGGCCATCCTTCATATAAGATAGGGCAAGGGGCTATCCATAGTATTCAGTATAATGGGCAGACTAGATGGGCCAAACGGTTCTTATCTGCCGACACATCCTATGTTTCTGTCACTATTTCCTTATTGTTTTTTCTTTTTATGTCTTATAATCTTTTTTAGTTTATATGGGTCTATAGTAGGCACTATTACCTCTAAAATATTTTTTAGGCGCCGTATATGTAGCCCTGTTCTTATGATATTAGGACATTTAAGTGGGCACAAAGATGCATTAGTGGGCTTATTGCAACAACCAGAGGGAAGTGTTCTTATATGTTATGACTCATAAGCCGCCTGCGTGCAGGTTCTTCTTGTTTTGTTGTAATTCTCTATTGCATTTTGTGGACAGTATTTTCAATAAAAAGAGATTTATGAAAAAAAATGTGTATAATCAGCAGAAAAAAGGGGGACTTTGCGATTTCTATCATGGGCACTGATGCACATAGAAACCCTTCTAAAAAGAAAACTGCATTTGCCCCTGTAGTTATAATTATTTCCTATTTTAATGCTCCCAGAAAGTAAAGTAATTCTGTTCACAAGGATTTTCCTCATTTTTTTTTTTACAACTGCA
Organism: Bufo gargarizans; assembly: GCF_014858855.1. Taxonomy (NCBI): domain Eukaryota; kingdom Metazoa; phylum Chordata; class Amphibia; order Anura; family Bufonidae; genus Bufo; species Bufo gargarizans. Next base: position 425,982,889 of record NC_058084.1, read on the forward strand.
TCCACATCAAGTGCAACATTGTAACTGGTATAGAAAATGGACTGTTTTTCATTCTAATGTTCATAGGCGTTGGGCAACGGCAGCATATAATGAAACAATGTGTTATTACTGGGTCATTTCAGAGGGTGTTATCTGCGGCATGTCAGTCAAGGCCATTTTCTAATCAGGTCGTGTTTAGGATTTCTTGGATTGTTTCATCTGTAATCACACCAGTGTCTGTCCACTGGTCCCAGTCATCATCACCTTATCTATTGCCAGCAGCCCCGAAGAGCGGCTTCCTGACTACAAAGGGATGGTCTCACTGTGCACTATTCACGGAGAATATGACGAATGAAAGACCAGTCAGTATCCTGTCCTGCAGGAGGTGCCAGGCCTGCTCCAGCTGCTCCATGTGACTCACTCGCTCCAGTTTTCCATTACTGCATCGTAATTCATCTGCAAAATATAAGTGCAAATCTGAGTTATATTTGCCAACATTGGTTCATAAAACAGTCATATGCATACAGCGTTTCCAATTTCTAGGAACTTTTCTATGTTTTAAATCTTGTTACTTTGCATCAAAATTTTCTCTTACATCTGCGCCGTGCAATCGGAACAAACATACGCCTGCTCAGGGTACTGTCCTTTCCCGTCCCAAAACTAATAGTGCCTGAATGCAGTACAGGATTTACATCTCTAGAGACTGTAGGCACCAATTTTTTGGCACCTTAGACTCCACCTGTCAAGTAGCCACACTACACCAATCCTGTGCCAATGCCGTTCCGATGCTTACCAGGTCCGCACTGCTCACTACTTCCTGACCCCTTCTGGGCACACAGGAAAAGGCTGGAGATGCCTGCTCAGCCAGTGATTTTATTGGGCCACTTAAGTCATGTATGTACAAATGTTTTCAGCTCTAGCAGTACACTCTGGTGCACTTCAAAATTTATATAATTTACCATGGCAGGGGTGAAGTAAACGGCCTCCCTTGGGCACCACAGTGCCTCTAAATTTCTTAATACAACCCATTGGACATTGTGTGCTGGGGTCCGATAATAGCTTTAATTTAGTGAATATAATTTAGTAATGTTTAGCTGTTATTCTGAACCTCAGGGATCATGCATTCTGAAACCCTTTCTTGGGCACCAAGACCCCATGGCATGTACAGTGACCCAGTGGTTCTCTGCTAAGGGATTTATGTTATAATGTACTGTCGTTCAATGCCAAAGGGGTTAATGCCCTTCTGTAATGTGATTACACTTTAAGAAAAGCGTTAATGTCGTCTATGCACTTGTAGTAGTCCAAATGGTTATTGTGGCTTTATTATGCACTTATAGTCAGTTGTCAGCCATTAGTGACAGTTGTTGGGTAGTGGGTTGGTCCCACCCATTGAGTTCCTGGCAACTAAGCCAAGAGAGTAGACGTGTGAGGTGATTGCTGGTGTACAGGCCAGTGTAGCAGACTCCAATGTGTGAATAGCATTCTGAGTGTAGCTGTAATAGAAGAGAAGGAGAATTGTTTTCCAAGGAAACACCACACAGAAAAGTTACCAAAAAAAGTAACTGTGCCAAAAGCCAACCACTGAGAAGCAGAACAACAGACTTCTGGAGAAGGTTAATTAGGATCATTAAGAGGGACAGCGTGTGTACAAGTAAGCCAGTGTAAGGTAACAGCTACAGACTTCACTGCTCGTGGTCTGGGTTATATTGTTTCCAGTGCCCGCCACATTAATATGATAGAGTGGCCAACTTTGGCGTTTCCTCCAACAATGGAAGTAGCAGACACTTAAGACTTACTATGGAAAACACTGTTCTTAATAATTGTGTCCCTTAATCATCAATCTTTTCTGCTAATTCCTAATATCATCGTTAGCCTAGAGACATTCTTGAAATGCCCCACATTGGACAGACTCCTTAGATCCTTTCCTGTCTTTACTAGCTCTACCATTCTTCTTGAATCTTATCTTTCATATTAAATATAGAGAACGTATCCCATTTTATATATATATATATATATATATATATATATGTACATACTGTATAGTCTTTTTTACATGAGCTGAAGAATGGATGAACAAATTTACATGCGAACATTTATTCCTGATCATTGCCCAAAAATGACCTGCTATCAAACGTCAAACAAGAAAGTGCTGCTTTGTTTTTAATCACACCTTGTACGTGGACATAAAAATGACTCCAGGACGGAGCACATCTGCCCATGTAAACCAGTAAATGAGCTCTGATTGGTGAAGTCAGTGGGCACTCGTTTCATTTTTTTATTTAACTCATCTGCTCATGTAAAAAGATCTTTTTTTTAATGGTCACTAGCAGCCTGTTGTACCTGTTGAGAAAAAATCATACTCACCTGCTCTTCACTGCTCCAATCTGATCTTGGCCCCTAGCATATTTTACAAATCTTCCCGATCCCATCCTGTAAACTTCCAAAATTTGACGGGGTCACGTGAACTGCTGCAGTGAAGCACATCACTACTGGGTCATGTGCTGCTTGGGGAGTTAGTCATTGACTGCAGCATTGCAAGTGATCCCTGTACGTTTACAGGATGGAGACTGGAAGACCGCTGAAGGATCTCGGGCAGGAAGATGGAATAGAGCGGTGAGGAGCAGGTCAGTATAGATTTTTTTCAACAGGTACAAAAGGCTGTTAGTGACAGTTAAAACAGTCCAAAAAGTTGGACAGTCCCTTTAAGGAGTTATTCTGGACAATGCTACATAATGGCATATTTGGCATGTTCTGTTTTGTTTCTTCTGTGTTAGCAAATCAACCAAAAGAAAAAGTAAATCCACGGCACTCATCAATCTATATAAGTTCCATTTATTTTAGTCCATTAAAACAGCACTTAGGAATAGCTTGAGCAGAACAATCAGGTACCGCCTTGAAAAAGCGTCTACGCACGCCAAACGGCCGTAGGCTGTAACTGATTGTCCTGCTGAAGCAATTTATAAGTGCTGTTTTAATGGACTGAAATAAATGGAACTTTTCTGGATTGGCGAGTGCTGTGGATTTACTTTTTCTTTTGGTGGATTCATTTTACGCTTTTTGCTTTCCACTGAGCATCGCCGGAATTTAAGCCTAACACAGTTTTGCTACTTCATCTGACTTGTAGTAGTGCTGACCGCGCTCTTTTGTTTGGAGGTAAGGTATAGTAAACCCAGCAAGCAGTGCTAAGCCACGCCCCTCCCACTAGGCCCCACCCCATTTTCTCACCAGTTTAGATAAAAAAGTCATAAATTATGCAACAAATATGACGTGCACCATAATATGCGATTTCTTTATGCCACCATTGTGACAAAATAAATGTACCCCAAAGGGTCCGCAAAAAAAAAATGAAAAAAAAGAGATGCAACATGAATGTCACACAGACGTCATCTATATATCTATATTTGAAGACCGCAAAATACATACGGTCATGTGAATGTACCCTGTAAACGGATGATTCACAAGCAAACAGCACTTGCTATAACGAGATGACATATCATCGGTTTCTGATAGCTGCGTCCCGCTGGCTGTTATTGGAGAAGTAGAAAGTGTCTGATCTGAAAATCTATTAACCAGGATGTGATTTTAAAAAAATGCTATAATTACATTTATTTAAACCATTCTCTCAGGAATTGCTGATCCGTCACTCAGTAAATGCTGATCCATCCTTTTCTATGTGGCAGGGCTTACCTAAGAGGGGGAATCATTCAATGCCACCAGCAGCAGCATTGGACAGGTTAGGAACCACTCACAAATCTGTCAAGTATTTCACTGATGGAGCGCACATGGCTACCATTAGATTTTACCCTGAGTAGTGCAGACCAAATCCAATTTCAGATGGGGGACGGATTTCGTGGAGGGTACCTTAGGGCCTCCACCATCTTGGTGACCTAATTGTCACCACCAGACATCTGAGAAGCTCTGACAGATGCCTTTCAGAACCTCCTCCTTGAGCTTCCTTTTGTTTTGCTTTCATTTTCTCATCTCGTTAGCCTCTCTCAGCTGTCATGTAGTTGCACTGATTGCATCCCTTTAAATCCCTTCCCAGACTGCTTCACTTTGCGGTTTATATTCCTTCCTGGAGTGTGTGCATGCTGATCCTACTTCTGAGTCTTCTACAGATAAGTTTTGTTCATTCATTTGTGTTTTTCTGTTTGCTGGATCCCAGGTGACCCTGACTCCCTCCGTATCAAGTGTATGGAGCCGGTGGCCGTGTCCCCTCACTATTATAGGGTGTTCAGGTGTTATACAGTCGAGGTACGAGGAAATGCGATCATCTACCATTGGGATTTTTGCATAGGCTGAGCAGGGAGAGAGCCAGGTCTGATGCAGGGCCCTCCCTTTTGTTCCTTAGTTTTGGATCCAGTGAGTCGGATATTCATTTTGTGTCTTCTAGTTTCCTGTACACCTTCCGTGACACTAATGGCCTCCTCCACCGACTGTCCCTGATGGTCATTCGATGAGCTTCTTTGTCTGAAAAGAGAAGTAAAAGTAGTCACAGATGCATGTGGCTCTATCATTGGAACCATACAGATATATTTAGATGTTACGGCCATGCTGATTTTTTTTTTTTTTGCCGCAGTTTTGTGGTGGTTGCAGCAATAAGCTACAACATGACAGCAACATCTGAGTTGCCGAATTCATTGGAGAGGGCCACAATCATAGGCAGCCAGTGTCCACCATCAGCAAAATCAGGTTAAGGGCTACTTTCACACTTGCGTTTAACTTTTCCAGTATTGAGATCCGGCAGTAAGATCTCAATACTGGAGAAAAACGCTTCCGTTTTGTCCCCATTCATTGTCAATGGGGACAAAAGGGAACTGAACAGAACGGAATGCATCCAAAATGCATTTTGTTCCATTTGGTTGCATTCCCACAGCAGAGAGCAAGCTGCGGTTTTATTTCCAACATGGGATGTGGAGCAAAACGGATCCGGCATGACCCACAATGCAAGTCAATGGTGCCGTTTTCTCTGACACAATAGAAAACTGATCCGTCTCCCATTGACTTTCAGTGGTGTTCATGACGGATCCATCATTGCTATTTTAAAGATAATACAACCAGATCTGTTTATAATGGATGCTGTTGGTTGTATTATCAGAAACTGAAGAGTTTTTACTGATCTATGATGGATCCAGCAAAAATGTAGGTGTTAAAGAGCCTAAATTGGACAGAATGTCTGACAGGGTGACCTCTCAATATTATAATCACATCTCTTTATGCCCGATCTGATGCTGCAATTCAGAGAAAGCACACTTTTATTAAATAATTATTATTAGGTAAGTGCACCAGGCGGGTCCAAGTCACTCTGTGCACCCTTGCTCCTACTGCTTCCTCTTCCAGACCCTCCCTCTTTTGATTGACAGTGCCAGGCAGGTGACTATGCAAAAACATGGTACTGTCAATCAAGAAAGAGTAAGTAGGGGCTGTCAGAAGAAGCAGGAGAAGCAAAGGAGCACAGAGTAGTTTGGGCCCGTCCTTGGTGCACTTAACTGCTCTCTCCAGAATGAAGCAACAGATTACTAATTGAAAGGTATCCTAACATTCAGCCGAACTCCCCCTAAAAGGCATTGTGCCAGGTGTAACATTAAATTTCCTAGTGACAGACTCACTTTGAAAGCTATGTACACCTTTGGTGGCATTTTTTTTTATTATTATTGCATTGTACTCATTTTGAGCAAAAACATTTATTTCAAATTGGTCTTTATTAGCCTCTTAAGGACACATGACGTACCGGTACGTCATGATGTCCTGGTACTTAAGGACACATGATGTACCGATACGTCATGTGTTGTTCCGATCACTGCCGCCCGGCCGGCGGTGATCGGAACAAGGTACCTGCTCAAATCATTGAGCAGGCACCTAGGCTAAATGCGCGAGGGGGTCCCGTGACCCCCCCCATATTGGCGATCACAACAAACCGCAGGTCAATTTAGACTTGCGGTTTGATGCGCTTTTTGCAGTTTCTGATCTACGGGGATCAGAAACTTTATAATGCCCAAAATATATATGTTTCAACCCCCCCCCCCTGCACCTCTGAATTAATTTATGGCGGCGGGAGGTGCAGGGGGAGGGTTGCGGGCGGTGCGGGCGGTGTGGGAGGCGGGATAGCGATCCCCCGCCCGCCTCCCCTTGAATAATCGTTGGTGGTTAGTGGGTATACCAGGGTGTCAGAACATTGCTGACACCCTGGTATAAACGGCTGACATCGGTGATGCGATGTCATCTGTTTAACCCTTTCCATACCGCGGTCCATACGGATCGCTGTATGAAAAAGGTTAACAGCTCAGGGAGCTCCCTCCCTCTCCAATCGGGGGGCTGCTGTGCCTTTGCAGCCCCCTGATGGGAGAGGGAGAGAGCTCCCAGACAGCCCCCCGACAGCCCCGTCCTTACCCTTCCCCGTCTGCGCAGTTGTGGCCACAACTGAGCAGACGGGGAAGGTTCCCATGGCAACAGGACGCCTTCTCAGGCATCCTGCTGTCCATGGTGCTGAACAGATCTGTGCTGAAGGCATAGATCTGTTCAGACAAAGTGTAAGTAAAATACAGTACAATACCCTATATAGTGTATTGTAGATCTGTTCAGACAAAGTGTAAGTAAAATACAGTACAATACCCTATATAGTGTATTGTACTGTATTATACAGACATCAGACCCACTGGATCTTCAAGAACCAAGTGGGTCTGGGTAAAAATAAAAGTGAAAAAAGTAAAAAAAATGTAAAAATCAAAAAACACATTTATCACTGATTAAAAATGAAAAAAATAAAATTCCCTGCACATGTTTGGTATCGCCGCGTCCATAACGACCTCATCTATAAAACGGTCATGTTACTTTACCCGAACGGTGAACGCCATAAAAATAAAAAATAAAAAACTATGATGAAATTGAAATTTTGCCCACCTTACTTCCCAAAAAAAAAGGTAATAAAAGTGATCAAAAAAGTTGCATGTACGCCAAAACTGTAACAATCAAACCGTCATCTCATCCCGCAAAAATCATACCCTACCCAAGATAATCTCCCCAAAACTATGGCTCTTAGACTATGGAAACTCTAAAACATGATTTTTTTTGTTTCAAAAATGAAATCATTGTGTAAAACTTACATAAATTAAAAAAAGTATACATATTAGGTATCGCCACATCCGTATCGACCGGCTCTATAAAAATATCACATGATTTAACCCCTCAGGTGACCACCGTAAAAAAATACAAATAAGAACGGTGTAAAAAAAGCAATTTTTTGTCATCTTACGTCACAAAAAGTGTAATAGCAAGCAATCAAAAAGTCATATGCACCCAAAATAGTGCCAATCAAACCGTCATCTCATCCTGCAAAAAATGAGACCCTACTTAAGATAATCGCCCAAAAACTGAAAAAATTATGGCTCTTAGACTATGGAGACACTAAAACATTTTTTTTTGTTTTCAAAATGAAATCATTGTGTAAAACTTACATAAATATAAGTATACATATTAGGTATCGCTGCGTCCGTGACAACCTGCTTTATAAAATTACCACATGATCTAACCTGTCAGATGAATGTTGTAAATAACTAAAAAAGAAAACGGTGCCAAAAAAGCTATTTCTTGTTACCTTGCCTCACAAAAAGTGTAATATAGAGCAACCAAAAATCATATGTACCCTAAACTAGTACCAACAAAACTGCCACGCTATCCCGTAGGTTCTAAAATGGGGTCACTTTTTTGGAGTTTCTACTCTAGGGGTGCATCAGGGGGGCTTCAAATGGGACATTGTGTCAAAAAAAACAGTCCAGCAAAACCTGCTTTCCAAAAACCGTATGGCTTTCCTTTCCTTCTGCGCCCTGCCGTGTGCCTGTACAGCAGTATACGACCACAAATATGGGGTGTTTCTGTAAACTACAGAATCAGGGCCATAAATAATGAGTTTTGTTGGCTGTTAACCCTTGCTTTGTAATATTAAAATGGAAAATCTGCCAAAAAAGTGAAATTTTGAAATTGTATCTCTATTTTCTATTAAATCTTGTGCAACACCTAAAGGGTTAACAAAGTTTGTAAAATCAGTTTTGAATACCTTGAGGGGTGTAGTTTCTTAGATGGGGTCACTTTTATGGAGTTTCTACTCTAGGGGTGCATCAGGGGGGCTTCAAATGGGACATGGTGTAAATAAACCAGTCAAGCAAAATCTGTCTTTCAAAAACCAAACGGCGTACCTTTCACTCTACGCCCCCGCTGTGTGGCCGTACAGCAGTTTACGGCCGCATATGGGGTGTTTCTGTAAACGGCAGAGTCAGGGCAATAAAGATACTGTCTTGTTTAGCTGTTAACCCTTGCTTTGTTAGTGGAAAAAATGGGTTAAAATGGAAAATTAGGCAAAAAAATGAAATTCTCAAATGTCATCTCCATTTGCCAATAACTCTTGTGCAACACCTACAGGGTTAACGAAGTTTGTAAACTCAGTTTTGAATACCTTGAGGGGTGTAGTTTATAGAATGGGGTCATTTTTGGGTGGTTTCTGTTATGTAAGCCTCGCAAAGTGACTTCAGACCTGTAGTGGTCCCTAAAAATTGGATTTCTGAAAAATTTCAAGATTTGCTTCTAAGCCTTGTAACATCCCCAAAAAATAAAATATCATTCCCAAAATAATTCAAACATGAAGTAGACATATGGGGAATGTAAAGTCATCACAATTTTTGGGGGTATTACTATGTATTACAGAAGTAGAGAAACTGAAACTTTGAAATTTGGGTAAATTAGGTATTTTTTTATGGAAAAAGAAATTTCTGGGACTTCATTTTTCCAGTGTCATGAAGTACAATATGTGACAAAAAAAATAATCTAAGAAGGGCCTGGATAAGTCAAAGCGTTTTAAAGTTATCACCACTTAAAGTGACACTGGTCAGATTTGCAAAAAATGGCCTGGTCCTTAAGGTGAAATAAGGCTGTGTCCCTATGGGGTTAAAAATATGGCGTCCTTTTTTCTGTGCACAGATGAGATACTCTAATAGCACTATTTGGATTTTCTGTCTTTTCTGTCAGACCAGGAGCTGACGGCCTCTTTATCTCTGCTCTCTGACCTCCTAAACACTCATTATAGCTCAGTTATTATATGTGTTTATGACCTCTGAGTAGTTTACAGATAAGGTTTATTAGATGACCAGTCACACAGCTAGAAAAACAATTAACCCTTTGTGACTGAACAGCTCAATATTTTTAATAACAGCAAATAGAAAAAAAAAATTTAGCCAAAAATGAGAAAAATGCAATCATAAAAAATTGCCTCCGAAGGTGAACATAGCCTTTAAGTAAATAATATAAAGTAAAAGAACAGTTAAAAACTGTTCAAAAAACTTGTTTGGTTTGGTTGGGGCACCTTGCAGTTTCCATGACCTTGTTTATGAAGGGATTAGGCTGTGAAGGTCATGTTTTTCTTCGGTAAAGCTGAACACTGACACAAGTTTTTAATCCCCTGCATAAGCTAGTTCACATGTTAGATGCTTGTAACTTATATTCTTAGTGGTTGTGAAGTCTCAACACAAAACTAAATAGCGATGTAAGAATTTATTACCGCTCTCTACTGAAACATTTTTATAAAAGGTCATTGGGCTGAAAATGGATGGTTGGATGCAGAGCAAAATTATTACTCAAAGGGAGTCTGTCAGAAGCTGCACTTCTAATAAACTAAGTCCAAGTTTACCTGTCCAAAGAAGTATTTGTTTCTAAAATTCATTTTTTTACACATTTTTGAGTTTGTTTTAAATATGCAAGTTAGCTTTTTCCCTGCATCGGGTGCATTGCCGATCCCCTTCTTTGGACTTCCAGCGCTTGTTCACATGCCCATTAGACTGCAAAGGGGTAGGTGTGGAGACCGAAGGACGAGGATCTTTCATGCACCAAGGGCATTTGCATATGTTAAAACTAGAGACTTGGCCGGCTTGCCGAATTTTTTAAATAATTTGGTTCGATCCGAATTTATTTGTGGCAAATTGTGTTAAAAAACGGCTATTTTCTGGCTGCAGAGAGTCTTTTTAGTGATGTAGAACACTGTGCCTTGCAGTCAACACACATAGGGAGTCTGCTTTGGTAGTGAAATAATACTGTGAGTCAGTATGACATGCAGATGACAGGCATCGCTCTTAGAATCACTGCACACTTCACTTATTTGGGCAGTTACGGGGCCAAAACAGACCAAATAACTTGAATGTGAAATGAGCCTTACAGGTCAATGTTAGTGTCTAAAAGAAGTGCACTTATTTTACACCTATCTGCAGCTGATTCCACATAGATGTCTACAGAACCTGTACTATTAAACGCTTATACAAGTAGAGCCCCCCAGAAATATTGGAGAGGGTGTCAGCAGTAAGTTTGTGTTGACGTCACTGATTATTTTGCCCTTCCTCAGATCCGTCAGAACAATAACCCCCAAAAAACTGATCCTGTCTGTGGAGCATCCACCTTCACTTGGTCAGCATTTGGTCAGTAATCCATCAGTATTGCTAAAGCCCCAAAAAAACAGGAGTGGATCCAAAACAGAGATGACACGTGAATAGAATATTTGCATGTATTCTGTGTTTTGTACCCACTCCTGCTTTTGGTTACCAAATCATAAGCCAATTCTGACGAAAAATATGGACCATGTCATGCAGGCCTTACAGCTGTTACATAGACAGGATCCACTGTGCATCTAATGTTTCCTTCCATCTGACAGATCAGAAGAAGGGTCAAATAAATTATGTCAGCCAGGCCAAAAGGAAAAATAGTGGAACCGGTCATGAAGTGGGCAAGGTGGATACAGCATAAAAAGTCCACAGAGTGGCCCTATGACATAGTGGTGAGGTGGAAGCAGCATCATGAGGCCACAGAGTAGCACAATGACAAAGTTTGGAGGTGGCAGCAGCATCAAGAGGAGGCCACAGGGTGGCACAATGACAGTGTGGGAGTTGCAGCAGCATCAGGATGCCACAGAGTGGCACGGTGACATAGTGTTGAGGTAGCAGCAGCATCAAGAGACAACAGAGTGGCAAGGTGGCATAGTGTGAAGGTGGCAGCAGCAACAGGAGACCACAGAGTGGCAAGGTGACATAGTGTAAAGGTGGCAGCAGCATCAGGAGACCATAGAGTGGCAAGGTGACATAGTGTGGAGGTGGCAGCAGCATCAGAAAACCACAGAGTGGCAAGGTGACATAATGTGGAGGTGGCAGCAGCATCAGGAGACCACAGAGTGACCCGGTGACAGAGTGGGGAAGTGGGTGGCAATACCAGTACCAGAGGAAGATGGTGGGTGAAAGAATCGCATAAGGCATTCTGATGTGTGGTATAAGGCGGGTGGCAGCATCAGAATAGTAGCTGAGGCAGGTAGCCAGAAGAAACCGGTCTCTTTTGTCAAAGTGTTGGTGTGGCACCATGGATGATCTAGTCTGATGCATCAGGCATTGGTGGGTGGAAATCCTGGCTGATCCACGCCTGATTAATCTTGACAAAGGTCAGTCTCTCCACATTTTGGGTGAACAGGCGAGTTCTTCTTTGGGTAACTATGGCCCCCGCCGCACTAAACACCCACTCTGATGCCACGCTACTGGATGGGCAGGACTGCTTTTCCAGGGCAAACTCTGCCAGTTGCAGCCATAAATCCAGTTTGGTTGCCCAGCAGTACAGCGGATCTTCAATGTTGGGTGGCAGGGTGCTGTCCAAGTATGCCACCACCTGCTGGTTCAAGTCCTGCTCCAGGTCTAGCTGCTACTGCTGCTGGTGAGTAGTGATGAGCGGCAGGGGTCATATTCAAATTCACAATATTTCGCGAATATTTTGCAGAATATTCGTTGAATATTCGAATATTCGTTATAGTCTACGATTTTTTTTACTCGAAAAATCGGCAAGGTAATGATAGTGTAATATGCAAATTTCCGTAATGCGAATTTTTTTTGCAAATTTTTCAACTTACAACTATTAGACAAAGAAGATTATAGCACAATATTTGCTAAATTGTTCTATATTCATTTTTTTCGAATATTCGCTATATTGCTATATATTCTTGTTTTAGAATATTACAAATATTCAAAAAAACGAAGTTATAGCAATATAGCGAATATTCGAAAAAAACTAATATAGAGCAATTTAGCTAATATAGTGCTATAATCTTCTTTGTCTAATAGTTGTAAGTTGAAAAATTCGCATTACAAAAATTCGCAAACAACACTACTCCTAATGTCAAATATAGTGCAGCCTTCTCATTGGCCCACAAGCTAGAAGCAGGGAGGGATCATGTGTACTGATAAAAAAAAAAAATCTAATATTCAAAATTACGAATATAAATATCACTATATTCAAAATATTTGCGAATTTTTGAAGTACCTATATTCGCGATAAAAATTCGAAATTCGAAAAATCGTGATCAGTAGTGTTACTGGTGAGTAGATATAGAGCTTCCTGCCTGGACTTCTATACTGACCCACTGGAGCTGTGTTGCTGCGTTCTCTGGTTGTTGGTCCAGAATGTTTCCCTCCGTATCCCTGTTGGACCTTTGTGGTCTGCTGTGGTCGCCCACCTGGGTTTATGTGTTTGTCTGTATTGTCTGTCCTCTCCCTGGTGTTTCCCTCTTAGTGTCAGTGGTGCGGACTAGTGTTCCCACCGCCCAATTCACTATCTAGGGCTCATCTTAGGGAAAGCCAGGGTTTAGGCACGTGATCGCCGCACGGGTGAGGAACCCGTCTAGGGACATCAGGGCAGTCAGGTGCCAGCCGCAAGGTTGTCAGGGGTCACCACTTTTCCCTCTCCCTTGGGCAGGGCTTTCCCTTTTCCCTCCCTGTGCGTGACGCCGGTCATTACAAGTAGTTTCTTCACTAGGCAGGTGAAGAAAGCTGCTCATCAGCGACTCTAGACTCAAGTTGCTGCTGATTGAGCTGGAACTGCTCCTACCCCCCCACCCTGCCACAGCAGCCATAGCAGAGGAACTTGAGCGTAGAGGGCCCCCCGGTCAGACCTGCAAGAGGAAAGACGATGGCGCACAGAGACAGCGGCCAACTGACTACATAAGATGTCTCTATAGTAGTTAAGTTTGTCCTTCCTCTAAGCGGGTGTAAAGAATATAAAAAAGGCCCCCATTTTAGACCGGTAGCGAGGGTGAACAAGGTGGAGAGCCAGAAGTCATCCCTCTGCCGAATAGTGACAAGTCAGCGGTTACTATGCAAGCAAGTGAGCATGCATCGGGCCATTTTTGCAAGTGATTCGGAGGGACTCCCTGCCTCCATCCCCACTGCATACTGCCATGGTGTGTCTGGGTCCTCTGCCTCATCTTCCTCATCGCCCTGTAGCTCCTCTGGCTGCTCTTGCTCCTCCTCTCCTGTCACCTGTGTAGAAAAGCCACCCATTTCGCTACACATCGCTTGTGCTCGAATGTCCTCCTCCTCCAGTTCAGCCCCCACAGGGTTCATGTGGCCGTGAGATCTAGGTGCCACGTCTTCAGTCTCCAGACCAGCCAGATTTACCAGCATCTGTTCCAGGACATGAAGCAGTGGAATGACGTTGTTCATTCTGTAGTCCTGGCGACTGACAAATAACGTGGCCTCCTCAAAGTGCCTGAGCAAACAGCAGGTGTCATGCAGTGCCTCTGGATGACATTTACATCAGTTACACAGGGGAATACTCCTGTCCGCTTGGATCATCAAGAAATTGTTTATGGCCTTTCTCTGTTCGTATACTCGGTCCAACATATGGAGGATGGAATTCCAATGGGTGGAAATGTCGCATATCAGCCTATGTTGGGGGATGCCGTTCTGCTACTGCAGCTCAATGAGGGTGTGCTTTGCGGTGTACGAGTGGCTGAAGTGCATGCAAAGTTTCCTGGCCATTTTTAGGATATCTTGCAGATGGGTGGAAGACTTCAGGAACCGCTTGACAACCAGATTGAACAGCTCAGCCCTCCTTGACGCAGCACCGAAACCATGTTCTTCCCGTTGTCAGTCACCATGTTTCCGATTTTGAGTTGTCGCGAAGAAAGCCAGGTTTCAATTTCTTGATGAAGGACACGGAGCAGTTTCTCTCCTGTGTGACTCCGTTCGCACAGGCAAACAAGGTGCAGAACAGCATGACACCGCTGTGCACTTGTCCCTGCAGTGGAGGCTTAGGACATGGTGGAGGATGAGGAGGCAGAGGCGGACATTGTCGCAGGACCAACAGCGTGAGAACGTGGAGGCGGAAGCAACATCACCAGGCGAAGTTGGTAGTGTGGCTGTGCAGGAACCACATTTACCCAGTGGGCCGTAAAGGACATATATTGTCCCTGACCGTAGTTACAGCTCCACACATCGGCGCTGCCATGCACTTTGGCAGACACCAATAGGCTCAAGGACTAGCCCACCTTCTGTTCTACATATGTGTACAGGGCTAGTACTGCCTTTTTGGCAAATAATTGACAGCTTAGGGCACCTTGGCTCGGCACAAGCCATCAGTTCTCTAAAGGGTGCAAAGTCCACCACTTAGAAAGGGAGGGACTGCAGCACCAGCAACTTGAATAAGTGCATGCACACTGTTGTCTCTTGGCAATCGCCTGAAATCAGGTGCGTGCCACTGGGTAATGCTGAAAGAAGACTGAGGGCTGGGCCCACAGGTAAAGAGGGTACACAATGCCACACAGGCACAGACAACGGTTCTTTCTCAGCAGTTGAGTTTACTGAACAATGTAGTGAATAAGAAGCTGAGAATATATAAAACAGATTGGTACACAGAGAATAAACCAACAGTAAATGTAACACTGTCTAACAATAAACCAGTAAATGTGATGTTTTCTCCAAAGTCCATTAAGCAGCCTAGCTGCACTTGTATGTTTCTGGAATCCACAGGTAAATGATGTCTGTCCCTTGTAACTTTAATCCTTACTCAAGCTCACAACACATCAAACCTATGAGCAGCCAGTGAGATAGGAATTTGTCAGTGTATGAGTCCCTTAGGGCTATGCATTAGCTTGCAGCCCGTACACCGCAATGTAACTGTACTTGGATCGTTATTGTATGTCCAAATGCCACGTCAACAGTGTGGTGCAATGTGACGTGGTGCTTTTTCTTATTTCCTGGTCCACTCCAAAACTGGATCCTACAGTAACGACACTCCTGGGGTCATCGCTGCAAACCTCCGTGCTGTCGCCACTCTCCACCGTGAGCTGGTCCATTCCCTTCCAGATTCAGCAGAGATGATTCCTTGTGGTTTCTAGCAGCACCAAGCACAGCCTCCGTCTGCTCACTTCCTGCCTCTAGAGGAACCTCCTTCCCTTACACATGGAGAGTGTGATGCAATAAGTAATTTGCTAAGTGCAGTGTCAAACCTGCATATTCAGTTTGCTATCACACTTGTAAGGGTCCAAAAGAGCCCATAAATTAGCTATTTAGTATTCCTTTGATAGGCAGCTCCAATGTAGACTTTTATCATCTTATCCTTTGCTGCCATCTACTGATCAAAGTGAGATGTTGCAGTAATTATACAATTTACAATGTAGCAGAGTAATTCATTTAAGGTCCCTTGCCCCTGTCACAACCAGACAGCTGAGAAGCTCTGACAGAGGCCTTTCAGAACCTCCTACTTGAGTTTCTGTGTTGTGGTATTCAGCTCCTCCTCTCGTTAGCCTCTCTCAGCTGTCATGTGTTGGACTAATTGCTTCCCTTTAAATTCTTCCCCAGAAGGCTTTTCTGGGCGGCTTATACTACTTCCTGGAGTGTGTGTGCACGCTGACTCTGTCCTCCTGTTTGTTTCAAAGCTAAGTGTTGTACCTTTATCTGTTATTTTCTGTTTGCTGGATCCCAGGTGACCCTGACTCCCTCCGTATCTTGTGTAGGGAGCCGGTGGTCGTGTCCCCTCACTATTGTAGGGTGCTCAGGGCTTTATAGTCAAGGTTCGTGGATATGCAAACCTCCACCATTCGGATCTTTGCATAGGCTGAGCAGCAGGGAAAGTGCCAGGTCTTCTGCAGGGGTCTCCCTTGGTTCCTTAGTTTTTGGATCCAGCGAGTCGTTTATACATGTTGCTTTGCCTTGTTTCCTGTACACCGTCCGTGACAGCCCCACATCCTTAGGGCTCATGCACATGACCGTGTGCTGGCCGTTCTGTGCATTGGGGACCGCAATTTGCGGTCCCCATTGCACTGGCACCGTCCGTTCGGCAGCCGGGACGGATCCAGACCCATTCAGCTTAAATGGTCCGTGATCTGTCTGCAAAGCAAAAAAATTGTGTATGCACTACTTTTTTGCGGTGCGGAGGCACGGACAGAAAACCCGCGGAGGCACGGACAGAAAACCTACGGAAGCACTCTGTAGTGCTTCCGTAGGCTTCCGATCCATTCGGCATCTCCTGGATTGCGGAACCATTGAAGTGAATGGGTCCGCGATCCGTGATGCAGGATGCACACAGCCAGTGCCCGTGTATAGTGGATCCGTCGTATGCCGGTCGGAATACGGCCACGTCCGGGCAACGGCCGTGTGCATGAGCCTTTACAATGCAGAGGTTGCTGTGGCAGGCTAGACTACCACATCGGAGCCACGGTTCTCCCAGGCCACTTTATGGTGACGCTGCATATGTTGACGCAGGGCCGTGGTGCCAACATTGGCACTCTGGCCACTGGTGACCTTCTGCCCACAGATTGTACAAATGGCCATGTTCACCTCCTCCGGAGGCTTAACAAAAAACTGCCACAACGCCTAGTAGGTGATTTTACCCCCAACACTCCGCACTGACTGCTACCGCCGCTGCCTCCGTGAATCCCTGCACCACTACTTTCCGAGCAGGTAGGCTCCAGCGAAGCAGGTGGTCTACCCCCGGCACGTTTGGCTTCCGACCTCCCACTGCTGCCACCCTGCTGATTCCCGGCCATGCTGGCTCTGCCACTGCCTCACGGGCAAGCTGCCACCCTCTTCTCCCTATGATGATGAAGCCCCTACACCAGGCTCCCAAATGCTATCAGCTACATCATTGAGTACTGTCTGCACATCACTGATGTCCTCCTCAATGGTCTCTGGGTCAGGAGCCTGACCGCTCGCAACACCAACTCCCAGGCCAATCTCCTCATCACTACTTGCCCACCTACCGGAGGAAGCGGCTGATGTCTCCTCCACATCTTGGCTGGCCAGTAGCTGCTGACTGTCCTCTAGTAGCTCGTCCTCGCTGTATAGTGGAGCTGAGCCCACAGCATATAATACTTCTCTGGCTGATGGAACAGAAAAGGACAGAGGCAGGTTGAGGACAGGTGAGGGCACAGGGCCTGATCCCGGGCCATGCCAAGTAAGGGTTGTATCTGATGAACCCACCGACTCTTGGCTGGGGGTGTCTGATGTCACTTGGGACTAAGTAGATGACCGACTCAATCATTCAAGAACTGCTGGGTTGCTGGTCATGACATGATCACTAGATGACACCGGGAGCTCAGGCCTCTAGCTGCAACTCCTGCTGCCACACCCCCTTACTTTGCTGCAACCTGTGCCTGCTCCAGAAACATTTAGGCCTCTGCCACTCCCTTGTGCAGGGCCTGGCACTTCTCTGTCTGACATACTGTTAGATCACATAAATAAATAAAAAGGAAATTGAAACACCCCAAAAAAGTCAGTAATTTTCTCACTTCACTGCATAACAGCTAATAAGCCCCTTTTTTTTCCTCTAATACACGCCAAAAAGAGATTTAGAACATATAACTGAACCGCTGAACGACAAATTGGCCCTTATTTTTTTCCACTTATACACACCACAAAAGGCTTTAGAACATATAACTGCACCGCTGAACGGCAAATATATATTTTTTTGCCACTACTACACACCAAAAAGGGCTTTAGAACATATAACTGCACCACTAAATGGCAAATATATATATTTTTGTGCCACTAATAAATGCCAAAAAGGGCTTTAGAACATATAACTGCACCGCTGAACAGCAAATATATATTTTATTGCCACTAATACACACCAAAAAGGGCTTTAGAACATATAACTGCACCACTAAATGGCAAATATATATATTTTTTGCCACTAATACACACCAAAAAGGGCTTTAGAACATATGACTGCACCGCTGAACGGCAAATATATATTTTTTGCCACTAATACATGCCAAAAAGGGCTTTCATTTTCTCACTTTACCTCACAATGGCAAACACTTTTTTTGTGCCACTAATACACTCCAAAAGGGGCTTTAGGACATATAGCTGCACCGCGGAACAGAAAATAATATATATCTTTTTGCCACTAATGCACGCTAAAAAGCGCTTTAGAACATATAACTGCACCGCTGAACGGCAAATATATATATTTTTTGCCACTAATACACTCCAAAAAGGGCTGTCATTTTCTCACTTCACCACACAACGACAAATACTTTTTTTGTGCCACTAACACACCCCAAAAAGGGCTTTACAACATATAGCTGCACCGCTGAACGGCAAATAATATATATTTTTTTGCCACTAATACACGCCAAACAGGCATTTAGAACATATGACTGCACTGATGAACGGCAAATAGACCCTTATTTTTTTCCACTTACACACATCACAAAAGGCTTTATAATATATAACTTCACCGCTGAACGGCAAATATTATATCTTTTTTTGCCACTAATACATGTCAAAAAGGGCTTTAGAACTTATAACTGCACCGCTGAACGGCAAATACACCAAAAAGGGCTGTCATTTTCCCATTTCACCACACAAAGGCAAATATTTATTTTGTGCCACTAATACACGCCAAAAAGGGCTTTAGAACATATAACTGCACTGCTGAATGGCAAATATATATATTTTTGCCATTAATACACGCTAAAAAGGGCTGTAATTTTCTCACTTCATCACACAATGGCAATTACTTTTTATTTTGCCACTAATGCGCGCCAAAAAGGGCTGTAGAGCATATAACGGCACCGCTGAACAGCAAATAATATTTTATTTTTTTGCCACTAATACAAGCCAAAAAGGGCTTTAGAACATATAACTGCACCGCTGAACGGCAAATAGGCCTTTGCTTTTTTCCACTTATACACTCCACAAATGCTTTAGAACATATAACCCTTTGAACCCTGCTCCTTTGGTTCCTCCTGCAGGAGCATTATGGAATGCACGCTCTGTCTTTAACTGTCACGGATCAGCAGATGTAAACCCACTGTGCTAATTACTGTCTATACTCTGGAGGGGCGTGTCTTAGCAACTCCCTGGTTTTGAATAGAGCCTCAGATGGTGAGGATAGACTTGAGCCGTTAGGGTAGTTGCCAAGAGCTACTCCAGAGCAGTCACCAAGTCAGAGGCAGCTGGTCTGGATGGACCAGGAGAACCTGAGTAGGTACCAGCAGTATAGCGTAGTCAGGCACGTGTGGTTGTTACCAGGAGCAACAGTGCAGGATCAAGGATGAAGCAGAGGCGTAGTCATAGAGGCAGGTCAGGGCAGGCGGTACAGGTACAGGTCAGGAAATCCGGATCGGCAACAGGAGTTTCAATGCAAGCAGGCAGGGAACAGACGAGAAGCAGAGTCCAGGAATGAAGCATAAATTAGGAGCCGAGCTACCTTAATACTTGCCGGAGAGCCTGGGTTGGTCAGTGAGGTCACATGACCCAAACACTGCAGCCCAGGGAGAGATGCGTGCCACCCCCAGGGCAGTGAAACCAGACACCAGTAAGAAGCATGCTGTGGCCTGGGCTAAATGGAACCCATGGAGCAGACTCATGAGCACCACAGCACATCCAGACGACAGAGTCCAGGACTGTAGAGGTGGACAGAAGAATCATCGCTGAGCACGGCACCCAGGTCCACGGCAGTAAGGGGGGGGGAACAGTGGTGTACTGCAGCCACTTTTACAGTAACAAACTGTCTTACATTCATGATCTTTTCATCTCTCGAAAACTTTCCTTTCTCAGTCTTACAGAAACATGGCTGACACCCTCTGACACCTCCTCCCCTGCTGCACTCTCTTATAGCGGATTTAATTTCCCTCACACCGCCCGCCTCAGCTGCAAACAGACACCTGCTCCTACAGCCCAACTTCAATGCCATTACACTCACTTCATTTGAAGTACACTCTGTTCGCATCTACTCTCCCTCCAACCTCCAAGTAGCTGTCATTTACCACCCCCCAGGCCCAGCCACCATCTTTCTTGACCACTTTAACACCTGGTTACTACACTTTCTTTCTGCCGTCATCCCCACTATCATCATGGGTGACTTCAGCATCCCTATTGACACCTGCCACTCAGCCGCCTCTAAACTCCTATAACTCTCTTCCTCCTTCGGCTTCTCACAGAGGTCTTCCGCTCCCACCCACAGATATGGTCACACTCTGGATTATATCTCTGCTCCCTATTATAACCTTTCTAATTCACCTCTCCCCCTATCCGACCACAACCTACTCACCTTCTTTTCACTCGTCTCTTCTGCCCTGCAGGAACCTTAAACATCTTGACTTTCGCTTGCTTTCTCTCTTCTGCCACTCTCTACCATTTGTTCCCTCCAAGACCCAGATACTGCCACCACCCTATATAACACCCCAATAAGTACAGCTGTGGACATTGTTGCCCCCCTCACACACAACAATACCCGAAAAAATCAACAGAAAACCCTAGCACACCAACCTGACAAAAAAAACTCAGACAAGCTTCCAGGGCTGTTGAGCGGCGATGGAGGAAATCCCATTCTAAAGATCACTTCACTGCATACAAGCAATCCCTCCTCATTTTCAAATCCTCATTCGCTAGGCCTTCTTCTCATCTCTCATATCTTCCCTGTTCCACAGCCCTAAACAACTTTTTAACACTTTTAACTCCCTTCTCCATCCCCCAGCGCCCCCACCCTCTCCTCTCATCTCAGCTGAGGACTTTGCCACATACTTCAAACAAAAAATAGTCAACATCAGAAAAAGCTTCAGTGCACAGTCTCCACAGACCCTCTACACAACTGCTTAGTCCTCTTCTCCCAAAACCCGCTTCTCCACCATTACAGAAGAAAAACTCTCAACTCTACTCTCCAGATCAAATCTCACCACCTGTGCACTTGACCCATTTCCATCCCACCTCATCCCTAACCTCACCACAGTGTTTATCCCCGCCCTAACTCATCTCTTCAACCTATCACTAACCTCTGGTGTATTCCCCTCAGATTTTAAACGTGCTACCATTACACCCATTCTCAAAAAATCTTCACTTAACCCATCTTCTTTGTCCAGTTATCACCCCATATCACTTCTTCCATATGGCTCAAAGCTACTTGAGCAACATGTCTATTCTGAACTGTCCTCTCACCTCTCCTCCTGCTCCCTCTTTGACCGGCTACAATCTGGCTTCCGACCACACTATTCAACTGAGACTGCCCTTACCAAAGTCACCAATGACCTACTAACAGCCAAATCCAAAAAACCTTACTCTGTCCTCCTTCTCCTTGACCAGTTCTCTGCCTTTGACACTGTCGACCACTCCCTTCTGTTACAAACTGTCTCATCTCTTGGCATCACTGACCTGGCCCTCTCCTGGATCACATCATACCTCACAAAGTGTACATTTAGAATCTCCCACTCTAACACCACCTTCTTGTCTCATTCCTTCACTGTTGGTGTCCTGCAAGGCTCTGTCCTAGGACCCCTGCTCTTCTCTAGATACACTTTCGGCATTGGACAGCTCATAGAGTCCCATAGCTTTCAGTATTACTTTTATGCTGACGACACACAAATCTACCTCTCTGGTCCAGACATCACCACCTTACTATCTAGAGTCCCACAATGCCTATCTTCCATATCCTCCTTCTTCTCCTCTCGATTTCAAAAACTTAACATGCATAAAACAGAATTCATCATCTTTCTGCCATCTTGCTTAACCCCCCCAACAGACCTATCTATCACGATCAATGACTGCACACTCTCCTCGGTCAACCAAATCCAGTGCATTGGAGCGAACTTGTATTCTGCCCTCTCCTTCAGACCACAGATCCAAGCCCTTTACACCACCTGCTGCCTTCAACTCAAAAACATCTCACGCATCCACGCTTTCCTCAACTTTGAGTCTGCGAAAATGCTTGTACATGCCTATCTCCCACCTAGACTACTGCAACATTCTCCTCTGTGGCCTTCCATCTAGCACTCTCGCACGCCTCCGATCTATCTTCAGCTCTACTAATCCACCTCTCACCCTGTTACTCCTCTGCCTCTCCTCTCTGCCAATCCCTTCACTGACTCCCCATTGCCCAGCGAATTCAGTTTAAAATACTAACAAATATATTCAAGGCTGTCCACAACCTGTCCCCTCCCTACATCTCTGAGCTACTTTCCCATGCATCACCCACACGCAATCTTCGATCCTCACAAGACCTCCTTCTCTCCTTTCCTCTTATCACCTTTTCCCATAATCACCTCCAAGATTTCTCCTGTGCATTCCCCACACTCTGGAACTCGCATTCCCCACACTCTGGAACTCGCTACCCCAACATATCAGACTCTCACCTACAGTGGAATCCTTCAAAAGAAACCTAAAAACCCACCTCTTCACACAATTCTACAACCAGTGACCCTGCTGCCTCTCTACCACCATGACCAACTTTACCCTCTCCTACTGTGTTCATCTCAGATACCATGTAGATTGTAAGCCCTCACGGGCAGGGCCCTCTCTCCTTCTGTACCAGTTTGCAACTCGTCTTGTTCATGCTTAGTGCAAATGTCTGTATTATGTATGTACACCCCTTTTCATATGTACAGCGCTTCAATAATAAATAATAATATAACTGCACCGCTGAACGGAAAATAATATAAATTGTTTTGCCACTAATACACGCCAAAAAGGTATTTAGAACATATAAGTACACCGCTGAACGGCAAATAATATATATTTTTTTGCCACTAATACACTCCCAAAAAGGGCTTTAGAACATATAACTGCACCACGGAAAAGTAAATATATATATTTTTGCCACTAATAAATGCCAAAAAGGGCTGTCATTTTCTCACTTCACCACACAGTGGCAAATACTTTTTTTTGTGCCACTAATACACGCAAAAAAGGGCTTTAGAAGATATAACTGCACCGCTGAACGGCCAAAAAGGACTGTAATTTTTGTCACTTCACCACACAACGGCAAATACTTTTTTTGTGCCACTTATACACACCACAAAAGGCTTTAGAACATATAACTGCACTCCTGAACGGCAAATAATATATATTTTTTGCCACTAATACACGTCAAAAAGGGCTTTAGAACATATAACTGCACCGCGGAACGGCAAAAAATATACCATATTTTTTGCTTTATAAGACGCACTTTTTCCCCCTCAAAAGTAGGGGGGAAATGTCAGTGCGTCTTATAAAATGAATACTAGTGACCGCTTACATTATGGAAGAGCTCACTAGTATGTATTAGGAGCGGAGAGAGAAGCGCCGCAAGCTCAGGTAATGCTTACCCTCCATTGACTGCGCCGCGGCTCCTCTTCAGCTGTCGCGCTCCCATCTTCCCGGCCTGTGCTGCACTGTCCTGACCCCGTACAACGTCAGGACGTAGTGCACGCACTATGACCTGACGCTGCATGCAGTCATGTAACAGTGCAGCGCAGGCCAGGAAGATGGGAGTGCGACAGCTGAAGAGGAGCCGCGGCGCAGGACAAGTAAGATGATTTTTTATTTTAGTCTGATGGGGGTCCTGATGGGCTATTCTGAGGTCTGGCGGTACTGATGGGCTGATCTGAGGTCTGGGGTTACTGATGGGCTGATCTTAGGTCTGGGGGTACTGATGGGCTGATCTGAGGTCTGGGGGTACTGATTGGCTATTCTGAGGTCTGGCGGTACTGATGGGCTGATCTGAGGTCTGGGGTTACTGATGGGCTGATCTTAGGTCTGGGGGTACTGATGGGCTGATCTGAGGTCTGGGGGTACTGATGGGCTGATCTGAGGTCTGGGTGTACTGATGGGCTGATCTGAGGTCCACATGTGTTAATTCATAGTTTTGATGCCTTCAGTGTGAATCTACAATTTTCATAGTCATGAAAATAAATAAAACTCTTTGAATGAGAAGGTGTGTCCAAACTTTTGATCTGTACTGTATATATATATATATATATATATATATATTTATTTATATATATTTTTATATATATATTTTTTTTTTTATTTTTTTTTTGTAATTACACATTTATTTTGTGCCATACATTTTTTACAATTACAAAATAAAATATTAAATATATAAATTCAATCTCTATTTCTGAAACTTTTCTGCCAGGATTCAAACTCCCAACCTTGTACATTAGAGACAAGGATGTTAACCACTACACTAAATAGCCACACATTAAGCAGCACAGAAATTACAAATTACAAAGACTCACTACATCAGAAACTACTATGAGTTTTTTCTGACACAGTTTAGGATTTAGCTTTATAGCTGAGTGCATAAGGTCCTTGCCTCTAATGTACAATGTTGGGAGTTCAAATCCTGGCAAAAAAAAATCTGAAATTAGATTTAAATACACTGGGGTGTCCCCAATCACTGACTTCATATATGGATCTAGCTATATATGGAGTCAGAGCAGGAGATCCTAAGCCGAACTAGAGTCCTGACATCCTCCCCTCATAAGAGCAGGGGGTGCCTGGGGTTCTCCCATTGTCTTCCATGGTGACTGTATATAAGTTGCCCTAATATTCCAGTTTCCATGAAAGCTTGTCCTGTTTTTATGTGATGAATTCCAGGTTCTAGGTACAAAGTCCCTAAAAAAACATTTTGTGGTGCATAACATTCATGAAGAGTCAATTCAATGGATGTCAACAGCTGTACATTTCTCCTCTGTGCTACATTTATTGGTTTAGCAAGCTGACTTTGCTGGAATTCATCACCTAATATTCCCTCTGCATAGGATAAAGAATAACTCTTAGATCATTGGGGGTTAGAAATCTGGGGGGGCCATTAATCATGGGTAAAGAGGACACTTATCCCCTGGTTTGAATGGAGACAAGCCTGCGTAACACTGCTCCATTTAAAGTCTATGGAACTGCCGAAGATAGCCAAGTGTTGCACTAGGCTATCTCTGGCAGTCTCATAGCGATGTAGGGAGCAGTGATATGCAGGCCTGACCAGTGCTCCATTCAAATGAAGGTCATGGGTCCTCCATTCTTGGGATTGGTCTGATCTAATAGTTATCCCCTATGCAGAATACCTCTTTAAAGGGAACCTGTCACCGGGATTTTGTGTATAGAGCTGAGGACATGGGTTGCTAGATGGCCGCTAGCACATCAACAATACCCAGTCCCCATAGCTCTGTGTGCTTTTATTGTGGAAAAAAAAACGATTTGATACATATGCAAATTAACCTGAGATGAGTCCTGTCCCTGACTCATCTGACATACAGGACTCATCTCAGGTAATTTGCATATGTATCAAATCGTTTTTTTAAAGTAATAAAAGCACACAGAGCTATGGGGACTGGGTATTGTGGATGTGCTAGCGGCCATCTAGCAACCCATGTCCTCAGCTCTATACCCCAAATCCCGGTGACAGGTTCCCTTTAAATAAGAATGATGTAGTTATAAGTACTCCATGCATTTCTGCTGATCTTCTTTCAATGTGCTAGGAACATGGAAGAGGGTTATAATGTAGCAGTCTAACTATAATCCTGATCTTCCAGTAGTTAAACGGTTTAATTACAAGTGTTGTGACAGACTTGTGATCAGACTTATCCTTAGGTTCTCCTAGTACAATGTCACTCTCTACCAGCTATTAGTGAGGCAGCGAGACAGTAAATCTCCTTTCTTTTGCTCTAATTCTTTTGTTACACCTACTTTAACCCTTTGTAAACCAATTTGCCTTGTAAATTCACCAAAAAAAGGATGAATTACGTAGATATTCCTGCAGCTGCAGGAATATCTTCTAGTACAGATGCAGCTTTCAGACTGAGTGTCTTTATCTACTTAAAGGCTCTGTTCAGGCCAGATCGTTATCCACTGGAAGTAAGCGATGAAGGTTTCAACTCAATGGCTGCAGGAAGAGTTCTTGAAAACCATAATGAATTGATACATAACCTATCATAGAACAATGTGAATCATTATCCAGAAAATTTTTATTTTCTGAAACAACTTTACCAAAGAAGAAGGCATAGTCTCTGCATTGCCTTATATCGGTGGCTTACACTATTAATCAATCACTACCTCGAAAAGGAGACTCTTGATAGTCTAGATTGTCATCTTCTCTTGTAACTGGATCAGCGCCACAGTACTGAAGGATGGCTGATGTGCCAATATTTAAGGGTTGAAGGTGTAACTGTGTAACTAGTGTCCAGTAAGTTTGACATCTGTGGTATGTAACATGTTGAAAACATGCTGTATATAGAGGTGAAAACCAGTATGGATTAATATAAAACTGGTCCTGCCTAACCAACATGCTTGGTTTCTATGAGGAGTTGATTACAAATCTGGATGTTGGTCATGTGGTGGATGTGATATATATGGATTTTGCAAAAGCATTTGGACCAATACCACACAAAATTTATATTTTTTTTATTTTTTTTGCTGGACAAATTGTATTTTGGCACCAATGGCACCATTTTCAGGTACATATAAACTTATTGAAAGACCCTAATTACCTTTTTCTGGGGGGCAAAAAAAAGAGAACACCAATTCCATGAGTGTTCTTTGCACTTAAAATTTTGTAACATTCACCATGTGGTATAAGTAATATGTTACCTTTATTCTGTGAGTTGGTACCATTATGATTATACCAAATATGTATAGATATGTCTGCTCATCAGTGGAGGTGAAGAGCTGTATTTAAATGCAGCAATTGCCTCCACTGTACGGGGACAAGAAAGAAAATGAAATAAATTCACTGTTCCTGTGTAAGCCGTGTACCGGGGTAGGCTCCCCCAGGATACAGCGAAGTCACAGACAAGGAAACCGACACTGACACCAGCTTTATATGCAAGAACAGAAATTTTACTTTGGAAATAGTAATAACACAAGTATAAACAGAAAAAGTAATACCCTAGGCCCACAGTCACCGTCCATGTCCGAGGGACAGGCCTAGCCCGTTGGCGCACACAGCAGAGCCTACAAGTTGTGCCGCTACAGAGGACACACCTAACCGGTGGCAGATGCAGCAGAGCCTGCAAGTCAATTATCGCGCTGCAGTCCAGTACAGTAAGGCCTAACAAAGATATAACCCTAACTATCTAGCTAATTCAAGGCCTAGGCTAGTTTCTGTTACTTTAAGCGCCACACAGTATAGTACAATCGGTAATCCCAGAGTGTGCTGGCTGTAGCTGCATAACAGTGGCTTCTAGTGCCCGGAATGCCAAATGACAGTTCCAATACAGTTTAGGCATAAACATTATGCAGGCAGAGCTGTTCCACAATCTCACACCTGGGCAGCAGATCATGTTGTGTAAACTGCTGTCCAGAAATGGTTTAATGTGCTGCACGAAAAATCATTGAACCTGGTGAAGAAGCTTTTTGCTCAGGTTTTTGGTCGCCATTCATATTAATGTTGTTCCCGATAATCATCCCAACAATTGGGCCATGTAAATTCAGCATTACCGTGGCTTTAAGTTGGCACCATTATCTGCTTTAATGCTCCCCACCGCAATGTGTGTTTATTTACTAAAGCCCAAGAAATGGATGGTCCATTGCTATGCTGCCACACAGTGTCCAAACGGTGTACAAACTGTTTTATGTTTTGCAGAAGGACCTTTTGCTCATATGACCCTGATATGAAGATCCTTGAATCAGAAACAGAGAAGGGCCAATCCAAGCATATTTAGTGAGTGCTAGGGTATACAGAATTGGAGTCTCATGTGGTGAATCACCCTGCATCTGACTATCCTCTGCAGTATTCCAGGAGCGGAATAGTGTCTCAGAAGGAAGACAACCACGCATTCAAGTGGTAAATCAGGGGTGGATCCAATCGCAGTTCGAAGCAGATGTCAGAATTTAGTGCTGGTTGCACTATTGTTTCCTGGGTACTGCATATGCTACAGTAAAGAAACAATTGATTTCAAGCACTGGCTTAGTGTTAGTGCTGGCTGTTGTAAATATCTTACACATCAAAGGAGCCTTTAAGTTGAAATACAAGAAGTATATTCATAAATTCATAAAACAATAGAGCGACATCATGGATGCTCTGATTATCTATGGTTTTTTTATTCAATATTTATTGTAGTGTTAAGTGGGTACTCACCTTGTCATAACTTCAGTGTCAGCATATAACAAACAAGAGCAATTAAAATGTAATTTCTGGAGAAATATCTAAGCACATTAGATGGCAGCTCACCTTGTCACAAAGCTGGCACCAGCAAATGCTAACAACACTGGTCTTAATTGCAGTAGAGTCCAAATATACTCAGATATCTTGGTGGTTGGAGACTGGTATTGACAGGTGGCAGAGAAAACGGAAAAGATTATTTTTGCTTTGTCACTATTACATTCTCTGTACATTACTGCAGAATAGGAGGGCACTAAATAATTGGAAAATAAAACAATAAACATGCAAATAAGATGTAAATTTAGTAGGTTAACAAGAAGTAGGTCATGGAGAGTAACATGTAGAGGCATAGCTTCTGCTCCTGGGCCCTGAGGCAACATCTGAAAAGAGCCCCAAATTATTATTCATAATTTCTGGCTTTGGTGTCCTCATATGGGGCACAGGGTCAAGCTCCAGGGTCTGGGTGTGACCACAACCATGCACACTCCATAGTTACACCCTTGCAGTGGCGTGCCAAGGGGAGTGAGGGCGGTCTGACCCAGGTGCCAGCTGTCAGGGGGGTGCTGGATGCAATGATCACTTTCATCAATACAGATAGAATCTCTCATTGCTAAAACGCAGGAGAGCTGGCGGTCCTTTCACTTACTGACCGCTTAGCTCCCCGCGCTTCTTCCCTCCTCCAGCCCAGTGCACTAAATGGTGAAGCAGAGAGCCGTCATTCAGACTTTAGACCGGGAATCTGTCTGTGCGCTCCTCCCACACAGTGCTACAACGCTATCTGTGCCTGAGGGGAGTGTTCGAGATTATTATAATTTTATTAACACTGAGGGGGCACAATGTGCATATTACTACTATGAAGGGGGCACATGGAGGGCAATACAGTGAGGGCATAAGTACTATGAAGGGCTACAAAGAGGGCATATATACTGTGAAGGGCACAACTACTGTTAGGGGGTACAATGTGGGCATAACTACTGTGAAGGGGCACAGAGAGGGCATAATTAGTGTGAGGAGACACAATGTGGGCATAACTACTGTGAAGGGGGCACACAGAGGGCATTTCTATTGTGAGGGGGCACAATTAGGCCATAACTACTGTGAAGAGGCACCGAGAGGGCATAACTGCTGAGAAGGGGCGCAATGCAGATATAACTACTGTAGAGGGGGCACAATGAATGGATAACTAACGTGAAAGTGGCACAATGTGGACAAAACTACTATGGATGGGGCACAATGAAGGGATAACTACAGTGAGAGGGTTACAGTGTGGGCATAAGTACTGTGAGGGGGAAGATTGTCAGCATAAATACTATGAAGGGGGCACAGAGAGGGCATAACTACTGTGAAGGGGCACAATGAGGGCATTACTACTGTGAGGAGGGCACAATGCGGGCAAAAATATTGCGAGGGGGCACATGTAGCTGGCTAGGTAAGACCTGTCCTAGGTTGCTAATATAGCTTGTGTTTTTCAGCTACACCTGCCAATAACCTAAATACAGTTCCTATGTTTGTGTGTTAAAGACAAAAGTAGAGTTATTTACAGTGACTTCATGTTTGGATGTCATATAACTGTTATATATATTGTGTTCACAGAAGCAGAAGAGATAATATGCCTTTAAGATTCATTATATGGATGTGAGGTAAGCTCAATGACACAGCAGAAACAACAGAAAGCATAGAGTTAAACTGTTGTTGCTGGGCAGGAGTCTAGACCAATCACAGCCAGCCTCACACACAGCAGGAGTCTTGGCCAATTACAGCCAGCCTCACACACAGCCTGTGTGGGAAATTCCCTAGCAGGAGCTGCAAGAAATTATTATTTACTAGAGAAAGGAGCTGAACAGACACACACTCCACTAAGAGTTATGTTTTATGGAATCAAGAGGCCAAAATTGTTCCACCAATTGCATACAAACTACTGAGCCATGGAATTGCAAACAACAAAGTTCACAATCCAAATTCAAATTCCATATTGCAATCCAAATTCCATACAACCATATCAGATAATACTCAACCAATCTTCAAATAGTTACAGCTAACTGCATACTGCAAATTGAGACCAAATTCAGCAAGTGAATTATTAGTTAGACCTCAGATATACCTCTCAGAGAGATCATAAAGTGCTTAAATAACTTAAAGGGAGAGTACAGATACTGAAGAGAGAAATATATCCACCATTTTATGTTGAATGTCAAGATTAAACAGTTGAACCACCATCTTATGCATACCACCATTTTGTGATATCTTTTCAACACGTATTATGTACATGGACTATCTGCTGAGGAGTCGGCAGTGTTTTTTATGAAGAAAAGTCGAAGTTAATAAAGAAGTTATTTCAAGCATTTGGTATGCTCTTTAAACCTACTGTTTCCATAGAACGGCGCTAGAGGAATTACAGAGTACTAGACAGTCTGGTTAGACTAAAAGTCAGAGATATGAAAATTCTTCTAATGCCACAGCGCAAAAGGCACTTCATAGTGCTGCGCCTGCCATAGGGAAACTATTACCCTCAGAGGGCGAAGCGAAAGTGCTCCTCAGTTTGCACAGTAAAGAGTGCATTAGAGCAGCGGAGAGCCAGCATATACCGCTGTGCAGCAAGTGTTCCCTGAGTGAGCAAGCAAAGACACCTCAGCGGAGCTACTGTAGAGGCTATAGAACGTGTGCATTAGTCAAACTGCAGCCGACTCTTAAAGTGGCAAAACGGCAAAGGCAAAATAGTCAGAGAAAGAGTGCCAACCCTCCTGCGATCCCTAGAGAGAAAAAGAGACACATGGTGGGAGTCCAAAATCCAGAGCTAGAGTGCCCGCAGCACTATCCACGGAGAGACCACGTTCTGCAGCCAGATAGTTTCCTGCCACTAGGCCCAAAGCCTGCAAGCAGAGTATCCAAGCCAGCGCATTGCAAGCATTGTAATTCTGCACAGAGCATTGCAAGTCTTCACAGAGCATTGCAAGTCTGCACAGAGCATCGCAAGTCAGCCCAGAGCATCGCATCATATCAAGAAAGACTCCTTTAAGACTGACATTTGTTCCTGCTCTTCAGAATAAGGTCAGAGTTTTCCTTTTA
This sequence comes from Bufo gargarizans, assembly GCF_014858855.1. Taxonomy (NCBI): domain Eukaryota; kingdom Metazoa; phylum Chordata; class Amphibia; order Anura; family Bufonidae; genus Bufo; species Bufo gargarizans. The sequence goes on from NC_058084.1 coordinate 426,014,080, forward strand.
TTACTTATCATTGCATATAGGCTTTGGCATAAAGAGACATTTTTTGTGTTCAGAAATAAGAGACTTCAAAGTAAAAACAAAGGACAGTCATTTATTTCAGCATTTTGTCAATATTGCATTTAAAGTGAAAGTCGTTTATTTCTGCATTTGTCAATATTGCATTTAAAATGAAAGGTCCTTTAATATTCATATTGATTGCTATAGCATTTAAAGTAAAATGTCTGAGCCTAGTATTACCATTCCACTGTTAGAGGATACAAAGATAGATAGAGTAGAAGTTGAAGCGCAAGGGAACCTGTCTAAGGTAGAGGAGTCTGATGCAGCATTAGTCTTGCCTCAAACAAATATAGCCCAAGCAGATGAACTAAGACGTTGATCACGTGCCAGAAAACCGACCTCAAAAATGCTGGAAAATTTGGAGCAAGAAGCAGCATTATAAGAGAAAAAGTTCGCCAGAATTTATGATCAGTGGCAATTATACATTAAAGGATAACTGTCACATTTAGACCCTAATTTCAATTTTCATATATGTAGTTACTAATAACATGATATTCCAGAATCAGTTACTATTAGACTGACTTACCCCATATTTAATAAGATTCAGCCCTTAGCAACCAGTCTGCATAAAACTGCAATTTCACTATTCAGTTAAGATGGCCGCCACTGCCCTCACCCTGAGGCTAATCCCGCCTGCCCTCACTAGCCAGTAACAATAACCCTCCAAAAGTGTCAGTAACCAGAGCGCTCCCCCCCTAAAGGGTTAATCTACTGCAGCACAAAGGGGTCCTCTTGCCACATGTTGCTTTCATTTATACACTGAGCAGATGGCAGATCTCCCTTCCCTGTTGTGTGCTGCTTTAACTCTGCATTCTCCAGCTCTGCTGAGTGAGGGAGCATCTGCCAAGCGCAGGGACAGGGAGAAGTGCACACAGCCCAGGCACTGTTATCAGCTGCTGGGGAGGACCTGGCTTTAATCATTTACTTACAGTCCATGGCTGTCAGTAATGTGACCTTGCACGCAGCCTGCTTCTGCGTGCTCTGTCTATCAACAGATAGACGGACCATGCATAGCAACCTTATTTTAAGCATAGGTAATAGTAGGCAGTACAGGAAACAAAAATGTGGAATTAAGGGGTAATTGAATACACAGTGAAAAGTTGAAATAGGGCCACCAAGGTGATATTAATCACCACAATCCAATACTCCCCCCCAAAAAAGCATCAGTTATCCTTTAAAGACATTCTCAAAAAGCTAAAGCAAGAAAGTATATAAGGAAACTTGAGTGATATGGTAGAGACGGTAGAAGAATCTGAATCAGAGCTTATGGCAGCATATGTCAACCTGCGGTCGTTTATGGCACCTTCCCAGGATATTGTAAGGAACATGGACACACGTACTGCAGTCACTAAATATTTAGTAAAGCTCATAAGAGAATTTTCATCTGCAGCTAATTATGATGAAGTTAAATCAAGAAGTAGAATGAATGAGCTTTTTATGAAAGACTATGCTAGGTCTTTAGGGGGAACCACAATCTTAAGTGGGACTTCCTTTGCTCGCAGAAGTGCCACCCATATTTTAGAGTCCTCAAATACTTCAGCCAAAAGAAAGGAATTAGCTGAACAACTTGCTGTAAAGAGAGCAGAAATTGAAATGGAAGCTGTCATCGAGGCACAGCGCTGTCAAATGGAAGCACAGCACCATCAAATGGAAGCTGAATTGAAAAGTCTGGAAAGGCAAAAGGAAGTTAAGATCATAGAAGCCAGACTCAGAGTACACGAAGAAGATATGAATCAGAGTAGTCATAGGTTCAAATCTGAAGAAGAAGACTCCTACTTTCCTACATACTCCCAGGAGAATGGAAGGAAATCTCCAGCACTTAGAGAGGAAGTAAGTCATTATCCTGCCATCCCTGCTCAGAAAGACAAAGAGAGGCCTAGTCCAGTGTTAGGAAAAAGATGTGTGGATTTACCCTCTATCTCTACCGGAAAAAAAGAAGAAAGGGACTCACCTAATTCAGAAATAAGTGAGAAAATAGAACCAGATGATTCTATTCCTAAATGCCATGGCAATGCTCAGGAGAATGTTACAACCATTGTCCCAGCAAGACCACAGAGAACAGTCCTAACTAGACTTCCCATTCCGGAACCTACTGTATTTTCGTGAGACGTACTGAAGTTCATAGAGTGGAAGGCAAGTTTTGAAATGATCATTGAGCATTATTGCTTCAGTCCAGTCAACAAGTTATTCTACCTTCAAAGATATGTGGGTGGGGAAGCAAAGCAAATTCTTGAAGGTAACGTCTATAGAAAAGATGAAGAAGCCTACAAGCAAGCTTGGGAAAAAATGAATGCAAGATATGGTCATGCTTTCTTAGTACAAAGAGCTTTTGGAGAGAAATTGAATAACTGGCCTAAAATAGGTCCTAAAGAACACTTCAGACTCCAAGAGTATGGTGACTTCCTGCAAGCATGCAGCAATGCTATCCCACATGTTCAAGGTCTAAAAGTACTGAACGACTATCTAGAAAACCACAAGATGCTAACCAAGCTACCTGAAGAAGTGGCTTCTAGATTGAGAAGGAACCGTGGAGGAACCGTGTACACAGCAGGATAGCACCCAAACCAGCTCATGGCCATCACCAATGTGTGGCTGGGGGGATACAAAGGACACAGACGATACACCTCCCACAGAGGACAGCTTGTCGTTGCCTCTTGGCAGCCTGGCACACATGAGCGATTACATGCTGTAGTGTCTCTGCAACGACCACCAAGTTTCCCACATTCTAACTTGTGCTGATTACTGGGAGGCCACACTGCTGGATCCCCGTTACCAGGACAACGTACTGTCCTTGATTCTCTCAATGGAGCGTGACCGTAAGATGAGCGAGTACAAGCGCACACTGGTAGACGCCCTGCTGGGGGCATTTCCACCTGACAATGGGGGCACAGTGGAAGCCCAAGGCGAAGACAGAGGAGGAGAAAGAAGTCGCCAACGCAGATGGGGCACCACCAGCACCTCAGAAGGCAGGGTTACAATGGCCGAAATGTGGAAAAGCTTTGTCAGCACGCCACAACAACCAGCACCACCAGCTGATATGGAACATCTATGCAGGAGGCAGCATTTCACCAACATGGTGGAGCAGTACGTGTGCACACGTCTACACATACTGAATGACAGGTCTGCCCCCTTCAACTTCAACTTCTGGGTTTCCAAATTTGGCACATGGCCTGAGCTTGCCCTTTATGCCTTGGAGGTGCTGGCCTGCCCTGCAGCCAGTGTATTATCTGAACGTGTGTTCATCACAGACAGGTGCAGACGCCTGTCCACAGCCAATGTGGACAAGCTCACGTTCATTAAAATGAACCAGGCATGGATCCCACAGGACTTGTCCGTTCCTTGTGCACAATAGACATGTATACCAGTCTTAACCAGCCATTGTTATACTGCAGCACAATTGCTCATTGTTGCATTTTTGATATTTCCCACTCTTTTGGGGTATACCCTAATTAAAAAAAAAATAAAAATAAAATAAAAAAACAGTGTTGGCTACCTCGTCCTCCTCCACCACTGCTTCCACCTACACTGCTACGTCCACCGTCCAAACTTGTACTCCATATGGACCTCCACCTCAGGATTCTTTTTTTTTATTTAATGTCATTTCACTAATTTGTCTGTTACATTTTCGGGTGAAATTCACCAATTTTTGGCTGTGATATACCCCTGCTCTACCTAGTAGACAGGTTAATAAATTTCACAAATTTTTCTGTTACATTCTTGGGTGACATTTTACTATTTTTGCCGTGAATTAACCCCTGCTCTGCATAGGTGACAGGGACCGAAATTTTTAAAGAGCATCAGTTCCTTTGGTGGGTGACATTAACCCATTTCTGGCCATGAAAAACCCCTGCTCTGCATAGGTGACAGGGAATTCAATTTGTAAAATTAATCTTCAATTGGCCCTTTCATTCGATCCTTCCGCTTTAATAACTTGTCCCACATTTCAGCTCGATCACATTGCAGCTATTGACCTCCCTTGGATGTGGTCTCTCTTTCTCACACTCCCTCTCCAGCGTGGAACCCTGATTCGCCACTGACCGTGATCGACATGGTAGGTGCAGAAAAGAACATTAATTCTTGATAGAGAAGATATCCAATTGGATCGTGGACGTCAAGGGGACGTGCGATCAGGCGGAAGTTATCTGGAGTTAACAAAGCGGCAGCAGGGCCTCTCCTGTCTAACGTTTCCAAATCCAAAATACCCCAGTGACATTCCCTATAATTTTTTAATAATCATTCCAATAACAGGGCATCTTAAGAGTCCTGTATTGTTATCATCACTACCTCCCCGAGTTGGGAATGGGTAATTGCCATGCACCCCCTCCTTTACTTGGAAGCTTCGGCTTCAATAATTTCTCCCACATTTCCACTCGATCACATTGCAGCCATTGACCTCCCTTGGATGTGGTCTCTCTTTCTCACGCTCCCTCTCCGGCATGGAACCCTGATTCGCCGCTAACCGTGATCAACATGGTAGGAGTAAAAAAGAACATCGAAAGTTGATAGAGAAGATATCCAGATGGATTGTGAACATCACAGAGACATGCGACATGGTGAGGCAGTATGTGTGCACACGCCTACACGTACTGACTGATGGGTCTGCCTCCTTCAACCTCTAGGTCTCCAAATTGGGCACATGGCCTAAGTTTTCCCTTTACGCCTTGGAGGTGCTGGCCTGCCCTGCAGCCAGTGTATTGTCTGAACGTTCTTTTAGCATGGCTGGAAGGGGTTATCACAGGTTATATTTCCCAATGTTTTGGGAGTGTACCCTAATTTAAGCAAAAAATAAATAAAAATAAAACCAAAAAGCAGTGTAGGCTACCTCCTCCTCCACCGTCGCTTCCACCTACACCGCCACATCCACCACCTCCTCAACCTCCTACTCCACATGGACCTCGTCCTCCAAGATAAAGATTATTATTTTTTATTTTTACGTATTTTATGTTATTTTAAGTCATTTCCCTATCAACATTTGTTTGCAGAGCACTTGCCATGCTCTTAACCACATTTTGCTGCCATTTGCAGCCCTCTAGCCCTTTCCATGACTTTTTTACAGCCATTTTAGTGCTCAAAAGTTTGGGTTCCCATTGACTTCAATGGGGTTCGGGTTCGGGGTCAAGTTCGGGTCCCGAATTCAAAGCTTTTTGTGAAGTTCAACCGAACCCATCGAACCCGAACATCCAGGTGTCCGCTCAACTCTATTCAAGATGTATGCTTCACAACCATGCAGAAAATGCTGTAGTCTGACAATCAATGGGGATCACTGTTTTTTGCTTAGGTTTATCATTTATTTCTAGGTTTAGTACATTCTTTTATAGGAGGACAGGTGGAATAACATTGCAGCAATGCAGACAGGTGTCCTAGAAGAATATATGAGGGGTGGGTGGAAGATGGGGCCGCTCTACTTTTCTCTGCCCTCCTCTAGTAGCCATCAATAAAATGACTTGTTTTCCCAGGAGGCTGCAATTGCACTAGGAATATAGGACACTGTGATGAGAGCTAAGCCCTCCACCCTAGACTGGAGACAAGGGAATATCTACCATGGAGACAACCTAAGCGTCTGCTATGGGTCACTTGGAGATTGGGTCCCTGATACAGATTGTAAAGGAGCTTCACACTACAACCCCACTGTCAGCTGTGAGGAGTGACAGGCAGAAGAAAGGATTCTCAGTCTCAAGCTCCTTCATTTGCTGGGTATGCTGTTTAAGCTGCTAGCATCCTTCCTGATACCAGAGGTCTGTCATGTGATTTATCTGGTCTCTCCTGATCATCTTCTAGCTGGAGATTCGCTGAAGCCAAAGAAATGTGCTCCCATTAAGTCCTGATTTGGAATTAAATAACCCCTCCAGCTTTAAGGGTTAAAAAAATAATAAGAAAAAAAAGTTCTGCACTGCATTGATTTAATAGGGGCTCCTAGTCTTTTTTATATAATAGCGTTGGAAATCCTTCACCTTGGGTGGAAATCGAGTGCTTATTACACAACACTTGATCCTGTGCAGCCCTTGTGCTGCTTGCCTCCGCCGCCTCCCTGGGAGTAAGCATTTGTACTCCAAAAGTACTCTTTTACACTCTATGCAAATCAAACATACAACACGCTGACAGTAGTAATTATGTTTTTTTTGGCAATAGAGATGCAGCAGAGTTGAGTTTGTCATTTGTCACACTAGTCATCTGGCTGTGGGTTTAACACAGGGCTGCGGGCACACCTACTGCCTTCTTAGAACCCTGGCAGTCATCATCACAACACGGCAGCACCAAAGAGTTAAATGACAAATTGCGCTCAGCCACTTCTGGCTTTGGGGCTGGAGCAGTGTGCCACCCCTGGGGACCTTTGTATTCTAGCATAGTTCATGCGTTGTTTTTAGTCACAGCGACTTTCTTCTGCATGGGGCTGACATCTGCATACAATGCAAAGAGAGATACAAAATGTAAATATTTAGAATAGAATAAGTGATACAATGTATCCATCTCTGATAAACAGGGACAATCCCAGCACCTCCTCACAGGTACTCGGTGACAGAAACATGGACTGTTCCAGCTGTCATTGTTATGCTTTATGAATGACGTGTTCTGCCTAACAACAGGCCAGGATTGGTGGAGAGAAGAGGACTTCAGGGAGGGAAGGTAGGAAGGGACAAGGAGAGATGCAGAAATAAGTGCAGCTCAGAAAATTGTTTAAATGTTTCCTCGCTTCCAGCTGCCTCTCTCCACAGCAGCAGAATTCTACCCCATGATCCATACAGGCACATGTTTTTTTTAGATTTTTTCCCCCCTGCCTCTATAGGAATCCAGTATCTGACACCCTGCCTGATTTCAGATAGTAACAGAAATAAAAAAAAACACACCATGCAATTTTATTGGTTCCTGCATTTTTCATACCCGACATGTGATGCAGATCTTGCTGACATTAAGGATGCATCAATTTGCACAAATGCCTTACTTCATTTGCATTAGACACCTATTGATAGGACCCCGAGGGGTTGCTAAGTTGTCCTTTACATCGACATCTGCACGAAAGGCTGTCCCCACACCCATTTTTTTAATTTATTTATTTTTTAGGTTGGTCGCTGCCTACGCTGCATATAGTGCAGAAAAATGCAATGTCATGTTTGGCAGAGCTAAAGAGAAGCCTTACGCACATAGATAGTGTAGCGTAGATGGGTTTGTCATTTGGGGCTACACCTTTTGTGCATTATGAGGGCTTGTTCACACGACCGTATGGCTTTTTCAGTGTTTTGCGGGCTGTTTTTAACGGATCAGTCTTTCCGTTTTTTGTTTCAGTAGTGTTTCCGGTTCCATTCAGTTTTTTCCGTTCCGTTTTTCCATATGGCATATACAGTATTACAGAATTACATAGAAAGAAATTGGGCTGGGCATAACATTTTTTAATAGATGGTTCTGCAAAAAACGGAACGGATACGGAAGACATACGGAGTACATTCCGTATGTGTTCCATTTTTTTTGCAGACCCATTGACTTGAATGAAGCCACGGAACGTGATTTGCGGGCAATAACAGGACATGTTCTATCTTTGAATGGAACGGAAAAACGGAAATACGGAAAGAGAGTACATTCTGTTTTTTTTTTGCGGAACCATTGAAATGAATGGTTCCGTATACGGACCATATACGGAGCTAGAAAAACAGCCCGTATACGGAATGCAAAAAAAAAAACATTTGTGTGAACGAGCCCTTAAGTTGAATCTGCTGACTTAAGCCTCTTTTGCATCACATTTTTTGGCGCATCACGCACGGACCCATTAATTTATAAGGATCTGCAAAAATACTGACAGCACACGGATGTGATCGGTGTGCTGCCCGCATTCCCCAAAATATAGAATATGTCCTATTCTTGTCCATTTTTCGAAAGGAAGTGAAAAAATTGTGACATGCAAACGGCTGGTATCTGTATTTTGCAGATTTGTGGTTTGCGGATAGCAAAACGGATACAGTTATGTGCCTGTAGGCTTACCTGTAGTACTTTATCAGTGTGCCAATAGTTAAACCAGATGACAAACTCAGTACTGCTACATCTGCACACAGGAAAGGTATATTTATATAGGCGTTTGGGGTTTTGGTAGCTTTGCGCATTTGACCAGGGACAACCTTAGACTATTTATGGCTTCAAGAGATTTACAGTATTTTAGGACTGTTTTTATTTAAGTGCAACATTTCTGGGAATCTTCCAGGCTGATTCCTGCGAATGGGTTCATTAAGTCAGTCCTGTGTAAATAAGACCTAATAATGGGTAAACTCATCACTTTCCGTACCTAGAATGAGAAATGGACATCATGGGATTTCTGTAGAAAAATAAATTCTGCCTATTAGAGAATATTGTAAGGACAGCACAAAGCAAAGTTTGAGTCATTTCCGCGGGTGTGGAAACTTCATTAGAACAGCATAATTTACAAGCCATATGACTTTGACATGATGAAACTAAGTGCAAGCTCTTGGACTCATCGGGATGACGGTTATATAGAAATCCATTTAGATTTTTTCTGCATGCTACATTGACCTAGTGAGGACCTATCACCTTAGTTATCCATCTGATGAGATGAATCACGTCTCCCCACTACAATTTATACTGATGTAGCAGAGCTGATTTGTTCAGATGCATGTGAGGTCAGCCCTTCTACAGCTGTATTGTACATACTGTCCCTACTTGATTTTTTAAAGTATTTATTCAAGTTTGTTTATTGACCATTGAATGACAGTCAATATCAAGAAGGCGTGCTTTAATGACATGGTGTACCCCAAAATATGATAATGAGCATGCTATTGAGATGGAACCCCAAACTTCTGTGTTTTGCACCTTTAAAACTTTCAGACTAGCTGCAAAATCATGAAGCTGTTGAGGGAACCTTATCCTTTTCCTAGTTTCTTTCCAAGTGACTGCATTTACTAGGCATGCTCAGCAGTAGCTTCATGCAGTGCTGGATTACAATTCTGTAGCTGCTGCACACCAAGTAGAGGACTGCAAGCATGGGGGGACTCACAAGGTAAGTCCATGTCTTTCCTTAGTGCCTCCTGATGCCACCTTATTTCCTTGCTGCATAGATGCATGAGAAGAAACCCTTTATATCTTGAAAGTGGCTGGAAGCCTGAGAAATGTAGAGCAGCAGAATCCACAGCAAAAAAAAAAAGAAGCCAGTCAGCAGCTGCCTGTGATGAACTGAAGCTAAGTTTCTCTCTGGATTTTAGGCATGTTCCTTGTATCCCTGGAAGATATGTGACATGTTTGGTAAGAAATCCAATGTCACCCAGACTGTGGCACCAAAGCCTGCTCTTCACATCGTCCACAAGGCTTGTTGTTGGGTTGAGTTGTGTGTGTACATGTGTACCTCAGGAGATAACCTTCACTCCTACAGGAACAAGTGACTATTGGTGAGATTAAGATCATGCTGATGTTATCCAATATCTCTATTAATGTTGTTTTTGGAGGTTACTTTTGCATAGATACTTTGCTGCTGGCTGTGCCTTGGGTACTTAATGGTAGCATTTTGTGCAGCTTCTTCACTCAAGGTGGGGTTCTGCCTCAGACATAACAGACATTTTAGTGGCAAACTACTGTCCAGCCAGGGTAGATCCAGCTGCTCCTGTCTATGGCACTGATAGGACAGAGTTCCATAGATTTTTAGCAGAAGCTTGTGATGTTGAAGAACGTTCGTCATTTTAATATTGACCAATTGCTGCATCGTCTACTTTAGTTGCAGGGTGTGCTGTGAATCCCTCGGTATCTGTCAGCTGTAGCATCCCATAGTAACAGTGGTAACGTGCAACTTCCACTGGATCCAGGTTGAACAATATTCGCTTCAATCTATGACCCTGTGATGTGGTCAGGTCATGCTGGTCACTTATAGTCATGTCTATGTAGACTTTCCTATGTGATCGAAAAAAAAAATAAAAAAAATTTGTACCTATCTTTCCATCCAACCAACCAACCAACCCTCCAATAGAGGTGTCCTTGTAAAACTTATTAACCCTCAACGTTTTATGATCTTCTGAAGTTCTATGTGGATTAATTCTAAAAATTTTAAGCAGATGTGACCTGTTTTCTGGTCAGGTCATGCCAGACATTTCTAATTTCATATGTCCATGTAGAGTGTATTCTGTATAATCTGAGCAAATCGATGCATGCTTCTGTCTGTCCATTCATCTGTCCAACCAGTCAATCAACCATCAATTAACTCCTTGTTAAAGGGGTTGTGCAGCGACATAATATTGATTGCCTTTCCTCAGGGTACTCCATCAATATAAGATTGGAGGGGTCCGACTCCCGGCACTCCCAACAATCAAGGGGTCATTGCGCTTGTGCAAGCATGGCTTCCATTTGAAGTTTCCCTGCATTTCGTCCCCTTTGTAGCATCGATGCAGTGTAATTGCAGCTGCTCATCACCTTCAAGTGAAATAAAATCTTACTCATCTGCTCCTGGCACCTCTGTTTCGGTGCCCTGTCTCCATTCAGTGATCTTCTGGTTCCTAGACGGTTTACTTTTGGCTGGCGTACGGATGGGGTTACATGCGCCACATGAGCCGCAACAGTCCCCCTAGCAGTGACATGCTTCTTGTGGACACCTCTGAGGCCAGCGATGTGGCTGCAGAAGCACACATGATCCTGTCCATACCGTGGGCGGTTGTAAAGTGACCGGGGTCCGGAAGATCTCGAGGACAGGGAGCAGATGAGTAGGATATTTTCATTAGGAGTCACACACCCATAGTGCATAGCATCTTATGATGCACTCAAAGTTCTATGTACATGAATTTGAACATTTTTGAGCAGACCAGACTTGGTTATGGTTGGCTCATGCTTGTCATTTGTAAAGTATTGGTGACAGCACTCATCCAGATAGCAATTAACAAACATGAAGCTTTAGTCCACCATCATGCAACGTTTTCGATTACAGAAGCCTTTCTCAAGCGTGCCCGTCTGTAGCCAAACACTGCATGTTGGTAGAATAAAACTTCCAAATGGCAAACAGATCTGAGCGCTGTCAATACCAATACCGCAGGCTTGTAAATTTAGTGTGGGTCAGTTAGACCGAGCCCACCTGGTGACGTGCAAAAAAAAATAATATATAAATGCCAATTAAAGTACCGTATACGTTTTTTTGCTGGACTCTGCATAATGGAAAAGCATAGTGCACTACGTTTTTCTTCCCCCCCCCCCCCCAACGTTTATATGTTAAACGCGGGATACATTTTTTTTAGCTGAACAAGTCATTGAATGCATCCATTGTTATTTATCTGTCCAACAAATCATCCAAGCAACTAACCAAACAACCCTGCCGCCGGCCAACCATCCAACAGCACAATGGCCGTGCCCTTGTATGTGCTTTTTAAAGTAACTCCCAGCTTTGCTCAGTGGAAAGTTAGTACTTTAATAAAAAAAAGGGAACCTATCACTTTTTTTATTTCATCTAGTTAGTTTTATTTTATTTATCTAAGACTTAGTTTATTTTGGGCTTTAGTCCAGTGGGAGGTCCTACTCAATGAGTGACAAAATTTCCTGTATAAATATACACCTAGTAGGAACGTCCATTGGACTCCTAAATCTAAAATAAGCCCACAAAAAAATACTTCAATATACCCAGCTCCTCCTGCTCTATAACATGCTGCCTGCAGATCGGACTGCATATTCAACATGACAGGTTCCCTGCAACATTTTTGAGCAGATTTAACCTGTACTGTAATCAGGTCATGCGACTGATAAGTCCATATAGTGTATTTAATATACAATCTGATCAAATCAGTTCAAGCATCCATCCGTCCATTTATCTGTCATCAGCAATAACTAAGAGATTCTTAAAGCCGCCCATAGCATCTTATGATAATCTTGGCTCTCTGCAGATAGTCCTAACATTTCTCTGAAAAATAATGTATCCTTGAGGAGCCTCTGCCACTGTTTTAATGTAAAAATGAATGGTGGATTATAATTTTTTCTTTTTGCTGTGTTGAGTTACAAGATATGTTGTACTTTCTGACTGTCCCATGGCAGCAGTTATCAGGACCTTCTAATAGGCAGGGCTCTGCTTATCTCTGAACAGGTCATGGAGTTGGTAGACTTCAGAGAGGGCTTTGGTCAAATACATTTACTATGGGTCAAAAGGCAACGTGAGGTCAGTCAGTGGTCAGCAGCAGAGGTTAGTGCTTTTTGTGTGGTCCTATAATACAGATGAAACTCAGTAGGACAATAATGTATCTCTAAAAAAGATGCTTCATGCTTATATAGCGCTACTATATTCCACAGCGCTTTACAGACATTATCATCACTTGCTGTCCCCAGTGGGGCTCACAATCTAAGTTCCCCATCAGCATGTCTTTGGAGTGTGGGAGGAAACCGGCGTACCCAGAGAAATCCCACACAAACACAGAAAGAACATACAAACTCCATGCAGATGTTGTCCTTGGTCAGATTTGAACCTAGGACCCCAGCGCTAACCATTGAGCCACCATGTGATTGCCACTACACTTCTGTGTCTGGCCACTAACAGCTGCACAGAGCGGGGGTTCCAGGTTTCAGACTTCCACCAATCTGGTACCGATGACCTAGATCATCAGTATATAAGGAAAACCCCATTAATGACCATTAGTCATTTGGATAGGACTATAAGGGTTCCTACTCAAGATTTTTTGGGAAATCCATAGTCTGTCACTGGGAAAACCCAATAAATACATTCATTGCCTGCCCTTCATTGACATATTCTTCTTCTTTTTTTTTTTTTTCCTACTTCACTCTTTCTTGAAAGTTTTTCTTGCCTACTAGTAGTCTGTGTTCTCGAGTATAGGTAAAACCGCTCCATTTACTTTCAGACCCTCCTCCCTCAACAGTTATGATACTATTTGCAGTTTTGCATGCAGTCCGAAGACACGGTAACGTGGTGCTATGTGCACTGAGGAACGTGAAGATAGCAGAGAATCTGACTGGGAGTCTCCAGTATCCTGCACTCATAGGGCAGAGAGAGAAGATCCTTTGCAAACGGTGTTTGTGAATACAAAGCGCTCTTTTTCTCCTTAAAACATGAACTCGGTAATTATAGCCTTGGGCTTTTAGTATGTTTTAAGATGTCACAGCTGACTATTGCAGCAAATTGCTGGAGTTTTATCTAGCTCCAATCATCAAGAAGGGACATCTTGCACCTAACTCCACCAATTTCACTTACTAAGCAGCAGGTAGGTCAGGCAAGGTACCGGCTGCCCTTATAGATCCTTATTGGCAATGCTTCATGGGAAAACAATATGCAAAGCGGTATCTCTTAAGAGAAGAGAACCATCTTGCTAGCGCCACCTTGTGATTCCCTATGAGCAGGCTCGAACTGGCCCACAGGGGTACAGGGGAATCCCCCGGTGGGCCCCTGAGCAAGGTGGGCCCCTAGTCTCCCACCCCCTGCACAAGTGGCACATAACACAGTAGACTTACTGCACTACATACATAGATTCAATGTAAAGCACCTCAACCAGCTTATGTTCATATAAAAAACTTGTTAGATTATTTATCATATTTGAATGTATCCATACGGTGGGCCCCCAAAAATTTTTTTACTGGTGGTACCTAGGTACCCCAGTCGGACACTGCCTATGAGTCCAAATGGTACTTTTAAGCCAAGCCAAATATCCATCTGTAGGCAGCTGTTTTGGGTTCCTGCCCCTCACCAGTATGGAGAAGGATTCTGGCTGAGCTGATCTCTTTAAGGAAAGCCAGTACTCTACCTAAGTTTCATCCAAGATATCGCACTCAGCCAGAATCCTACTCGTTACTGATGAGGGGCAAGCACCCCAAAACAGCTATCTACGGATTAATATCTGGCTTGGCTATATTCCCTTGTCAAAAAGGCTTGTTAAAAATTCGGATTTTGATTCCTAGGGAGTAGTTTTAATCATGAATATTCTAATCGCAAATTTTTATCGCGAATATCGGCACTTCGAGAATTTTCAAAAATTTTAAATATAGCGCTATATCTTCGTAATTGGGAATATTCTAGATTTTTTTTCATCAGTACCCTCCTGCTTCTTGCTTGTGGGCCAATGAGAAGGCTGCAATATCTTTGTCTTAGCAACATCCCTAGCAACCAATAGTAAAGTTGCCTACCCCTTACTATATAGGAAACTCCCCTAGGAAACTCCCCCTATAGGAAACTGTTTTTTGCAGTTCTGAGAGAGAGAGAGCAGTGAGATTGCTGTGCTCTGTGCTTGGCAGACTGTCACCGCCAGCTCTCTGAGAAGGTCTGGCAGACGTTCTTCTGTACCTCTTGCATGATGTTCTTTGTTTTGGTTTCACTTTGTCATCTCCTTTCCTTCTCCCAACTGTCACCTATTCACACTAATTGCCTCCCTTTATATTCCTGCCCATACTGCCTCACTTTGCGGTTAATACTACTTCCTGGATTGAAGTGATCACTGCTGGAGACTTCTGTTACTGCTTGTTCAGATAAGTCCTTTCTTGTATTGTGTTTCTTTGCTGGCTTGATTCTAGGTGACCCTGACTCCCTCCGTATTAAGTGCAGGGAGCCGGTGGTCGTGTCACTATTATAGGGTTTTCAGGTGTCACACAGTCTAGGTACGAGGGCATGCAATTGTCTACCTCTGAGACCCTTGTATGTGATTAGCAGTCAGGGTAAGCTCTTAGGGTTTTACAAGGGTCACCTTTATGCTCCTTAGTTTGGGATCAAGCCAGTCGAATGCTTATCCATAACTTCCAGCTATCTGCAATATCATCCGTGACATTATAAACTGCCATTGCCGTCTTACGCATGGTTTCAGCCTTGATTGACCGCATGCAGGGTCTTTCACTGGAGTTAGCAGATCTCCGTAAAACTGTGTCTCAATTTCAGGTGACCGGTTCTGCTTGCGTTCATGGAGTTTGTTCAGAGCCTAAGATCTCGCTTCCGGATACGTTCTCCGGGGTAGTGAGAATTTTGTTCGCTTTAGAGAGGCTTGCAAACTCCATTTTCGCCTACTTCCCCATTCCTCTGGTGATGAGGAGCAGAGGGTGGGGGTCATCATCTCACTGCTCAGGGATAACGCTCAGTCTTGGGCCTTTTCGCTGCCGGTGGGGGCACGGCCTCTCCGATCGGTGGATTAATTTTTTGTAGCCCTGGGGCAGATATATGATGACCTGGATTGTATTGCTCTGGCTGAATCTAAACTGTGTCTTTTATGCCAGGGTAAACAGTCCGCAGAGATATATTGTTCTGAATTTCGGAGATGGGCAGCTGATACTGGTTGGAACAATGCTGCACTCCGAAGTCAATTTTGCCATGGTCTTTCGGAGGGATTAAAAGATGCATTTGCGTTTCATGAGAGACCTGCCTCGTTAGAGTCTGCCATGTCTCTAGCTGTTCGTATTGACAGGCGTCTTAGAGAGAGAGGAGAGACCACTCCTTCCTGTCATATTCAGTCCAAGGACAGTGGGGCAGTCTCATCCAGTGCGCAGGGGCCTCAGTCTCTCTCAATCCCCTCTGAGCAGGAGGCCATGCAGCTGGGTTTGCTTGCCTCTGATAGTAGAGGATTCAGCTCTCAGAGGAGGGTTTGTTTCTCTTGTGGGGGAATAAATCATTTGGCTAATGTTTGCCCCTCTAGGAGATTCAGGGAGTTTTCTGAGGGTAATAAAGAAACAAAAAGAAAAAAACCCTCTAAAAAGGTTTCATTTGCTACTATTGGCAAGGTTCATGCAGAAATTGAAGGTTTGCCTTTTGCTTGTAGTTCCCGTTTTGTCCTACCTGCCAGGGTGGCGCTAGATAGCAAGAACATTGTTTGTGAGATTTTTGTAGATAGTGGAGCAGCTGTCAATCTCATTGATAATCAATTTGCTATAACACATGGTTTCCAGGTATGCACTTTGGGAAAGGATATACCTGTTTTTGCTATCGATTCCGCTCCACTTTCTCAAAAATCATTAAAGGGCATAGTTCACAATATCCGTTTGACTGTGGGTGATGCTCATGTTGAGGATATGTCACGTTTTGTCCTAAGTGGATTACCTACTCCTCTAGTGTTGGGGCTACCCTGGCTCACTAAACATAACCCCACCATTGATTGGCAAGCAAGGCAAATAAATGGTTGGAGTGACTTTTGCAGAGAGAATTGCCTCACGGCGTCTCTATTGAGGTATCTACCAAGACTGTACCATCTTTTCTCCTTGAATTTTCGGATGTGTTTTCCGAGAGTGGTGTCCAGGAGTAGAGATGTCCCGAACTATTCGCCGGCGAACAGTTCCCGGCGAATATCGAATGTTCGCGTTCGCCGTGGCGGGCGAACATATGCGATGTTCGGTCCGCCTCCTAAACGTCATCATTGAGCAAACTTTGACCCTGTACCTCACAGTCAGCAGACACATTCCAGCCAATCAGCATACCCTCCCTCCCAGACCCTCCCACCGCCTATCATAAAGCAAGGACAGCATCCATCTTAGATTAATTCTGAAGCTGCAGTGTCACAAAGTTGTAATCGCAATGCGATCAATACAGGTTATATTAATCGCATTGCGATTACAACTTAGACCTGGGTTCCTAATGGTTATATTGATACAATATAACGAAGATTGAGAATATAGTGCTATATTCGTTGTCAATTCTAGCAATACAACCATTAGGAACTCAGATCTAAGTTGTAATTGCAATGCGAATAATGCAAGTTATATTAATCGCATTGCGAATTCAACTTAGAGCTAAGTTCCTAATGGTTGTATTGGTAGAATTGATGAATATAACAAATATAGCACTATATTCTCAATCTTCGTTATATACTAGCAATACAACCATTAGGAACCCAGCAGATCTAAGTTGAATTTGCAATGCGATTAATATAACCTGCATTAATCGCATTGCGATTACAACTTTCTCAAATCCGACAGTACATTCTAGCATGGAGCCGTTCCCATGGTGATGGGGACGCTCCATGAGCACGGAAGTCGGCAGAAGCTCTAAGTTGAAATAGCAATGCGATTAATTCAAGTTCTATAAATCGCATTGCGATTTCAACTTAGAACTTCTGCCGACTTGCGTGCTCATGGAACGACTCCATCATGGGAACGACTCCATGCTAGAATGTACTGTCGGATTTGAGAAAGTTGAAATCGCAATGCGATTAATTCAAGTTCTATAAATCGCTTTGTGATTTCAACTTACCACACTCTGCGTCAACTACGTAATTTTCCATGGGAGTTTTGCCATGGATCCCCCTCCGGCATGCCACAGTCCAGGTGTTAGTCCCCATGAAACAACTTTTCCATCACTATTGTGGCCACAAAAAGTCCCTGTGGGTTTTCAAATTCGCCTTCCTATTGAAGTCTATTGCGGTTCGCCCGGTTCGCACGTTCGCGAACACTTGCAGAAATTTGCGTTTGCCGTTCGCGAACGGAAAATTTTATGTTCGCGACATCACTATCCAGGATTTGCCCCCGCACAGGGAGTACGATTGCCCTATTAATCTCATCCCAGGCGCCAAGCTGCCAAAATCTCGTTTATACAATCTCTTCTAACCTGAAAGAGTCGCTATGTGTACTTATATCTCTGAGAGCCTGAGAAAGGGACACATCCGACCCTCGAAGTCAACTGTTGACGCTGTTTCTTTTTTGTTAACAAGAAAGATGGTTCTTTAAGACCTTGTCTGGATTTCAGGGAGCTGAACAGTATCACTATTCGTGACCCTTATCCGCTTCCTCTGATTCCGGACCTGTTTAACCAGATTGTTGGGGCTAAGGTTTTTTCTAAGTTGGATTTAAAGGGGTTCTGCACTTTCATTTAACTGATGATCTATCCTCTGGTACAACCTGATGTCTCTCTACCTTTTATTGTTGAGGTGGACGCCTCTGAGGTGGTCTTATCTCAGTGTCCCTCTTCTGCCAAATGGCGACCGTGTGCTTTTTTCTCAAGGAAACTCTCCTCCGCAGAGAGAAATTGCGATGTGGGAGATAGGGAGTTGTTGGCCATCAAATTAGCTTTTGAGGAATAGCGCCATTGGCCAGAGGGAGCCAGACACCCTATTACCGTTTTTACCGACCATAAGAATCTGGCCTACTTGGAATCAGCCAAGCGTCTGAACCCGAGACAGGCCAGATGGTCTTTATTCTTTTCTAGGCTTAATTTTGTTGTCACGTTCCGCCCTGGGGTTAAAAATGTGAAGGCTTATGCCCTGTCACGTTGTTTTCCAGGAGGGGGGAACTTTGAAGACCCGGGTCCCATTTTGGCTGAAGGGGTGGTCGTCTCTGCTCTTTATCCTGATTTGGAGGCAGAGGTTCAGGCAGCCCAGGCAGAGGCTCCTGATCTTTTCCTCCTGGGAGGTTGTTTGTGCCTCTCGCTGTACGACACAAGGTTTTTAAGGAGCACCACGATACTGTCCTTGCTGGGCACCCGGGGAGTAGAGCCACAGGGATCTCATTGCTCGGAGATTCTGGTGGCCGGCTCTTCGTAAGACGGTTGAGGGTTTTGTGGCAGCCTGCGAGACCTGCGCTTGTGCCAAGGTCCCTCATTCGCGGCCATCGGGTTCTCTCCTCCCGTTACCCATTCCTTCCCATCCTTGGATGCATCTGTCCATGGAATTCATTGCGGACCTGCCTCGTTCCTCGGGGAAGACTGTGATTCTGGTAGTAGTGGACCGTTTTAGCAAAATGGCGCAAGCATTTGTTGATCACATTGTCAAATTGCATGGCATTCCTTCAGACATCGTTTCTGATAGGGGCTCGCAATTTGTTTCCAGATTCTGGAAGGCCTTCTGTTCTCGCTTGGAGGTTCGGTTGTCGTTCTCTTCTGCTTTTCACCCCAGTCGAATGGTCAGACCGAACGCGTCAATCAGAATCTGGAGACATATCTGCGCTGTTTTGTGGCAGAGAATCAGGAGGATTGGTGTTCTTTTTTGTCCCTTGCTGAGTTTGCTTTAAATAACCGTCGCCAGGAGTCCTCTGATAAGTCACCATTTTTTGGTGCATATGGGTTTCATCTGCAGTTTGGGACATTCTCTGGAGAGGGGTCTTCTGGTTTACCTGTTGAGGAGAGATTTTCCTTGTCTTTGTCATTTATTTGGCAAAAGATTCAGGGTAATCTGAAGAGGATGAGTGAGAGATATAAGCGTGTGGCGGATAAGAGACGTGTGCCTGGTCCGGACCTGAATGTGGGTGATCTGGTGTGGTTGTCTACAAAGAATATCAAACTGAAGGTTCCCTCCTGGAAGTTAGGTCCTAAGTTTATTGGGCCTTACAAGATCTTGTCCATCATCAATCCCGTTGCCTTCCGTCTTAATCTTCCTCAGACTTGGAAGATCCATAATGTTTTTCACAGGTCCCTATTAAAACCTTATGTCCAACTCAATGTACCCTCCTCTTTGCCTCCTCCTCCGATTGTTGTTGACGGTAATCTTGAATTTCAGGTCTC
The DNA here is from genome assembly GCF_014858855.1 of Bufo gargarizans. NCBI lineage: Eukaryota > Metazoa > Chordata > Amphibia > Anura > Bufonidae > Bufo > Bufo gargarizans. The sequence continues at coordinate 426,033,500 of NC_058084.1, forward strand.
TAGGATTGTGGATTCTCGCATTATCTGCGGTTCTCTCCAGTACCTTGTTCATTGGGAGGGTTATGGTCCTAAGGAGAGGATGTGGGTCCCAGTGGCGGACATTAAGGCCACTCATCTCATCAGGGCTTTCCATAGGTCCCATCCTGAGAAGGTGGGCTCTGAGTGTCCGGAGTCCACTCGTAGAGGGAGAGGTACTGTCACCGCCAGCTCTCTGAGAAGGTCTGGCAGACGGTCTTCTGTACCTCTTGCATGATGTTCTTTGTTTTGGTTTCACAATGTCATCTCCTTTCCTTCTCCCAGCTGTCACCTATTCACACTAATTGCCTCCCTTTATATTCCCTCCCATACTGCCTCACTTTGCGGTTTATACTACTTCCTGGATTGAAGTGATCACTGCTGGAGACTTCTGTTACTGCTTGTTCAGATAAGTCCTTTCTTGTATTGTGTTTCTTTGCTGGCTTGATTCTAGGTGACCCTGACTCCCTCCGTATTAAGTGCAGGGAGCCGGTGGTCGTGTCCCCTCACTATTATAGGGTTTTCAGGTGTCACACAGTCTAGGTACGAGGGCATGCAATCGTCTACCTCTGAGACCCTTGTATGTGATTAGCAGTCAGGGTGGGCTCTTAGGGTTTTACAGGGGTCACCTTTATGCTCCTTAGTTTGGGATCAAGCCAGTCGGATCTTTATCCATAACTTCCAGCTATCTGCAATATCATCCGTGACACAGACTCATCTGGATCCTTATTTATAACAATAGTTAGTGAGCTCATATATGTAATACAGATAGTTAGTGGGAGATAGTCGGTGTAGGTTAGATAGTGATATAGTTTAGCTGATAGTTTCCAGTGCAGGGTGTTCAGAAGTGTGATAGGAATTACTGTTCTGTGCATTTTCTCCAGTCTCAGGAAACTTCTAGCAGTTTGAAAAATGTAGCAAAAGTGACCCACGCCTGTATTGCGCGCGTAATACGCGCATATTACATTGCCGATTTTCGCAATCAAGAAAATAATGACTGGAGATCACGAATTCTAGAATTTGTGAATTTTTTGCGAATATTAGGCAAAAAATTCCCAAAATATTGCGAAAAACTAATATTGCCTATGCTGCTTATCACTAGGGAGCCACTTCCATAAAGCAGCAGGTAGCAAGGAGACATTGGCATTAAAGTGGATTCAATCAGCAATTGCTGATTTACATTGTATTTTTACTATACCACAAATAAATTTTTGGTATTTTTAGCACTCCGAGAGATTCTGACATGTGCTATCATTTAAGGTTGCATCTACTGAGGGAGCCACAGCAATTGAGCCCACCCAGAAGTAGTAAGCCTTGGGATAGCATGGAAAGAGAGGCTGTTCAAGGAAACTTTATTTGTAGAATTTCCATAGTCTTCATATCAAACCCTGTGATACTAAGAATTAACCTAAACAATTGTTTTTACATTATGAAGCCACTTTCCTGTGGTTCTAACGTAATTATACTATATATTCAGTTATTTCTACATGGTCATCTGGAGCGGACTGGGAATTTAAATTAGCTCTGAAAAAAAAATGGCACCATATTGTAGGGCCTGTACAACTAGGCAGGACAAACAATACCATAGTGCTGCATAAAATACTGCCCCAGCAGAACCAAAAACCACAGCGCAGCACAATATACTGCCCCAGCTAAACCAAACAAGACAGTGCAGCACAATATACAGCACCAGGAGAACCAAACACGACAGCGCAGCACAATATACTGCCTTAGCATACCCATATACCACAGCGCAGCACAATATACTGCCTAGGCAAAACCAAACAAGACCGTGCAGCATAATATACTGCACCAGCAGAACCAAACACGACAGTGTAGCACAATATACTGCCCTGGCAGAACCAAATTCAACAATGCAACACAATATACTGCACCAGCAGAACCAAATACCACAGTGCAGCACACAATTCTACTCCCAGCAGAACCATATACCACAGTGCACCACAATATACTGCCCCAGCAGAACCATATACCATAGTGCAGCACACAATTCTACTCCCAGCAGAACCATATACCACAGTGCAGCACAATATACTGCACCAACAGAACCAAATACCACAGTGCAGCACAGTATACTGCCCCAGCAGAACCAAATACCACAGTGCAGCACACAATTCTACTCCCAGCAGAACCATATACCACAGTGCACCACAATATACTGCCCCAGCAGAACCATATACCATAGTGCAGCACACAATTCTACTCCCAGCAGAACCATATACCACAGTGCAGCACAGTATACTGCCCCAGCAGAACTGGATACCATAGCGCAGCACAAAATACCTCCCCCGAAGCTGCCCCTCTGTGGTGGCCAGCGCAAGCTGCCATATTCTGGCCTCCTCCAGTTATCTCTGATTAAGATATGGAGGGCAAGAAGCAGGCTACAGCAACAAGCAAGCCCTACCAACAGCATGCTGCCTGGTCTCTCACCATTACCAAACATGCAGGAGAATACAGCACTACTTACCTTTAAATCCAGTGACGTCTCTCTTCTGATGTAGATGTTCTCTTTCCTCATCTTCTCCATTTGGACCAGACTGCCATGATGACTTCTTTCAGCCATATCTAGTCTCTGCAGAGTTTGCAACACAGATTTTTTAGATTCCTCACGTTTTCATTATCCACCCCACCATCTTAACACAAACTCCCCATTCTAGTGATCCAACAGTGTCACCCTGCTTCCACCCCCATTAGTGTGCCTGCTGTGCTTCCCAATGCCCCCTTATAATATACAGCAGAAAAAATAGTGCCCCCTAAAATGCCTCCATTAATGGTTATATAGCACCCCCAGTAGTAATAATGCACCTATAGTGCCTACAGCATTAATAATACCCCTATAATACCTCTAGCAATGATGCCCCTATAGTGCTTTCAGCAATAATAATGCCCCTACAGTGCTTCTAGCAATAATAATGCACCCTATCGTGTCCCAGTAATAATAGTGCCCCTATAGTGCCCCAGTAATAATAATGCCCCCTATGGTGTCCCCAGTATTAATAATCCACCGACTGTATAATGCTTCTAGCAATAATAATGCCCCTATAGTATTCTCAGTATTAATAGTGTCCCCTGTAGTGCCTCCAGCAATAATAATACCCCCTTACTTGCCCCTAGCAAGCATGCCGCCTGTAGTACCCCCAGTAATAATAATGCAACTGTCAGTGCCTCTAACAATAATAATCCCCATAGTGCCTCCATCAATTGTAATGCCCCCTATAGTGCACCTCTAAAATGTTTCTAGTAATAATAATGCCCCTATAGTGCCCCCAGTGATAATAATGCCAACCTATAGTGCCTCCAGCAATAATAATATCCCTTTATTAGTACACCCAGTAATAATGCCCCTATAGTACACCCCAGTAATATTAATGCCCCTTATAATGCCTCCATCAATAATGTGCCCTAGAGTTTCCCCAGGATTAAAAATTCCTCATAGTGCCCCCATTAATGATCCCTACAGTACTCCCAGTATTAAAATAGCTCTAGCGCCCCTAGTTATGCCCCCTGTTAGTGCCCCAGTATTAAAATTATCCCCAGTAATGCACCCTATAGTGCTCCAGTATTAAAACTGTTCCCAGGGCCCCAGTGAGTAATACCCCTATAGTTTTCCCGTATAGTTCCTCCCATAATGACCCAGTATAGGGGACCTATATGCCCCCTATAGTGCCTTATATAATGATCCCTATAGTGACCAAGTAAAAAAAAAAAAAGAATCTAATACTCACCTGCCTTCTGCATTACAGGCCACAGGTCCCTTCCGGCCTGTGGCATGAGACGCCTCTTCCTGGTGCAGGTGACCACAATGATGACTTTGCTTCTCCTAAAGCCTATGATATTGAACAGCAGGGCAGGGACTAGTCGCCTTCCATGCCCTGCCAAAGGGTATCCTTGGGTGGCCCACTGTGAGGATGGCCTTGGGTGGCCAACTGGAAATCGTCCCACAGGGAATCATCTGAGTAGAATCTATGGCCAGTTCTCCCTTGTAGTCAGAGCTGGATTAAGTTGGTTGGGGTCCCCAATACATCACCTGGACCCCCATAGCAACCACATATAACTGAGGTGCTCTTTGGACGCCCTCAAGATTTTCAAGGTAGTGAAGCATCAGGCTACAGTTATACAATATAGCGCCCACCTATTACTGCTTTCATTAGAGTCCTTTACCCAGTTACCATAAATCCTATATGTCTAATCTTTCAATATTGGAGCAAGACATATGATACTGGACAGGTGCATGCACTGCTTTATAGCTTAACATATTTGCTTCTATGGAGATGGTGTGTCAGCCTCTATCAGAACTATAACGATGGTCCCTTCAGTTTCCAGCAACCTTTTCCAGATCTTTTATATTTCTACTTAAGAGGAAAATGCAAAAATAACAATAAATGTATAAATCACAGCCACTGCTATCACTAAAGTAATCCTCCAATACTTCTCTTTACTGACATGGTAAAATGCCCCAGTTATTATAGGGTTATGAGATTCTTCATAGAATGCCATCATGAATCAAAAGTGGAGCAAAAATGGGCACTTTGATATACTGTATATAAAAAAAAAAATAAAATAGATCACATACATGTATTAAAGGTTTTTTTCTGTGCAACAAATACTGGGGATAGGTCATCAATATCAGATCAGTGGGGGTCCGACACATGGCAACCCAGTGCTCAACAGTTAGTGATAGAACTACCGTATTTTTCGCCCTATAAGACGCACTCCCCCTCCCAAAAAAAAAGTGGGGGGAAAATAGCAGTGCGTCTTATGGGGCGAATGCTGCATTTTGCCAAATTTTCAATGATATGCCGCGCGGTGGGTGTATCAGCTGAAAGGAAGGAGGGGCTGGGGGCCGGCATCTGCTTTTATATTGACAGCGGGGCCCGTGCAGTGACTGTATTCTACTACACGGGCCCCGCTCACTGTATATAATCGTATCTGTAATACAGGCGCTGATTACCCAGAATGTTTATACATTAACAATGCCTACAATTATAGATAAGATTATATACAGTAAGCGGGGCCCGTGTAGTAGAATACAGTCACTGCACGGGCCCCGCTGTCATTATAAAACCAGATGCGACCCCCACCCCCTGTATTGGAGGTCATTCACACTACAGGCACACTGTTATGGAGGGGATCTGTGGATGACACATAGCATAAGATGCTATATATGTGTCATTCACAGATCCCCCTCATTACAGTGTCATCCACAGATCCCCATAACAGTGCCATCCAGAGACCCCAATAAGAGCCATCCAGAGATCCCCATAACAGTGTCACCCACAGATCCCCCATAACAGTGTCACCCACAAATCCGCCATAACAGTGTCACCAACAGATCCCCCATAACAGTGTCCTCAACAGATCCCCCATAATAGTGTCACCCACAGATCCCCCATAACAGTGTCACCCACAGACCACAGATCCCCCATAACAGTGTCACCCACAGATCCCCCATAACAGTGTCACCCACAGATCCCCCATAACAGTGTCACCCACAGATCCCCCATAACAGTGTCACCCACAGATCCCCCATAACAGTGTCCTGAACAGATCCCCCATAATAGTGTCATCAACAGACCACCATTAGTTCAAACCCCACCAAAAGCACACCTTTTGGTTCAAAATATATTTTTTCTTAATTTCCTCCTCAAAAACCTTGGTGCGTCTTATGGGCCGGTGCGTCGAAAAATACGCTAACACTTTTAACAGTGTAGTGGCTGTGTTGGGTGACTTTTATAAAAAAAAAAAAAATGCTTAGCTTTCTCAGTCAGACCATCACTGTGACCAGAAAGAGTCCCCATGTAGTGACTTAGGTAGAGCATCACCCACTACACCAATCAATGCAATGCTCCTCTGTGGACATCTTAATCTAGGCCTATTAGGAGAACAATAGAGCTGTCATACTGTTATCCCAATTCTTTATCTACTATTATCATGAGGATTGCCCTTCAGATAACATGTTCCCTTTATAGTATGGTAGCAGTAAACTGACAATGAATTACCTATCTATATATCATTTATCTATATTATAATTATCTTCATATACTATCAGTCATCATATATTATCTCCACTATATTATCATTTTTTGATTGCTACAGAAGGACAATATTCTGTATTTATAGGATGTTTTCGGACTTCAGCAAGAGACATTTATCATGTAGAGAAAGTGAATACAAGGCACTTACTAATGTATTGTGATTGTCTATATTGCCTCCTTTGCTGGCTGAATTCATTTTTCCATTACATTATACACTGCTCGTTTCCAGAGTGTGACCACCCTGCAATCCAGCAGTAGTGGTCGTGCTTGTACACTATAGGACAAATTGCCGGCCTCTGGAAACCCTGGGATTTTGCCATTTGCTGAAGCGGTACTAACCCTTTAACTCTTTCATAGTGAATTTCATATCGCCTAGCTCTTTCCACATCTTCCATTTCTTTTGTAGTAGAAATACATCAAGACATATACGTGGGAAACTTTTAGTATGACTTTTGATAAAAAGAGAAAGAAATAATGAGGCAGATTTAAAGGGTTTTTTCCTAGATTTTTTAAATGATGGATAGGTCATTAGGATCGGATTGGTGGGGGTCTGACACCCAGGACCCCCGCCAATCAGCTTTTTTAAAAGGCACTGGGGCTCGCAGTAGCGCCATGGCCTCCTCTCAACTTACCAAGCACAGTGCCGTACATTGTATTGCGGATGTGCTTTGAATCACAACTCATCCACATTCACTTCAGTGGGGCTGAGCTGTGTCTAGGCCATATGACCGATGAACGGGACCTCACATGGCCTAGGCAAAGTTGTGGGAAGGCTGCGGCACTACTGCGAGCGATGGTGCCTTCTCAAACAGCTGATCGGCGGGGATCCTGGGTATCGGACCCCACAAATTAGATATGGATGACCTACAGTAAAACCCCTCGGAAAACCCGTTAAAGGAGATGTTTCACTTCAGCAAATGGTGTCTATCATGTAGAGAAAGTTAATACAAGGCACTTACTAATGTATTATGATTCTCCATATTGCCTCCTTTGCTGGTTTCATTCATTTTTCCATCACATTATACACTGCTCGTTTCCATGGTTACAACCACCCTGCAATCCATGGTGGCCGTGCTTGTACACTATAGAAAAAACTGCTGGACTATACGCGCTCCTGCTGTCCCGGCCAACAGAGAGACCGGCGCTTTTTCCTATACAGTGCAAGCACGACCACCGCTGCTGGATCGCAGGCTGGTCATAACCATGGAAACGAGCAGTGTATAATGTGATGGAAAAATGAATCCAGCCAGCAAAGGAAGCAATATGGACAATCACAATACATTAGTAAGTGCCTTGTATTAACTTTCTCTACATAATAAAAGCCATTTTCTGAAGTGAGACAACCTCTTTAACCACCTCCGGACCGCCTAACGCAGATGTGCGGTCCGGAGGTGGCAGCGCTGCGCAGAGTCACGCATATACGCGTCATCTCGCGAGACGCGAGATGACGCGAATATGCGCATGCGCAGTTCGCGCCGGCATTTCGTTCAGGACTATTTCGTCAGCTGTTATATGGCTGCCTGCTCCTCTGCTGGTTCTTTTCGTCGGTTGGATCCAGCAGAGGAGCAGGCTTCACAGTGAGTACACCAACACTACACACTTAGCCCCAGATCACCCCCCTGAACCCCAATTAACCCTTTGATCACCCCTTTGATCGCCCCTGTCAATCACAAGTGAAAAGAAAAAAGTGATCAGTGCAAACTGTCACTTTTTTTTTTCACTGGTATTGACCGTTAGGTTTCAGTATAGTTTAGGCCCCTTGGTTAGGTAGTTTAGGGATCGGTTAGCGCCCAGCCCACCGCACTGCAGTCCGTTATTCGCTGATTAGCGTATCGCTAATCAGCATTTGTACTTTTATAGTATCTGGAAGTGATCAAAACTGATCACGGTCAGATCTATAATTGTACTAGTGTCACTTTAGTTCTCCCTCCACCCAAAACGCAGTGTTTGCCCGATCAGGCCTGATCGCTCGCCCACACGTGCGTTCGCCCACACCCGCCCCACCGCAGTGACAAAAAAATAATTTTTTTTTGATCGCTGCACATTCAATTTACACGCACTGCGGCGATAAAAAAATCAGTTTTGATATTTTTTATCAACCGCAGCGGCCTCCGGTACTTCGCTAGCCTCCCCTTTGTAAGACAGGCTTGCTTTTTTTTCTTGGGTAGTCTCAGGGAATACCCCTAAATTTTGTTGCCCACATGTCTAACAGGGGGTATTCCTCTGAAGAGGCCTACAGGCTTCTGACCCAGTCGGATGAGGAGTGGGAACCCTCATCTGATGAATCCAGCGGGTCAGAATACGAACCTGTAGAAAGCAGTGGCTCTCTGACCCAAAGTTCGGACGAGGAGGCTGAGGTCCCTGATACCACCAGGCGTACCCGGCCCCGTGTCGCTAGACCGCAGGTTGCGCAGGATCCGCTTCAAGAGCAGCAGAGTGGGGCTGGTGCTGTCGGATTACGTGGTGAGGCATACACCAGCAGCCCAGCCCTTCCTGGACCTAGTACCAGCACTGCCGTACAACCTGGTGAAGTAGCGAGCACCAGAAGGGCAGTTGAAGCTGGTACGGTGGCACATGCAGTAGTGACCCCGTCGCAGCCACCGCAAAGACGTGCCCGTAGAGCCCCTAGAATCCCAGAGGTGCTGGCAAACCCTGATTGGCAGTCCCCAACTTCAGCCGCACCTGTAGTTTTCCCTTTCACCGCCCAGTCTGGAGTTCGGGTTGAGACAGCTCAGATCGGTTCGGCCCTGGGATTTTTTGAGCTGTTCTTGACTGCGGAGCTTTTAGACTTAGTTGTGGCAGAAACAAATCGGTATGCCACACAATTTATAACCGCTAACCCGGGAAGCTATTATGCCCAGCCTTTCCGGTGGAAACCAGTCCAAGTTTCCGAAATTAAAACTTTTCTGGGCCTCCTCCTCAACATGGGCCTGACAAAAAAGCATGAATTGCGGTCATATTGGTCCACGAACCCGATTCATCACATGCCCATGTTCTCTGCTGCTATGTCCAGGACACGGTTTGAGGTCATCCTGCGTTTCCTGCACTTTAGTGACAACACCGCCTCCCGTCCCAGGGGCCACCCTGCTTTTGACCGGCTCCACAAAATTCGGCCCCTCATAGACCATTTCAACCTGAAATTTGCAGATATTTATACCCCAGAGCAAAACATCTGCATAGACGAGTCCCTAATACATTTTACCGGGCGCCTTGGCTTCAAACAATACATCCCAAGCAAGCGCGCCCGGTATGGGGTCAAATTGTATAAGCTCTGTGAAAGGGCCACAGGCTATACCCACAAATTTCGTGTCTATGAGGGAAAAGATCAGACCCTGGAGCCGGTCGGTTGCCCTGACTACCTGGGGAGCAGTGGGAAGACAGTTTGGGACTTGGTGTCACCCTTATTCGGCAAGGGGTACCATCTTTATGTGGACAATTTTTACACAAGTGTGGCCCTCTTTAGGCATTTGTTTCTAGAACGGATTGGCGCCTGTGGTACCGCGCGAACTAGTCGCGCGGGCTTCCCCCAACGGCTCGTTAGCACCCGTCTTGCAAGGGGGCAGAGGGCCGCACTGTGTAACGAAGAACTGCTCGCGGTGAAATGGAGAGACAAGCGTGACGTTTACATGCTCTCCTCCATTCACGCAGACACGACAATACAAATTGAGCGAGCAACCCGTGTCATTGAAAAGCCCCTCTCAGTCCACGACTATAACCTCCACATGGGAGGGGTGGACTTCAATGACCAGATGTTGTCTCCGTATTTAGTTTCCCGCAGAACCAGACGCCGGTATAAGAAGGTGTCTGTATATTTAATTCAATTGGCTCTGTACAATAGTTTTGTTCTCTACAGTAAGGCTGGGAGAACTGGATCCTTCCTCAAATTTCAGGAAGAGATCATCGAGAACCTCCTGTATCCAGGAGGTTCCGTGGCCCCATCCACCAGTTTAGTTAGCCGTCTACACGAGCGACATTTCCCCAATGTCGTTCCTGGTACCTCAACCCAACCGTCACCCCGAAAAAGATGTTGTGTCTGTAGCAGGAGTGGAATAAGGCGTGACACACGCTATTTCTGTCCTGACTGTCCTGACCACCCTGCCCTATGCTTTGGAGAGTGTTTCCGGAAGTACCACTCACAGGTACACTATTAGCATAGGGATCATCTCACCAGGACAGGCACACAGGGCTATTAGGGCCCATTCACTCACTGCTGCTGCAAACGTCTCCTTTCACATGGGACAAAGTGCATAACGCACTTCGCCACATCTTTGGGCGATTTGCGCTTTGCACATTGACCCATGGGGAAGGAGAGGTTTGTTCTATAAAGGTAAAAAATAAAAATAAAAAAAAAACACACCAGTAAGCAAACACGTTAATGTTCAGTTCAAAAAGTTTAAGTTACATGTTCTGTTGCAAAGTTAATAAAATTATTGTCTTTTTACCTTCCAGGTGGACCAACCGATCGACCAGCTGCAGCACCGATGTGCATTCTGACAGAAGCATTGCGCTGCTGTCAGATTACACGCAAGTCGGTGTATGCAGCGCTGCAAGACGGGATTTTCTCCTCTGCAGTAACAGATATGTTTGCCGAGGCATACGAGCTGAGGAGGAGGCGGCGTTCCTATGCTTTGGCAAACACTTTGTATATATATAAAAAAATCTAAAAAAATCCCGGCAATGATTTATTCATCCACATCGATTGATGCGAATGGAGAAATCTGGTTTGCCAGGGCATACGAGCTAAGTGGGTATGGATGTAGGGCGGAGCTCCTATGTCCTGGCAGACGCCTTTCCCCTCCATTTTTTTTTTTGGCAGAGATTTTTTCATCCACATTGATCAATGCGAATGAAGAAATCTGTGCCTTTCATTTTTTTCTTTCAGCCCAGAGGCTGAACGGAAAAAAAAATCTCATTACCTGTATGCTCAATATAAGGAGAATAGCAGAAACTCCTAATGCTGGCCATACATGTAATGATTGCGGAGACCCTCAAATGCCAGGGCAGTACAAACACCCCACAAATGACCCCATTTTGGAAAGAAGACACCCCAAGGTATTTGCTGAGGGGCATATTGAGTCCATGAAAGATTGAAATTTTTGTCCTAAGTTAGCGGAAAGTGAGACTTTGTGAGAAAAAAAAAAAAAAAAATCAATTTCCGCTAACTTTTGCGAAAAAAAAAAAAATTCTATGAACTTGCCAGGCCCCTTATTGGATACCTTGGGGTGTCTTCTTTCCAAAGTGGGGTCACATGTGGGGTATTTATACTGCCCTGGCTTTTTAGGGGCCCTAAAGCGTGAGAAGAAGTCTGGGATCCAAATGTCTAAAAATGCCCTCCTAAAAGGAATTTGGGCACCTTTGCGCATCTAGGCTGCAAAAAAGTGTGACACATCTGGTATCGCCGTACTCAGGAGAAGTTGGGAAATGTGTTTTGGGGTGTCATTTTACATATACCCATGCTGGGTGAGAAAAATATCTTGGTCAAATGCCAACTTTGTATAAAAAAATAGGAAAAGTTGTCTTTTGCCAAGATATTTTTCTCACCCAGCATGGGTATATGTAAATTTACACCCCAAAACCCATTCCCCAACTTCTCCTGAGTACGGCGATACCAGATGTGTGACACTTTTTTGCTGCCAAGGTGGGCAAAGGGGCACATATTCCAAAGTGCACCTTTCGGATTTCACCGGTCATTTTTTACACATTTTGATTGCAAAGTTCTTCTCACACATTTGGACCCCTAAATTGCCAGGGCAGTATAACTACCCCACAAGTGACCCCATTTTGGAAAGAAGACACCCCAAGGTATTCTGTGAGGGGCATGGTGAGTTCCTAGAATTTTTTTATTTTTTGTCGCAAGTTAGTGGAATATGAGACTTTGTAAGAAAAAAAAAAAAAATCATCATCATTTTCCGCTAACTTGTGACAAAAAATAAAAAGTTCTATGAACTCACTATGCCCATCAGCGAATACCTTAGGGTGTCTACTTTCCGAAATGGGGTCATTTGTGGGGTTTTTCTACTGTTTGGGCATTGTAGAACCTCAGGAAACATGACAGGTGCTCAGAAAATCAGAGCTGTTTCAAAAAGCGGAAATTCACATTTTTGTACCATAGTTTGTAAACGCTATAACTTTTACCCAAACCATTTTTTTTTTGCCCAAACATTTTTTTTTATCAAAGACATGTAGAACAATAAATTTGGCGAAAAATTTATACATGGATGTCGTTATTTTTGCAAAATTTTACAGCTGAAAGTGAAAAATGTCATTTTTTTGCAAAAAAATCGTTACATTTTGATTAATAACAAAAAAAGTAAAAATGTCAGCAGCAATAAAATACCACCAAATGAAAGCTCTATTAGTGAGAAGAAAAGGAGGTAAAATTCATTTGGGTGGTAAGTTGCATGACCGAGCGATAAACGGTGAAAGGAGTGTAGTGCCGAAGTGTAAAAAGTGGCCTGGTCATGAAGGGGGTTTCAGCTAGCAGGGCTGAAGTGGTTAAGGAAAGATTGTCTGTTAAAGGAAATGTTTTATGTTTGTTAGTTTAGAAAGAGAATTATCGTGTTTTATATTTTTTACACTGTGGCAGCCATTATTTTTTTATTTTTAAAAAACTTTTCTTGGGGCTGCTATATTGTCCGCATTCCTTTCTGCATTAGGGTGCCTGTGTTTTATGGCAATGAATGGGTGTCATTGCTCCAGTTGGTAAAGAGGAAGACTATGCAGTAGCAGAGTGATAGTTTTTGTAAGCTATAAATATAATAAGTGGTACATTTATAATGAGTGAAGTTTTAAAGTTTGGATTAAAAGCTCCCAACTTGCTTTGCAAATGAAAGGCAGAAGATTATAGATCTCAGCCCAAACCAACGGCCAAGAGGGAACATTAACCAGCCTTGCAGAATAATTAGACCCAAACTATACCTAAGATTAATTGTCTCTAAAAGTTCAAAAGCCTCTGTAACTGAACGTGAAGGCAGTGAGGTTAATGTGGGATTGTGTGTAGTCTACTGTCTATGTGCAGTCATTGATTATTAACAGATTATTATGCATGAATTCATTTCCATAAAAATATTCTATATGTCCGTGTTAAATCTTCCTGTAAAATGCACAGATTTTTGTAACGATGAATTGTTTGCAATGTTTTTCCAAGTTCCCATTAAAATGAGTAGACAGCCATAGAGAAAACTGCCCATAGAGATTCTGACATCCCCCATTCATTAAGGCCCCTCTCACACGGGCGAGTATTCCGCGCGGGTGCAATGCGTGAGTTGAACGCATTGCACCCGCACTGAATCCTGACCCATCCATTTCTATGAGGCTGTGCACATGAGCCGTGATTTTCACGCATCACTTGTGTGTTGCGTGAAAATTGTAGAAAGCTCTATATTCTGAGTTTTTCACACAACTCAGGCCCTATAGAAGTGAATGGGGCCGCGTGAAAATCGCAAGCATCTGCAAGCAAGTGTGGATGCGGTGCGATTTTCACGCATGGTTGCTAGGTGATGATCGGGCTGGGGACCCGATCTGTATTGTTTTCCCATATAACATGGTTATAAGGGAAAATAATAGCATTCTGAATACAGAATCCAAAGTAAAATAGTGATGGAGGGGTTAAAAAATAAATAAAAATAACTCACCTAGTCCACTTGATCGCGTAGTTGCGGATCTCTGTCTTCTTCTGTAATGTTGAGCTGCCGGCTAAGGACCTGTGGTGACGTCACATCACATGATCCAATCACATGGTCCCTCACCATGGTGATGAACCATGTGATTGGACCATGTGATGAGTACAGTGATGTCATCAAAGGTCCTATTCCTGTGCACAGCAAAGAAGAAGACAGAAGAGATGCCGGCTGCGCGATCAAGTGGATTAAGGTTTGTTAAATTTTTATTTTTTACTTTTTTTAACCCCAGCAGTTCTATTTTACTAAGCATTCTGTATTAAGAATGCTATTATTTTCCCTTATAACCATGTTATAAGGGAAAATAATACAATCTACAGAACACCTAACCCAAACCCGAACTTCTGTGAAGAAGTTCGGGTTTGGGTACCAAACATGCCGATTTTTCTCACGCGCGTGCAAAATGCATTACAATGTTTTGCACTCGCACGGAAAAATCGTGCATTTTCCCACAACGCACCCGCATCTTATCTGGGCAAAAAACATGACGCCCGTGTGAAAGAGGCCTAAGGGTTTTGTACTTTTTTTTTGCCGCGCCCAGCAATGAGTTAAGTGTGAAGTGGGAGTGGCTTGGGAGGAGAGGCGTGGCTTAAGATGCTACAGTGTGCACCCAAATCGGTGCTATAACCCTAGGGGGAGAGGAACAATCTTGTCTGTTTTATCATTGCAGACAATTTTTTTTGCCATTTTTAGTGTGTTTTGTGCCATGCCTGCCGTTTTTACATTTGCTAAGGGGTGGACAGATGTACTGTGATCAAGGCTACACAAATGTACTCCAGTCCTCTGGTGGTGCACAAACCGATGGAACCTTTGTAGTAAATATGATTAGACTTTAAACTGAAGAATTCATAGGTATGTCATTCAGTAAACTTTAACAAATTGCATGCAACATTTTGAAAATTTGTTACAAAAAAACAAGCTTAACCCATGACAAACACTCCAAAAAATTTAAAGAAAAAAAGAGCAGAAAGTCACATGTTAATACAGACAGTCTAGGCTACTTTCACATCTGCGTTTAGATTTTCCGGTATTGAGATGTGGCAGAGGATCCCAATACCGGAGAAAAACACTTCCGTTGTATCCCCATTCATTGTCAATGGGGACAAAACTGAACAGAACTGAATGCTTCAAAATGCATTCCATTCCACTTGGTTGCGTTCCCAGACCGGAGAGCAAACTGCAGTTTTCTTTCCATCCTGGGATGCGGAGCAAAACGGATCCGGCATGACCCACAATTCAAGTCAATTGGGAAGGATCCGTTTTCTCGGACTCAATAGACTTTCAATGGTGTTCATGGCGGATCCGTCATTGCTATGTTAAAGATAGTACAACCAGATCCGTTCATAACAGATGCAGATATTTGTATTATCAGTAAATGAAGTGTTTTTGCTGATCCATGACGGATCAGGCAAAAACGCAAGTGTGAAAGTAGCCTAAACTTGCACCAGATTTATTATCCGACATCAGCCACTCTGATAAATCGGGCACATTTTAGGCTACTTTCACACTTGCATTGTTATTTTCCGGTATTGAGTTCCGGAAATAGATCCATTCCGTTTCAGCAGCATTCCGTTTTGTGACCGGACACAAAGCCGCTGCAAGCTGTGGTTTTGTGTCCAGTCATAAAAATGGATCCGGCACTGAAAACAATGAAAGTTAATGGGTGACAGACCCGTTTTTGTAGGCTCCTAAAAAAACTGATCCGTCACCCATTGACTTTCAATGTATTTAGTATTTTTTCCGTTATGATGTCACACAACAGCATCCTAAAGGAACGGAAGCATCCTGATCTGCAAAGTCAAAACAGATCCATTTAATTCCGGTATTGAGATGCCCTGCCGGAAGTGTGCTGTCTGCATCTTTTGGGGCCCCATTGAAAATGAATGGGTCCGCACCTGTTCCGCAAAATTGCGCAATGGATGCAGACCCATTTTGGGGACGTGTGAATGGACCCTAAGACTGTCTACTGTAAAGGGGTAATTATTATGCAACTTTTTGCTTTTCTTTTTTTTTGTGGAGTGTCGTTCATGGGTTGAACTTTTTGTGACATATTTACACAATGTTGCACGCCATTTGTTAAAAGGCATCTGTCAGCAGACTTGTCCCTATGACACTGGATGACCTGTTACTTGTGCACTTGGCAGCTGAAGGCATCTGTGTTGGTTCCATGTGATCCATGCTTTAATATATCCAAATGAGCCTCTAGGAGCAACGGGGGCGTTGTCATTACACCTAGAGGCTCTGCTCTCTCTGCAACTTTAGGAGAAGTCAGGGTCAGGTGTGATCACATTTACACTGCCTGGTCCTGTCAGTGTAGAGGGTGCAGCGGTTGCAGAGAGAGCAGAGCCTCTAGGACCAACACAGATGCCTTCAGCTGCCAATCGCACATGTAACAGGTCAGCCAGTGTCATAGGTGCAAATCTGCTGACAGATGCCCTTAACATTTGTCACATGACATACCTCTGACGGATTTTTCAGTCTAAAGTCTTATATTTATTACAAAGGCTCCATAGCTGTGGGTGGTACGGGCAGCAATACGAGGGCAAAACGCTGCAAAACATTATAACACACAAGTATTGCAAATTACATGTGGTAGGTTGGGGCTACATTTAGATCTCATGACTGTAAATCTGGTAGTCTGTTCCGGCATAGTAGAAGACTACCGGAGTTACTCTATCTGGCATAGCTGGGAACTGCCACACACTGCCGACACCACCGGATCTCCATTGACTTAATGGGATCCGACAGAATCCAGCTGGCATCCGGCATAAATGCCAGCTTTCTGACAGAAAAATACCACTACGTGCATTGGTATTTGCCTGGCAATAAACTGGATTTGACTCCTTTGCTGGAACAGACTACCGGATTTGCATTCCACAGATGTGATTATAGCCTAAGGGGAGGTTCACACAGAGTTTTTTGGAGGACGTTTGAGGCAGGTTTTTTCTGCGGATGTCTCAGCCAAAGCCAGAAGTGACTTCGAAACAAATCGAAGAACTTATATTTCTCATTCCTGCTGGATCCACTCCTGGCTTTGTGTGAGTCTACACATAGCTATGTGCCATTCACTTGAATGTGATGGAACTTTAAGAAACTACAGTACCACTCAATGAAGATGTCGCTGCCCTCACCATCTTTAAATAGGCGATCAGTAGGAGTCAGACAACCCACCAATCTGATATTAATAATCTCTACTAAGGGTGGGGTATCAAAATGAAAAAGGGTTATCCAGGTAAAGATAACGATGACCTATCCTCAAGATAAGTCATCATTATCACATAGACGGAGGTCCAAGTCCCGGCACCCCCGCCTATCAGCTGTTTCAAGGAGCCGCCACGCTAGGTCATCACTATTAATGAACTGATAACCCCTTTAAAGCCCTGGACAACCCCATTTAAGCTGCTAAAGTGTATGTGAATTCTGTTCTATTTTTATAACTTTCAATATTTTTATAGCTTTTATTCTTCAGGTATATGTTGCTTCTATTACATTTTGTTCAAATTGACTACTTCTCCTTTTTCTTAACACTGGTTGTCAGATATTTTAAATATATTACTTTCTATGCCGTACTTATTGTTAAAAATAATGGGGTAAATGTATCAATGTATTGCAGATACATAGGCCCTGAATTATTTTGCCACCCGTGGCACTGTTACTTATGCATGTATTTAAGATGAAAAACTGTAAAAGTAATTCAGAACATTTCCAAATGTTACAGGATGAGCATTTATTTGCATTATAACTTATTATCCACCATAATTCTTACTATGGAAAATTATGTTGTGGCAGTTTTCACATATGGTAGCATGGAGCAGTTCTGCAAGCATTTCCGTAGGCTCTTCTACCTTACTACCAAATCAGTCTGAGCCATAAATGTAGCCTAGGTATAGTTACAGTACATAGGAAATTTCTCCAAAAATAATGCTCATAGATAATCAGAGGCATGCCATAGTATCCAGAGGTATAAACACTGACTCGCCCTAAGGACTAATATCAAATTTCCAAAATGTTGATAGTATCTACCTAAAACAGGTCTTTAAAGATGGTAGCAAAAAAGTTTTTATGCATTTTAGCCTTTAAAAAAAAAACTATATAAAAAGTAAATATCATTGGGGACGTGATGATGTAGGCGAGCTGCGTCACGCCCTCCTCCTCTACTCCTCTGTGTCCCTCCTCCTCTACTCCTCATGTGCTTGATGGTAGGACTTGCTCTCAAGCCTCAGGTCATCTGTGGATCTATCTGTTGTGGCTGTGCTTCCTGATAGTAGCGGTTCACAATGCTGGCTACTTCAAAGGTTGGTGAGCCAGCTTCCCGTTGGATACTCTGCCGCCTGGATATACGAGGCTCCTCTATGTCCCGCTGTTCCCTCCACACGAAGGTCCCTTCTGATTTAAATTGAGCCTGGAGTTCTCGGAAGGTTTTCTCCTTATCTTACCTTTCTAGGGGACTGGCTGGCCCTATGCCCTCTGCCTGTCTCCGTCTCCAAGACTCTACCGATCCTGATCCTGCTATCGGTGCGCCCGCTGGTCCTGTCATTCTGCCTCCGAGTCTAGTGGATTTTCTTGCTGGTTCCCCTCCTGCGGTGTGTCGCTGCGCCTCGTGGATCTGCCGTAGTCTGCCTGATCTCTGAAAAGAAGATTGGTGAGGTCTTTTCTAATTTGGGACTTATTTTTGCTATTCCTTTTACTCCTGTGTTGCATTTTGGCTTCTTTTTTTTCTTTCTTTTTTAAAAGGACTAATTTATAAGTAGCTTAATAGGATTATAAAGAGGGAAGGAAAGGGAAAAAAAGGAAAAAAGAAGGGTAAAGGAGGAAAGAAAAAGGAAATAAAAAAGAAAAGAAGAAGAGAAGGAAAATCTAAAAACAAGGGAAAAAAAGAAAGGAAGGGGAAGAAGAAAAAAAGGGGGAAAAAAAACAAGGATAAAAAGAAGGTGAGCAAAAAAATTTGAAAGAAGGGAATAGTAAAAAAGGAAGAAGGAAGGGGAAAAAAGAGAAAAAAAGGAGAAGAAAGGGGAAAGGAAGAAAAACAAGAGAAAAAAATGGGCCCTAAGCTAAATTTTTCTGGGTTAAAAACAGTCCAGAAATCTCTGGAATATACAGAAATTGAGCACTTTTTGAAATCTTCAAAGATCAGCACTGGAGCAGGACAAAAAGAGATGCAAGATATTAATCCTAAAAAAAAAAAAAAAAACAATTCCCCAACTATGTTGGAGGAAATATCAGATGAACATCCCCAAGGTGAGGTGATGGAAAGGGTGGAGATCTACTTAATGCTGATTCTTCCCCTTTAAAAGAAATATTGATGGCAGTTGATGGCCCTTATATGGGATGATGTTTTGAAGATTCGGGACAGAGTTACTACTATGGAAAAGTCTGTGGACGCTACAGAATGAACTTAAAACAGTTAAAACTGAATTCTCCCCTGTAAAGATGGACTTTAACATGTTAAAAAAAAATGTGGCAGATCTGGAGGACAGATCAAGGAGATGTAATGTGAGAATTCTGGGGCTATCAGAGGGCACAGAGGAAAATAATCTGGGTCAGATGATACAATTGATGATTTTGGAGAAGTTTTGAAAATAAACATTTTATCCTTTTTTTTGGTGGAGAGGGCACATCGGGTTCCTGGGGGTAAACCAATTCCTAGAAGGCAGCCAAGGGTACTTTTGTTGAAAATATTGGCTTCGCGATATAGAGATATGATATTGAGAAGGGTGAGGGAGTGTCCTTCCCATCTTATACAACGGGAACAGACTGTCCTTCTTCCCGGTCTTTTCTAAGGAGATCCAAGAAAAGAGACGCAATTTTACTGCGGTTAAAAACGTCTACAGGAAAAGGATATTAAGTACTCATTTGTTTATCCAGCCAAACTTCGGATTATCTTTAATGATGGAACTCTTGTTTTTTACTCCTCTGATCTTGCCAGGGATTGGCTTGATTGGAATAATAATTAGGCCTGCTTCTTTTCATATATTTTTTTTTGTTTGTTTGGTTTTTCTATTCTCTTTTTTTTGTTGTCTGGGAGTAGTGGCGGGGCTGCGAGGGAGTGAGAGGGGAAGGTATCTGTTGCAGATGTGGTGGATCAAGAGGATTGGGGGGTTGAGAGGGTATTTGGAGGGGGTTGCGATGCGTCTCATAGGATAGGGGGAGGAGGGCTGGGTTTATTGGAAACTCCCTTGGTTTGGGACTCTGCTGCCTGATATAATATCAGTTAGAATTTTAACCTGGAATGTTCGGAGTCTGGGTGATAAAGTAAAGAGACAAGCGGTTTTCGATCTAGTACAGAGACATCTACCAGCGATTGTCTGCTTGGTGGAGACTCCTCTCACAGAGGAGACTTCCCTGTGGATCAACAGAGAATGGGCTGCCCAGACCTATCACTCTACTTTTACTAGCTATTCTAGAGGAGTGAGTCCTTATTCATAGGGCAATTGCTTTTGTCTGTGAGGCGTCCTCTGTTGACAAGCAGGGGAGAATTGTCTTTTTATATGGTAAATTTGCTGGGAAACTATGTATTCTGGCCTTTGTTTATATTCCACCTCCTTTTTCCTTATATGTACTTAACTCTTTGTTAACTTTTATGGAACAATGGCCTGAATTCCCCTTGTTAGCTATCGGGGACTTTAATTGCGTCATTAATCCCACTACAGATAGGTTTTCTATGGAGGGGGACTGCCGAACCTCTGCCCTGGGCTTGCCCTTAGAGCGGTTTTGTCAGGAATCTGGCTTTAGGGCCGTGTAGGGTTCTTTAGGGCGAGGGAGAAGAGCTTACTCCTGCGTAAGCAAAGCTGAAAAGTCTATGTCTAGGATAGATCTGGCCTTAATAAACAAAAAAAAATTGAGTTACGTAAACCGGATGAAATATGAGGCAGGTCTCTCTTGGAACATGTACCTCTCTACCTTGAGCTTTGCATGGCCCATGATAGAGATATGGTAAGACCCCTGTTTAGAATAAACCCTTATTAGATATCTTTAATGGATAATCATGAAGTAATACAACTAGAAATTGTGCCCAAATAGTATGGGAGGCATTTAAGGTCTTTATGAGGAGGATTTTTGTTAGTAACATTGCTAACTTAAGGAAAGGCTATGGTATTAAGGAGAAGGCTTTAAAAGAAGCAGCGGTATTAGCCATGAAAGACTTTTCTAGAAATAAGACAGAAGAAAATAGAAAAGCCAGAACACCAGAAGTCAGGCATATTCCGATTTTTTGTTGGATAAGGCCCAGCAGAGGCTATTCTTTAAGGGTCAAAAATATTTCACTGAATCGCGTCGTCTGGAAAAACTATTGTCGAAGGACCAAAAAAACTGATAGATAGCATCTGTTCAATAGATGGTAGAATTGTTAGTAATCAAGAAGATATAAATGGAATTTTTTGTAGAATTTTGTAGATTTATATAAAGCAGAGTAATATTACGTATGAAATGGTGGACTCCTATTTGGATGCCATTTCCTTTCCAGTCCTTACAGATATTCAAAGGGAATTGCTTGAGGCAGATTTTCCCTTACAGGAATAAGAGGCCACAATTAAAGCATGCTCTGGTAACTCCTCCCCTGGGTCAGATGGATTTACATATCAACTCTATCGCAAATACAGAGAGGTTATCCTACCTAGTGTAAGAAGGTACAAGGAATCATCGTGGATGATAGGTACGTGTTACCGAGGTTCCTGGTCTCGGTGGATTAAGAACCAATTTTTATGTGTAAGCAGCAGTTGCTGTTTGACACCTTGGTACTTAGCATGGCTGTAATAGCTGATCCGGGACGGCTCTTACTTGGAGTAGTCAACGTGCTGGGTGGGTGACTACTCCCCATGTTCCAGGCCAGGTTTAGCCAGGCATAAAAACCAGCCAGCACTGCCAGGTGGAGAGGATTACCACCATATGACAGTGGAGCTCAGGAGTTCTGTGTGCTGGGATTTGCGATGTGTGCTGGGCTGGAGAGCGGAGACCTGTGTGTCAGGGGAACAGGCTGCCTAAAGCCTGTATTTGAACTTGCCACCAAGGTGACTTTTGTTTTATTAACTTGCCATTGGGTGTGAAGTAACACCAACACTGCAAAAGTGATGTTTTGTTTTTGGCATCATGTGTGAATAAACACTGAAGTTTGAATTACGAACTTGTATTTTGCCTCGGTACTGCACCCACTTATTCTAACTACCAGAGCGAATCCCCACACTAGTCTTTTGAGGGTATTCGCTGACTCATTGGAAGATGGGACCCTACCGGAATCCAATTGAAGCTGTTGTGAAGGCCCTCATGGAGGCTAATCTGCAGCAGCGAGAGACAAACCTGAAACAACAGGAGGCTAACAAGCAGCAGCAAGAGACCAACCAGTTGCTGCTACAACAGGTGATGGCTTTGCAGACAGCAGGAGCAACCCCAAGCGTCCAGAAGGCAGTCCGTGCGGCAATTTCTAAGATGACACCCACAGACGACATCAAAACCTACCTGGCGATGTACGAGAAAGTGGCCACAAGAGAGAAGCTACCCTGAGACCCAGTGGGCTGAGGTTGTCGCTCCGTTCCTGGCATCCGATTCCCAGCGGGTGTATTTCAACTTGCCGGATGATCAAGCGGCCAACTGCCAAAAAGTGAAGGTTGAGATTTTGGCAAGACTGGGAGGAATGTGTTGATCCGGGCCCAGCAGGTAGATCAGTGGGGGTTTAAGCCGGCTGACCCCAGTATTATGACTTACTCCACCTTTTGCAAAAGTGGCTACAGCCTGAGGTGCTGAGTACCATTGCTATGCTGGATAGACTATTGGCTGATATGTTCTGGAAGGCTTTGCCACCCCCTCTCCAGCAATGGTTCGGCCAGGTCTCTCCAGGTAATGCCCTTGAGATGGTCGACCTGGTGGAATGCTATGAGGCTACCCGGAATCTACAGGGGGGTTCTTTTGGGAGGGGGCAGTCAAATCCCGTAAATCTCCCCCCCTTACCCGGCAACTTGTGTCAACCAAACCCGCCCGGGATGTACCCCCTATGGATAAGGCTCCGATAGTCTGCTAGTCTGCTGGTGGTGTCGGAAGCCTGGCCATGTACGAGCTGACTGTCCACATCAGGTGGAACCCATGGACACGAACTATGGCTTCCGTCAGTCGTTATATGCCAGGAAGCTGTGTGCAGCGGGTACCCCAGAAACTCTAAATCACTTGTGTCAGGTGGAAGTGGGAGACACTCCAGCGGAGGCCCTGCTGGACTCAGGGAGTCTAGTGTCCCTAGTGAGGGCTCCCCTGGTATGGTCCGCTAAGTATACTAGCCGGAAAGTCAGGGTCATGTGCATTCATGGGGAATTCAAATACTTTCCCACCGCCCTGGTGTCTCTAACCACGGGGGCCAGCAGGTGAACTCACGAAGTGGCAGTTGCCACAAACTACGAACTTAGAATAGAGAGAGACTTCCCTGGTTTCCTTGCACTCTAGCTTGCTACAAAAGTGACTAATACCCATGAGACAGGGGTAACTCCAGCAGAGTGGCCTTGCTCCGGGATGAGGCCAGAACCCTGGGAACCTGAGGCCAAAGGGCCAGCGGTAGGGGTGACCGCCACTTCGGTGGAAGAGGGGGAGACAACCCCACTGAGTGTAATGGTGAAAGACGTGGAGGACTAGCCGCCGGGGCGTGAGCTAGCAGACCTCACTGTCTCCGGGGATAATTTTGGTAGTGCACAACATCAAGACCCCACCCTATCCCAAGCCTGGGAAAATGTATTATTAGTATATGGTGAACCATAACAAGCTGGGGCAGAGTCGGTGTTCCCCCGTTTTGTGGTTCAGCAGGATATTTTGTATCGGTTAAACCAGCTGCGGGGTGAACCCAAAAGTTGGTGGTGCCCCAGGCTTATCACAAACTCGTGTTAGAATTAGCCCACCAACATGTTCTCAGAGGTCATCTGGGAATGCATAAAACACAGGACCGGATTCTACAACGGTTTTACTGGCCCAGTGTGTTTAGGGAGGTGGAAGAATTCTGTAAGTCTTGCCCGACCTGCCAGGAAACTAGCCCCAAGCATCTTTTCCATAGTCCCTTGGTACATCTCCCGATCATCGAGGTACCGTTTGAGCGTATTGCTATGGACTTTGTAGGCCCAGTACCAAAGTCCGCTAGAGGACACCAACACCTCTTGGTCGTCCTAGACTACGCCACTCGGTACCCGGAGGCGGTGCCACTGTGACATACGTTGGCAAAACTGATAGCTAAGGAGCTAATGGACCAGGGGACTCCTTTTATGTCCATGGTGATGAGGGAACTCTGTAAGTTGCTGCACATAAAACAGCTACGGATGTCCGTTTACCATCCGCAAACAGACAGTCTAGTAGAAAGGTTTAACCAAACATTAAAAAATATGTTGAAAAGGGTGGTGGCTAATGATGGGAAGGACTGGGACCTTTTTCTGCCCTATCTCATGTTCGCAGTGCGAGAGGTACCTTAGACCTCTACTGGGTTCTCGCTCTTCGAACTGCTATATGGCAGAAAGTCTCTTGGATGTAGCCAAAGAGGCATGGGAACAACAGCCCACTCCGTATAAAAGTGTCTAAAAGTGAGTCGGCCAGTCCTATAGTCTTAATACCAGAGCCAGACGGGATGTTACGGTTCTGTAACGATTTTCGTAAACTGAACGAGATTTACAAATTCGATGCTTATCCCATGCCCCGGGTGGATGAGCTTATCGAGAGGTTAGGACAAGCCTGGTATTTTTCTGTTTTGGACCTCACAAAAGGGCATTGGCAGGTGCCCTTAACGGAGGCTGCCAAAGAGAAAACTGCCTTCATCACACCTGAAGGGCTGTATCAGTACAAGGTGCTACCCTTTGGTCTGCATGGTGCCCCCGCCACTTTTTAACGGCTTATGGACATTCTGCTGCATCCACATCATCGGTACTCTTCAGCTTACCTGGACGATATTGTCATCCACAGTACCGACTGGGAAAGTCACCTACCCAAAGTGCAGGCTTTAGTGGACTCCCTTCGGAAGGGACTAACCGCTAACCCAAAAAAAGTGCGATAGGGTTAGAGGAGACTAAGTACCTGGGGTATGTCATTGGACGTGGAGTCATCAAACCCCAAGTGAACAAAATAGAGGCAATACGAAATTGGCCCTGACCTCTCACCACTAGGCAAGTAAAGTCATTTCTGGGAATGGTGGGCTATTACATGAGGTTTGTCCCCCACTTTGCTACGGTCTCCGCACTATTGACAGGGCTCTTGAAGGGACACAAGTCAGTGATGCTTCGCTGGGAAGATCGGGCGGAAAAGGCTTTCTCCGCTTTGAAGTCGGCCCTGTGCGGGTCCCCAGTTTTGGTGACCCCCGACTTCAAAAGATAGTTTATAGTACAGACCGGTGCCTCCGAAGTAGGCCTTGGTGCTATACTGTCTCAGGGAGTCAATGGGGAGGAGCATCCTGTTGTCCTCCTCAGCCGTAAGCTCACCCCAGCTGAGACCCGATATAGTATAGTGGAGAGAGAGTGCCTGGCCATTCAGCCTGGTGACCGACCACTTCCCTCTCAAGTGGATGAGCCAGGCCAAAGAGAGAAATGCCCAATTTACCAGGTGGTTCCTGTCCTTACAAAAAAAAGTTCTCCGTAGAACACAGGGCAGGCCGATTGCAGGGAAACGCGGATGCCCTGTCACGAGTATACTATATGGCATGTGTTCACTTCCTCAGGAGTGAACAAAGGGGGGAGGTATGTAAGAAGGTACAAGGAATCGTCGTGGATGATAGGTACGTGTCACCGAGGTTCCTGGCCTCGGTGGAGTAAGAGCTGGTTTTTATGTGTCAGCAGAAGTTGCTGTTTGACACCTTGGTACTTAGCATGGCTGTAATAGCTGATCCGGGATGGCTCTTACTGGGAGTAGTCAAAGTGCTGGGTGGATGACTACTCCCCACGTTCCAGGCTGGGTTTTGCCAGGCATAAAAAACAGCCAGCACTGCCAGGTGGAGAGGATTACCTCTGTCTGACAGTGGAGCTCAGGAGGTCTGTGTGCTGCGATCTGGGGCGTGTTTAACACGCTGCCTAAAGCCTGTATTTGAACTTTCTCAGGCAGAACTGCCACCAAGGTGACTTTTGTTTTATTATCTTGCCATTGGGTGTGAAGTAACACCAACACTGCAAAAGTGATGTTTTGTTTTTGGCATCATGTGTGAGTAAACACTGAAGTTTGAATTACAAACTTGTATTTTGCCTCTGTACTGTGCCCGCTTATCCTAACTACCAGAGCAAATTCCCACACTAGTCTTTTGAGGGTATTTGCTGACTCATTGGAAGATGGGACCCTACCGGAATCCATGACAGAAGCTGTAATAATATTAATATTGAAAAAAGGTAAGGACCCTTAAGATTTGGGGTCATATAGACATATATCCTTATTGATGAACACTGATGTGGATGTGAAGTTTCTTTCAAGGATTCTGACTACAAGACTCTCCAAGGTTATCCCTTTAATTATACATCCAGACCAGAATGGGTTTATTCCAAATAAGGGTATTCATTATAATCTTTATAGGCTGTTTACAAACATTCAGTCTCCCTGGGGGGACCTCCCGCTCCATCCTGTCTTTGGATGCCTCTAAGGCCTTTGACAGGGTGGAGTGGAGATTCCTCTGGAAAGTCCTAGGCAGGATGGGTTTTGGAGGCAGGTTTATAGATATGATTAACTGTTATATAATTCTCCGCTGGCCAGACTGAATATTAATGGTAGTTTGACAACAAGCTTTACTTTGAATAGGGGTACTCGTCAAGATTGTCCACTCTCCCCATTGTTATTTGATATTTATATTGAACTCCTAGCCTTGGCAGTTAGGCAGGATTCTAAGATTGAAGGGTTTGGGGTTAGGGTTAGGGGGTGGACGATCGTATTTCCTTATACGCGGACGATGTTTTATTCTTTATGGATCATACTAGCACAACGCTTCCAAGACTCATCCGAATAGTTAACTCTTTTGGCAAAGTCTCAAGCCTAGATATAAATTGGTCAAAAACCACTCTTATGCCAGTAGATGATTTTGTCCTCTGGTGAGGGAACTTCGAGCAATTTGAATGTTTCTGATTCCTTTCAATATTTGGGTATGATTATATCCCCTAAAATTGAAGATTTTCTTCCGCTTAATCTGATTCCATTGTTAACTAAACTGAGATCAAAAATTGGGATATGGCTTCGACTTCCCTTATCCAGGGCTGACAGAGTATCCCTGGTGAAGATGGTGATTTTACCCCAACTCCTCTATATCCTTAGGAATTCACTCATATAGATAGAGAATACATTTTTAAACTCATTGAGAAAATCATTAATGATCTGTTGTGGGGAAGAAAGCGAGTAAGGCTTAAATTGGAATATTTATACAAGCCGTTGGAGCAGGGAGGATTGAACCTTCCCTACTTCAAGGGCTATTTCATAGCCAGGCAGCTATGGTTATATCGTGAATGGGAGAAAAGTGCATCGTCGCATAACAACATAATAACACTATTGAAATCTGGGCAATTGATTACTATCCAGCAGGAGTGTGCGGTACTGCGGAAGCGCAGATCCACGGATAAGTCAAAGTGATAGCAGTGCCGCGGGAGAAGCGCCCACTTAATGCGCATGCGCAAAACCAGCCGGGACACACTGCGCCTGGAGCCACTGCGCCTAGGAGATGGTGCGCACGTGCGGCTATATATTCCGGTCCAAATCTACCTACCCCTGAGTGTGGAGTGCGCACGCGTGCTGTAATCCTGATGTGTGTGGCTGACGGGAGTATATAGCCGCACGTGCACACCCTCTCCTACCCAGCCGTGGCTCCGAGCGCAGGCGCAGTGTGTCCTGGCCAGTTTCGCGCATGTGCATTAAGTGGTACCTGATAAGATATAGTATTCTGACAGAACACACTCCCCTCATAGAGCCTCTAGCAGCTTCTAATCTACCACCCACTGCAGTGTCCCTGACATCTGCCACCTCTAACAGTGCCTAGTGGCACTGACTCTGTGGCAATTATGGGACAAAAAATTGCTAATAGCTGCCCTGTCCCACTGTGTGCAGGATATGGTGACTTTATATGTGCACATTGTATAAGGGTCCATTCAGACGTCTGTTGAATGGGTCCAGATCCGTTTTCGCAATTATGTGGAACGGGTGCAGACCCATTCATTTTCAATGGGGCTGGAAAAGATGCGAACAGTACACAGTGTGCTGTCCGCATCCGCATTTCCTGTCCACTGCCCCAAACTTCCGGTCCGCGGCTCCGGAACAAAATAGAGCATGTCCTATTCTTGTCCGCAGCCGGTGATGTGCGGCATCAGTGTTTTGAGGTCCGCAATTTGCAGACCGCAAAACACTATGGACATCTGAATGGACCCTTAGCAGGATTATTTATCTGTATAGCATATTATGTTATTATTTGTGCATAGTGTATGGGAGAGGCACCATATGGCGGAGTTACTGGTGTGTGCAAGGTTTAACAACATTATTGGTGTGTAACGTGTAGATCATATTTTTAGTGTATAACGTATGATGTTCACGCTTTTATTTCTTGCACGTTATGACAGCAATATCAACTTATACTCAAGTCAATATTCATGATAAATGGCTAATTTTTTCTCATGGTAAACTAAGCATCAGCAGCAAGGAGTTAAAGAGGTTATCCAAACCCTATAATGCCCCCCTAAAATGCCAGGGCACCTCATACAGGTAATACTTAACCTGCTCCCGATACCCACGTCACTGATGCCCACATGGCCACCACTGCATCCCCCCCATCACATGAATAAAAACATCCAGAGATGTGGGGGGCAGTCAATAGCAGGCCACAATAAGAACGAACCTCCTTAGCATCACGGGTGACGCTAGGTAGGCTAATTTCCTTCACGGCCTGCTATTGGCTGCTCCCCCCCAGCATAAGTATTATCTGTATGCGGTGGCCAAGCATTTTGGAGGGCATAATAGGGGTTGGATAACCCCTTTAACAGGATACCAGAGTTATTTTTTTCATTTTTGCATTTTCATTTTTCTTCCCTATCTTCCTTGAGCCATAACTTTTTTATTTTTCCGGTCACATATCCATATGAAGGCTTATTTTTTGCGGGACAAGTTGTACTTTCAAATGCCACCATTTCATATGGCATACAATGTAGTGGGAAACGGGTAAAAAATTCCAAATGGGGTGGAATTGGAAAAAAAACGCAATTCCTCTTTACGGGTTTTGTTCCTACGGCGTTCCCTTTGCGGAGAAAGTGACCTGTGCCTTTTATTCTCTGGGTCAGTAGGAATACAATGGGGGTGTGGCAGGGGAGGAGCCAGGGTAGGTAGTGGGATGGGCCAGGGGTGGGTAGTGGGCGGAGTTAGGGGGCCCAATTCAGATTCTTGCTATGGGGCCCAATGATTTCTATGTATGCCCCTGGTTGCACAGGTAGTGAAGAATGGAGAGATACTTCCGTTCTCAGTGCTAGCACAAAGGGAGACTATAGGTAACTTGTCCTGGTTCAGATATTCAGTACTATTTTAAATGATTTATTAGGGAATTTAGATCGAAGGGTTAAGATTGCACAATTGTATAAAATTTCTACTTAAGGCACTATTTATTAAAACACAATCACCCAGACAAAGGGTCTGGGGAGTTGATTTCCCAATGATTCAAGTAGAAGGTTGGGGGAATATATTTATCAATTTAAGTTCATTATCTCACAATTATAATCACGTATTGGTACAATTTAATATTTAGCATAGATTGTATGTTACGCCCTTATGGCTTAATAAATGCATCGTAAGAGATAGTTCTAAGTGTTCGCCGTGTGATTTACCTGGGGTTATTCACCTACATATGCTCCGGTCCTGCCTAGAACTTAATCAATATTGGTCTGCGATTCATAACTTTGTTACCCATAGATTGAAACGCCCGATTCCATTTATGGTTGAATGCTGGATATTGAGTAAGCTAAATTGCCATAAATATAAAAAGATTCTTTTGAGTAAAATACTGCTCTTGGCGAGACTCTTGATTACTCGAGTCTGGTTCTCACGGAATGTTCCAAATCTGAACGCATGGATAAATTTGGTCAATAGAGTTAAAAACTATGAAAATATTCTATATAAGCAAAGAAACAGTCAGGAAAAATGGTTTTGGGATGGGATGCTTGGAGGTTTTAAACTTCCTCACCTCCATTTCTATCTTTAACTCTCCATGTTTATAAAAAAAAAATTCCATCTTCTTCCATAGCCCTCTTTTCCTTCTCTCTCACCTTTATTAGGGTGATAGAGGGATTTGAGATGTTTCGCAAATAGGAAGGGGTGGGGAATGGGTGGTTAAGGGAAAGTTAAAATAATATTAATTCTGAATTGTAATTTTGTATGAAGAAGAAAAAAAGAAAATGGTTTGTACATGTTTTATTCTAATAAAGATCTATTTAAAATAAATATATAAAAAGTAAATATCATTAGGATTGCCATGTCTCAAAATGCCCAAACTATTAAGATGTGAAAGTATTTATCCCATATGATGAACGACGTAACAGAAAATCAAAATCCCCCAAAAAAAATATAATAATAAAAAGTGTTTAAAAAGTCATACACGCCTCAAAATGTTATCAATAAAAACTTTAGATCACCCTAAAAAATTAAGTTAATATGTCAATTTTACTGCATAAGGAACACCATAAAACGAAACCCAGAAAACTATATTTTTTTTATATTCTACCCTATTTAGAATTTTTCTCAGCTTCCCACTATATCATATGCAATTTTAAATGGTGCCATTAGAAAATACAACTTGTCCCACAAAAAGGCAGAGAGTAAAAAAAAAAAAGGAAAACCAAAGTACAACATGTTCCACAAAAGCAAGCCTTCATACAGCTATATGAATGTAAAAATGAAAAAATTATGGCTTTTGGAATGGAGTTAAATGGGCATTTTAAAATAATGTTTTGCAGCCAGAGATTCAGTACTGATTGAATGCTGCTTATACATGGAGTTAAATGCAAAAAATCTGCTCTCAGCCACCACTAGAGGGAGTTTTATTGCTTACTGAATACTGTTTATGAAAACAAGCTGTTTCGCTCCCTCTAGTGGTGACTGCAGGCAGACAGAATTGTATCATTTAACACTAGATGTATATAGATTTGGAGCTTTATAAGTTGCAATGCATATTAAATTTATGAAATTGTTAGTAAGTACTAGGGTCACCATCAGCCAGTGAACCCCAAAACTGCAACCAGTTTTCCAAAACCTCTGGGTTATAGGAACTTAAGGCTACCCCTAGGTTCTTCATCACAGCCTGTTGCAAGGCCAGGTGGATCTTGTATGTATTATGTAGAGTTGGTAACAGAAAACTGGTGCGGGAACACTAGTGGCATACCTTCCAGAATGACCAGAGAGGTACAAAGAGAAGTAAGCAAGCTGGGTCAAAACCTGGAGAAACAGTCACAGTCAATGCATTAATAAGAGGCTAATCCAGGCCAACATCAGTTACCAGAAGAGTCAATATAAGCAGGAACAGCAGCCACTGGGTTAATCCAGAAGCAAGCCAGACGTTAGTTCATCAGGAGAGTAAATAGAATATTGAGCAGTGTATAAAATCAGTGCACACATTTTGAGCTTTTGAGGTAAAGATGTACATTCAAGTTCTACATATATACAGTTGCAAGAAAAAGTATGTGAACCCTTTGGAATGATATGGATTTCTGCACAAATTGGTCATAAAATGTGATCTGATCTTCATCTAAGTCACAACAATAGACAATCACAGTCTGCTTAAACTAATAACACACAAAGAATTAAATGTTACCATGTTTTTATTGAACACACCATGTAAACATTCACAGTGCAGGTGGAAAAAGTATGTGAACCCTTGGATTTAATAACTGGTTGAACCTCCTTTGACAGCAATAACTTCTAAATGTTTCCTGTAGTTGTAGATCAGACGGTCAGGAGTAATTCTTGACCATTCCTCTTTACAGAACTGTTTCAGTTCAGCAATATTCTTGGGATGTCTGGTGTGAATCGCTTTCTTGAGGTCATGCCACAGCATCTTAATTGGGTTGAGGTCAGGACTCTGACTGGGCCACTCCAGAAGGCGTATTTTCTTTTGTTTAAGCCATTCTGTTGTTGATTTACTTCTATGCTTTGGGTCGTTGTCCTGTGGCAACACCCATCTTCTGTTGAGCTTCAGCTGGTGGACCGATGGCCTTAAGTTCTCATGCAAAATGTCTTGATATACTTGGGAACTCATTTTTCCTTCGATTATGGCAATCCGTCCAGGCCCTGACGCAGTAAAGCAGCCCCACACCATGATGCCCCCACCACCATACTTCACAGTTGGGATGAGGTTTTGATGTTGGTGTGCTGTGCCTCTTTTTCTCCACACATAGTGTTGTGTGTTTCTTCCAAACAACTCAACTTTGGTTTCATCTGTCCACAGAATATTTTCCCAGTACTGCTGTGGAACATTCCAGGTGCTCTTGTGCAAACTGTAAACGTGCAGCAATGTTTTTTTTTGGACAGCAGTGGCTTCCTCTGTGGTATCCTCCCATGAAATCCATTCTTGTTTAGTGTTTTACGTATCGTAGATTTGCTAACAGAGATGTTAGCATATGCCAGAGACTTTTGTAAGTCTTTAGCGGACACGCTAGGATTCTTCTTCACCTCATTGAGCAGTCTGCGCTGTGCTCTTGCAGTCATCTTTACAGGACGGACACTCCTAGGAAGAGTAGCAGCAGTACTGAACTTTCTCCATTTATAGACAATTTGTCTTACCGTGGACTGATGAACAGCAAGGCTTTTGGAGATACTTTTATAACCCTTTCCAGCTTTATGCAAGTCAACAATTCTTAATCGTAGGTCTTCTGAGAGCTCTTTTGTGCGAGGCATCATTCACATCAGGCAATGCTTCTTGTGAAAAGCAAACCCAGAACTGGTGTGTGTTTTTATAGGGCAGGGCAGCTGTAACCAACACCTCTAATCTCATCTCATTGATTGGACTCCAGTTGGCTGACACCTCACTCCAATTAGCTCTTGGAGATGTCATTAGTCTAGGGGTTCACATACTTTTTCCACCTGCAAAGTGAATGTTTACATGGTGTGTTCAATAAAAACATGGTAACATTTAATTATTTGTGTGTTATTAGTTTAAGTAGACTGTGATTGTCTATTGTTTTTGACTTAGATGAAGATCATAACACATTTTTGACCAATTTGTGCAGAAATCCATATAATTCCAAAGGGTTCACATACTTTTTCTTGCAACTGTATGTTATGTGGCCTATGTAGGGCCCTTGTGTCTTTTCAAAAAGAAGGTTAGGTCTATTTTTTGTACACATGATGAACATTTTGATAATTTCCTGGCATGTCTGCTCTAGCTTTTGACAGATCTACATTCTGTAAACTTTTTTACATTGAGTGCATTTCAATCGCTTATTTGGCAAGTGTTCTCCACATTGTGCTAGATTGTTTTTGCACCACAATAAAGTTTTCAGTTTTAATTAACTTGGCCTTGGTCCATCCTAATTACTCTTATGGGACTTCGATGGCTGGGTCACCTCTGTAGGATATAATTGTTCCCTTGTTAATTTATTATGGAAACTGTCGTCATAAATATGGATTCCCTAATTTTGTTGGGTCTATCAAAAGGGCCAATTTATCTGGATTTCCACCTCTGAAATGGAAAAGATTATCTCATTTGTTGAAAATTCCATTCACTATTGTGCTGTGTTTCAAGATGCCTTAAGTTTGTAGAATTGGAGCCTATTCACTTCCTTCTTTCTCATAGAAAATTAAGTATCTAAAGCTTTTAGTACTGGAAATAAATGGGTTAAAGTGACATCATCATCAGAGATTAACTTAATATACCTTGTACAATTCAGTGGGCAACAGCCGAGAGTATGGACAGCCATCAAATGTGTAAGTTGTACCACATACTGTAGATATTTTTAAAGGGGTTGACCGAGATTTTAACATTGATGGCCTGTCCTCCAGATAGGTCATCAGTAGCTGATCGGTTAGGGTCTAACTCCTAGCACCCCCGTTGATCAGCTATTTGAAGCAGCCATGCATTTGTGTGAGTGCTGTGTCCTTTAATGTTTACCAGCATGCTGTTGACATATAGTGGCTTGAAAAAGTATTCATACCCTTTGAACTTTTCCACATTTTTTCATATTATACCCACAAACTTAAATGTATTTTGTAGGGATTTTATGTGATAGACCAACACAAAGCAGTAAATATTTGTGAAGTGAAAAGAAAATGATACATGATTTAAATTTTTTTTAATAAATGTTAATCTGGAAAGTGTGGCGTGCATTTGTATTAAGGCCTCCTGAGTCAATACTTTGTAGGACTCCCTTTCTCTGCAGTTATAGCTACAAGACTTTTGGGATATGTCTCTACCACCTCTGCACATCTAGAGGCTCACTCAAATTTCTGCCCATTCTTCTTTGCAAAATAGCTCAAGCTCAGTGAGATTGGATGGAGAGCATCATTGAACAGCCATTTTTAAGTCTTTCCACAGATTCTCAATGGCATTTAGGTCTGGACTTTGACTAGACCATTCTAACACATGAATATGCTTTGATCTAAGCCATACCATTGTGGCTCTGGCTATATGTTTAGGGTCGTTGTCCTGCTGGAAGGTGAACCTCTGCCCCATTCTCAAGTCTTTTGCCCTGTATTTAGCTCTATTCATCGTCCTATAAACTCTGATAAGCTTCCCTGTCTCTGCTGAAGAAAAGCATCCCCACAGCATGATGCTGCCACCGCCATTTTTCACGGTGAGGATGTTGTGTTCAGGGTGATGTGCAGTGTTAGCTTTCTGCCACACAAAGTGTTTTGCATTTAGGCCAAAGTTCAACTTTGGTCTCTTATGACCAGAGCACCTTCTTCCACATGTTTGCTGTGTCCCATACATGGCTTGTGGCAAAGTGAAAACTGGACTTCTTATGGCTTGCTTTAAAAAATGGCTTCCTTCTTGCCACTCTTCCATAAAGCCCAGATTTGTGGATGTCTGCAGTTCCTCCAGAGTGACCATGCGCCTCTTGGCTGCTTCTCTAATTAGTGGTCTCCTTGCCAGGGCTGTCAGTTTACATGGATGGTGCCATAGTCCTTCCATTTTCAGATGATGGATTGAACAGTGCTTAGTGAGATGTTCACAGCTTGGGATATTGTTTTATAACCTAACCATGTTTTACACTTTTTCACAACTTTATCCCTGACCTGTCTGGTGTGTTCTTTGGTTTTCATGATGCTGTTTGATCAGTAATGTTCTCTTACAAACCTCTGAGGCCTTACAGAACAATTGAAATTATACTGAGAATACATTACACATAGGTGGACTCTAATTTCTAATTAAGTGACTTCTGAAGGCAATTGGTCACACTGGATTTTATTTAGGGGTATTAGAATACAGGGGGCTGAATACAAATGCACGCCACACTTTTCAGATTTTTATTTATAATTTTTTGAAAAACCATGTATCAATTTCTTTTCACTTCACATACACTTGCTACTTTGTGTTGGTTTATCGCATAAAATCCTGTTTCATTTTGTGGGTGTAACCTGAAAAATGTGGAAAAGTTCAAGGGGTATGAAAACTTTTTCAAGGCATAGTACTAACGGTGGTGCAGTGTACTTACAGTGTACTTACAACTGCTCATTATATTCACTTGAAAAGAGTCTATCTGAAGCTCTCTGCACAGGTGAGTGTTTGCGGGCCATTACGCAAAGCAAAAATAGCAAAAGTGATACAGCGCTACATCAATACTACATTCCCCTAATTATCATAATCATTATCAGTGGTCAGAACATCACGATCATGAAGTAACGGTCTATCCTAGTGATATGCCATCACTATATCAGAAACCATAGTAGCCCCAAACAAACTCTTAATGACAACTGTCATTTGATGGTGGGCAGTGCAGGGCCTCAGCCTGCAGCAGAGGAGATTTAATGGCTCCAGGAGCTCTCATGCATAAGGACTGGCTGTTACTAACAGATCTTAGTGCAGTCTCCTGCTGGGCTTGGAGGGAGCTCCAATCTTGGATGTTAACCCTTTGAATGACAAAAAAGGATCCCAGGGCTATTTGTTTAGTTTTTCTGTTGTTAGGGCACACAAGTGTTGCCCTAATAGCAATGTGTGTTAGGCCTCATGCACACAGCCGTTGTCCGGCCGTGGCCGTATTGCGGCCCACAAACAGTTCACTTGAATGGGTCCGCAATCCGGAGCTGCGGTGCGCAACGGAGGCATGGAACCCCACAGGAGCACTATGGAGTGCTTCCGTGGTGTTTCTGTCCGTGCCTCCACACCGCAAAAAATAGTACATGTTCTATTATTTTTGTGGTCCGGACGGATCATGGACCCAATCAAGTTGAATAGGTCTCGATCCGTCCCGGCCGCCGCATGGACATTGCAAATTGCGGTCCCCAATGCACGAAACGGCTGCACAATGGCCGTGTGCATGAGGCCTTATAGTGACACAGAGCATAATGTATCAGCATACAGGAGTATGCTAATACTTTATAAGTAATAACTAGTAATCCCATAAATGGATTAAATTTTTTTTTATAAATATATAAAAAATGTATTTAAAAAAAAGAAAAAAAAAGCCATTATTTAGTGTAGAATACTATACATTTTACTGTGCACATTTTGTATAAAAATACATGTTTGGTATCTACATGACTTTGGTAACCCTAAGAATTCATTTATCAGATAATTTATATATTTATATACAACAATATAATAAAAAATAAACCAAAAAGATGCCAAAGATAGCTTTTTTCTATACCTACTCAGCTAAACAATTATGCAAATTATACCATAATTTTATGTACCCCTGAACAATGTTGAAAAATAATTACATTTCTTCTGCATAAAACAAGGCCTCATAAAACCCTGTCAATGAAAACATTTAAAAGTTTTAGCTGTTTAAATGCAGAGAGGCAAAGACAAAAAAAAATTTCTGTTTATTAAGGCCTTTTCAGGCCTGGTAATTAAGGGGTTAAAGATTAAATTTACCCATTTCCAGCATAGGTGACTTCCCCCAGACAGAGGTGTAACTTGACTTTTTCAGTGGAAAATCTCCAGGTATACTACTGTTGCAGAGGAACCTCATCTGTGGCCAGAGCCCAATAGTGAATGCCACCTCTTCACCACCTACAGTACATCCTTGTCAAATGTTGCTACTTTTCCCCCAAAATGTTAAGTGCATTGGGAATCTGCCCAGGACACCTCTGGGTGCCATGCTTGTTCATTGGTATTAGTGGAACCTTGCATTCTCTACAGTGGGATTATAATGCGCATCAGATAAGTAGCGGTTTTCCAAACTGCGGAACCCCTTTAAAGAACCCTGAAAAAAAGTTGGTTTCCTTTGAATATGGATTTACCTAAAATTTTACATTAATCTCCATAGAGGCATAACAGACTTCTATTAATTAGATTTCTAGACTTCAGGTTAAAAAATAAGTAGAAATAAATAAAGAAATCTCAATATTCATAGATATCTGCAATGTAATCCGTATTATAATCGTAGGTGTAGAATCGGGATAACGGTATGACTTCTGTATTGTTCTCTTGATGGGCCTAAATATAGATGCCCACATAAAAGCATTGCATTGATCAGTGTGATGTGTGATGCTCTAATGGAGTCATACAGGGGAGCTCTCTCTGGTCACAATGACAGTCTGATTGAGAAAACTACGGAAAGCTGTTTGCCATTCTAAAAGCCCAAACAAGGAGGATGTTAAAGAGCAAAGACAGGAAGTAGAATACACCGAGTGACTTAAAAAAATTATATCCATAAAACCATCCACCCAGTTTTTATATTTGAAAAATACAAAAAACAACAACCCTCCCAGGCCATAGTCTGCATAGAAAGCTGTGTTTTTCTCAATTATTTCTATAAAGTTTGTAAAGTTAGACCATATTTATTCTTATTTGGTATTCAAGATGTGTTTTTATATTCAGACACCTTTGAGGAACAAGATACAAGCTACTCCGAAACTAATAAATGGCCATCTGCTTATCTCTGTTATGACATACATTCCTTGGCTCACCTACTTTAAATGATCAGAGTCTCAGATTCCTAAAAAGTACCAAATCATCTACTCCAAAATCAAGTTCCTTTCATGGTCTTTTAGGTTATGATTGTAATACTCAGTCCTCCTTGGCCCACTTAAGGTTTCTTGGAAGTGCTTAAAGCTTTGGTATCAGGGAGGAATAACTCACATACCTCCATGTGATTTATTACAAGGAGAAGTCAGTTTTGTGTTTCAGCACAGATAGTTTCCAAGGTTGTGCAATTAAGATAAGAGAGCGGAATCTTGTTTCCAAATGCAGATGACTCCAAATTTCATGGGGGTGGGAGGTCAGTATTGTACGGGCCTGCTTCTTGTACAACAGTGAACTTCCACTCATTTAATATGAAGGCCATATGAAGCATTGTTTTGACTTAATTCCTTTTTTATGGTTAACAGGGATGTCTGGCAGGATAAAAAAAATCATATAAAGGGGCTAAATGGGTTAAAATATAAACATTACTCACATTTTGAAGCCATTCTGCTTGTTATATTTAAAAAAATATTATCACACCAGATAATGACTTTGAGCTTGAGGCCTAGGTTCCTTAAGGACCCCACATCGTTCATTCAGAATTCAATGTAGTGTACTGTAAATAGCAGCAAGGTACGTATATTTAAAAGTTTTGCGAGTTTCTCATTTACTTCTGAATAGCGTGTTTCCAATTCCATCCAGAAGATGAAAACCTGTGCTGACCATGTCCATCTGACACAAGGTGAAAAACTAATTACAAGAGGGAGCTGATACAATTTAGGCCTTGTCCTCAACTTCCGGTGGCTGCATGCAGGAAAAAGATTTTGGATCTTCAAAATCATGAGGCCATGGACCACCACAGGTGGGCAAAGTTTTGTACATAAGTGGCCATTACATTAAGGCCTCTTTCACACGGGCGTCATGTTTTTTGCCCGGATAAGAGCCGGGTGCGTTGCGGGAAAATGCGCAATTTTTCCGCGCGAGTGCAAAACATTGTCATGCGTTTTGCACTCGCGTGAGAAAAATCGCGCATGTTTGGTACCCAAACCCGAACTTCTTCACAGAAGTTCGGGCTTGGGATTGATGTTCTGAAGATTGTATTATTTTCCCTTATAACATGGTTATAAGGGAAAATAATAGCATTCTGACTACAGAATACATAGTATAATAGTACTGGAGGGGTTAAAAAAATAAAAAAGTTAACTCACCTTATCCTCTTGTTCACGTAATTCGTTCCCGGTCTGTTCTTTGCTAGCTGTGGGCTTGGGCTAAAGGACCTTTGATGACGTCAGATCACATGCTCCAATCACATGGTCCATCACCATGGTGATGGAGCATGTGATCTGACGTCATCAAAGGTCCTTTAGCCCAAGCCCACAGCTAGCAAAGAACAGACCGGGAACGAACTACGCGAACAAGAGGATAAGGTGAGTTAACTTTTTTATTTTTTTAACCCTTCCAGCAGTATTATACTATGTATTCTGCATTCAGAATGCTATTATTTTCCCTTATAACCATGTTATAAGGGAAAATAATACAGTGAATAGACTGTCACCTAGAACCCATGCGTGAAAATCGCACCGCATCCGCACTTGCTTGCGGATGCTTGCGATTTTCACGCAACCCCATTCACTTCTATGGGGCCTGCGTTGCGTGGATTATCGCACCGCAACGCACAAAGAGGAGCATGCTGCGATTTTTCACGCAACGCATAAGTGATGCGTGAAAATCACCGCTCATGTGAACAGCCCCATAGAAATGAATGGGTCAGGATTCAGTGCGGGTGCAATGCGTTCAACTCACGCATCGCACCCGCGCGTAATACTCGCTCGTGTGAAAGGGGCCTAACACAAAAGGAAATTTGAAATACAAGGTACATTAGAAAGTTGTAAAACCTCTCATTATAAAATGGATACATCTTATAAAACTAAGAATCTATTTTTATTACTGCATTGTACTTATTTTGGTTTTAAAACATACGGTAGATCTTTATTAAACAGTTCTTCTTCATTTTTCTTCATCAGCTTGTATGTTTGCTTTGAGCTCCAGTTCGAGTAAAAGTTAAACATAAATCAGCTTAGGCTACTTTCACACTAGCGTTTTTGCTGGATCCGGCAGGGTTCAGCAAAAAAAAACGCTTCCGTTACTCATAATACAACCATCTGCATCTGTTATGAATGGATCCGGTTGTATTATCTTTAACATAGCAATGAGGAATCCGTTTTCTATTGTGTCAGATTGTGACAGAACGGATCCGTCCCCATTGTCTTGCTACGCATCCCAGGGCAGAAAGCAAATCGCAGCATGCTGTGGTTTACTCTCCGGTATGAGAACGGAACGGAATGCATTTTGGTGCATTCCGTTCTGTTCATGCATTTTGGTGCATTCCGTTCTGTTCAGTTACGTTTTGTCCCCATTGACAATGAAACGGAAGCATTTCTTTCCAGTATTGAGCCCCTATGATGAATCTCAATACCAGAAAATATTAACGCTAGTGTGAAAGTAGCCTTAGGAGATTGTACAGGACAGGAGAGAGAAGGGTCGTAGACCAAGCTGTTAAACAGCCATGTGACAGGTTTAACACTGAATAGGACTGAGCACCCTGCAATGTATGTGAAACATGCAGGCTGCAGAAGAAAAGTACAGTGCAGTAATAAAAAAATGCATTCAAAGCTGTCCTTAGCTTTTAAATTAGTTTTCTGTATTTATGTACATAATGGTTATCCACTGTATAATGAGAGGGCACATGACTCTCTAACCTTGTATTTCAAATTTCCTTTTGTGGTGTGCCAAAAAACCAGGCAGCCATTAACAAACTGCAGGGACCAGATTACCAGATTCTTTCATTTGGAATCTGAAAGGACCTGCAGGTCTTAGTAGCATTGTGGCCGTGAGGAGGCCATTATGTGTGACAGCACCCTATACGATGACATATGGTCCAAGATTAGAACTTTTTTCCTTAAAAAACAAACAAACTTGAGTTAGGTAGATATGAGCTAACACAAGTGCCATATATTTCATTTTCTGCGTTTGTTTTATAATTAATTATTAAAATCGTATTTGTGTGTATGTTCTATACAGGGTGAATTACGAGAAGCTTCTGGGTGTTCTCTTTATTGGTCCACATTACTCCTTCTGCATGCCAAGAGTATAAATTAAATAATATTTTACTGTAGTTCTTACCCAGTTATTTATTCCAGAGATCACAACATTAAACTTGTGTTATGGTCGTGTTATGCTTTCACATTTTTCGCCAGTTGGAGACTGGAACGTCCATAGTTGATGGGAGCTTGTTAATGTCCACCCTTAGGCCCCTTTCAAACGAGCAAGTTCCACACTCCGGACTCGCATTGTGATTATGCAGCAGCTCCCGTCCTGACCTCCCAGTTCTGCTGGGGTCGCATAGTATTATATTGATTTATGATGCTATGTAACCCTTAGAGTTCTGGAATGTATTGAATAAAACTGTGTCACCAACTTACCTGTCTGAGCTCCAGCGCCGCAGTCTAGGGCTGGGGCACTGCAGCGCAGTGTCAGACGCGCTGCCAGGCCGTACCCCCTGGTGTTGTGCTGCCTAGGCCACGCCCCTTGATGAGGCGTCACTTCGGCCCTGACCCCTCTCCGTGTCCTGCTTAAGCCAAGCCCCCTGGTGATGTGTCACATAAGCTACGCCCCCTGTTGATGTGAGCGCACATGCTGACTAGGGGAGATTAGTAGTTATTTGTATCACCCATGTATGTTTGTGATGCAGGCTGAGTGGCTGCTCAGCCTGCCTATCTCCGGACTGCTTGTTTTTAGTCCAGTGGGATGCTGAGTCCCTGGATCTATCAGGTTTGGATCCAGGGGCTCAGCGCTCTATTTAAACAACCTGCTGGCAATGCACCCTTGCCAGTTATAGGTTTTCCCTTGCTGTGCTTCTGTTGCTATTGTGCGTTCTTTGAATGTTGCTATTTGGTTTTAACTTCAGCTTGACTTGGACCTCTCTCTGCTCTGCGATTTTGTACTGTATTGACCTCCTGGCTTTGACCTATTTCTGTTCAACCCTTCTCTGTGTATTTGTCAGTTTTCTATTGTTTGAACAGGTCCCTGCAGTTTTTAATGCAGGTGCTTGGTTTGGCTCTCTGCACTTACCAGCATAGGGACTGTCGACCAGTTGTGGACTTGCTGTTTAGGGCTTGCTCTGCAAGTAGTCAGGGACAGCAGGTTGGGTTCCTGTTAGGGCTCACTGTGTGAGTGTGTTTCCCTGTCAATGGTCGTGACACACTGACAGCATTATGTCAGTGTTATCCAATATATTCCAGAACTGTCAGTGCTGGGAGTTCAGGGCGGGAGCTGCTGCATACTCATGCTGCGAGTGTGGAGTGTGGAACTCGCTCATATGAAAGGGTCTAAATAGGTCATAATTCTGTGCTGCTGAAAGGGGTTATCCCATGAAAATTATTCCTATGCAATAAATAAGGCATACAGTAAAATATTATAGCAATATACATGCAATAAAAATATTTGGGGTCATGTATCAAACTGGTGTAAAGTAGAACTGGCTTAGTTGCCCATAGCAACCAATAAGATTCCACCTTTCATTTTGGACAGCTCCTTTGGAAAATGAAAGATGGAATCTGATTGGTTACTAGGGGCAACTAAGCCAGTTCTACATTACACTAGTTTGATAAATGACCCCAATTGTTTTTTTTTATGTACATTATAGTTTCCTCTCTGGTAGCGCCCCTTGCTGTCTATCTCTCTGGTCAACCTTCTCCTACATTCAGAGGAGGACTAACATGCGTAGTAGATTCCCTGCTCTCTTCCTTCTCTCTGTACCAACATGGTAATGTTATATTGAAATATGTGAAGTTGTTCATTCATCTTTTATTTATTCATCCCTACTTCTAAATTCATAGAAATATGTATCTATATCTCCCTGTAGACAGTGGGGAAGGAAATTATGGGAGCATTACATACCTTATTTATCTCTGGGGCTCTGAGGGACTTTTTTGTATGCAGGGGAGGAAGGTGTTAGGCTCCTTTCACGCGGGCGAGTTTTCCATGCGGGTGCAATGCGTGAGGTGAACGCATTGCACCACATTCCCTTCAATGGGGCTGTGCAGACGAGCGGTGATTTTCACGCATCGCTCGTGCGTTGCGTGAAAATCGAAGCATGTTTTATATTCTGCGTTTTTAACGCAATGCAGGCCTCATAGAAATGAATGGGGCTGCGTAAAAATCGCAACTATCCACAAGCAAGTGCGATTTTCACGCATGGTTGCTAGGAGATGATAGGGATAAGCAACCCCGACCCCATTAAGGTCTATTCACTGTATTATTTTCCCTTATAACATTGTTATAAGGAAAAATAATTGCATTCTTAATACAGAATGCTTAGTAAAATGTGCGGGGGGTTAAAACATTAAAAAAATTAACTCACCTCATCCACTTGATCGTGCAGCCGGCATCGTCTTCTTTCTTCTTTTTTGAGGACCTGCAAAGGGACCTTTATTGACGTAATCGCGCTCACCACGTGGTGAGCACAGTGACGTCAGCGCAGGCCCTTCTGAATGAAGATAGAAGATCCTTCTATCTTCATTCAGCAGGACCTACGCTGACGTCACCACTATCACCACGTGGTGAGCGCAATTACCTCACCAAAGGTCCTTTTGCAGGTCCTGAAAGAAGACAATACCGGCTAGTCGGCCGCCCCCCCCCCCCCTCCCCGATCATTGG
The DNA here is from genome assembly GCF_014858855.1 of Bufo gargarizans. Lineage (NCBI taxonomy): Eukaryota > Metazoa > Chordata > Amphibia > Anura > Bufonidae > Bufo > Bufo gargarizans. The sequence continues at coordinate 426,076,969 of NC_058084.1, forward strand.
TGGCAGCGGAGTTCCGTTCGGAGTCCCATTTTAACCGCTGGGGCTCCGATCGGTAACCATGGCAACCAGGACGCTCTGATCCGATAGTATAAATGGGACTCCAGACTTTACATTGAAAGTCAATGGGGGACGGATCCGTTTGCAATTGCACCATATTGTGTCAACGTCAAACGGATCCGTCCCCATTGACTTGCATTGTAATTCAGGACGGATCCGTTTGGCTCCGCACGGCCAGGCGGACACCAAAACGACTTTTTTTTCATGTCCGTGGATCCTCCAAAAATCAAGGAAGACCCACGGACGAAAAAAACGGTCACGGATCACGGACCAACGGAACCCGTTTTGCAGACAGTGAAAAAATACTGTCGTGTGCATGAGGCCAAAGAATGCTATTATTTTCCTTTACAACCATGTTATAATGGAAAATAATAAAATTTACAGAACACCAAAACCAAACCCGTACTTCAGTGAAGAAGTCCGGGTTCGGGTCTGGGTACCACATTCAGTTTGCACTCGCGCGGAAAAAACTGAACATTGGAACGCAATCGCAGACAAAACTTACTGCAATTGCGTGCCTACTCGTGCGGGTTTCCCACAATGCAGCCTGAACGCATCCGGCCCTCACCCGCGACGCCCGTGTGAATGGGGCCTTAGGGTACGGCCACACTGTCAGGTTTCCTGATGCAGTTTTAGAAGCCATAACCAGTAGTGAATTAAAAATATATATATATATATATATATATATATATATATAAAAAAAGAGAATAACTTATATCTGTCCTTTATATTTTCTTTCCTTTTATGATCCACTCCTGATTTTGGCTTCCAAAACTGTATCAGGAAAACTGACCGTGTGGCCGTACCCTCAACTAATTGCAATGCATCCTGGAAGATATAGGTACTTGTATGTCTTGTGTGAGCTGCTGCCCACAAACAGAAATGAAAAATGTTCTCCAGATATTTATCTATTTATTTATTTATTTTATGCACTTATATGGCGCTATTATATTCTACAGATCTTTACAGACACTAGCATCAAGCTGTCCCCAATAGGGCTCACAATCTAAGTTATGTGAGTAAAAAAGTTAATGCTCAAATATATATATATGAAAAAGAAGCAGCACATCAAATTTTTTGTGAAAAAAGTGGTGTCCTTTATTCACCCATATAGCGACGTTTCAGTCCTCTGAAGCAAGTGAATACATGCAAGTACAAGTTATTTAAAAGTATAACAACATTTTCATACATGATTGGTAACTAAAAAACTGAAAGTCGGTTACTTCTCTATTTATTCCTATGAGACAGGCTCCCATAGGAATACATAGAGAAAATGGGTTCCTGTCCACACAAAAGATGCTGTGTTATTTGTAAAATCAGAACCCTAGTCACATGACACAGCTGGTCACATGAGTCAGCTCTGACCGTGGCATAGAAAGAGGGTGTTTGCAGCGGGTGAGCTTTCCCACCGGTTCCCCGCGCTGTGGTGACGGCGACCCAATGGGTGAGAAGGAAGCCCGATGCCTTGCAAACTAGCGTGTCCGGATAAGGTCCGGATGCGTTGCGGCAAACCCGCGAGTGTAGGTACGCAATTGCAGTCAGTTTTGACTGCGATTGCGTTCCGTTGTTCAGTTTTTATCGCGCGGATGCAATGTGTTTTCCACGCGCGTGATAAAAATCTGAATGTGGTACCCAGACCCGAACATGGATTTCTTCACAGAAGTTCGGGTTTGGGTTAGGTGTTGTGTAGATTGTATTATTTCCCCTTATAACATGGTTATAAGGGAAAATAATAGCATTCTGAATACAGAATGCATAGTACAATAGGGCTGGAGGGGTTAAAAAAATAAAATAAATTTTACCTTAATCCACTTGTTCACACAGCCGGCATCTCTTCTGTCTTCTTCTTTGAGGAATAGGACCTTTGATGACGTCACTGCGCTCATCACATGGTCCATAACATGATCTTTTACCATGGTAATGGATCATGTGACGGACCATGTGATGAGCGCAGTGACATCATCAAAGGTCCTTTTCCTGTGCACAGCAAAGAAGAAGACAGAAGAGAAGCCGGGCTGCGCGATCAAGTGGATTAAGGTGAGTTATATAATTTTTTGATTTTTTTAACTATGCATTCTGTATTAAGAATGCTATTATTTTCCCTTATAACAATGTTATAAGGGAAAATAATAATGATCGGGTCCCCATCCCGATCATCTCCTAGCAAACATGCGTGAAAATCATATAATATACCCCGTCAGATAAACACTGTTAAAAATAAAAACTGCCAAAAAAGCTATTATTTTGGTCACCTTACATCATCAATCAAAAAGTAATATGCCCCCCAAAATAGTACCAATCAAACCATCACCTCATCCCGCAAAAAATGGTATCCTACATAAGACATTCTGCCAAAAAAAAAATTTAAAAAATTAAATAATATGGCTCTCAGAATATGGAGACACTAAAGCATAATTTTTTTGTTTCAAAAATGCTTTTATTGTGTCAATGTGAAATAAAAAGTAGACATATTAGGTATCACCACGTCTGTAACAACCAGGTCTACAAAAATATCACATGACCTAATCCCTCAGGTGAACACTGTAAAAAAAAGAAAAAGAAAAAAAAAGTCATACGCACCCCAAAATAGTAACAATTAAATCATCTTCTCACCCGGCAAAAAATGAGCCCATAAATAAGAAAATCGCCTCAAAAATAAAAAAACTATGGCTCTCAGAATATGGAAACACTAAAACATCATTTTTTTGGTTTCAAAAATGCTTTTATTCTGTAAAACTTAACTAAATAAAAAAGTACACATATTGGGTATTGCCACGTGCATACTAACCTGCACTATAAAAATATCACATGACCTAACCCCCAGATGAACACCGTAAAAAAAAAAACTGTGCTAAAACAACTAATTTTTTTGTCACATTGCAGCATAAAGTGTAATATTGAATATGTACCCAAATATGTTACCAATAAAAATTCAACTCTTCCTGCAATAAACGAGCCCCTGCACAAGACGATCAGCAGAAAAAAAAAAAGTAGAGTTCAGAAAATGGAGACACAAAAACATAATTTTTTTCAAAAATGCTTTATTATATAAAACTAAGACAAAAAAGTAGACATATTTGATATTGTCGCATCTGTAACAGCTTTCTCTATAAAAGTAGCACATGATCTAACCTGTCAGATGAACACTGTAAAAAACAAAAAATTCTAATTGTTCCAGAACAGCCATTTTTTTGTTACCTTGCCTCAAAAAAACCCCTAAAATATAGCGATAAAAAAATCATATGTACCCCAAAATAATATCAATAAAACTGTCATGTTATCCCATAGTTTCCAAAATTGGTAAACTTTTGGGAGTTTCTACTGTAGGGGTGCATCAGGGGAGCTTCAAATGGGACATGGTGTCTAAAAACCAGCAAAATTTTTCTTCCAAAAACCATGTGAAGCTCATTTCCTTCTGAGCCCTGCCGTGTGCCCTTACAGCAGTTTACCACCACATATGGGGTGTTTCTGTAAACTGCAGAATCAGGGTAATAGATATTGAGTTTTATTTGGCTGTTAACCCTTGCTGTCTTACAGGAAAAAAATGGATTAAAATGGAAAATATGCCAAAGTGAAATTTAAAAATTTCAACTCCATTTTCCGTTAATTCTTGTGGAATACCTAAAGGGTTAACAAAGTTTTTAAAATCAGTTTTGAATAACTTGAGGGTGTAGTTTCTAAAATGGGGTCATTTATGGGTGGGTTTTTTTTACTATGTAAGACCCATAAAGTGACTGATCCTTAAAAAGTGTTTTTTTGAAAATTTCTTAAAAATTTTAAGAATTGCTTCTAAAATTCTAAGCCTTCTAACGTCCCAAATAAAATGTAATTTTCAAAATGATGCCAACATAAAGTACACATATGGGGAATGTTAAGTAATAAATATTTTATGATGTATCACTACCTTTTTTAAAAGCAGATAAATACATTTTTTTAAAATTGCGGATGTGTCATAAGAAAACAGTCTCAGAATGGTTTGGATTAGGCCTCCTGCACACGACCGTTGTGTGCACCCGTGGCCGTTGTCCCGTTTAACGTGTTTATCTGCGGTCCCATTGACTTTCAATAGGTCCGTGGAAAATGCACCGTTTGGCAGCCGCATCTGTGATCCGTGTTTCCTGGCCGTGAAAAAAATATGACCTGTCCTATTTTTTTCACCGCCAACGGTTCACGGACCCATTCAAGTCAATGGGTCCGTGAAAAATCACGGATGCACACAAGATTGTCATCCGTGTTCGTGATCCGTTTCCGTGATCCGTGTCAGTTTTTTCCTATCATTTCAATGGCAAACTTGACTTAGATTTTATTTTTTCATTTTTCATGTCCGTGGATCCTCCAAAAATCACGGAAGACCCACGGAAGAAAAAACGGGCACGGATCACGGTACAACGGAACCACGTTTTGCGGGAAGTTAAAAAATACTGTCGTGTGCATGAGGCCTAAGTAAAAGTGTTCTAATGTTATTACCACATAAAGTGACACATGTCAGATTTGCAAAAAATGGCCTGGGCAGGCAGGTAAAAACTGGCCCAGGGTAGAAGGGGTTAAAAGGGGTTTTCCAATAGTTTAATACTGTTGACCTATCCTCAGGTTATTAAAATAAAAGAACTGAAAGAATTACTATTATTTGGCCAACTCAGCAACCAAAATTAAATTTGGGGAAGATCAATAAAAAGGTCATATGTACACCAGTGTTGTCCAGGTGATGTGAACTGATCACAGGGGCTCACAGTACATTGGAAATCCCTCTAATGCAATATTTATGTAAAAAAGTAAAATCACATTGTGTAAAGTAACACGTGTTCTTTTTCACAGGTTAGGCAGTCTGATTTGAGAAGAGTTGATGTCTGACACCAGCCAGGAATAATATCCCTCCAGTGAGTATCTCTACTACAATTATCATTGATTAAAGCATTTTTATTCTTTCTTTCTAGAGACCCATACAGTGAGCCCTTACACTGAGCGCTATCACACATACAGGAGAAAACAGCGCTATATACCTCTTACATCTAGTGATGTCTCCTCTAATGTAGATGTTCTCTGTCCTCATCTTCTCCATTTGGCCCAGACAACACAGAGACATGACAGCTTCTTTTAGCCACGGCTCATCTTTGCAGAGTTTGGCATAGAGACATCGTACATTCCTCACTTTTCCTTCATCCTCCCCCTACTGGTGCCCCAACATTCTCATCCTGCTGCTACCCCTAGTACTGTGCCTTCTGTGTTCCCCAATGTCCCCTATACTATAGAAATAACAGTGCTAAATAGATAATCCCCAAAGTGCTCTCATTAATAGTAGTGCCCCTTGTAGTGTTAATGCTTCCTGAGAGTTCCCCTGTTAGAAGTAGTGCTCTCCATATTGTGCCCAATAATAATAATTCTTCCCACATAAACTCCCAATACTAATAATGCCCCAGGTTGCCCCCAGTAATAATACAGCACCTCCATAAGCCCCCATAGAGCCCTCAGTAGTTATTATGCCCCTATAGTTCTCCCAATAGTTATAACACCCCCATAGTTCTCCTAGAACCCCCAATAGATACAGTATCTCCTGTAAATATAATGGCCCCCAATAGTGACCCGAGAAGTTATGGCGCCAGTGGTGTACCTGCAATGGAGACAGACCAGGCAACTGCTGTGGAGCCTGCGGCTGAACTCCTTCTCTTCCCAATGTGAAAACACTGCATTTTCATGCAGACACTACTAGGGGAAGCTCAGTACAAAGAGATTATTACGGTATACATTCCTAAGCAGTGAGCTCCCCCTTCTGGTGGCTGCAGGCAGACACTTTTGTAATAGATGGGAAGCAGGAGATTTTCAACGTGCACATGCCACTTGTTTGAGAAATATGCTATTCAAAATGAGCGCCATATTTATGAAGCACCTGTTCCACTTTACTGCCTCAGAAATTAAATAAAGTGGGTGAGGCCAGGGGTTGTTTTTATTCCAATAATTTTTTCACTAAAACGTCTTATGTTTATTTAAATAGTAAAATAAATGTAAATTCATTACAAGTCTGGGGTATTGCACTTTGCATTCTTCATTGCCTAGGACTGATTAATGCATGTGTATTAGGGAACTAGGTGGAGCGGGGAGACCCATACTTAGTCTCCCATGGGGTCTGTGTGCGTCCCTGCATAGTGCCCATTTGGGGGAAGGGAGTTATGGGGGTTATGCGACCGTTGTTTTGGTCCGCATCCGAGCCGCAGTTTTTGCGGCTCAGATGCGGACCTATTCACTTCAATGGGGCCGCAAAAGATGCGGACAGCAAAGAATGTTGTCCGCATCCTTTGCTCTGTTCCGTGGCCCCCGTTTCGCAAATGGGCCGTCCATTCCATTTCGCAAATTGCGGAAAGCACACGGGCGGCTTCCGTTTTTTGCGGATCCGCGATTTGCGGAACGGTTGTGTGCATGAGGCCTTACACAGATGTAGTGATGTCTGCCATCTGGTAGTGAAAGGTGAACTTTAAATGGGAGATATTCACCTTTCACCAGCAGATGGCAGACTGCATTACTGCATTACTGCATTACATACGGACAGCAGTGGAGTCAGAAGAGAGGAGGGGGCGAAAGCTTTTCACAGCTCCAGGGTCTGCCCACCACTGCTGGCTGAAGCAGTCAGGTCCTTATGTGCCCTCCCGCACGTCAGTCATGGGCGGATTGCTCATGGACCTCACAGGGAAATTTTCCGGTGGGCCGGTGCCTAGGGGGCCAGCCAGTGGAAGTTTTTGGGGATGTATTTTGTGCTGCTGGCAGTATTTTGTGATGGACTATAGTATTTGGCTCTTTTGGAGTGGTATAATGTGCCCCAATATGGTATTACTGGTCCTGCCTTCCATCAGTTTGGCCCCAACTACAAAACGGGGCCACTTTTCGTATTTTTCCAGGCCACTTTAAGTTCCCAGTCAGCCCCTGACGCCAGTGAAGCTCTGCAACCTGTTTTAATTGGAATTGGTAATGATCAAATGTTACATGCTTCTATTTGTATTGGAAGGTGTAAATAAAAATTTGAATAAATATTTATATTCGGTTACATCACTGGAATGTGAGGGACTTCTCCTGTGCTGCACTCATTCTGTGGAAATCACTGCTACTAGCTCCCAGTTTTAAGAAGTGAGAACCCACTTCTTCAACCGCAAATTGGGCACAAATATTTCCATTCCACCCTGTCCTCAATGAGCCCCACTTGTTGCATCACTCACTACTTTATATCTGCAATGGCAGTGAGACAGATTAATGCCGCCTTATTTATGCTTCACATGCCAACACAAGGGGCTGCACCCCCGGACAAAATCAGCACCATTTACCTATTGTGTCACTCCTTCCATTCCACTTAGGGCTCATGCACACAAACGTATTTCCGCTCCGTTTTTTACAGGTCCATATGTGGAAGCATTCATTTCAATGGGGCTTGAAAAAAAACAGAAATGACTCTGTGCATTCCGTGTCCGTATTTCCGCATGTCCGTTCCGCATGTCCTATTCTTGTCCATTTCTGTAACAGGGACAGGCATTGTTACAATGGATCCGCAAAAAAAAAGGATGCAACACAGACGTCACACACATGTCATTCGTTTTTTTGGCGGATCCACGTTTTGCGGACTGCAAAATACATATGGTCGTGTGAATGAGAGCCCTTAGATTGGTTAGATTGTAAGCTGTGGGCAGAGACCCCTCTCCTTTTGTCTCATTTATCCTTGTCTCTGTAATTTAATGGACAAGGACCGTAGTATTTTTTTAATGGGTGGTCTGATGGTCAAGTGCAGAGAGCCCAGGAGAGGGGAGAGGAGAATGGGAGTGGTAGTTTTGGCACTGAGGCCAAACTAATACTGACAGTGGCAATTCCCACTCTCTGGCAGTCCCTTGGACTGTGCACTGGCTGAAGGGTGCACCCTTTCCTCCTTTTAGAGTACACCCTGGTCTAGGGGCTCCTGCATTGTTGGACTGGGGTGCCTATGGCCCTTCGTTAAAATTCATTCTGGGGGCCTGCTGTATAGCTACATGCAAAGACCACCTGTTCACACAAAGGCAGGCAGCAGCAACATTCTCAAAATCATTATAGAATTCCCTGCCCTGCCTCTGTGCCTAGAAGTCATCTCTGCCACCTGATCATTTTTAATAATGGACTGCCTATGTATATGCAGTGCAGTCTGTCTACTGTGCCTCTTCTTCAGGGGGTGGGTGCCCACCGGGGGATTTACCTGTTCCTTCATGGGTCAGTTTGAGCCTAGGCTCCTGCTTGGTGGTGATTGGGGTGCTTTTGATGTTAAGTGTTTCGGCAGAATGCAAGGCAGGAGTGTGGAAGCAGTGGCCAGCAGATGATGACGTCAGTAACCAGGCCAGTTGATATCAATAAATCAGTCTATCTTTACTAAAGTGCAGAATAGGATTAGTAGTACATCTGACACTAACATGTCATAGAACAAGTAGATCACAGTCCAGTTCCTGGGAACGTTCCTGCGTGTCCCTGCCTTCTAGATCTCTGTATACACAGCTATGCCGCTTCCTGTCCCGGCCCAGTGGTCATGTAACCACCAGAGTCAGGAAAGTGCGGGAGCTGTCGCATGTTCCATAGACCTCGATCAGTCCTGCACTGTACAGCGCTGTATTATGCTGTACAGCCTCTCTGGGGGGTGTATTTCCCCTGTGACTGGGGCTACTATGTCAGCTCCAGTTGCAGGAGAAATCAATAGTTAAAAAAAAATTATATGAAGTTAAATGTCCCCCAGAGGTCTTGTATGACCTTATGGGGGACACAAAGTGTAAAATAAAAAATTGAAAACATAAAAAAAATTAAGTGTTTTGAAAAAAATAAAACAAGTTTCACATTTAAAAAAACAATTTTCCTCCAAATCCGTTAATTAAAAAATGTTAAAAAATAGAAGAAAATAATAAAATAGACATAAAAAATAAAGTGTTTTGAAAAAAATAAAACAAGTTTCACATTTAAAAAAACTATTTTCCTCCAAATCCGTTAATTAAAAAATGTTAAAAAATAGAAGGAAAAAAAATAAAATAGACATATTTGGTATCACCGCCTCCACAACAACCGGCTCTATAATAATATCATTTGGTGAACGCCGTAAGAAAATAAATAAACAAAACATTGTGCCAAAACTGATTTCTTAGTGAGCTCACCTCCCAAAAAACATAATGTTAATCAATCAAAAAGTCGTATGTACCCCAAACTGGTAGCAATAAAAACGTTACCTCATCTCGCAAAAAATTTGCCTCCACACAAGACTATAGCTAGAAAAAAACAACACAAAAACATGATTTTTTTTTCTAAAAATGCTCTTATTGTGTAAGGCTACTTTCACACTAGCGTTCGATCGGATCCGTTCTGAACGGATCCGCTCATATTAATGCAGACGGTGGCTCCGTTCAGAACGGATCCGTCTGCATTATATTGTATAAAATTTTCTAAGTGTGAAAGTAGCCTCAGACGGATCCGTCCAGACTTTTACATTGAAAGTCAATGGGGGACGGATCCGCCTGAAGATTGAGCCATATTGTGGCATCTTCAAACGGATCCGTCCCCATTGACTTACATTGTAAGTCTGGACGGATCCGCACGCCTCCGCACGGCCAGGCGGACACCCGAACGCTGCAAACAGCGTTCAGGTGTCCGCCTGCTGAGCGGAGCGGAGGCTGAACGCCGCCAGACTGATGCATTCTGAGCGGATCCGCGTCCACTCAGAATGCATTGGGGCTGGACGGAAGCGTTCGGGTCCGCTTGTGAGAGCCTTCAAACGGAGCTCACGAGCGGACAGCCGAACGCTAGTGTGAAAGTAGCCTAAAATGTAAAAAAATCAATATATATATAAATATAGACATATTTGGTATCACTGCATCCGTAACAATTCGCTATACAAAAATATCACATGATTTACCTCATCAAGTGAACGGTGTAAAAAAAAAATATGCCAAAACAGTTTTTTTTGTCATCTCACCTCACAAAAAACATAATATCAATCAATCAAAAAGTCGTATGTACCCCAAAATGGTAGCAATAAAAACGTCACCTTGGCCCACAAAAAACAAGCCCTCACACAAGACTATAGCCAGAAAAATGAAAACAAATATGGCTTTAAGAAAATGGCAACCCAAAAACATGATTTTTTTTTCTAAAAATGTTTTTATTATGTAAAACTAGTGTTGATCGAGCACCAAAGTGCTTGTGTGCTCTAGACGAACACATCGGTATGCTCGTGTGCTCTACCGAGCACCCGAGTACAATGGAATTCAATGGGAGAACCCCAGGCACCCCCTGCTCGGAAGAAAAGAGGGTGTCTGGTTCACAAAAAAAAGTTAGAAATTGATGGAAACCCCATCAAAATGGTTTGGAAACAGCATTAAGAGGATAGCTGTATGCGTCTTGTACTCCTATTATCTATGACATACAATAGACAACCACACAAAGGCTATATGCCAAAAGCCAGGTATGTGGAAGCCATCAATTTCTAACCTTTTTTTGTGAACCAGACACCCTCTCTTCTTCAGAGCAGGGGGTGCCTGGTTTGATGCTCGGGTCTCCCATTGACTTTCATTGTATTAAATTGTACTCGAGCACCCCCAGTTTTCGGCCGAGCACTCGGATGTGCCGAGCATAGCGATGCTCGAGCCGAACAGCAGTTCAGCCGAGCATGCTTGCTCAACACTATGTAAAACGTAAAAAAAGAAATAGATAAATAGACATATTTGGTATCATTGCGTCTGTAATGACCGGATCTATAAAAATATCACATTATCTACCCCAGTGATGCCCAACCTACGGCCCGCAGGCCAAATGCGGCCCGCGAAGCCGTGTCATGCGGCCCGCGCAGTAACAGGACTTTATCAGCGCAGGGCGTGCTGCGAATGGCACAAGCAGCAAAGCGATGCTGCCTGTGCCTGCAATCTCCCCGCCCAGCGTCGCCTCCTAGCTAATTTATTCACAGCACTTGCCTCTGTGAAATTGAAGAGAAGCACCGTAATCTCGCACAGGCGCAGTGGCAGAGGCATCGAAGTACGCATGCACCATCTTCCTGGCCTCTGCCAGTGCGCCTGTGTGAGAAAATTGCCCTTCTCTTCAATTATACAGAGGAAAGTGCAGTGAATAAATTAGCTAGGAAGCGGCTCTGGGTGGGGAGGAGATCTGTGGATGACACTGAGGAGGAGATCTGTGGATGACACTGAGGGGGATATCTGTGGATGACACTGAGGGGGATATCTGTGGATGACACTGAGAGGGATATCTGTGGATGACACTGAGAGGGATATCTGTGGATGACACTGAGGGGAATATCTGTGGATGACACTGAGGGGGATATCTGTGGATGACACTGAGGGGGATATCTGTGGATGACACTAAGGGGGATATCTGGGGATGACACTGAGAGGGATATCTGTGGATGACACTGAGGGGGATATCTGTGGATGACACTGAGGGGGATATCTGTGGATGACACTGAGGGGGATATCTGTGGATGACACTGAGGGGGATATCTGTGGATGACACTAAGGGGGATATCTGGGGATGACACTGAGGGGGATATCTGTGGATGACACTGAGGAGGATATCTGTGGATGACACTGAGGGGGATATCTGTGGATGACACGGGGGGAACTAGGGAGGGGTGTGGGGATGTTGGGGTGGGAGGTCCTGGAGAGGTGTTTGGGTGGGAGCTCTGGAAGGGGTGGGAGATCTGATAGGTATGTGGGGGTGGGAGATCCGGGAGGGGGGGCCCATACATTTTTTTTGCTATGAGGCTCAGTCATTTCTAGCTACGCTCCTGATTGGTAAGATTGGGCGGGCACTGGAGCGATAGATCGCCCCTGCTGTAGGAGAAGCCGGCTCCTGGTGGTGTCGGGCACACGGCACAAGCATGGCGGTGGAGGATCTGACGGAAGCCTAAAGACCAGACATCAAGGTAGACCTGCAGAAGAAGGTGACAGCACAGTATGTGATGTATACATGTGTGTAATGTATGTAGTGCAGTGTGTGATCATCACATACTGCACTACATACATTACACACATGTATACATCACATGCCCCCTCACAGTAATAATGCCAAGATATGTGCCCTCTTCACAGTAGTAATGCTCACACATGCCCCCTCACAGTAGTTATGCCCAGATGTGCCCCCTCACAGTAGTTATGCCAGATATGTGCCCTCTTCACAGTAGTAATGCTCACACGTGCCCCCTCACAGCGTTTGCATTTCTTTCTGGCAAAGCTACCTGTTTCCGGGCCGCGAAATTTATACCAAGTATAGTGCGGCCCTGATCTACCCCATATCCCATCAAGTGAACGATGTAAAAATAAAATAGAAAAATTACACGAAACTGCTTTTTTTGTGACTTCACCTCCCAAAAATGAGATAAAAAGCAAACAGAAAGCCAAATATACCCCAGAATTGTGCCAATAAAAACTACAGCTTGTCTCGCACAAAATAAGCCCTCACACAGCTCATTCAACAAACATTTTAAAAAGTTATTGTTCTTAAAAACCATGACAGAAAATTCCATGTTAGAAAATCCGGATGCGGCTCCTTCCTTTCTGAGCCCTGGCGTATCCCCAAATAACAGTTTACGACCACAATTGGGGTGTTACTGTATTCAGGAGAAAGTGAGTAGCAAATTGGGGGGGGGGGGATATTCTCCTGTTATCTTTTGTGAAAAAGAAAGTTTGGGCCTAAAGCACCATTTTCATATTAGGCTACTTTCACACTAGCGTTCGGGGCTCCGCTTGTGAGCTCCGTTTGAAGGGGCTCACGAGCGGCCCCGAACGCATCCGTCCAGCACTAATGCATTCTGAGTGGATGCGGATCCGCTCAGAATGCATCAGTCTGGCAGCGTTCAGCCTCCGCTCCGCTCAGCAGGCGGACACCTGAACGCTGCTTGCAGCGTTCGGGTGTCCGCCTGGCCGTGCGGAGGCGTGCGGATCCGTCCAGACTTACAATGGATCCGTTTGAAGATGACACACTATGGCTCAATCTTCAAACGGATCCGTCCCCCATTGACTTTCAATGTAAAGTCTGGACGGATCCGTCTGAGGCTACTTTCACACTTAGAATTTTTTTTACAATATAATGCAGACGGATCCGTTCTGAACGGGGCCACCGTCTGCATTATATGAGCGGATCCGTCTCAGACGGATCCGCTCTGAACGCTAGTGTGAAAGTAGCCTTAAAAAAAAAGTAATTTTTAATTTTCACAGCCTATGAAATAGCTGTTGAGTGAAGTGCTTGCTACTCCCCTTAAAAATTCCTTGGGTGGTGTAGTTTACAAATTTTGGTCACTTTTTGTGGGTTTTTACTGTGGGGTTACCTCTCCAAATGAAACATGGTGTCCAAAGACTATTCCAGCAAAATCTGCCCTCCAAAAGCCATATTGCGCTCCTTGCCTTCTGTGCCCTGTCGTGTGCCCAAACAGAAGTATATGACCACATATGGGGTGTTACTGCAAACTGCAGAATCAAGTTATTAAATATTGAGATTTGTTTTGTTGTTAACCCTTGATGTGTTCCATGAAAAAAATTATTAAAATGGTAAATCTGCAAAAAAAAGTGACATTTTCAAATTTCACCTCCTCTATTTTGCTTTAATTCCTGTGGAATACCTAAAGGGTTAACAACATTTCTAAAACCAGTTTTGAATAGTTTTAGGACTGTCATTTCTAAAATGGGGTCATTTATGGGTTGGTTCTATTATGTAAGCCCCACAAAGTGACTTCAGTACTGAACTGGTCCTTTTTTCCTAAATTGCTTCTAAAATTCTAAACCTTCTAGCATCCTAAAAAAAAAATAATTACATTACTAAAATGATGCCAACATAAAGTAGACATATGAGGAATGTTAATTAATAAATATTAATATTAGTGAGGCATCACTAGCTGTCTTAAAAGCAGAGAGATTCAAATTTAGAAAATAGTGCATTTTTTCATTTTTTCGTTAACTTTTCGATTTTTTTTATAAATAAAGGTAAAACATATTGACTAAAATTTACCATTAACATGAAGTACAATGTGTCATGATAAAAATTTCTCAGAATGGCTTGGATAAGTAAAAGTGTTCCAAAGTTATTACCACATAAAGTGGCACATGCCAGATTTGCTAAATTAGGCCTGGTCAGGAATGGGGTAAATGGCCCGGTCTGGAAGTGGTTAACAGAATTAAAAATAATAGGCACATTGGGTATTGCCGCATCCGTAAGAACCTGCTCTATAAAAATATCACATGAGATGGCCCCTCAGGTGAATGCTTTTAAAAAAATTATAAAAAAAAACGATGCCATTTCTTGTCACCTTGCCTCACAAAAAATGTAATACCAAGTGATCAAAAAGTCTTATGTACCCCATAATTGTACCAATCAAACCATCATCTCATCTCTCAGAAAAAGAGCCCCTACCTAAGACAATTGCCCCCCCCAAAAAAATTGGGCTCCCAGAAAATAGCTTTTACTGTGTAAAACCTAATGAAAATTATATACACATTGAGTATTGCCGCATCCGTAACAACCTGCTCTATAAAATATCACATGAAATGCCCCCTCAGGTAAATGCTGTAAAAAATGTAAAACAAAAACTATGCCAAAACAGACATTTTTTGTCACCTTGCCTCACAAAAAATGTAATACCAAGTGATCAAAAAGTCTCATGTACACCAAAATAGTACCAATGAAAACGTCACCTCATCCCACAAAAAATGAGACCCCACATAAGAGGATCACTAAAAAAATTAAAACCAATGGCACCCATAAACCACTCCATCAAAATCTGCGCTGCAAAACCCTAATGGCTCTCCTTCTGTTCTGAATCCTGCCATGGGCTCCTACACCAGTTTTTCCACTACATATGGGGTGTTGACGTATTCAGGAGAAAATGGGTAACAAATTATGGGGTGCTTTTTCTCCTGTTACCCCCTTGTGAAAATGAAAAATGTGGGACTAAAGCAACATTTTATTGGAAGAAATTAAACTTTTCATTTTCACAGTCAAGTGTTTCCAAATTCCGTAAAACGCTTAGGGGGTCAAAGTGCTCAGTACCACCCACCTAATATATTCTTTAAGCAGTGTAGTTTCTAAAATGGGGTCACATTTTGAGGGTTTCCACTGTAGGGGTACATCAAGATTTCTTCAAATACAAAATGGTGCCTAAAAACCATTCTAGCAAAATCTGCCTCCAAAATCCATATGGCGCTGCTTTCCTTCTGACCACTGCCACGTCCCCATAGAGCAGTTTACCACCGCATATGGGGTATTTCTGTAAGCTGCAGAATCAGAGTAATATATATTGAGGTTTACTTTGCTGTTAACTCTTGCTGTGTTGCAAGAAAAAAAATTGATTAACATAAAAAAATCTACCAAAAAAAGTGAAATTTTTAAATTTCCCCTCCATTTTCCTTTTATTCTTGTGGAACACCTCAAGGGTTAAAAAAGTTTGAAACATCAGTTTTGAATAATTTGAGGGCTGTAGTTTCTAAAATGGAGTCATTTATGGGTGGTTTCCATTACGTAACCCCCTCAAAATCACTTTATAGCTGAACTGGTGCTTAAAAAAATGGTTTTGGAAATTTGGGTAAAAATAAAAAAATTGACTTCTAAAATTCAAAGCCTTAAATTGACATTTACAAAATTATGCCAACATAAAGCAGACATATGGGGAATGTTGACTGATAACTATTTTATGAGGTATTACTTTTTGTCTTAAAAGTAGAGAAATTCTAATTTCAAAAATTGTGAATTCTTCCAAATTTTGGGATTATTTTATAAATATTGACTCTAATTTATCACTGTCATGAAGTAAAATGTGTCACGAGAAAACAATCTTAGAATGGCTTGGATAAGTAAAAGCGTTCCAAAGTTTTTACCACATAAAGTGACGCATGTCGGGTTTGCAAAAGTCGGCCTGGGATTTAAGATGAAAAGTGGCTCGGTAGTGAAAGGGTTAAAGTCTCTGCAGAACATGTAGGCATGCAATGAGGTTACTTGTAAATGTTTCTGTGATTCTCGGGCTCAGAGGTACAGATTTAGGATATGGCTGACCAAACCATCTCAAAGTGTGGAAAGTTGCGTTAGCAATGTTCCCTCTCAAAGCAGCATAGTCTCTAACAGCCATAAATGTGCACAATACCTTGCTGACTGATTACAGTGCACGTCCTTGCATATTTTGGACCTTCTGATTTTCTTTCTCTGAAGCGCTTCTAATGGTAAAGGTGCTTCCTATGCTGTAGATGTCTCTAGCTTGGAGGAGAATACACAAATTGACCCTACTGTAGGACAGCTAAAATCAGACTATTATTGTTGGGCGCAAATATTCGAATCGCAAATATTAATCGCGAATATCGGCACTTCGAGAATTTGCAAATATTTAGAATATAGCCATATATATTAGTAATTCCGAGTATTCTAGATTTTTTTTTCATCAGTAACCTCCCTTCTTGGTTGTGGGCCAATGAGAAGGCTGCAAGGTCTTTGTCTGAGCTTAGCAACATCCCTAGCAACTAATGGGAAAGTTGTCTACCCCTTACTATATAAGAACCTCCCCAGCAGCCATTTTCTACAGTTTTTTGAAGTTCTGAGAGAGAGAGAGAGAGAGCAGTGTCATTGCTGCGCTCTCTGCTTCCCACTCATTACATTAGATAGATAGTTAGATAGCTTATATATATATATAATACAGATAGTTAGTAGGAGATAGTCAGTATAGGTTACATGCCTGATATAGTGAAAATATTCACATCATTAGTGCCGATTAGCGCAATCTCGAATACATTGGAGCACTCTAACTGCATATAAAGCCATTTTTAATGTTCTGTCGTGTCAACCATTTTCTCCAGTCTCAGGAAACTTCTAGCAGCTTGGAAAATGTAGCAAAAGTTACACATTCCTGTATTTCACGCGCATTACGCGAAAATTACATTGCCAATTTTTCGCAATCAAGAAAATAATTTAGAATTCGCAAGTTTCTGAATATATGGTAAATATTCACCCAAATATTTGCAAAATATCGCAAATTCGAATATAGCACCTGCCGCTCATTACTACTCACTATCCACTGACTAACCAGGGGCAGACTCAGGTCCACCTCCTGGCAACCTATGGAGATGATTCAAGGTTGTTAGCCCTTGCTTGTCTATACAGAACTATATGATGTAGAAATAATATTTTGATTAACAATATAACATTACAACAATTCATACTTTGCAGTGACCCTATTCTGGGATACTGCACCAGGAGCTTAGTTTTTATTTAAATTAGTGGTCTGTTTAAGAAACCACTTTAGCTAAAGACACTATAAAAGAATTCTGTTTTAATTGAGGGCATGACCCTCACCTATTAGCCACTATAAAGAGTGTCTCTTGGACTGGAAAACCCAACAAATGCATGTATTTCTTGAACATCTGATCGATTTCAGTGCGACTACATAATGATTTATTTGTCCTGAGGTATTACTGCCTGAAAATTAAATACTTGCTGCCAGATTCCCATACGGAGAGTCCAAATATCAGTATACCCTAATAAAAAGGAATTTTACACAAATTGTACAAGCTCTTTTATTCCCTTTGATTAGGATTCTTATTCCTATAGCTTTTTTCTGATTAACAGGATAAATTAGGCACTGTACAAAATATGCATAAGTCAACAGTACAAGCAAGCAAATATAAGAAAAATTGTAATATACTGTCTATCTTATCAGAGATAAATGCTTCTTTCTCAACTTATGTGTCACTATCCTACCTCTTGCTTCAGCAAGTTTTCTGTCTCACCCTTAGGCTCAATTCACATGTCCGCAAATGGGTCCGCATCCGTTCCGCAATTTTGCGGAACGGGTACAGACCCATTTATTTTCTATTAGGATGGAATGGATGCGGACAGCACACAGTGTGCTGTCTGCATCCGCATTTGCAGAGCGTGACCCCGATCTTCGAGTCTGCAGCTCCGCAAAAGATAGAACATGTCCTATTCTTGTCCGCAGCTTGCGGACAAGAATAGGCATTTCTATAGGGGTGGCGGGTGGGTGTGTTGCGGATCCGCAACACACCATGGACGTGTGAATGGAGTCTGGATCCGCAACACACCATGGACGTGTGAATGGAGCGTTTATTTTGCGAGTGTACGGGCCGTTTTTTTGTGTTCCATATACGGAGCCATTCATTTCAATGGTTCCGCAAAAAAAACAGAAAGTACTCCGTATGCATTCCGTTTCCGTATTTCCATTTTTCCGTTCTGTTGAAAGATAGAACATGTCCTATATTTGGCCGCAAATCACGTTCCGTGGCTCCATTCAAGTCAATGGGTCCGGCAAAAAAAACGGAACACATATGGAAATGCATCCGTATGTTTTCCATATCCGTTCCGTTTTTGCGGACCCATCTATTGAAAATGTTATGCCCAGCCAAACTGTATACTGTACATGGCATACGGAAAAATGGAACGGAAAAAAACGGAAAGGAAACGGAAACACAACGGAACTCAAAAACGGAACAACGGATCCGTGAAAAACGGACCGCAAAAAACTATAAAAGCCATACATTCGTGTGAACTAGTCCTAGGCCTCTTTCACACTACCGTACGGCTATTTCAGTGTTATGCGGCCATTTTTCACGGATCTGTTGTTCCATTCTTTTTGTTTCCGTTTCTGTTCCGTTTTTTCATTCTGTTTTTCCATTCCGTATTTCCGTATGGCATACACAGTATACAGTAATTACATAGAAAAAATTGGGCTGGGCATAACATTTTCAATAGATGGTTCAGCAAAAACGGAACAGATACGGAAGACATATGGATGCATTTCCGTATGTGTTCCATTTTTTTTGCGGACCCATTGACTTGAATGGAGCCACGGAATGTGATTTGCGGGCAATAATAAGACATGTTCTATCTTTCAACGGAACGGAAAAACTGAAATACGGAAACGAAATGAATACAGAGTACATATTTTTTTTGCGGAACCATTGAAATGAATCGTTCCGTATACGGACCTTATACAGAACGCAAAAAAACGTCCCGCAAAACGGAAACAAAAAAACGGTAGTGTAAAAGAGGCCTTATGATGGAATCACAGCTACACTGCTTATTACTGCTGTACAGTATAATGTTTTCCATGCTGCTGCTGATGGTGTGCTTTGGAGAAATAGTGGAGCAGAATCTATTGTTTTCTCCATGTTCAGTCTATGGGAGACATTGTAGCAGCTAGCCACTATCTCAGGGAAAACTGATAATTGGAGCTGAAACATGAGCAGGGAAAATCTGATGATAAACACACGTGTATGGCAGCTTACTCTAAAAAGTCACCGGAAATAACAGGTATGCTGTAAGCCTTTATACATATGGCAGACACTATATAATTAAGTCATAATTGTACTGCCAGGGGAATGTTTGGTAATGGAATGAAACACACTTCAGTCCATAGTTACCTTGTTGATTATGAATAATATGCTGATTATTTAACAGACTGGAAACGAGTGGACTATTCTGCATCCTCAGGAAGAAACATAGATTAGGTGGATGATGTCACCACATTGTAAAAAAAGGCTCCCCTGAGATAACCAAGCCCCTAAAATGTTCCTAAAATGAATGAGATGCTGCAAGTTTTTTTTTAAAGACTTGATTGTTTTCAAACAAAATGTAACTCTATCTTGAAGCCAATACTGCAAACATGCAGCCTTAGTTTAAAAAAATATGTGAAAAGGTGCACAGAGATTGGCATCGGTACAGTAAATATGAACTGGCATCATAGAATAGAAAGTCTAAGACAACCTGATATCCCTGATATATTGTGAGGTCCTGTCCCTGTCCTCCAATATATGATTGACAGCTCTTTTCCTATGGTAAGAGAGCTGTCAATCAGCAGTAGGGACAGGAGAGCCGGGAGCTCATGAATATTACTACTATTGTGCTTTGTACATATACACTACTCACAAAAAGTTAGGGATATTGGCTTGTCGGTGAAATTTCAGGATGAACCTAAAATGCACTCTAACCTTTACAAGTGAACTTAATGTGACCTTCTCTAAACTTTTGAATGCACATGCCCAAATGTTCAGTGTTTCAGTACTTTTTGCACAACTTGCTGTTCTCTAACAAGGAGCTTAAGGGCAAATTTCACAACAGGTGTTTGATCCATGAATCGCCAAATACATTTCCTGGTTCAATTAGAATTGGTATTTAAATAGTCCTCCTCATCATGCTGTTTACATTTAGATATCATGAGACCAAGAAGACACCTAACAATTAATCAACAGTACCTTGCTATTGTGAGGCTTCAAGCAGGATGTTCTCAGATGGAAGTGGCCATTGAGCTTAGAGTGTCACAGAGTGTCATCATCAGGTTGTATCAGAGATACCTAGAGACTGGAAGAGTCACAGAAAGGCATAAAGTGGACATCCTTTGGACACATCCCAGACTGATGACCACTTAATTGTGAACAATGCGCTGTGGAACCAAATGATGAATGCCACACATATCCAGGCACATTTAAGGGAGGTGAAAGGCACCCAAGTGTCATGTCAGACCATTCAAACCATTTACATCAGCGTAGTCTGCGTGCTAGATGACCTGCAAGTGTACCTGACCACACCACAAGGCATTTGCGTCATCGTCTTGAATGGGCCAGGGAGCATCTATGCTGGACAAAGGACCAGCGGGCTTTATTGCTGTTCATTGATGAAAGTTGATTCACGCTGAGCAGAATTAATAGCCACCAACGATGTTGGAGACGTCAAGGAGAGCGCTATATATCAGTCACTGTTGTCACCAGACGAGCCTTAGGTGGTTGTGGTGTTACAGTGTAGGGCAGGTGTGTCTAGTCAATACAGAACTGCCCTACACTTTGTGAATGGTACAGTGACAAGCCCATACTACTCGAATAACATCATTAATCCTGTCATTGGGCCTCTGCATGAACAACACAGGCCTTATTTCATCATCATGGACGACAATGCTCATCAAGGTTGCATCATTAGGGAAAGGCTGCTGAAAACTGGGGGACCTCAAGTGGAGTGGCCTGCACTTTCTCCAGACCTAAATCCCTATTAAAAACCTATGGGATCAGCTGGGTCGCCATGTAGCTTGTAACTCTATACCCCAGAACCTCAATGACCTGATGTTCGCCCTTTAAGCAGAGTGGGATGCCATGCCTCAGCAGACAATAAGTTGACTTGTGATCAGCAAGGGACATCGTTGTCAAGCTATAATTAATGCTCAAGGCCACATGACTAGTTATTGAGACGCTGACATTTTTTGTGGGGGTATACCCACCACTGGTGTTGGCTTTTGTTTTAATAAATTGTTGGAGATGAGAAAATCACCATTGCTGCTTCTACTTAAATGTAATATAACTGTAGCATGAACTTTTTACGTTATCATAAATTTTACCTAAAAGCCAAATATCCCTAACTTTTTGTTAGGCGATATTTGGTATAATTTCCATGGCATTGAGTCATACATGTAATGTTCTCTTCCTACTGATTGTTTTCAAAAAGTATTTTTGACATGTATGTTTTATGTATAACTTATACATTGATACAGTGACCAGTTTTTGGTACAATATTAATTTTTTAAACTGAAACCCAAAAATCAAGTCCAGCTCACCCAGTCTTCTTCACACTGTGTACAGTTAGGTTAGTTTCACATATGGGGCTGGGAATTGGCTGGACAAAAAACGTTATGTACAGCATTTTTCGTCCAGCTTCTGGGCATATTTGTTGGGTAGTAGCAGGATCTCTGCCAGGCAGGCGGCAGTATCTGGCAATGCCAGATCCTGAGAACTCCGGCAGGATGTTCTCTACTGGAACAGCCTGCCTGAGGCTCTCCTGCATAAGTGAAACTCGTCTAACTCATGGAATATCAGGCTTCCAGAACTGTAGCAAAACACATTCATCTATTTCTGGCACTGGATTTGTGTTGCTACAATATTAATTTTTTGGTTACTGTTTTTTTTTCTTGGTTTGATGATTAGTGTCATTATAAAATGCTGGCTTGGGGGTAGTCATTAGTTTTTTTATTCTTTGTGGTTCACTCCATGTTTATCTAGGCCTATCCAGAGAACTGTAGATCTGTCAGTCAATCCAATCCTCCACCCACTATAATAATGAGACTACCTCGGAGATAATCTCTTCCCTGTGCAGCAGTGCCGTAAACTGTGATAACCAATGAGGACTGTGATTACTGGAACAGAAGGACAATATTTTGTATGTCATTTTTAATAACATAGTGCTTCTGAATTTAAAAATTATATAATATAAACTGAAGAATGAACAGAACACGTACATGGCGACCTTCTTTTCATCTTTTTAGCTGCAGATCTATTAGTTTCAGGGCTACTTTTCTGTCATCCAAGATGGACTGCATGGCTTCTCAGGCTATCTGATGTATATTGTGCATTGGTAGTCCAAGACACTTCCTGCTTGTCCTAGCTCTGCTCTTGGATTGGCCAGCGCTGTTCATGTGAGCACTGCTGGCCAATCCAAGGGCAGCAGGAAGTGTCTTGGACTACTAAATGAACATTGTCTTGGACTACTAAATGAACACTGTGCAGCCATCTTGGATGGTCAGAACAGAAGGCTGGAATTGGCAAACATGCAGCTGAAAAATGAATAGGAGGTCAACGGGTAAGTGGCCCCCTTTTCATTTGTACACAATAATTCAAAGTACACAAGAATTCCTAAATAGTTAAAATAAACCTATTACTGATGGAAGTGTCTTTTTAAGAAACATTGGGGGAGATTTATGATTACTGGTGTAAAAGAAATCTAATTTAGTTGCCCATAGAAACCAATCAAATTCCACCTTTCATTTTTCAGAGCTCCTTTGAAAAATGAAAGGTGGAATCTGATTGGTTGCCATGGGCAACTGAGACAGTTCTCCTTTACACCAGTTTTCATAAATCTCCTCCTTTTTTTTAGTGCGGACAATATTTATGAGAATATACTACCTTGAAAGGTAGATCCCCAGCAATCTAATATATAAAGCTGGGTGTATGTATGTGTGTGTGTATGTATGTCCGCTAAAGGAATCCGTACCATCGCATTTACAATCACGAAATTTGTCACACAAGTACAAGGTTTTAGACCAGGTCTCAGCTCTCTAGGACGTACCATTCCTGAGATATTCCCCCAATAATGCATTAGCCAATAGAAGCCTGGTCACATCGATAATCGCTAATGCAGTAAAGACATGGCCTAATAGCACTTAGTATCTTATTTCCAGATGTGCCTTTGTTCCAGCAATAGATGTTTTCTATCTTTTCAAAATCCAGTTTATTTGGTATGCAAATGAGCCAGTAAGGTGCCCAGAGGGGCGTCATTCTTGCAGGAAGGAGCCCAGGCACACCTCCTGCCAAAATGTGTCCACCCACCCCTCCTACATCACATTCAAGCCATAACTCTGCCACCCTTTTCCTTGCTCCCAGCATGAGGGCGGGCTTGGGCAACTAGCAGGAGGCGTGCCTGGGCTCCTTCCTGCAAGAGTGACGCCCCTCTGGGCACCTTACTGACTCATTTGCATACCAAATAAACTGGATTTTCAAAAGATAGAAAACATCTATTGCTGGAACAAAGGCACATCTGGAAATAAGATACTAAGTGCTATTAGGCCATGGCTTTACTGCAATAGTGATTATCCTGGTGACAGATTTCCTTTAAAGGAACAGGGCGCTATGGATGACATGGATGAAGGGAGCGGAGTGCTGTGGAGGTCACAGTTCAGGTGGCAGGTAGGGTGGCCATTTAGGCCACTCACAAAAAATTTACTTAAAAACCCCGCCTAAGGTCCCGCTAAGCCATGTCCCGACCTGGTTAGGTCACGCTCCCTTCCACTCCGCAGCCAACGGGGATTGAAAAACTGAAGGCAAAAATCAACTTCTGTCAGCTGCAGGGGTGGGAGGGAAGGTAACTTTCTCCCTGCAGCTCACACTCAGACAGCACAGTGCTGCTGTCTGAGAGTGAGCTGTTCAAAAGGACATCCATGTGTCCGTCCAGGCCCTGCGCCGGACGGAGGACAGGGAGTCTGAAAGCCAGACTGTCCGCCCTAAAACCAGACCTCTGGCCACCCTTGGGGCAGGCTGCTGTGGAGGTCACAATTAAGGGGACGGTCTGCTATGGAGATCAGTGTTAAGGGGCAGATTGCTGTAGAGGCCACTGTTAAGGGGATGGGGTGTGGAAATCGCTGAAGGAGACAGGGTACTGTGGAGGTCACTAATAAAGGGGCGGCCGCTGTGGAGGTCACTGTTAAAGGGGCGGGTCACTGTGGAGGTCACTGTTAAGGGGATAGGATGCTGTGGAGGTCACTGTTAAAGGGTCAGGGAATGGTAGAGGTCACAGTTAAGGGGACGGTCCGCTATGGAGGTCAGTGTTAAGGGGTGGGGTGCTGTAGAGGTCACTGTTAAAGGGGGCGGGGTGTTGTGGAGGTCACATTTAAAGGGAACAGGAGCTCTGTGGACATTACTGTTAAGGGGGCGGGTTATTGTGTAAATCACTGTTAAGGAGACAGGGTACTGTGGAGGTCACTAATAAAGGGGCGGTCGCTGTGGAGGTCACTGTTAAAGGGGCAGGCCGCTGTGGAGGTCAATGTTAAAGGGGAGGGCACTGTGGAGGTCACTGTTAAAGCGAGGAGGGGACTGTGGAGGCCACTATTAAAGGGGCAGCGGGGTACTGTGAGGTCACTGTTAAGGAACGGGGTACTGTGAGGTCACTGTTAAGGAACGGGGTACTTTTGTCAGTCACTGTTAAAGGGGCATTTGCTGTGGAGGTCTCTGTTAAGGGGGGCTGGGAATGGTGGAGGTCACAGTTAAGGGGACTGTAACCTATGGTCAATGTTAAGGGGTGGGTACTGTGGAGGCCACTAATAAGGGGGGCCACTGTAGAGGTCACTGTTAAGTGGGCGGGCCCCTGAGGAGGTCACTGTGAAGGGGGTGGGGTGCTGTGTAACTCACTGTTAAAGAGGCCCATTTTAAGGAGGTGTGGCACTGTGGGGGGTCAGTGTTAAGGGGTGGGGGGCTGTGGAGGTCACTGTTAAGGGGGCAGGGTGCTGTAGAGGTCATGGTATAGTGGATACTGTTGATATCTTTTAACAACACACACAAACATTACATTAAATAGATGAAATATACCCGTGCGAAGCCGGGTCCTTCTGCTAGTCTAAATATAATGCCGAGAAGTGATGTCAAGAAATCTTCACAGTGGAGACGTTCTTCAGAGTCTTTTTATTTTCACCTTGTCTGGAGGCAGGAATGGCCTTGACTTTCACTATAGCAGAATTCTGACGAGGTAGTTTGGTGCTGACAGGTTTCTAGACGGAGATAGTAATGTGACTGTGGAATAGAGATGAGTAAATCACTTCCCAGGATTCACAGATCCACTATTTAATGCAAAGCAATGGGGGGGGGGGGGGGGGGGGGGGAGTCACTTATCACAATGCACCAGAATTCTCACTTGAATGCACAAAAAAAAAAATGGTGTACATGTATGGCACCACATTTATCAAAGGGGTTGTCCGGGTTCAGAGCTGAACCCAGACATATCCCCATGTTCCCCCACTTAGCCTCCCTGAATCGCGCAGGGCAAAGGCTTGTTTTGGAGATCCGGTGATGTACCCAGGTATCCATGGGTAAGCTAGGTGGAGGCTTCCACCTAGCAGTGAGCGGGATGACTTCACCAGCACTAATGGGCGGGATTTAGCACATGTAAAATGGCCAGGGCAGTGCTAAAGCCTACCCATCAGTGCCAGTAAACACTGCTAGGCAGAAGCCCCCACCTATCAGTGAGAAACGTGAACAAAAAAGCCCTTGCCCTGCACAATACAGCGCAGGACAAGAGAGAGCATCGGAGCAGAGGGGCTGCCTGGGTGAAAATGGGGGTATGTCCAGAATATGGCGGGTGCTTTAGACCCTTTAATCCCCTCGTCTGGAGTGAGGGTATGGAAGGGGTGCGGCTGAGAGGCTTAAAATGTGACAATGGTGGAGAGTGTTTTGTGACTTTTTAAGTCTGACATTTTTTGGGGGGGAAAAGTCGCGAGTGTCTCTTTTTACACCTCACATGCTGCTTTGTCAAAAGAGGGGTAACAAGGTCTGTACAGGGGTGTGATCAACAATCAAGACAAATGTATCTTCTTTTACACCAGTTTTCTAATATAAATGAAGCTGGAATTCTCTGAACTCCTGGTAGATTTCTGTTTAGGCACACGGACTGCCGGAGGATGTGCCTAATTTATATTGAGGCCTGCACCTCATCATAAATTAGGCGCATATTCCAGCAGCACAGGGGATATCAAGACTGGCACAGAAACCACCAGTCTTGACTAATCTCCTCAAAGGTGTGGCACAAAGTAAGACAACCAATAGGTGGTATAAACTTGATTGCTGGGGTCCAACCACTGGGACCCTCAGTGATGACAAGCATGGGAATCCACAAGTTCTGCAGAACTGACCCATGAGGAGGCAGCGGTGCTACATCCGCCGTGTCATTCACTTCTGTGGGACTCCCTTGACCACTGTACTTAGAAGTCCTGTAGAAATGAATGGAGCAGCAGATGCAGCACCGATGCATTCTCGCTGGGCAGTTTGGCAGCATTCCTGTTTTCCTGATCACCGGGGGTCCCAGCGGTCAGTCCGCCATTGCTTAACCGCTTATTCTCTATCTGGTGTTTAGGTAAGGCCTCATGCACACGACCGTTGTTGTGTTCCGTGTCCGTTGTTCCGTTTTCCGTGATTTTCTGCGGACCCATTGACTTTCAATGGGTCCGTTGAAAACTCGGATAATGCACTGTTTGTCATCTGTGTCCGTGATCCGTGTTTCCAATCCGTCAAAAAAATATGAACTGTCCTATTTTTTTCACGGACAACGGTTCGCAGACTCATTCAAGTCAATGGGTCCGTGAAAAAACACGGAGGCACACAAGATTGTCATCCGCGTCCGCGCGTCCGCGTCCGTTTTTTTTCTATCATTTGCAAGGCAAACTTGACTTAGATTTTTTTTTCACTTTCCTTCATGTCTGGTGATCCTCCAAAAATCAAGGAAGACACACGGAAACAAAAACAGAAACGGATCACGGAACAACGGAACCCCGTTTTGCGGACCGTGAAAAAATACTGTCGTGTGCATGAGGCCTAATAGTAAGTGTTGTTAGTTGCACAACCATTTTTAATCCAGAATTTCCTTATAGAGCATCCAAAATATTCTAAAATAGGGATACCCAACCTGCGGCTGTCCAGCTCCCATCATGCCCTGATAGCTGTAGGCTGTCTCGGCATTATGGAAGTTGTAGTTTTGCAACTGCTGAAGACCCTTCAGCGTTTGTATAGTTTAGAACAAGGATGCCCAACCTGCGACCCGCAGGTTGGGCATCCTTGTTTTAAACTATACAAATGCTTTAATTAGCGTTTTACACAGTGAAAATCATTTTTGCCCAATATTTTGATATTATAAGATACATCTAGAGCTAAAGAATCATAATTCAGCTTGATGCCCATAGGCCA
The DNA here is from genome assembly GCF_014858855.1 of Bufo gargarizans. Taxonomy (NCBI): domain Eukaryota; kingdom Metazoa; phylum Chordata; class Amphibia; order Anura; family Bufonidae; genus Bufo; species Bufo gargarizans. The sequence goes on from NC_058084.1 coordinate 426,104,481, forward strand.
CCATGAAAAACTCTCTACCTGGACCAGCCATCTGCCTGGTGACAAATATCTCTCTCTATTTGGTTACATAGGATCTGTATACAATGTACAAGTCCAGATTTAATTTGTATAGTGAGATATCACAATCATGGCTTGATTACATTGCCTAGGAGTGAACTGGATCATTCACTGTGTCTCCACACACAACAATAGTATACAGTATATTGCTTCTTTTGACTTATATACAGTAGCATAGGGGCCCCCATAAGTAGGTTCCTGGGTGCAACAGCTACCTCCACAGTCCCTGTATCTAAGCCCCTGCCTAGATATACTGGACAGGCAGCAAAATAAGATCTCATCGGGGGCACATGTACTGTAACAATGTATAGATTGGAGTATTGTATAAAATTGTTACATTTGTGTCCAGTATTTCACAATATGTCACAGGATAACTCTGCAACTCTGTTCTGTGTGACAACTGCTGTACCCTAAATGTATAGCATTCCCCCTCCACATTGATAACTGCGTTCCATAACACGTGGCCATCTAGTCAACCTCCGCTCTAACAACAAAGATCAGCAGGATTAAATGTCATGGCGTACTGCGCTATAATATGCGCTATATATATAGGAAATAACGTGGACTCCCCATCAAATAACTTTACTAGAGCAACTTTTCTTATAACTTTGCACAATGCCGTCCATTTGTTAATACTCCTGGTAATGTATGGGTAAACTGGCCGTTCCCATTCCCCTTGTACAATTGGAATGGTAATACTCGCCTATGTTTCCCTCTCTGACTACGGTATATCAGCACTGATTAGAAAATGTCTTACACAGTAGGGGCACACCCCTTTGACAAGGACATCGGTAATGCCCAGTTGTCATTTTATTCATAAGTTTCAGGAGGAATACTAGAGGAATGGTGCAGAGAACCAAGAATTGGTGCTCCAAAATTTTATATTTTTTGGGGAACACTAGGGAATGAGCATGGTGAATCTGGTGAATCAGTGCTCAGCGCTGTTGCCTTGCTCTAGGGTTTAAATCCAACCATCAGCTACATCTGCAGGGAGTTTGGATCCAAAAAACTATCTGATGGGTTTATTAGCTTTCTTTGAGGGCTCATTGACACGACCGTAGGGCCGCGGTGCCCATGTTGCGGACCACAAACAACGGGTCTGCAATACATGGGCATTGGCTATGTGAATTCCAAGCTGCGATGCAGACCCATTGACTTGAATGGGTCCACAATCTGCTAAAGATAGGACATGTCCTATCTTTAGTGGTGTGGAGTCACGGATCGGAAGCCCATGGAAATACTCTTTTAAGCTTTTCCGTGAGTCTGTGCCTCGGCACTGCAAAGGATAGCATATGATCTTGTGATGTGAACTCTCCCATAGGGCTACTAGGTTATGAGCCAAACGGGAGACAGGCAGGCAGGGGTGCACCTAGCCTTTCTGCTGCTTAAGGTGAAAATTGAAATGGCGTGCCCCCTCCAGGCCTCCTGTTAAAGGCATACTGTGATACAGGTGAATATAGAGACATAAGCACTTCCACAATGGAAGCGCTCATTTCTCATGGCACTGCCACCGCCCCCGCTTGTCTGTAGCTCCCGCCGCCTCACCTGGCCTCATTGGAGGTGCAACCCTGGAGACAGGGATACATAAGAGTGATGACAGTCACTGTACAACGCTGCAGAATATGTTGGCACTATATAACCAGTATATTGTCCAAAAGTAAATTAAAGCACTGGACACATCTAATTCTGTTCTGGAACGATTTACTAGAGAACCTATACATCATTGAGCGGGTGAAAAAGCTTTCCACCCCGGAACATGGAAACGTCCCCTGTCTAGCTTGTAGAAGTTCACTTGTCAAGCCCTATTACATCCAAATGCACCAAGCTGTCAAGCCGCATACAGACGTCTCCTGGATGTCACACGTCAGCTAATAGCCATTTACCCCAGCACTTTTCCTTGCTTCCATTCTTATTATGTATGTCTGTTCTTGCCAAGATTCGCTGTGTCAAGCCAGTAAGAAATTCATTACATGGCAGCCATAGATATACTGGCACTGGTACAGGCGGTATATTAGTGTTAGGTACCCATCTGCGGAAGCCACCTTCACGCCTGGTAGATGGGCCCGACACACGTTTGATCAAAAATGTGCGCAAAGAGCTTTTATTTTTCCATTTATAGTAGGTATAATACTACTTTAATTCCGAATGATCCCCATTTCAAAGCTCTATTGTTTGTATGTGAAATGTTGTGCGCCATTTTTTTTTATCAACCATGTTTGCTTGATGGATATGCACCTGTGACTATGAATATGAATGTGCTAGTCTAAAGTTTCTTGTAGTACTAGTACAGGAGATCCAGAAATGGACTGGCATCCCTAGGGTTAAACTGAGTTCACGGTAGAAGGACCTAGCCACGTCCCTTGTCATCACTGGATGATTCACGGCGATGTAAAAATCATTACACTTGTCCATGATCCTCTCACTCTGCTGTTGATATTATATGTCCTTTGGGAGCGGCTTGCAAGCTACTAAGAAGATCTTTGTGAGCGCGGAGCATGTGGGTGCAGCCATTAGAGCCTCTTGTTTGTGTATCTTTATGTGCGGTTTTACAAAAGACAGGATTCTTAGCAAAGAACATCCAAGTGGCTGTCTGTTTTAACTTTGGACGGGGGCCAGTGGTAATCCAGCTGTGAGCCGGAGCATTAACTTCAAACATGAAAAATCGCTTCCATAGCCATTTATGGAGAGTTTCTGGCTCTTTGTATAGGTGAGGGTAAGGAGCATGGAGATGAATGGTTTTGATGTGCATACAACTTCATGGGAGGCCGTTTCACTAGGTGGTTATGGATTTTGCCAGGCCAAACAAATGTAGAGCTCCTCACGGGCAATGTGTGCGTTAGAATATGAAAATGGCAGCAAAACCGGATGGTGGAAGTGCAACGTTCTATCGCATAAGTCATTCGTGTAAATATTACTGATACATAATTATTCATATGGTGGCAATATATTCCACAGAACTGTCCCTAAATGTACAGTAAATCATCATTCATATTAGATTAAAGGGGTTCTCCTATGAAAAATATTCCACAGTGTTCAAACCAGCGCCTGGATCTAAATACTTTTCTAATTGCATATAATTAAAAATTTAGCATAGCCGCTGAGTTATTCAGTAAAATGTATCTGTATAGCGACACCTGCTGTTTTTTATTTCTTATGTCTTTGTCCTGCTCGCTGAGATGGCCGCACATGCTCAGTTCCATCCTTCAACTGCCTCCTGAGCTGTGATAGGTGGAGCATGGACACGTTCCCTGAGCTGTGATAGGTGGAGCATGGACACGCCCCCTGAGCTGTGATAGGTAGATCTGACACACAGACCCTGAGCAGCAGCAGAAGAGACACTCCCCTTCAGTTGTCAGCTTGATATAAATCTAGCAGAGCAATAAATGGGGAGATCTCTGGATCCATGTGAGGTACAGGGCTGGTTCTCACTTTGTTAGATGAGATTGCCGTGTATTATATTTATGTCTGATTTTCATTTTTTACATTAATCCTGGGATAACCCCTTTAAGGGAGAACAAGCATATTCCATGCAGCTAGACCCCTTTCCAGTTTCATGCCCATGTCCTATGAGCACCATGCTATAGGTGGATGTTGATGTACCTGTGATCACAGTTTGTAAAATAGTTATTTTTGAAAATAAAGATTTAATTTTGAAATGTCAAAACTTAAAATGGTGTATTACTAATTTGACATCTGGATTTGAGATGAGCGAAGTTCTCAAAACCTCTATTGGGCTGTTTCACGGAATTTCACAAAGAAATTTGCTTCTTGACTAATTACTTCGTCACGAAGTGCATTTCTTTGAGTAGCGGGCGCAATGATGGGGAACAGCGCTGGTGCCGCCCCCGTCATTGAACCCTTCAGATGCCATGTTCATTACTGATAGTGGCATCTGAGAAGACCATTGAAGGCTGGTTGCATGAGACTTCGCACGGGATCTTCAATCAAGATGGCCACGGCGGACTCTTCATGCTCAAACGGATGAGGTGAGTATGAATTTTTTTTTTACCGCCATTTTAGGGACAATTGATTCATTACCACAAAGCACAAGTAAATTTGGCTTCACAGCCAATCGAATTTTCCCTGAAATTCTGATCATAGTCCACTTCATGAACTTTGATTCGCTCAACACTAATCTGGATAAATGCCATGGCTTCCTGTGATTAATATCGCCATCAGGCTAAAACTTAATAATGATAACTGTCCTCTATTAACTGTCCAGGACTGAGAACTTCGAATTCTGAGAACATGTATAAGGGTATTTGAGCAGGGGCCATAGCTAGAACTTAAGCGCTACCTCCTTGATCTGAAGACCATAAAGGGGTTGTCTCACTTCAGTAAGTGCCATTTATCATGTAGAGAAAGATGATACAAGGCACTTACTAATGTATTGTGATTGTCCATATTGTTTCCTTTGCTGGATGGATTCATTTTTTCATCACATTATACACTGCTCGTTTCCATGGTTACAGACCACCCTGCAATCCATCAGTGGTGGTCGTGCTTGCACAATATAGGAAAAAGCACTAGCCTATGTGTGCTCCCACGGTCCCGGCCACCAGAGAGGCTGACGCTTTTTCCTATAGTATGCAAGCACGACCACCACCACTAATGGATTGCAGGGTGGTCTGTAACCATGGAAACGAACAGTGTATAATGTGATGGAGAAATTAATCCAGCCAGCAAAGGAGGTATATGGACAATCACAATACATTAGTAAGTGCCTTGTATTAACTTTCTCTACATGATAATTGCAACTTACTAAGGTGAGAAAACCCCTTTAAGGCAATGTTATATAAACCCAAAATAAGGTTACTATTATATAACAGCAAGGACCTAAAGTTTGGCATTACAAAGCCTTGACTTAAAGGGGTTTTCTGTGATTTTAAAGGGGTTTTCCGACAGTTTTATACTGATGACCTTTCCTAAGGACAGGTCATGAGTATTTGATCGTTGCAGCGTACCCACCAATCAGATACTAAAGACCTGTCCTTAAGATGAAAACAGTCACAAAACCCTTTTAACATATATGTTCATGTAGTTGCTTACCTCATGTACTTGCACATGATTTTTTTTTGTTATTCGGACTCTTCTGACTCGTTTTCACCATGTAAAAAAAATCCCTCCGGTCTGTTTCCATCCTGTATGTAGCATCTCCTGTTCCTGTATCCAACCAAACCAATTATTCCCCTCCCCTTTTTTCTGCCATAGCTCCAGCACCGCCCCTCCCACCCAGCTAGTTTATAGCCCCTCCCACCCAGCTAGTTTATAGCTCCTCCCACCCAGCTAGTTAAATAGACACCCCCCTCTCACTGCCCCTTACAACGCCCAGCTAGTTTATAGCTCCTCCCACCCAGCTAGTTACATAGACACTCCCCTATCACTGCCCCTTCCATTTACATAACATCACAGGAAATAAGAAAGAGCCGCATGTACACGGTCATGTGATCACAGGCCAGAATGGGAAATAGAAGCATTAAAGGTGAAATAAATATATTACAGAATTACAGCGAACTTCATAAATTATTACTTTCAAGGATGTTGTTGCAAACTGGAAAAAAAAAAAACTTTAAGAGTTAGGGATACAGACTACAAGGTTACTTACTCCATGAACCCATGGAGCTGAATATAAGAAAAAAATGTTTATATGTCTTTGGCCTTAAAATATGAAATCAGTCACAGCGAAAACTTGGCAAATTAATGTGAAAACAATGCATTGTGTATTAATTACTGTAGAGAAGCCAGATTGCTGTGTTTTTTTCCCTTGTACATTATGTTCACACAGTTTTATACTGGCAATACATTCCCAGGCTCTGACTGCTGGGAAGACAGTTGCTGGTTAAAGTGAGGAGGTTTTACAAACGCCTCAACATCAATACAATCATTAAGGCGTACCTGTCTTTACATTCTTCACATACAGTAAATCTATAGTACACATCATTACGTAAAAGTTTACAGTTTTAAGTTTCTCTTTCCTTTAATGCAGGCGCCTTCTCCGCCAGTATGCATTTGGGAACATGGTAAGGGAAGAAGGTGAGGGAGGAGGGGTATGAAGCTGCAGTGTTGGACTTTAGCCTGGGTGATGCTGTGATAGAAGAAAGAGCAAGGAGAACATGTCCAAGTGGTGGTGTGGGAGGAGGAGCAAAAGGAGGAAGGCATTGGATTTGCTCAGTCCACAGAAAGTAAAGAGATGGGAGGAAAATACTTAAAAATATGCAGGTTAAAGACAACATTTATGGCTGCACTACAAATAATATACATATACAGCTGCCTAACAAATAATGTATGCTTTTTGTTTTATACCAAGTGGAGAGGGACGTAATCCATCATCGGTGGTTGCACATACCAGTATTATAGAAACTAGGAACCAAATCAAGTTTCATGGGGGCAGTAGTAGTAATATAAAAATAGAGCATATAATCCAGTGTTGTAACTTGACACTAGTAGGCCCCAATGCTGCTTCTGCTGTAAAACAAGACCTTCTGTCATGCATCTTTTTTTATACAGTGGATGTGAAACCACCGTGTAACTTGAACAGATTTGGCTTGGGGCTACTCCCACGGGCTTTCTAAGTACCCCCCTGGTGTTCACCCTTTAATCTCTATACAGGGATCTGGACATTACTGCAAGGGAACCACCAGGCTGCTACTTCTTCAAGTAGTCTCTGTTTAAGTGACTGCAGACCCACAGGGGACAGGAGACACAAATATGGAGTACTGGAGGACTCAGGGAAAGGCTGAAGTCAGGGCAGGCAGAGTATGTGGAATCCAGTAAACAGTCCAAGGTCAGGGCAGGCAACTCAGGGTCAGTACAGAAATCAGGCAGAAGTGAGGATAGGCAGTGAAGGGTCAAAACTCAGGAAACAGGCAGGAGCCTGTACATGGGCAAACAAGGCCTAGCTGGCCTGGAACAGGCAGCAGCCTGTGTGAAGGAATAGAGTTACTCCAGTGGCTAGGCCTGCCAGGAAGTGGAGGGAAGGGGAGAGAGGCCGGTGGGTTCACACCACCAGAGCCTGGAGTGACGGAGTGAGTGAACAGAGCAGCTTTGGGGTCATGAAACATCTAGCAGCTGTTATTCTGTCTATCAAATTTCAAGATGTTCTGTATAGTACACCACCACCAGAAATAATAAAATCACTGAATGTTACTGGGATGTGCAGAAGACGTTGCCAAAATGGTGCCCCCTTCTCTGACATCCCTCACTGTTCTTGAACTATTGGCTGAAGTTACACCTCACACACTTCCTGCTCTGTTCACGTCTTCATTTTGTGTGTACTGTATAATAGCGGAAATACTAAAGATTGCCATACACACTCAATAGCTGTCAACCAAACAATAGCTGTCTCTCCCGACTTCCTGCCCTTCTCCCATACACATTCAGTTTGGCCGGGTGTATTTGTATTTCATACATCTCTGTTGGTGGCTTATCTCCTGGCATATCTCCTGGAAAAACAAACGGATCGGATGAAACAATTCAGTTTGCCCAATCCTTCTCTCCTCCAACATCATCTGTTGGTGTGTTATTTTTAGCAAACATAAAAGTAGAGTCTATCACACTTCTGTGTCCAGCAAAAAAATGGACAATGATGGATATGTTTTTTTTTTTTTACTATTGAAGTCTATGTGAAATGGATGCCCCTCCATTGGCATCCATTTGCATACTTTTTTGGGGGTATCTGTTTAAGGGGTTACCGGTAGAATATTCCCCCATAATTTCATAGGTGCGGGTCCCACACATATCTCCTAAACGGGACCTCAAAAGTGGAGGAGGGCGCACTATGCATGCAAAGCTGCCCTCCATTCATTTCTATGGGGGCGCGGAAAATAGCCGAGCCCTGTCTCGGCTATTTCCATCGGGCCCATAGAAGTGAATAGGAGCTGCCATGCATGCGCGGTGCGCTCCCATTCACTTCTGTGGGGAGAGCTCTTGGTGGTGGAGGCCGGACTGGAGTCCTCCAACCACCACTTTACCTGCTCCATTCTTGATATAGACAACGAGGGTATATCCTAGCGATATGCCCGCATTGTCTCAGATTAGAATACTCCTTTAAGTGAATGATAGAAAGGTGATGTGAACCCAATATTATGGACAGAGACAATAGGCGGTGGACAGAGCAGGGAGTCTGTGACGGGAATCTCCAGCCAATAGCAATGGAGCACTGCTGGATGTCAAAGATAGGGCAGCAGGACTCCCTGGTCTTCAGAGGCTCTAGAGCTCAGGTGCCACAGTATCCCCTATATCCCTTATTGTTACACCCCTTCTACATATTAGACCACCACTAATAGTAAGTCTAGAGTCAGGCAGTAGTTTGCAGACTGAAACCTCCCATGCTAGTCACACTTTTAGATCGTTCTTGCTCCAGGTGAGAGCAACTACCATACATCTTAATTCCAAAGTCCTATTCTGCAAAATTGTAGGGAACAGGGTACTATCTCATATTGTCCTAGTCAACGTGCACTGTAAAAGTTTTGAAATGCTTTCCAAGCTGTACCAAAAATAACCCTGCGTCTTCTCCTCTCTATCATATCACTGCTGTGTTCCCGGGTGTATTTCCACCTCAGCTCTGCTCAGCACCCTGCAGCTCATCATCAGGGCAAAGGAGCAGTGATCCGCTAACACTCGGCCTCTTCCATCTCATGTCAGGCCTTTATTGAGCATTTTAAATGTTTCCTAAACTGTTTCCTGATTCCAAGGCACCTTCTAAAATAAGCAGAGTCAGCAGCAGAATCTCTTTTCCCTTTCTCTGGCTGCAACATGCAAGTTTTTTGTCTTGGCAGGATCCTTCCATTACTCATCTGAGCATCTGCATATAATTTAACATTAGGTAACTAAACAAAGTATGTAATGAAAAAAGGCAGGATTCCTGTACCAGCGTGGAACACGTGCTGCTGAGTGATATTTATTTTACTCTTCTTCCTTCCAGTGATGAAAGACCCTTTGAAAGTAAGGTTTGCCCCGGCATAGCTGTTCCTCCAGGAAGCACAGCATGTTCAGCGTAGAGGACCTCCTAGTTTCTCATGGGTACAGAGTGTCGAAGAGCACGCTTTCCACATATCAGCACAGGACTGACGGCTACCAACATGAAGCTACAGACACGAAGCCTCGCAATGGCATGTTAAATGGATATCCGCCGGACCTTCCAGACACTAATGCTGTGAACCCTGCTCCAACCAAGAACCTCTTCAGTGACCATGAGAAGGGTTGTGTGAACAAGAGAAGGCAGATTTCTTCTGCAGGTTATCCCAGGAGCACTCAGTCTACAGACGCATGTCAGACTACAGACACGGGGTAGGTATCTCAGTCCATAATCTGATCCTCCTTGAGTTTGGTCACTGTCATACACCACTATACGGTTTTCCACTTCTGCCTTTTTTTTGGGTCCGTTTTCATGCTATTTCTTGATACAGAGCGCCCTATTTATAGCAAGTCTGCACCGTGATGGGGCATATTAAACTATAGCTGGCGTTATTGTTCTGCTCATTGGTATGCTGTATAGAAGTTGGAGATAATATATTCTTTTCAATAAAATAAGTACATAAAAGATGACGAAGAGGAAATCTGTTCTGTGATACATAGAATTGATTTCAATTAGTCTCGTTTATCATGTATTGTATTGTGTTTATTCATGTATTCTCTGTATGTGCATGTGTGGGGGAAGCCACCTGCAAAATCAAGTTACCTGTATGTGAAATACCAGGAGGGTATACAATACAGTGTGAGGTGTCACATGCAGCTAGAAAACCCCTTTTATTTCTTGAATCAATGCAATAAAGGTCCACATTATTTTTGTAGTCAGTAGATGGATAGATAGTTATGACTAGTGATGAGCGAAGAGTGGTAAAATTTGATTCAGCTGCTTCGACGAAAATTACTTTGTCACAAAGTGCATTTCTTTGTAAGTAGTGAGTGCAATGACAGGGACGAGCGATTGCGCCCATCATTGTACCCCTCAGATGCTGTGTTCATAGCTGATCGCGGCATCTCACAGTAATAACAGAGTGTAAGAATAAATAAATAAAAATTAGATCATACTTACCCCATCCATCTGATCGCGACGAGCTGGCCAACGCCATCATGTCGGCTAGCGTGGTGACGTCATACGTCACCATGCACAGGATTTAGTGCAAGATCTTAAATCAAGATGGCGCCACAAAGCGCGAGGAAATTTCCCTTTGATTCGCTCAACACTAGTTATGACTGACCTTTATTCAGCATTGAACTGTTTTCCATTTCCTAAACTGTTTCCTGATTCGAATGAGAGATACATACGAGAGATAATACATAGATATGATATAGAGATAGATAATAGATGGATGGATAGATAGATAGATAATAGATAGATAATAGATGGATAGATAGATAGATAGATAAAAGATAGATAATAGATAGATAGATAGATAGATAGATAATAGATAATAGATAGATAGATAGATGATAGATAGATAGATAATAGATAGATAGATAATAGATGGATAGATAGATAGATAAAAGATAGATAGATAATAGATAATAGATAGATAGATAATAGATGGATAGATAGATAGATAATAGATAGATAGATAAAAGATAGATAGATAATAGATAGATAGATAAAAGATAGATAGATAATAGATAATAGATAGATAGATAATAGATAGATAGATAAAAGATAGATAGATAATAGATAGATAGATAAAAGATAGATAGATAATAGATAGATAGATAATAGATAGATAGATAGATAAAAGATAGATAGATAAAAGATAGATAGATAATAGATAATAGATAGATAGATAATAGATAGATAGATAAAAGATAGATAGATAGATAATAGATAGATAGATAATAGATAGATAGATAAAAGATAGATAGATAATAGATAGATAGATAAAAGATAGATAGATAATAGATAATAGATAGATAGATAATAGATAGATAGATAGATAGATAAAAGATAGATAGATAAAAGATAGATAGATAATAGATAATAGATAGATAGATAAAAGATAGATAGATAATAGATAGATAGATAAAAGATAGATAGATAATAGATAGATAGATAAAAGATAGATAGATAATAGATAGATAGATAAAAGATAGATAGATAATAGATAGATAGATAATAGATAGATAGATAAAAGATAGATAGATAATAGATAGATAGATAAAAGATAGATAGATAATAGATAATAGATAGATAGATAATAGATAGATAGATAGATAAAAGATAGATAGATAAAAGATAGATAGATAATAGATAATAGATAGATAGATAATAGATAGATAATAGATAGATAGATAATAGATAATAGATAGATAGATAATAGATAGATAGATAAAAGATAGATAGATAATAGATAATAGATAGATAGATAATAGATAGATAGATAGATAAAAGATAGATAGATAAAAGATAGATAGATAATAGATAAAAGATAGATAGATAGATAATAGATAGATAGATAAAAGATAGATAGATAATAGATAGATAGATAATATATAGTTATGACTGACCTTTATTCAGCATTGATCTGTTTCCGGCTTCCAGGCACCATGTAAGAGAAGCAGCAGAATCTTATTCCCATTCTCTGGCAGCAACATACAGTTTCTAGATAGATAGCGGATGGATAGACCGTTTAGAAATAGCAGTAAAATGTGTGCAAATCCTCAAGATAAAGCCATCAATCAATAATATATAAAACAAAAAACGGTCAGTTAGCAGCCAGTCCGCACAGCAATATGTCAGGCGGCGCGTTATCAGTGTGAAAGATTTATTGTGATTGTGAATTATGTGATGAATATTGTGGTGATTCACACTAAAGGGGTTATCCAAGACTCATCATTTTTAACAGACCCTGGACCCATGGTGGGCTTTATACTTACCTGGTCACCGCCGCATCACTCCACGACCACCTCGGCAGGTCACATCCCGTCAACAAGAGGTGTATTAAAAAAGTTTAGTTTGGATGACCCCTTTAATAATAAATGTAATTGTATAGCTTTAAATACTGCTTACTAGAGCAAGCAATCTAAAACTGTTGACAAAACCATCCTCCCTATGGCAACACAGTGCGAGACACCTGTCTGCAGTAAGGGTACAGAGGGGTGGTAACCAATTAGGGGTGTCTACCTGCACAGTCTGACAATGGCAGCCCTAATTGGATAGAGTGAGTCTGTGCAGGTACCCCCCCCCCCCCCCACTGGTAACACCCCTCTGTACCCTTACTGCAGAGTAATTCATTCATAACTTCTAGTAGAAATAATAAAGGAACAGCACAACATGGAGTCATCAGAACAGATGCTCCAGAATTGATATTACATGGGGAATACATAAAGCTATTAAAACAGGCAGGTCAGGAGTGGGGACAGGTCCTTCTTTAAGGCCTCATGCACACAACCGTATGTATTTTACGGTCTGCAAAAAATACAGAATTCACATGGACGTCTTCTGTGTTTTTTGCGGATCCATTTTTGCGAACGGAACAGCCGGCCCCTAATAGAACAGTCTTATCCTTGTCCGTAATGCGGACAATAATGGGACATGTTCTATTTTTTTGCAGAACGGAAATACGGACATACGGAAACTGAATGCACATGGAGTAGCTTCGGACGAGGAAACAAAATAAGTGCACATGAGCCCTAAGGGCTACTGTAATACTTTATGTCTAATGTTTGCTTTTTGTTTTATGCACATCAAATGTTATATTGTTCGACGCGGGAAGTACCCAGGACTTTAATACAGGACTGTTGTGTGACCCGCATATGTTGTTTTTTGTATGATAGCATCTAAACTGATATTCTGGTGACGTTAAAACACACCTACTGTATTCAAAAACAAACACAGGAAAGAGTCAGGATGTAAACAGCCTGGAAAAAATGGATGGGAGAGCACGTCCTGTCAGTCTGTCCAGGTGGCCGATTCTACGTAATTCTCTAATGATGCAAGATATCTGGCGCGCATTTCTAATTATGTAACTTAAAGAGGACCTTTCATCTGGCAAAACATTGTGAACTAAGTGTCATGATATGTACAGCGGCGCCCAGGGATCTCACTGCACTTACTATTATCCCCGGGCGCCGCTCCGTTCTCCCGCTATGTCCTCCGGTATGTTCGGTCAATTGGTTATAGTAGGCGGAGACTTAGGGGACTTGGTTATGGTAGGCGGAGACTGCCCTTGTTCTCCTAGGCATCTCCTTCTCTCAGGCTGTTTATTTTCTCCCAGCCTGTGAGCTCTGCTCTGCGATTGGCCAGCGCTACAGCCTGAGAGAAGGAGACACCCAGGAGAACAAGGGCAGTCTCCGCCTACTATAACCAAGTCCCCTAAGTCTCCGCCTACTATAACCAATTGACCAAACATACCGGAGGACATAGCGGGAGAACAGAGCGGCACCCAGGGATAATAGTAAGTGTAGTGAGATCCCTGGGCGCCGCTGTACAGATCATAAAACTTAGTTCACAGTATTTTGCCAGATGAAAGGTCATCTTTAAAGGAGTTGTGCAAGAATGTGGGGGCCCCACTTGGCCAGACCTGTAAAGGGAAGCTTGCTTACCCGATTCTCGGTCCTGGCTCACCGCTTCTTCTCCTCCCAGCCTGCAATACTCCGCTGGGCTCCCTCGCGGTAAACGTTTAGTTTGACATCGCCTGCAGCAGATCACTGACCATGGCGGTGACCGGCTCCTTTTATGTCATGACAAATGATGACATGACGCAAGGGGATCCAGTCTCTGCTGCTGAACTTTTTGGTGAATTCGGGAATGAGTTCCAAACCGGTAGAATCGATTCGCTCATTCTTACCACATATCCTAGATCTGGACGCCTTGTTCACCTGCCGCACACGGGCTGCCTGTTCTGCATCTTCCTTGTACACAATATTATAGACTCCCTAGCCCGGTAGATAGCAGTAAAGTTGATGGGTTTGTGTTTGACAGCTATAGCACTGCTGGTGTAACTGTAGGACTGAGAGCGGCTGTAAACCTTCTGATCTGTGGACTCATAAATCCATGCATGGTCATGTAATTCCAGTATATATCCAGCTGCGAGTTTATCATCTGCATTAAGTGATCTTTTAATGTAGTTTGAGGTATTCCTGTTAAATCACTGACTGACTATAGTAGACTTGTACCAGGTTTTTGAGGTGATCCACATTCATAGATGACACAGTCAAACCTCTCCAGAAGACCACAACTTTGAGTAGACCACCTAGACCAGATTTCCAACAGAGTTTCAGTTCTACCATACTGTATAGTATGTATACTGGCCATTTTCTTTGAGAAGACCACTATTCAATGCAGTTTGTGGTGGCGATCTCAAAGAGGAAAGGCCATCAATATCAGACTGTAGGAGTGACATCTGCAATGGCCTACTGTCAAGGCATCTGGGGTATCCCTCACCCTGTAAGAGGGTTTTAATGATATATGTCCCTCTGTTAGAGCAAGTAGTCGTGACGCCAGTTGCAGTTAAGCAACGAGGACATGGAGTCCCCCTTGTAGATGGTAGTGTTGGCACCCAGGGTAGGATTGCGAGAGTGATGTAGAGTAACCTACAGTGTCTCTGAAGATGTTGTATGCACATGTCACGGTGCTCCTACCTGGATATCCTTGGATCCCAGACGTAATGTAGTCCGAAGCAGTGCAAAAAGGGTTTTTTAACTTGGGCGATGAATAAGTATAATAAATGGAGTCCAGACTTTGTATGAACGTGGAACACAGCTTTACTTGGCATAAACTTTATCAAGGAACAATCTTCCAACTTGATCTTTGTCATCAGCAGGTATTGGCTTAAATGGCAGGCAAACACTTCTGCAACAATCTCAGCTCTGCTATACTGTAGCTTTCTCAGCTCTGCTATGCTGGCTGGATTAAATAGGAACTTGTCCTCTTCTGCTGGAACTTAGCTGTCTGTAGTCTGTCTCTTACTTTAATTCTAGGAACTTCTTCCTGGCATCAAGCTCACTTTAGCTTGGGGTTAAGGCAATGCAAGCCCAAGAGAGGGCCAAGCAACCATGAAGACCTTGAAGGCAGGGCCTGCAGGGCAAGCAGAGCAGACAGTGCTCTGATGGCCGACACATAACCTTCCCTTAGGAAGGGGTAAGCTAGACTGATCTTGACTAACTAATTCCTCCCTCTCTAGAGAGGGCTGGAAGGGAACTAGATGGTTCCTCTCCAGGGAAACAAGCTCTGCACAGATTGCCACCACCTGCTGGTGAATCAGGCACATTACACTTGAACAGTCAATTTTGAGGAAATACATATACACATTGCAGGATATGGCAATAAATATATACATGACACAGGATACACCAATGAAGATAGTGAGGGTCCAAAAAGAGGTGGTAATGCCACTCTGGGTCATTACACATCCCGCACACCCACTTATCAGCTGTTCTGGGCTGTAAACTGTACAGTGTACAGAGCTCCATACACCATGAAGTGGCCATGCCAAGGTACTGCAACTCTTTTCCCAACACTTTTTTAAACATTTTTTTGTTAAACTAGATACCCTTTTAAAGGGTATGCTCAGGATAGGCCATCATTAGCTGATCATTAGGGGTCCAGCATCAGGCACCCCCATCGATGTATCACTAAATTTCATTAAAATCCCTATCTCAATAAATGCTGTGAAATGTATTGGCTCCAGTAAAGCTGCATAAAGATGGCCGCTGTTATCGCAAGATCTCCTTAGTCTTCATGCATAAATAAATATGTCATAAGGAATCTGAACCCGGATTTGTTACTGATTGTGGGAAGCACTGTGAATCTGGGTTTGGATTTGTTATAAAGTACATTAATGGATATTTAGCTATTTACAGTAGGAAGTCTTGCAATAATGGTGGCCATCTTTATACAGTCTCATCAGAGCCAATACATTTTACAGAATGTTCGGAGATAGAGATTTTTAAGGGGTATTCCCATCACAGACAGTGGGGGCATATCGCTAGGATATGCCCCCATTGTCTGATAGGTTCAGGTCCCACCTCTGGGACCTGCAGCTACACCAAGAATGGAGCAGCGAAGGTGGCGGAGGGTGCACTGTGCACATTTCTATGCGGCTGCTGAAAATAGCCGAGCCAGCCAGTCATCCCCATAGAATTGAAAGGGAGTGGTGGCCGCACAAGCGCGGTGCGCTCCCATTCACTTGTATGGAGAGAGCACTTGGTGGTGGCCGCACCCGGGAAAATCCAGGGTCCACCAGCCACCCCTCTGCCCGCTCCGTTTTTTTTGTGTAGGTACGGGTTCCAGAGGTGGGACCCGCACCATCAGACAATGAGTGCATAATCTAACGATATGCCCCCATTGGCGGTGATGGGAATACCCTTTTAATTAAATTCAGTGATACATATGAACCAATCGGGTTCGTCCCGCTCATCACTAAGGGCAGATTCGCATTTGCGTTATAAATTCCGTTATAGGGTTCTGTTATAACAAAATTAGAATGGAATATAACTGAATTTTAGGATGGAATGCAAAACAGAACCCTTTAAGGCTTCTTTCACACTACCGTTTTTTTTTTCCCTTTTGAGGACCGTTTTTTGCGTTCCGTATATGGAACCATTTATTTCAATGGTTCCGCAAAAAAAACTGAATGTACTCCGTATGCATTCCGTTTCCGTATTTCCATTTTTCCGTCCCGTTGAAAGATAGAACATGTCCTATTATTGCCCGCAAATCACGTTCCGTGGCTCCATTCAAGTCAATAGGTCCGCAAAAAAAACGGAAATGCACCCGTATGTCTTCCGTATCCGTTCCGTTTTTGCAGAACCATCTATTGAAAATGTTATGCCCAGCACAATTTTTTCTATGCAATTACTGTATACTGTATATGCCATACGGAAAAACGGAACGGAAACAAAAAAACGGAACAACAGATCCGTGAAAAACGGACCGCAAAACACTGAAAGAGCCATACGTTTGTGTGAACTCGGCCTAAGAGGCGTTCCATTTTGCTCTGTCTGTGGCCACAAATAACGGTTCTGTTATACATGACAAAAGAAAAAGTCCTGTCGACAAGACTTTTTTTTCCGTTATGTATAACGGAACAAAACTGAACTGTTATGTGCCCCCATAGACATGTATTAGGTTGGAGCAAAATGGAACGCCTCTTAAAGAGTTCTGTTTTGCAGTCCGTCCTAAAATTCCGTTATATTCCGTTATAACTGAACCCTATAACAGACTTTATAACGCAAATGCGATCCTTAGCTGCATTCCAGACCCATGCACTCAGTTGGATGCAATGTTGTGGACTGCAGCTGTCACTCCATAGTCACAATCAGTCGTGCCACGAAAGGTAGCAGTGCACCTAAGCCTTATATAGAGTGACTGTTCTTTGAGTCATCAGGTTGTCAGATTAGTATGTCGTGTATCATGTTCACTTACTACGTTCACTTAAGATGAATTATGATACCAAGAGAAATGAAAACACAGCAAAAATGCTGCAAATGTTATTTATATCAGTAGTTGCGGGTTATCCAAGGTGGAGATGTCTGCCCGAGGCTACATCCTATTTCTTTCCTGGATACCGTCCAACACATATTTTATAAGAAGCATTGGTCCTCATTACTACAGAAATCCAGCTTTAAAATGTGCATTATAACCCAAGGCCTAACGTTCATCTAATGATACAGTAAATAGGCCAAAATACTCTATCTGTATGTTAATAGGAATTTTTCTTTAAGCAGTGCACAAGTATCACAGGTTTTCGATCAAACAGCAGCCACAAGGGAAACATGTTTAAACCACATTTACTGAAAGCATAAAGACACAATCCATCTGTTTTCCAGAACGGTTACGTGAGAACCGCGCCTGCTCGTTACAGATAATAGCCAGAATGTACACGGTCGAGTCACGTTATTCTGATCACTTCCTACTTTCGACATCGGCAGCGAGTAACAGCTCATGAAGGAAGTCAGGTGTGGGGAGCCGGCTTGCCGGGTATATAAGGTGTGGGATAGGCTGTCTGCACACATAGCCCTCGCTGCTGTCATAGGTAAAAGGGGCGATTTATCAGTGTTGCAAAAAAATTAAATAAATAGATTATTGGCTTTCGGGCAGGAGCATAGCTATAGGGGTGCAGAGGTAGCAGTCGCTACCGGGCCCAGGAGTCTGAGGGGCCCAAAGACCCTTGTGCCGCATAAGAAGACACCGGTACTATAGAAAGTGCATGCTGGCTGGAGGGGAAGGGTTAGGTAAAGAATTTGGCATGGGGTGGGGGTGCCGTTTCAGTTTTTGCCTCAGGCAGCAGGAAGGCAATGTGTTCCCCTGCCGCTGGCCATAAACCGCTGAGGGAAGGGGGGCCCAAGCTGAACTCTTGCACCAGGGCCCATGAGCCTTTAGCTACACCCTTGACAGTCTCTCTGACACTGCGCAGTTTGTGACCTGATCTTGTGCTGCTGTGGTGAACGTTCACCATGAGTTGACAAGTGTCACCATTCCAAATAAGTGACACAGTAACTGTGGAGCACCACGTGCCACTGATGTGAGAGGTGAACGCCTGCTACGGTGGTGTGCGAGAGCGGAATAGCACACTACAGTGCAGCAGCCAGAATGAACAAGATGATTACCAGACATATGTCTAAAGCAACAGTTCAGCAAACCCTACTGCGCATGAGGCTCTGAAGCAGACACATGGTCCCTGCACCTCTGTTAATGAAGTTACATCGCCAGAAAAAGCTTCAATTTTCAAGGCAGTACCAAATCCTTCTTTGCAGTCAAACATGCTGATTGTCTTCCCTGGGGCAGATGGGATCTTCCAGCAAGACAATGTGACATGCCAAATGGCTAGAAATGTCTGACATTGGTTGGAGGAGCATGACCAAGACTTCCAAGTACTAACCTAGCCTTCTACTTCCCCAGACTTTAACCCAATTGAGCATCTTTGGGACCACCTCGATCACCATGTTCACTGTATGGATCCTCCCCCACGTCCCCTCCAGCAGCTGTGGGAGGCACTGCAGTCAGCATGGCTCCAGATACCCGTGACAACCTACCAGGACCTTATTGAGTTACTTCCAGGCCATCTAGCTGCTGTCCGTGCTGCACGCGGCGGTTACTCTGCATATTAGCTGGTGGTCATAATAATGTGACTCGACTGTGTATATGCACTTACTGACAAAAGAAAATAATGCACCAAGATAGCTGTGGCCGGACTGAAGGGCGTAGCCTTAGGGGAGGGCATCATGACAGGGGTTTGGTTTAGGGAGACCCCTGGTGTGGGGATTGGGTGGTTTGAGTGTAGGGGTGGGGTCAAGGGGTTAAATAGGGAAGCATTGGGGAAGACAGGGGCCATTTTGTGGATAGGCAGAGAGATCTGGTACCTGTACTCGACTGGCATGGAGCAGCTTGAGGAGACCATCTCCAGACTGCGGGCAGCGGCGGAGGTCTGCGGCGCCGAATGGATCGAGGCGCAGGTGCAGCAGATGCTCCGGGGGGCGGCGGAGGCTCCAGCTGGGCCTCAGCCAGTATCAGTCCGGCCGCGGCGGGCCGGGCCGCCGGCGCGCTACAGCCCGGAGGCGTCTCGAACGTCTCAGCCCCCCACTAAGGCTCAGCGCCGGAAGCGGAGCCCCTCCAGGGACCCTCCACGCCGGGGGTCGGCGGGGACCGCTTCCTCGAGTGCCTCCCGGCGTGGGAGGAATCCGGTCGTGAGGCGGAGCCTGCGAGGTGGCCGGGCCCGGTCACCTCGGCCTTCAGCTGTGGACGCCGGGGGAGAAGGAGCTGGTGCGGGGGCCTCTTGCCCAGGATCGGGGGCGGAGGCCTCCCGGCGTGCGCAGGACGGCGTGAGGAGCGGGGCTGCTGCAGTTGCAACGGCCGGCAGCAGGCCCCTGTCTTCGGTGGTCGTGATGCAGGGGGGAAGAAGCTCCGCCCACTCTGCTGTAGCCGGTGAAGATGGCGGTCCTGACGTCTCTAGCCTGGGGCTGGCTAGGAGACTGGATGAAGAGGCGGCGTCGCGGAGGAATGATCTGCTGGATTCCGGATCTTCGGCTGGTGGGGACACAGCACCCAGGCAGCCAGGTGAGGCCTCTTGGGGAACTTTAGCGCAGGTTATGGGGGGGGCTGGGGGTGTTGGGGGGCCTCCCGTTGATGTTAGCAGGGGTTTGGGGCAGTTGTTAGGCGGGCTAGCAGGTTTACTTGCGGGCTGGGGGATGGGGGGTACGTCTCCGTTACCGGCGTGGGGGGTGTCTGGGTTTGCTGGTGGCGCGAGTGGGTTTGGGGGAGCCAGTTCGGGGGTAGGGTCGGGGGGCGTGTCGGTGCAGACGCAGGCAGGGGGGGCGGCGGAGGACGAGACGGTGCGGATGGATGATAGGGCGAGAGGTGAGGTTTATGTCTGCTTTGAAGGCCCTTTGGGGGCGCATTTGAAGCAGGAGGTGAGGGAGAAGATCTGGAGGGGGGAGTATGTGGAGATTTTTTCTCTGCTCCCTTTGGACAAGTTTAACCTGGACAGGGTGAGACGGGAGGATGGTAAGAAGGAGGAGGAGGAGAAGCGGAGGTATCGGCTGATACCGCGGACGTTTACGAACTGGCTGCAGGCGTTCGCGATTTTAGCAAGCGTGATTGGGGAGAAGGCGCCGGAGTGCTGTTCGGCGTTATTTTGTTACTTGGATGCCGTAGGGGAGGCGTACAGGGTGTATGGGGGGGTAGCATGGCTGCGGTATGACGAACAGTTCCGGCAGCGGAAGGCGGTGCGGCCAGAAATCAAGTGGGACCATAAGGATATCGCACTGTGGTTGAAGGTTACGGCGCCGGCGAGACAGGGCCAGTCCTTTCGGGGGGATGCAGGAGGTGGAGGGCAGTCCAATGTCGCGGCGGCAGCAGCGAAAGGGCTTTGTTTCGGATTCAATGATGGGACATGCAAATTCGGAGCGAAGTGTAAATTCAAACACGAGTGCTCGGTGTGTGGGGGGGCGCATGGGGCAGCGCGGTGTTTTAGGGGTAACAGACAGAGGGGGGGGGATGTTAATAGCAAAGGGGGAGACGCCAGTACGTCTGGGAAGGATGGGCCCGTTTCTAGATAGGTACCCGGATAGGGAGGCGGCAGCTTTGTTGCGGGAAGGTTTTTCGGTTGGTTTTCGGATACCGTTTGTTCAGGGTGATGGGTTGTTGAGTACGAGAAATTTGAGGTCGGCGTTGGAGCATCCGGAGGTGGTAGCGGAGAAACTTAGCAAGGAGGTCAGTCTAGGCAGGATGGCGGGTCCATTCGTGGATCCACCTTTGCCGAATTTGCGAGTGTCGCCGTTAGGGGTGGTGCCGAAGAAGGAGAGGAATAAGTTTAGGCTTATTCATCACCTGTCTTTTCCGAAGGGCTCGTCGGTCAATGACGGTATAGACCCCGCCTTGTGTTCGGTGGTTTATACCTCATTTGATGCGGCAGTGCAGTGGGTTAGGAAATTTGGAAGGGGGGCGCTATTGGCAAAGACTGACATCGAGGCTGCGTTTCGGTTGCTGCCGGTTCACCCGGATTGTTTGCATTTGTTGGGGTGTTTTTGGGGGGGGGAGTTTTTTGTGGATAGATGTTTGCCTATGGGCTGTTCCCTGTCCTGTGCGTACTTTGAGGCGTTTAGCTCTTTTTTGGAATGGGCGGTGGCGGATTCGGCGGGTTGTGAGTCTATAATTCATTACCTGGACGATTTCCTGTGTATTGGTCCGTCGGGGTCCAGGGTGTGCGCATTGTTGTTGCATACGTTAGAGTCGTTGTTTGGGGTTTTTGGGGTCCCGTTGGCCTCGGAGAAGACGGTCGGGCCGGTCACAGAGTTGAGTTTTTTAGGTATCGTGATCGACACGGTTAGGATGGAGTGTAGGTTGCCCTTGGATAAGTTGGTGGATCTGAAAGGAGAGGTAGCGAGGGCGTGTCGTTTAAAAAAGCTGCGGTTGAAGGAGCTACAGTCGCTGCTTGGGAAACTTAATTTCGCGTGCCGGATTATGCCTATGGGGAGGGTGTTTTGTAGGAGGTTGGCTATGGCGACGGCGGGGGTGGTCGCACCACATCATTATGTTCGCCTGGGGAAGGAGTTGAGAGCGGACTTGAAGGTGTGGGGTTCCTTTTTGGATTGTTATAACGGTCGCTCTCTGTTTATGGGTGATGTGGTGGATTCCTTTGATTTTGAGTTGTTTTCGGATGCGGCGGGGAGTGAGGGTTTTGGGGTTTATTGCCGGGGGCAGTGGTGTGCGGGTAAGTGGCCTGATAGCTGGGTGGAAAGAGGTTGGGTGAAGAACGTGGCTTTGCTGGAGCTTTTTCCTATTGTGGCGGCGGTGGTGTTGTGGGGGGAAGTGTTCCGTGACAGAAAAGTTCGGTTCCACTGTGATAATTTGGGAGTGGTGCAGGCTATCAATGGGTTGTCGGCCTCGTCAGGGTTGGTGGTGCGGTTGTTACAACAGTTGGTGCTGGAGTGTTTGTTGATCAATGCGTGGGTGGTGGCGGTGCATGTGCCTGGTGTGGAGAATGGTATAGCTGACGCTCTTTCTCGTTCACAGTGGGACCGGTTCCGGCAGTTGGCTCCAGACGCGGAGGAGTTTGGGAGGGAATGCCCGAGTTGTCTATGGGAGGTACTGGAAGAACGGTAGCTAGTCTCATTCGGGCATCACTGGCGCCTAGGACGTGGGAGCTGTATTTAAAATCGTGGCAGGTTTGGGAGGATTGGTGCAGTCGGTTGGGGGTTGGGGAAGGGGACCTTGAGGTTCCTATGTTGTTGTTTGTGGGTCACTGTAGGGAGGAGGGCTGGTCTATAGCGAAAATGAATAGTTGTATGGCCGGATTGGCGTTCGGCTTTAAGTGTAGGCAGCGGCCGGATGCGACTAAGTCATTTTTGGTGATGCGGGCGTTGAAGGGGTGGCGCAGGGCGGGTACAGGGCAGGATAGCAGGAGACCTGTGTCCTTTGGGTTGTTGTTGAGACTGGGTGAGCAGCTGGGGGTGTTATGTACTTCCGCCTCGGAGGTGCGTTTGTTCCGATTAGCTTTTTCGTTGGCGTTTTTTGGGGCATTGCGGGTGGGGGAATTGGTTAGTCCAACGGTGCGCAAGGCAGGGGGGTTGCGGACGTCGGATGTGGAGTTATTTCACGACAGGCTGGAGTTCGTGATTCGCCGGTCTAAGACTGATGCGGAGGGACGGGGGCGCAGGGTAGTGTTGTTTGGGGTCCCGGAGTGCGCTATGTGTCCGGTATTGAGCTTGCGTGCATATTGGGGAGGTAGGAGGAGCGATGCGTTGCCGTTGTTAGTGCATGGAGATGATTCCTTTTTGTCGCGCTTTCAGTTTGCGGCGGTTTTTTCGAAATGTCTGGTTCGGTTGGGTTTGGGGCCTGACGGGTATTCGAGTCATTCATTTAGAATCGGGGCGGCAACAGAAGCGGCGAGGTGGGGGTTGGGAGATGAGATCATAAAAAGGATTGGGCGATGGGAATCTGTTCGGTTCAGATCATATATTCGTTTGCATAGCTTGTGAGGGAACGGCCGGGGGGGCTGGTAGGAGAACGGGTTTTTCTGTATGCAATGTTATTATTGGTTGGTCTTGGTTTGTTTTTCTTTACAGATGCAGTGCCGGCCCTAGTGTGGATCCTCGGACATTCTTATGTCTTTTGGGGGGCTGTCCGGGCAGCGGTTCGGCCGGATGGTCAGCAGCTGGGGTTCTCGAGGTCCGTGGCGGTGGTGAGATGGCTAGGGCGGAGAGGTATGGTTTGGGCCGGGGTGTTGCCGGAGATTCACAGGTTTGTGAGGCAGGATAGGGCACCCGAGGTATTAGTTTTGCATGTGGGGGGTAATGACCTGGTAGCGCGGCCATTTAGGGAATTGTTGCAGGGCATGAAGTTTGACTTGCTGAGGATATGGGCGTTGTTCCCACGGATGGTGACAGTATGGTCTGATATAGTGCCCAGGATGGTGTGGAGGGATGCGAGGTCCGTGGAGGGTGTAAACAGGGCCCGTGTCAAGGTGAACCGGGCGATGGGTAGGTTCATGGCCAGGAATGGGGCGGTGGCAGTGAGGCATTTGGAGCTGGAGAAGGGTGTGGGGGGTTTTTGGCGGGCTGATGGAGTGCACTTGAATGCGGTTGGTTTGGACATGTGGTGTTTGGCTATTCAGGAGGGCATTGAGGTGGCCTTGCGTTTGTGGAGGAACGCTCAGTCTTAAGGCGGTCAAGTCTTCGCGTCTGTGGCGGGGGGAGGTCCTTGAAGTTGGTCATATTCACAGAGGAGGATGCTGGGAGGGCTCCATGGTGAGGGCTGGACTCCCAGTGGTGACGGATTTTAAAGGGGCCATTCAGTGGTGCTTCCGAGCTGGAGGGCAACGGCTGGAAGCAAGATGGCTCATTCAGTGGAGTTTTCTGGCAGTTATTTGGGGGCTTCAAGGACCTCCCCTCGGGGGGGGAATTGTTATTTATAAATTGTTATGTTTATTTGTTAATAAAAGACGGCTGCTGTGGCCGATTTATTCCAAGATCGGTGTCCGTGTGTCATTGTGGGGTTAGGTGGAGTCGAGTGATGGGTGGAGTTAGGTTTAGGATATGGGTAAGTGAAAGAGAATGTTGGGGGTCGAGCGGCAGATAACCAATACCCCTGTCAAGCTGTGGCCGGACTGAAGGGCGTAGCCTTAGGGGAGGGCATCATGACAGGGGTTTGGTTTAGGGAGACCCCTGGTGTGGGGATTGGGTGGTTTGAGTGTAGGGGTGGGGTCAAGGGGTTAAATAGGGAAGCATTGGGGAAGACAGGGGCCATTTTGTGGATAGGCAGAGAGATCTCCCGCCCACCCTCCCCTTTTTTATGTGGTTATAGGGTTAAGGGAGTGAGTTTTAGGGGTTGTAGGAAGGCAGGGTTGGGTAAGTGTCACGGTGGCTTCGGCGGGGGGAGGTCCTTGAAGTTGGTCATATTCACAGAGGAGGATGCTGGGAGGGCTCCATGGTGAGGGCTGGACTCCCAGTGGTGACGGATTTTAAAGGGGCCATTCAGTGGTGCTTCCGAGCTGGAGGGCAACGGCTGGAAGCAAGATGGCTCATTCAGTGGAGTTTTCTGGCAGTTATTTGGGGGCTTCAAGGACCTCCCCTCGGGGGGGGAATTGTTATTTATAAATTGTTATGTTTATTTGTTAATAAAAGACGGCTGCTGTGGCCGATTTATTCCAAGATCGGTGTCCGTGTGTCATTGTGGGGTTAGGTGGAGTCGAGTGATGGGTGGAGTTAGGTTTAGGATATGGGTAAGTGAAAGAGAATGTTGGGG
The DNA here is from genome assembly GCF_014858855.1 of Bufo gargarizans. NCBI lineage: Eukaryota > Metazoa > Chordata > Amphibia > Anura > Bufonidae > Bufo > Bufo gargarizans. The sequence goes on from NC_058084.1 coordinate 426,129,709, forward strand.
GTCGAGCGGCAGATAACCAATACCCCTGTCAAGAAATGTTGGATTGCGGCAAAAATCAGCGTGCAGTTATGTTTCAGGCAGATATGTAAATGATTACAGGTGTGGTCTGATTAGACATTGGGTCTTGTCAGAAGAGGGCGTAAAAGTACTTCCCCTGCTGCCCTATACAAAGTCTCTTAGAGGCTACTTTTGGGTAGTGTACCTCTTGGTGAGAGTTTGTTGGTGAGCTGGCATAGATTTAGACAAGTGTAAAGTCCGCCTATATTATGCAGAGGCCGGCGCCTCTACATAGCTTAGGCGGATGAACCACCAGCGCAGGAGGGATGAAGACCGGCGTCTAAATGGTCGCTGGTCTTCATAAATGTTCCTTATTATCTGTAACAGCAAAACAGAATAAATGGCACTGAGCTGTGCCTAGGTCATGTGACTGATGGACATGACGTCACTGGCCTAAGAAGAGGCCGCAGAGTGCTACAGCTTCTTCAAGCAGCTGATCGGCAGGGGTGTCAGGGGTAAGACCCCCGCTAATCAGGGATTGATGACTTATCCTGGGGTCAGGTCATCAATATCAAAAACCCCTTTAAATAAGTAACATGTCAATTCTCAAGCGTTTTTCAAATCAGCTCTTGAAAAAAAAAACTACTATGTGTACCAGGTGTGTACAAGGTCAAGTTTTTTTACATTGAAGTCCATGGAAAGCTGTTGATGGCGTTTTCAATGTGGATTACACAGTAGGAAACACCCATTTTCTGCTGCTGAATCAGTGGAAGAATTGGCCCATGTGAGCATAGCATTATAGACAGTTTTGATAAATGAGGCCTGAGGTATCAGTAATGTTACATCAGCTTTTTGCAATCACAAAGGAAACCGACTGCAAACTGCATTCAGTACAAAGGAAGTTTGCAGTCAGCTGCAGGGGAGGCACAGGGCAGAGAGGATGGGAGTTGTGGTTGTGGTCTTTAGAGGAGTAGTAGTATTCACAGGAGCTTCTTGGGGCTGTGCAGTGAATGGAGGGTGCACCCTTTCCTCCCTCGGCAGACTCCCTGCCATTGCTGCTCCTGCCTAGTGGGGTGCACTTGATGGAGTATGTTTGACTGGGTGCAGGGCAGGAGAGCAGATGTAGGGACTGGGGAATGGTGGAGACAATAAGCAGGCCAGTGGATTGCCATAAATAAAGTCTTTCTTTACTGAGTTAATGATAGGAGCAGTAGAACATATATCACAAAACAGCACATTATCAAAGTAGATCACAGTGCAATCCTCCTTCACTAGCAGTGTCGAAGCAACAATGATGGTAGTTGTAGTACTCCTTTGCTCTCTCACTCTTAGGAACTCTTTACAGTCTTTCAGCAGAACCATAGGCATGCAATTAGGTTCTTATTAACTTCTTCTGCATTTCCCAGACTGAGAGGGGAAAATTTAGATAAGGGTGGCCAAACTGTCTCAAAGTATTGGGGATGCTTTAGCAGTATTCCCTCTCCACAGCAGCAAAGACTTCCTGCCAAACACATCTACAACACCTTGCTGTCTAAGTCCAATGCATGGCCTTGCGGGTTCTAGACTTTCTAAGACGTTTGGTCTCTTTCCTTCAGGTGTACTTTGGCAGTAGTGTTGCTTCTTTATCAGCTACAGTCTCAGGGACAGATGTTCTCTGAGCTCGGGCCTAGTCCTGTGATGGCTAACTACAACTACAAAACTGCAACTCCCAAGATGTACACTTGCTTGGCTGTTCTCAGAATGCCATAGAAATGAATGTAGGATGCTGGGAGTCGTAGTTTCACCAAAGCTGGAGTGCCGGAGGTTAGCCATCACTGGCCTAGTCCATGCAGGAGATCTCAGTACACATGTCTCTCGTGCAGCTTCTCCTCAGAGTACACTATACTAATTTCCTTAGCGGAGGCGGAAGCAGCACATCACCTGGTAACCTAAACACTGCCAATTGATTAACCCCTTCCCGACTGCAATCCATCTATATACGTGCTAATTACACATACCTCATGCAGCTAGCACATGTATAGACCTCAGGCAGCTCTTTAATCCAAGCGCTGCAAAGCTTCTGCCCCTGCCCTGCTGCTGTCATGGACAGCATACAGTGCAGTAAGGCCGGCAAGGGACCACTCTGATTGGCAATCAATCCGATTGGTTAGTTTGTGCAGACTAACCAATCGGATCGCGGCAGTGAAAAAATGCCTGTTCCAGGCTCTGATCTGCGCTCTGCAGATCAGAGCCTGAAATCAGGTAATGTGTCCTGTGCCCCCCGATCTGTGCCCCCACTGTGCGCCTCCTGTCCCCGCCTGCCCCTGATGCAGTTCCCTACTGCCCCATCCATATTCATGTATACTGCCCCTGATGCGGTCCGCCCCCTCCCCGCCCCATACATTCATCCTGCCCCCATTTGCGCCCCCTCAATGCTGGCCGTACCTCCCCCCTTTCCAGCGCTGCCCCCTGCCCCCGATGCGGTCCCCCTGCTGTGTTTGATGGCGGCGGCTCCATTCCTGAGCCCCCGCCATCAGCAGCGAGTGTCAGCTCTATGCTGACACTGTGCTGTAACCCCTTAGATGCCGCAGTAGCGGCCTCCATGTGGTTAATAGAGGGAGGGGGCTCCCTCTCTCAACCATCGGGGCTGCCGCGCTGTGATGGCAGCGCCCGATGGTTGCTGCAAAGTATAGTACAGCCATCAGCCCCACTGGATCTTCAGGATCCAAGAGGGACTTAATAAAAAAAATGTGAAAATAATAAAAGCAAAAAAATAAATAAATAAAAATGTAAATTAAAAAAATTAATTGCCTTTTCCTATAAAAAATGAAAAAAAACAAAAAAAAATACACATATTAGGTATCACCGCGTCCGTAATGACCGTCTCTAAAAAATGTATCACATGATACACCCCTTCCGATAAACATCATTAAAAAAAACTGTAAAAAAAGTCTTTTTTGTCACCTTACATCACAAAAAGTGCAACACCAAGCGATCAAAAAGGTGTATATCAAATAAAATGGTACCAATAAAACTGTCACCTCATCCCGCAAAAAATGAGCTCCTACATAAGAAAATCGCTCAAAAAATAAAAAAAACAATAGCTCTTAGAACATTGAGACACTAAAACATAATTTCTTTATTTCAAATATGCTATTATTGTGTTAAAGTGAAATAAATAAAAAAAGTGTACATATTAGATATCACCGCATCCGTAACAACATGCTTGATAAAAATATCACATGACCTAACCCCTCAGTTGAACACCGTAAAACAAAAAAAAACTGTGCCAAAAAAGCCATTTTTGTCATCTTACATAACAAAAAGTGCAACACCAATCGATCAAAAAGGCTTATGACCATCCAAAATAGTACCAATCAAACCGTCACCTCATCCCGCAAAAAATGATACCCTATTTAAGACAATTGCCCAAAAAATAAAAAAAGCTATGGCTCTCAGACTATGGAGACACTAAAACATATTTTTTTTAGTTTCAGAAATGCTATTATTGTGTAAAACTTAAATAAATAAGAAAAAGTATACATATTGGGTCTTGCCACGTCCATAACAACCTGCTCTAAAAAAATTGTCACATGACCTATCTCCTCAGATGTAAAAATAAATAAAAACAGTTCCAAAACAGCCAATTTTTTGGTCACGTTGCCCCATAAAGTGTAATAATGAATGATCAAAAAATCCTGTACCCACAAATGGTACCAATAAAAACCTCATCTCTTTCTGCAAAAAACGAGCCCCTGCACAAGACGATCGGCAGAAAAATAAAAAACATATGGCGTTCAGAAAATGGACACAAAAACATAATTTCTTTTTCAAAAATGCTTTATTATGTAAAACTGAAACAAACAAAGAAAGTAGACATATTTGATCTCATTGGGTCCGTAACAACCTGCTCTATAAAAATAGCACATGATCTAATCTCTCAGATGAATCTTGTAAAAAAAAAAAAACGACGCCAAAACAGCCATTTTTTGGTTACCTTGCCTCACAAAAAACGTAATATAGAGCAATTAAAAATCATATGTACCCCAAAATAGTACCAATAAAACTGGCACCTTATCCCCTAGTTTCCAAAATAGGGTCACTTTTTGGGAGTTTCTACTGTAAGGGTGCATCAAGGGGGCTTTAAATGGGACATGGCATCTAAAACCACTCCAGCAAAATCTGCCTTCCAAAAACCATATGGCGTTCCTTTTCTTCTGCTCCCTGCCGTGCGCCCTTACATCAGTTTACGACTACATGTGGGGTGTTTCTGTAAACCGCAGAATCAGGGTAATAAATATTGAGTTTTATTTGGCTGTTAACCCTCAATGTGTTAAAGAAAAAAATTTAATAAAATTGAAAATCTGCCCAAAAAGTTAAATTCTGAAATTTTATCTCCATTTTCCTTGAATTCTTGTGGAACTCCTAAAGGGTTAACAAAGTTTGTAAAATCAGTTTTGAGTAACTTAAGGGGTGTAGTTTCTACAATAGGGTCATTTATGGGGGTATCCACTATGTAAGCCCCACAAAGTGACTTCACACCTAAACTGGTCCTTAAAAAGTGGGTTTTGGAAATTTTCTAAAAAATTTAAAGAATTGCTTCTAAACTTCTAAGCCTTCTAACGTCCTAAAAAAATAAAATGACATTTCCAAAATGATGCCAACATGAAGTAGACATATGGGGAATGTTAAGTCATAAATATTTTATTAGGTATGACTTTCTGTTTTAGAAGCAGAGAAATAGAAATATGGGTAAATTTGGGATTTTTTCATAAATAAAGGTGAAATATATTGACTCACATTTATGACTATCATGAAGTACAATGTGTCACGAGAAAACAATCTCAGAATGGCGTGGATAAATAAAAGTGTTCCAAAGCTATTACCACATAAAGTGACGCATGTCAGATTTGTAAATTTTGACTTGGACACTGGGGCATCAATGACCCTTGGTCATGAAAGGGTTAACTATTAGTCTGTAAATATGTTGCTATTAAGTTCACATAAAACACAATCATTGTTACTGGGGTGCCACTGCCTAGGGTCCACCAGTAAAATGTTTTTTGGGGGCCCACCGTACGGATACATTCAAATATTACCTGCTCACACAGCAGCAAGATGCTACCAGATAATTGAATATGGGGGTCCCTGCCGCAACTTTGAGAAGGTAGGTCCTGGGGAGAAGAGGACACTGGCAGCTTTCCTCTATACCGAGAAGTCATCTCAGCTCTGGCCGTGTCTATAATAATTAACTGGGAAGTTTCTGTAATGTATGTAGTGCAGTAAGTCTACTGTGTTATGTGCCACTAGTGCAGGGGGTGGGAGACTAGGGGCCCACCTTGTTCAGGGGCCCACCGGGAGATTCACCTGTACATCTGTGGGCCAGTCCGAGCCTGAACACAATAAATCACAACATTTAACTACAGAACATTACATTAAAGGGATTCTGTCACCTTGTTTTCAGTTACAGAGAAGCGGACATGCACGGCTAGATCGCCGCTAGCATGTCCGCAATATACTTGTCCCATATGTGTTTATTTTGTTTTAAAAAATGATTTTATAGATATGTAAATGAGTCTTGTAAGGAGCCCAAGGGGTTGTACTAACCTTCCTGGTGCCCAGCCACGCCCCCTGTGAAGGAGCCCAGCACCGCCTGCGTCCTCCGAATCTCCTCCTTTCGACACAGTTAGATTGCCGTAATCTCGCGCATGCGCAGTTCCTTCTCTGAGGCTGATGCCAGCACAGGGAATGGGTCTGAGCGCAATACTAAGCAAAGATGCTATACTATGTACGGCGCTGTGTTTGGTAAGCAAGGAGGCGGCCGTGGCGCTCACAGGAGTGCCAGTGCCTTGTCAAACAGCTGATAGTGGGGGTGCCGGGACCCCCACCGATCTGATACTGATGACCTATCCAAAGGATAGGTCCTCAGTATTAAAATCTCAGAAAGCCCTTTTAACTCTTTTGGTAATAGTTAACCTTTTGCAGTAGTCCTCTGGGGTACTACAAATAGAATTGCTAATTTGGGATTAACACAAATGTAAGAAATGTGAAAGCCATCAGGGCAGCTCCTCTGGCCCCCTGCAAATCATAACATTTCTCCATGAATGAGCGATAAATCATATAAGAAAAAATAGTAAAGGGGTTCTATATTGATGACCTGTCCTTAGGATAGGTCATTAGTATTAAAATGATGGAGGACCAATTCTCGGCACCCGTGCTGATCAGCTGTTTAAAGAAGGCCACTGGAGCGCCACTGGAGCGCCACGGCCTCCTTACAGCTTAAAAAACACAGCGCCGTACATTGTATAGTGGCTGTGCTTGGTATTGCAGTTTAGGACCATTCACTTGAATAGGACAAGCTGTGCCTAGGCCATGTGACTGTGGCACATGGCATAACTGGCCTTGGAAGAGGCCCCAGTATTTACAGGAGCTGAACGGTAGGGTGCCAGCAGTCAGACCCCCATTATATCGATGGCCTATCCTATTAGATATTGATGATCTATCCTGAGGATAGGGCATACATATTGAACACCTGGAAAACACCTTTATGAACTATAAGGCCTCATGCACACGACCGTTGTTTCATTCCGTGTCCGTTGTTTTGTTTTTCGTGATTTTCTGCGAACCCATTGACTTTCAATGGGTCCTTTGAAAACTCGGCTAATGCACCGTTTGTCATCCGCGTCCGTGATCCGTGGTTTCAGTCCGTCCAAAAAATATAACCTGTCCTATTTTTTTTCACGGAAAACGGTTTGCGGACCCATTCAAGTCAATGGGACCGTGAAAAAAACGCGGAGGCACACTTGATTGTCATCCGCGTCCGTGATCCATGGTTTCAGTCCGTCAAAAAAATATAACCTGTCCATTTTTTTTCAAGGAAAACGGTTCGCGGACCCATTCAAGTCAATGGGACAGTGAAAAAAACGCAGAGGCACACAAGATTGTCATGCGCGTCCGTTTTTTTCCTATCATTTGCATGGCAAACTTGACTTAGATTTTTTTTTACTTTCCTTCATTGAGATCCTCCAAAAATAAAGGAAGACACACGGAAGCGGAAACGGATCACGGAACAACGGAACCCCATTTTGCGGAACGGAACACAACAACGGTCGTGTGCATGAGGCCTTAGATTGTGAACTGCCTATACTGCAGTATACCGCAAGCCAATTGCTCTTCTGCAAGTGAAGGCTGGTGCGCAAGTCATTGCAGGAAAGATGAGTTTGTCATTTCACACAAGTCATCATTTGTTGCCAGTGGTTTTCCTGTCTTGTTATTTATATACGCTACAATTTTCCACACTCAGGAACACCTTTTGCTGAATGTTTATAGGCATTTGAAGTTTTTAAAGGGATTCTTTCACCAGAAGTGCTAATGTCAGCTAAACCTAACTAGCCTATTCCTACTTTTATCTATGCCCCGTTACGCCAGAAATCTAGCTTTTATAATATGCTAATTAGCCTTGTTCCTGCTCCTAGAGGCTCAGTTCTCCCACCTTTGTCGCCTCCTTTGTCCTGATTGACAGGGCCCGGCAGCGCTCGCATCTGTCTGACAGCACTGTGCTCTGGTGAAATCTGGTGACAGAAACCCTTTAAAGGCTATGTTCACCTTTGGTAGCAATTATTTTTTATTATTGTATTGTATTCATTTTGACGTTTTATTAAAAATTAGAGGTGGGACGAATCCAAATCCTACCTATACCAAAATTCAAGTGATATAGCTAAGCTGGCCCCCAGTATATGTAGCCTGGTATAGATGCCCCCATTTGTAGGTAGTGGTGAACTGGAATCTGGCTATGCCGGATACAGTGTAATCCAAGAGCGTGCCCCTCTGCCGGATCAGGATTCCGGATTTCTCAACACACATGTGAACCTTCCCTAAGCAAACACTCTCTCATTGGGTGACCACATTGTTCGGCTTGTAACAAAAATCATTGTACCTGGGCAGCAAATCGTCCAGGAATGTGCTGTCTAGAAACAATGGATCTGTATAGGGATGAATGATCACAGACATGGTACTAGAAAATCATCCCCATACAGAGGAAAAGATCACTACATGTAAATGCAGCTCTCACCTCCTCGGAGGAGCAGGCAGTTACTTCCCAAAGTTCCCAATAACTGAATGAAGACCACAGGCTTGGTCTATAGGACAGCTTCAGGTGTGTGCAGTCACAGTTAGGGTCCTTTCACACATCCGTAACGTGTTTTGCGGAGCATCCGCGGATCCGCAACACATGGACCTGGCAGTGTGCGTTCCACATTTTGCGGACCGCACATCGCCGGCACTAATAGAATATGCCTATTCTTGTCCGCAATTGCGGACAAGAATAGGATATGTTCTATTTTATTCGGGAACGGAAATGCTGACCCGGAAGTGCGGGTCCGCATTTCCGGAGCCGGGCCACACATCATGCGGCCCCATAGAAATGAATGGGTCCGCAATTCCGTTCCACAAAATGCGGAACGAAATTGCGGACGTGTAAATGGGGTCTTAGACTGCACCCTCTGCATGTCTCATAAGAGAGGGACTTCTTGTCTCTACAGAAAAGTGACAAGATCATTGGGGAGTGCATTGGTACTATGACCCCCATCATCAGCCTGCCACTCACATATCAATAGACAGCAGCAGACCAGCGCAACACAACTTACAAGAAGTCACTACTACTACTCCAACCCTCTCCTGACAGCATGCTCGGTGCTGTAGTTTCAAGAGACTGAACTACGGACTTGCTATGGGACGTAAAGCAGTTCAGTGAGTGCAATGAGAAACATAGGAGAACACAGAGCTGCGCACACAACTTACCCCGGAGCTCACAAGCACATCTCTGCAGTGCAGCAGCCAGCAGATAAGACTACGGAAGCCGCCAGAGAACCAACAACCTCAAGGACGGCGGCTGAAGAGGCTCAAAACGCGTCAGTTTGTCTGAACCTCCTCCTCCTCCTCCCTCTTTTGTGGGTGGAGAAAAAAAAATTGGCAGGAGAGCTGTGCAAACAAGTCCAGAGAGTGTCACGGTGAGTGCGCTCCTTAGGCTGCTGTTATGCGGTGCTTGCTTGGGGTTTTACTAGGGAAAGTTCAGGGGTAGGGAAATAGCAGGCGTCTTGGGAGGCGCTGGGACGTGGCGGCGGGATTTGTCGGATTCGAATTTTGTAAATTACGCCGGGATTCGAGTCCACGAATCCCACGAATCCATCAAAATTCGAGGGATTCGTGAATTTGACTGATTCGTCATCCCACCTCTATTAAAAATGATTAGCTGTTTTCCCTGCACAGCTTTGAGTTTATCTACTAGCAGGATCTGTATTTTCTCTCTGTTCTGTCAGGCAGGGCGCTGAGTGATCTCTGATCTCTCATTAAAGCTCAATTCTTATCTTACTGATACGAATGTGGCCTTTATGACCTTTTAGTAGTTCAGAGATAAGGGTTACTAGATGACCGACACAAAGTAAAGGTACCATTCACACAGCTAGAAAAACAGTGAACCCTTTGTGAATATTTTTAATAAAGACCAATAAAAAAAATGTTTTTTTTGGGCCAAAATGAGTAAAATGCAATCATAAAAAATTGTCCCGAAAGGTGTACATAACATTTAAAGACAGTACTAACAGTCATGCAGTACATTGCGACGTGATATAACAAATGGAATGATTTGTGGAGGGTATAATCAAGCAGAGCTGTTACCCAACACCGCGTGCACGTTTAACCTCAGAGGAATATTTTCTCTTGGACTCCGCTCACATCCTTGTCCTATTTGTGTCAAATTGAATTCTTCTCCTTTGTCATTTCGCTAGTGGCAGAGATGTAAAGAGAAGTGATGACAACTCGTTTCCGGACACTAAACCTAAAATAATTTTCATTTCTTAGAAATCAGATTCTTCTAGTTTATACACTGCTAATTTCATAGAGATGGGAAACTTCCATACAAAATCATAAGCACAGACGCAGGTTAGTAAGGGGAAGGTAGGGTGTAGGTCAGCAATGCATGGACGGGTCAGTTGTAATTCAGGAGAACCATATATATATAAGGAAGAACCCTGTCTACATTTATTGTTCAATTTCATAACATCTATTATCCTATGAAAGCTTCCGTATATTTATGTGGCACTGTATTATACATGCAGAGAGAGGGGAAAAGACTGGAGCCTGCCCCCGATAACCCAGCCCCCCTGCCCCAGCAGCAAAATTGAACGGGCAGTGCTGCAGTGTAAAGCATGAGAGAGATACAGAACAGCAGTGTGGCAGGCATAGCACTATGAAGTGCCTTTTGCGCTGTGGCATTAGAAGAATTTTGATATAGAATGTGTCGGCAGATAAGAACCATTTGGCCCATCTAGTCTGCCCAATATATCTGAATCCTATGAATAGTCCCTGGCCCTATCTTATATGAAGGATGGCCTTATGCCTATCCCATGCATGCTTAAACTCCTCCACTGTATTTGCAGCTACCACTTCTGCAGGAAGGCTATTCCATGCATCCACTACTCTCTCAGTAAAGTAATACTTCCTGATATTACTTTTAAACCTTTGCCCCTCTAATTTAAAACTGTGTCCTCTTGTGGTAGTTTTTCTTCTTTTAAATATGCTCTCATCCTTTACCGAGTTGATTCCCTTTATGTATTTAAAAGTTTCTATCATATCCCCTCGGTCTCTTCTTTCTTCCAAGCTATACATGTTAAGGTCTTTTAACCTTTCCTGGTAAGTTTTATCCTGCAATCCATGGACCAGTTTAGTAGCTCTTCTCTGAACTCTCTCTAGAGTATCTATATCCTTCTGGAGATATGGCCTCCAGTACTGCGCACAATACTCCAAGTGAGGTCTCACTAGTGATCTGTACAGCGGCATAAGCACTTCACTCTTTCTACTGCTTATACCTCTCCCTATACATCCAAGCATTCTGCTGGCATTTCGTGCTGCTTTATTACATTGTCTTCCCACCTTTAAGTCTTCTGAAATAATTACTCCTAAATCCCTTTCCTCAGATACTGAGGTCAGGACTGTGTCAAATATTCTATATTCTGCCCTTGAGTTTTTACGTCCCAGGTGCATTATCTTGCACTTATCCACATTAAATTTCAGTTGCCAGAGTTCTGACCATTCTTCTAGTTTTCCTAAGTCCTTTTCCATTTGGCGTTTCCCTCCAGGAACATCAACCCTGTTACATATCTTTGTGTCATCAGCAAAAAGACAAACCTTACCATCGAGGCCTTTTGCAATATCACTTATGAAGATATTAAACAAAATTGGTCCCAGTACAGATCCCTGTGGAATCCCACTGGTAACATGACCTTGTTTTGAATGTTCTCCATTGACTACAACCCTCTGTTGTCTGTCCCTCAGCCACTGCCTAATCCACTCAACAATATGGGAGTCCATGCTCAATGACTGCAGTTTATTGATAAGTCTTCTATGTGGGACAGTATCAAAAGCCTTACTAAAATCTAGATATGCAATGTCTACTGCACCTCCACCGTCTATTATTTTAGTCACCCAGTCAAAAAAATCTATAAGATTTGTTTGACATGATCTCCCTGAAGTAAACCCATGCTGTTTTTCATCTTGCAATCCATGGGATTTTAGATATTCCACAATCCTATCCTTTAATATCTCTGACTTTTAGTCTAACCAGACTGTCTATTACTCTATCAATTACAGTAGGTTTAAAGAGCACACCAAATGCTTGAAATAACATCTTTATTAACTTCAACTTTTCTTGATATAACACTGCCGCCTCCGCAGCAGATAGTCCATGAACATAACAGGTGTTGAATAAAGTATCACAAAATGGCGGTATGCATAAGATGGTGGTTCAAATGTTCAGTTTTGTCATTCAACATAAAATGGTGGATATATTTCTCTCTTGAGTATCTGTACTCTCACTTTAAGTTATTCAAGCACTTTATGATCTCTCTGAGAGGTATATCTGAGGTCTAACTAATAGTTCACTTGCTGAATTTGGTTGCAGTATGCAGTTAGCAGTAACTATTTGCAGATTGGTTAAATATGATCTGGTATGGTTGTATGCAATTTGGATTGCATTATGGAATTTGAATTTAGATTGTGAACTTTGTATTTTGCATTTAGTGGAACTATTTTGGCCTCTCTGCTTCCATAAAACACAGCTCTTAGTGGAGTGAATGTCTGTTCTGTTCATCTCCTCTCTGGTGTAATGCTTCTAGCAGCTCCTCATAGGGGAATTTCCGATACAGGCTGTGTTTGAGGCTGGCTGTGATTGGTAAAAACTCCTGCTGTGTGTAAGGCTGGCTGTGATTGGTTAAGACTCCTGCCCAGCAAGAACAGTTTAACTCTATGCTTTCTGTTGTTTCTGCTGTGTCATTGAGCTTACCTTACATTATATAATGAATCTTAACCCCTTAGGGACCCATGACGTACCGGTACAGAATGTTTTCTCGAGTCCTTAAGGACCCATGACGTACCGGTACGTCATGGGTTTAAATGCGATTGCGGCACCGTGGGGGTTAATCGGAAATCATTCAGCCGGCATCCTGTCACAACGCCAGGGGGGGAGTCATGTGACCCCCTGTATCGGTGATCACAGAAAACCGCAGGTCAATTCAGACCTGCGGTTTGCTGCATTTCCGATCCATTTGGGTCTCCGGGGACCCGATGAACCGGAAAAAGACTGTGATCGGTGGTGTGATTACATTTGGAGAGGCGGTGCTGGCCGTTGTGCTGATGCCTGCTGTCCAGGGTGCTGATTGGTGCAGGGGAGAGAGGCGCGAGATTCAAACTTCCAGCGCTCCTCTCTCCCCTCCTCTTCCTGTTCAGCACCCGCACCCTGCAGCACCGTCCTCACCAGGCTCCTGAAATCCCCCAATCGGCACCCATCACCCTCCAGGTAGGTTAGGGTCAGTGAGGGAGAGGCACCGTTAGGCAGGGATAGAAGGGAAAAGTTAGTTAGGAAAAAAATAAATACTTTATCTAAACTTATTGTTTTTTCGCTTTGAAACCCTAGACCCCCCTGCCACTTGCCCGTAGTACGCGAACACCCGTGCCCCCACACTCACGCACATACAATAAAGGTTTACACGCACGCACATACACACGCAGACACACACTCCCCCATGGCCCGCCGGATGTTCTCGGTGGAGGAGTCATACGCCCAGATTGCCTCCGACTCCGAGAGCCCCAGTGAGGATGAGGTTGACCCCACGCATTTCTCTTGTCATTCGCATCCTCATCATCATCATCTGATGACGATGAGCCCCCAAGGCGGCGGAGACGCCGCCAGGCGGAGCCAGGGGCCCCACATGCAAGGGATCCTGTGGCCCACCCTAGTACGAGCCGCCCTGGGGCTCGTACTGGTTTTCCGGCCCACCAAATAAGCCCACCGGAGCCCCCTGTCGATGAATTCAGCTGGTGTCCCCCAGTGGATTTTGAGCCCGAGATTCCGGATTTTGTTGGCAATCCAGGAATCCAGATTCCCACAGTGGGGTTTACTGAAATGGACTTTTTTAGTTTTTTTTTTTCAGTAACCCATTTGTGAATCTGATGGTGGAGCAGACGAACCTGTATGCCCAACAGTTCGCTGCTCAGCACCCGGGCTCCTTTTTGGCTAGACCCGGTGGCTGGACGCCGGTCACTGCAGCCGAGATGAGGACATTTTGGGGCCTCGTGCTGTACATGGGTCTAGTGCAAAAACCCAGTGTCAGGCAATACTGGAGTGGGGACGTCCTCTACCAGACCCCACTCTACAGTATGGTCATGACACGTCTCCGGTTTGAGACCATCCGGAAATGTCTGCATTATTCAGATAATGCAGCATGTCCTCCCGAGGTGATCCTGCCCATGACCGTCTGTAAAAGATACGGTCGGTCATCGATCACTTCGGGGCCAAATTTGAGCAGGCCTACGTACCTGGAAGGGAGGTCGCGGTTGATGAGTCTCTCATTGCGTTCAAGGGGAGACTCAGTTTCCTTCAATACATTCCCACTAAGCGGACGAGTTATGGCGGGAAGCTATACAAAATTTGTGAGAGTACCTCAGGGTACACTTACAAATTTCATGTGTATGAGGGGCGAGATTCCCGTATTCAACCCCCAGAATGTCCCCCCACTCTGGGTCTTAGCGGGAAACTCGTGTGGGACCTTATGTACCCACTGCTAGATAAGGGTTACCACTTGTACGTGGATAACTTTTATACTAGCATTCCCTTGTTCAGGTCCCTTGCCGCCAGATCCATGTTCGCTTGTAGGACCGTGTGGAAAAATCAGCGCGGCCTCCCTGCCCACCCCCTCCAGGTACCTATCCCCAGGGGTGAGACCCGTGCCCTTACTAGTGGAAACCTGTTGCTGGTCAGGTATAAGGACAAGAGGGATGTCCTTGTACTGTACACAATCCACGGTAACAGCACCACCCACGTCTCTGTGCGAGGTACCGCGGCAATGGTCCTCAAGCCCGATTGTATCGTCGACTACAATCAGTATCTGGGAGGAGTTGATCTCTCTGATCAAGTCCTCAAGCCATATAATGCCATGCGCAAAACCCGGGCATGGTACAAAATAGTTGCGGTCTACTTGGTACAGGTTGCCTTGTACAACTCTTTTGTACTATCCCGAAGCGCTGGCAGCACAGGGACATTCCTCCAATTCTATGAGGCAGTCCTCAAAGACCTGATTTTTTCAGACCGGGAAAGAGCAGGCCGGAGTACCTTGGGAATTGGAGGCGCCCGGATTGTCCCTGGCCAACATTTTCTTTCCATACTGGAAAGAAGGGACGAACCCCAAAAAGATGCAGAGTGTGTCACAAGAGGGGGATACGGAAGGACACCACCACTCAATGTGACACTTGCCCCGATCATCCGGGCCTCTGCATTATCGATTGCTTCAGGGAGTATCACACTTCCATGGAGTACAACATTTTTATAATCCCCAACAGTCCCCTAGAGAACATAAAAAACTATGGCTCTCAGACTTTTGAGACACGGAAACAATTATTTTTTTTCCAAAAATATTAGTTTTAGTGCAGGCATCCTCAAACTGCGGCCCTCCACATGTTGTAAAACTATAACTCCCAGCATGCCCAGACAACCTACAGCCATCAGCAGGGCATGGTGGAAATTGTAGTTTTACAACATCTGGAGGGCCGCAGTTTGAGGATGCCTGCTTAGTGTCTCCAAAGTCCGAGAGCCATACAAATCTTCTCTATAAAAATAACATTTAACCCAACCCCCGGATGAACAGCGTTAAAAAAAAAAACATAAAAAAAGTGTAATAGCGAGCGATCAAAATGTCATATGCACCCCCAATTAGAGCCAATAAAACCAGCATCTCATCCCGCAATAAATGAGCCCCTACATTAGATAGTCGCCCAAAAAAAAAAAAAAAACTGTAGCTCCCAGGCTATAGAGATACTAAAATAATTTTTGGGGGTTCCTAAAATGATAATATAGTGTAAAATCTAAATACATTTTAAAATATAGACATATTGTGTATCGCCGCATCCGTAAGAATCTGCCCTATAAAAATAACATTTGACCAAACTCCTCGGATAAACAGCGTTAAAAATATAAAATAAAAACGGTGCCACCACCATTTTTTGGCAAAATTTCCATTTGAATCCTTTTTTTCCGGTAATAAAGCAAGGGTTAAAAGCCAAACAAAACTAAATATTTATTGCCCTGATTCTGTAGTTTGCAGAAACACCCCATATGTGGTCGTAAATGGCTATATAGCCACACGGCAGGGGATAGAACGGAGAGAACTCCATATGGTTTCTGGAAGGCAGAATTTGATGGACTGTTTTTTTTTACACCATGTCCCATTTGAAGCCCCCCCTGATGTAGCCTAGACTAGAAACTCCCCAAAAGTGACCCCATCTAAGAAACTACACCCCTCAAGGTATTCAAAAGTTACTTTACAAACTTTGTTAACCCTTTAGGTGTTCCACAAAACTAAATAGCGAATGTAGAAACTATTTTAGAATTTACATTTTTTGTTACCTTGCCTCAAAAAAGTGTAATATAGAGCAACCAAAAATCATATTTACCCTTAAATAGTCCCAAAACAACAACCACCTTATCCCGTAGTTTCCTAGATGGGGTCACTTTTATGGAGTTTCTACTCTAGGGGTGCATCAGGGGGCTTGACATTTTTTCCAGTAATAAAGTAAGGGTTAAAATGGAAAAAAAATAAAAATAGAAATTCCAAAATTGTTTCTCCATCTGCCATTAACTCTTGTGGAACACATAAAGGGTTAACAAAGTTTGTAAACCCAGTTTTGAATACCTTGAGGGGTGTACTTTCTTAGATGGAGTCACTTTTTGGGAATTTCTATTCTAGGGGTGCAAGGGGGGGGGGCTTGAAATAGGGACATGGTATAAACAAAACCAGCCCTGCAAAATCTGCCTTCCAAAACCCATATGGCGTTCCCCTCTTTCTATGTCCTCCCATTTGGCCAAACAGTAGTTTACGACAACATATGGGGTGTTTCTGCAAACTACAGAATCAGGGCAACCCATATTGAGTTTTGCTTGGCAGTTAACCCTTACTTTATTACTGGGAAAAAATGGGTTAAAATGGAAAATTATCCAAAAAATAGAAATTTCTAAATTGTTTCTCCATCTGCCATTAACTCTTGTGGAACACCTAAAGGGTAAACAAAGTTTGTAAACCCAGTTTTGAATACCTTGAGGGGTGTACTTTCTTAGATGGAGTCACTTTTTAAAAAATTTAGATTCTAGGGGTGCAACAGGGGGCTTGAAATGGGACATGGTATAAACAAAACCAGTCCTGCAAAATCTGCCTTGCAAAAACCATATGGCGTTCCCCTCCTTCTATGTCCTCCTATTTGCCCAAACAGTAGTTTACGACCACATATGGGATGTTTATGCAAACTACAGAATCAGGGCAACCCATATTGAGTTTTGTTTTGCAGTTAACCCTTGCTTTTTTCCTGGAAGAAAATTGACTATATTGGAAAATTTTCCCAAAAATCGAAATTCTTAAATTTTATGTCCATTTACCATGAAGTCTTGTGGAAGACCTAAAGGGTTAACAAAGTTTGTAAAATCAGTTTTGAATACCTTGAGGGGTGTAGTTTCTAGAATGGAAACTACATTTTTGGATGGTTTCTATTACATAAGCCTCACAAAGTGACTTCAGACCTGAACTGGTCCATAAAAAGTGGGATTTGGAAAATTTCGGAGAAATTTCGAAATTTGCTTCTAAACTTCTAAGCTATGTAACATCCCCAAAAAATAAAATATCATTCCCAAAATGATACAAACATGAAGTAGACATATGGGGAATGTAAAGTCATCACAATTATTGGGGTTATTACTATGTATTACAGAAGTAGAGAAACTGAAACTTTGAAATTTGCTATTTTTTCAAAATTTTTGTTCAATTTGGTATTTTTTTATGCAAAAAAATTTACTTTTTTGATCCAATTTTAGCAGTGTCACGAAGTACAATATGTGACTAAAAAAACAATCTCAGAACGGTCTGGGTAAGTCAAAGCGTTTTAAAGTTCATAAGGGGTTAAAGGCACATTATCTTTTTCTGCTTCTGTGAACACAATATATAACTGTTACATGACATCCAAACATGAAGTCACTGTAAATAACTCTGCTTTTGTCTTCAACACACAAATAAGGAACTGTATTAGGGTATTGGCAGGTTTACCCTGTTGGCTGGCTGCAGGCTCCATTGCGTACTGGCTGCAGGCTGACTCCTGTGTATGCTGGTTGTTTGGGACTGCGTGCTGGCTGTGGTGTTGTGTGTGAACTGTGGCCTGTGTTTGTGGCTTCCTGTGTCTATTTCTCTGTGGTTCCTGTCACTGTTGCCGTGCAGGCTGGCTGCATGCGCTTTGTGTACTGGCTATGGGTGTTCCCATGTATTCTGGTTCTGTGATGCATGCTGAGTGCGGCCTTGTGTGTGAACAGGGTCTGACTATGGATGTATTTCTGTTTGCGTCACGGGTTGTTTGTGCTCTGGCGTACTGGCTGTGGGTGACTCCTTGTTTGTTGGTTGCCAGTGGAAACGTCCAGTATGGCAGCCAGTGTGTTCACTTCTCTGTTCATGCAGGCTCCCTTCCCTGTTTGGTCTGGTGGGGTTAACTTCCCCTGGTCTGTTCCTGGGTGTGGCTTATCAGGTGCCCTCTTTATACAGCTATTTCTATTTGTGAGCTGTGGGGCTTGTGGTCAGTCTATCTTGTGTCTTGCTGGGTGTAGCACCTTGCTGCTCACCCAGAAGGTCAGCATGGCCTGTGCCTTGCTGCTGACCCAGGGGGTTTTGCCATCTGCCCTTGTTTGTGGTGTCGCCTGGTATCGCATTGATGTTATTCCCTTGCCTGATCTTCTGTACCTGTTCTGTGTCCTAATCCTGTCTGTTTCACGTTTAGCCTAGCAGTGCTCTAACTGAGTCTGATAGCTTAGCAGTGCTAAACTGCTTCTGATCCTGCCTGTTCTGTGTCCAGCCTGGCAGTGCCTACTGCTTCTAATCTAGTCTGTTCCTTGTTTGTCCTGCTGTCGTGAGAGGGTCCCTGGGTTCACCACTACTTAAAGGGGTATTCTCATCTTAATGATCACTTACAAATCTGTGAATGATTTAACAGTGATCATTTTTCTAAATATATCTAATTAACAAATTCCCACCCCTTAGAAGAAAATAAACCTATACTTACCTGACTGTTGTCTTCCGTCTCCCCTGGTTACGGCCACCGCTCTTCTCAGGAATCGCGGTGGCCGCGAGTGTGCAGACGACCTCTTCTCCCGGCCGGCCGCGCGCTGTACTGAACGCGCACGCAGAAGTCGCGCATGCGCTATGGTGATTTCTTCCTGGCCAGTATAGTATACTTGCCAGAAAGAAGTCACCAGGGGCGCATGCCGGCCTCTGCGTGCGCGTTCAGTACAGCGCGCGGCCCGGCCGGGAGAAGACATCAATCAAGATGGAGCCCGCCCCTTGCCGAGTGCCGAAACCAGGAAGTGGATGGCGCGCCGGGAGCAGGTAAGTATCAAATAGCGTGTTGAGAAAAGCCCTTTAATATACACTGACTTCATTATTAACTGCAAGTTATAAAATGTACAGTAGATGTTCTCATTAGAAGTCAGGGCACTAGTCTTAAATGTCGCCTTTTTGATGATGGACTTTTGATTTATAAAGAGTCAGCCTTCAGCACTCAGGAGAGGGAAAAACCTCCAGTGGAGGAAATCTCTAGGAAACCATGGCTGAAAGACTGCCCTTCCACTGGGCGGTGGATAAAAAAGATGGCACATGACAAGTACAGTTGATTTTTCCATGAATCGATGGTGAATGTCAAGTGCAGAGACCAAGCCTGGAATCTGCCATTTGATGCAGCAGAAAACTCACTTCTATGGAGAAAACGTCTTACTGCAGAAAGATCAGTTAATGTCAAGTCCATGGGTTATTGGAGATACCAAGCCTGGAATCTGCCTTTGATGCAGCAGAAAACTCACTTCTTCAGCTAATTTGTCTGGCTGCATAAAGTCTGATGGGTGAGTGCAGAGACCAAGCCCGGAATCTGCCTCGTACTGAAGCACAGCTCATCTGATCATGAAATGATGGCTACCTTGTCGTTGACTTGTGGTAGAGTCATCTTATTGCAGGCACACAGTGAGACCCCTGCTCTGGTAGAGCGATCTGCAGATGCGAAAAATATAACTACAAACCGGATTCCAAAAAAGTTGGGACACTATACAAATCGTGAATAAATACTGAATGCAATGATGTGGAGGTGCCAACTTCTAATATTTTATTTAGAATAGAACATAAATCACGGAACAAAAGTTTAAACTGAGAAAATGTACCATTTTAAGGGAAAAATATGTTGAATCAGAATTTCATGGTGTCAACAAATGCCCAAAAAGTTGGGACAAGGCCATTTTCACCACTGTGTGGCATCCGCTTTTTCTTACAACACTCAACAGACGTCTGGGGACCGAGGAGACCAGTTTCTCAAGTTTAGAAATAGGAATGCTCTCCCATTCTTGTCTAATACAGGCCTCTAACTGTTCAATCGTCTTGGGCCTTCTTTGTTGCACCTTCCTCTTTATGATGCGCCAAATGTTCTCTATAGGTGAAAGATCTGGACTGCAGACTGGCCATTTCAGTACCCGGATCCTTCTCCTACGCAGCCATGATGTTGTGATTGATGCAGAATGTGGTCTGGCATTATCTTGTTGAAAAATGCAGGGTCTTCCCTGAAAGAGATGACGTCTGGATGGGAGCAGATGTTGTTCTAGAACCTGAATATATTTTTCTGCATTGATGGTGCCTTTCCAGACATGCAAGCTGCCCATGCCACACGCACTTATGCAACCCCATACCATCAGAGATGCAGGCTTTTTAACTGAGCATTGATAACAACTTGGGTTGTCCTTGTCCTCTTTGGTCCGGATGACATGGCGTCCCAGATTTCCAAAAAGAACTTTGAATCGTGACTCGTCTGACCACAGAACAGTCTTCCATTTTGCCACACTCACTTTTAAATGATCCCTGGCCCAGTGAAAACGCCTGAGCTTGTGGATCTTGCTTAGAAATGGCTTTTTCTTTGCACTGTAGAGTTTTAGCTGGCAACGGCGGATGGCACGGTGGATTGTGTTCACTGACAATGGTTTCTGGAAGTATTCCTGAGCCCATTCTGTGATTTCCTTTACAGTAGCATTGCTGTTTGTGGTGCAGTGTTGTTTAAGGGCCCGGAGATCACAGGCATCCAGTATGGTTTTACGGCCTTGACCCTTATGCACAGAGATTGTTCCAGATTCTCTGAATCTTCGGATGATGTTATGCACAGTTGATGATGATAGATGCAAAGTCTTTGCAATTTTTCGCTGGGTAACACCTTTCTGATATTGCTCCACTATCTTTCTGCACAACATTGTGGGAATTGGTGATCCTCTACCCATCTTGGCTTCTGAGAGACACTGCCACTCTGAGAAGCTCTTTTTATACCCAATCATGTTGCCAATTGACCTAATTAGTGTTCCAGCTCTTCGTTATGCTCAAATTTACTTTTTCCAGCCTCTTATTGCTACTTGTCCCAACTCTTTGGGGATTTGTTGACACCGTGAAAAATTGAATCAACTTATTTTTCCTTTAAAATGATACATTTACTCGGATTAAACGTTTGATCTGTCATCTACGTTCTATTACAAATAAAATATTGCCATTTGCCATCTCCACATCATTGCATTCAGTTTTTATTCACAATTTGTTTAGTGTCCCAACTTTTTGGGAATCCGGTTTGTAGTTACGACATGTTTCGAGATACCAGTTGGAACTGAAGTCGAGTTCAGTTTCAACTTTTAAAGTGGTTCTCTACTTTAAAAATCAATTATCTAAGTTATTCAACTAAGTCACATGCAACTTCACGAATAACTTCGGTTCATCGGAACCCATACATTTCAATACTGTACGGAGATGGATCTCCATATTAAAACAAAGTTTTGAATGACGCGACTTTGGATGTAACATTCCAAGTTCGCTTCGCTCATATCTAATTCCTATCATCTGATAGTCTGACTCATGTTCCAGGGACACAACTGCCTGATAATCAGGTCTGTAGGACTGAGTTAAAATAATAAATTAGGATACCCCTCTCATTATAGGTAGAACTCTAAACACAGCAAAGTTATAGGGTTCAGAAGCTAAAGGGCCAATGTTTGTGGGGTATGATTTTGCAGAACCTTTGGTGGTTGTACTTATTACACATACATATATTATCACAGAAGACATTTTTACAATCAGTACATTAAGATAATCAAACTTAAAAAGTCAACAGTTACTTACCAATGCCAATAAGTCTGTGGGTTCTAGACAAGTACCATGGGTCAGTGTTGGTAATCCAGGGTTGGGAAGAGAATGGAGTTTTGGTGATGTAGAGGATCCAGGTCTCTTTCGGTAATGTCATGCTTCAGGTCAGGGCGATCTCTTGGCCCATCATAGACTCAACATGTCATGAAAAACAGGGAGTCGCAAATTGACATTTTTAGGAAAGCCTTTAATCCTGCCATTATGCAGGTGGGATATTAGATTGTCTCTTATCATGTTGTTCTGGAAGATCGCACTGGGTTCCCGTCATCTGCCAGAAATTCAAAGGCAAATGCTATGGCGAACAACCCACAGTCATAGATGTTTCTCTGCTGATCTACGTTGAGAGATTTTAGATGTTTCAGGGGCTAACAGACCACTACACTGTAGATGTTGACAAATAGATAGAGGCAAATTGCTGGTTTCAATTCAGTTTTTTTTGTTTTTTTAATTCTTTATTTTTCAAATATTTTAAATCATACACAGTCTCCATAGCAAGCCAATATTCCAAATGTAAGGTAAATTACAGCATTCCATTATTTAACAAAAACAAGTGTCTGCCAGAGTAGTATTCCTATGTACGCTTGAACTCTGTACTGTGTAATACTACACCCCCTATCCCCACCTCCCATATAAGAAAACCTCCCTGACCTCCCCTGTCTGACCCTCCCCCCTCTCTCCTCCCTTCCCGACCCTTGCCATCCCGACCCTCCCATCCGTCCTCACCTCTCCTAAGTTGCACCCCCACATTGCACTCTTTATATTAAGTCCTCATATTCTCGAGACTCCTGAAACTGTATCCACCTCTCCCATGTGGTTAAGTAGGCCTCCTGAGTATTCTGACAGTATGCTGTTAAGTTTTCCATATACATAAATTCATTACCCCTTGGGTATCCACTTACTTGTAGGTGCATTCCCGTGCCGCTATTATCAAAAACGCTGGAATATTGCTATGTTGCAATAAAAATAATACTGGGTTAGGCTGGTCTTGGGTTAGGCTCAGCCATTTTCTTGTCAAATGTTTTAAAGGGGTATTCCCATATCAGACAGTGGGGGCATATTGTTAGGATATGCCTCCATTGTCTGAAAGGTGCAGGTCCCAGAGGGACCTATCTCTATAACGAAGCCTCACACGAGGCCGGGAAAGTGGTGGCCGACGGTGCTGGGTCTAGCCACCACTAAGCCTAGACATTGACTGTCCTCCCCTAAAAATAGATGGAAACTGTAAACTGTAAAATTGGACCTATGAAACCTTTGGATACTGTACAATTTTTCACCAGTAACTGTAGGTACATCAATAAGAGAAGCATCTAAAAATTCTACAAATATTTTACTGAACAAATACAGTTCCGATATTAAAAACCGTACAGAAAAAAAAAAAAGATTGTTGGCGTGAATTATGCCAAATTTATTAAAAGCTGCATGCCTCTACATAAATTTAGTGGATGCTCAGTATGGCCGAGCATGTATGTGTTCTCAGTGAGGAGAAGAAAATAAGCTGCTGCTAAATACCATTGACAGGGGCTAATCTCACATAATAACAAAGCATTACAAATGTTTAAATTCCACATGCAAAATTATTCACCCCTCCCCCAAAAAAGACAAGGGGACAGCACATCCCTACACATAAGATTGTTGGCAAGTCCCACCAAAATCATCTGATTGCACCCGTATGTTTATGGGCACCTTAAATGCAAAGAGAGAAAATGCTTTAGATTTCTTTACATTTGATGAGTTTATTTGCTACCTTCTACTTGGATGCTTTTTTTAAGTATTTTCTGGTATTTAGATATTGATAGCATCTCCTCAGTATAGATCATCAATAACAATTTGAAAAGGGTATGACATCCAACATGCCAACCAATCCGCTGTTTCTAGCAGCTGCCCGCATCAGTAACTGTACAATGGACAGAACCAGGAGCACAAGGTTCCGTCCACTGTGTAGTGACCATGCCTGGAACTTTAGCTGAACTACAGAGCAATCTACACACTGGATGGAGCCTTCCATCCACCGTATAGTTACAGGAGAGACATCAAACACATTTGGCATTACTACTGATGCTACCGCACAAGTTGTGCTGGTTGGAATCCATGGGATCAGTTTTGTCATCAGTTTCTCTCTAGAATTTTATACCACACTGAAGGGAATCATGATGGAGGGGCTGCAGAAATGTGAGGTAGGACTGAGTAGTTCTGTGTTTGATGTCAACAAATGGGGTCATTTATCAAACTGGTGTAAATTAGAACTGGTTTAGTTGTCCATAGCAACCAGTCAGATTCCACCTTTTTTTATTTTTGACAGCTCCTTTGGAAAATTAAAGGTGGAATATGATTGGTTGCTATGGGCAACTAAGCTAGTTCTACTTTATACCAATTTGATAAATGACTCCAAAAGTGTTCACCTATGTTTCTTGCTTCATTGAATATTTTTTTTCTGTTTTAGAGCTCCTGAAAGGCTTCAAACTGAAAAGCCATGCTGGGCAAGGTCAGATAAAGATATACAGTACTGGAGAAGGAGAGGCCAGGATTTCAGTGTTTTTGTAAACCATGTCGGCAATAGACCAACTTGTGAAAATTCTGCATCATCCACAGATATTGAAGGAAAGAGGAAATGTAATTTTATAGATAAAAACAGCAAGGAATTTCACAATACAGCAGCTGAGAATGTGGATAAAGTTAAGCAAAAAATAAGAGTGAGTCCAAAATCATCAGACAGCCAAATGTCAGATGGCAGTTGCGAAAAGCTAGAGTTTATCCCCTCGATTCTCGAAGATGGATCATTCTTGGGTCCAAGTAAACAGAAATGTCAGTTGATGCCAAAAGTTTTGCCTGAAGGTCCATGTCATATGGCTATATCTTCAACTACGGGTGATAGTTCTTTTGTAAAGGAAAATAAAATACCCTCACATGGATAATTATGTTGGACAAAAGGACTTTAAAAGTGTGTTCTTAAATTCGAAATATAGTCGACCTTCAAAGCCACCCTCATATGAACTTCACCAGCAAACGTGGGGAGCTGTGGATGTAACTGAAACACAGGAAAACCAACAAAAAGAGGAACACAATTCATCTCCTAAAGTGTTAGAGGCCCCCCAGGAATCCTGCTTTCATGACTCAGGCATGGAACCCCCTCATTATATACCTCCTCCATCATATAAGTCCCCACCTCTCCTACATGCAGCTAATCAACCTTTTAAAAAAGTGCCTCGCTCAAGTGATTGCCAAAATATTTCGGTAGAGAAAACTAGCACAAGTGACAAAAAGCCAACCTGTTGTCTTGGGAATAATGCTCCATTCACTAAACCTTCCACCCACAGACATTCTGAACATTGTAAACACTCTGTGCAATATATCTCTTTTAATGATCCACGTATAAAACATATAGCAGGTGCCCAGGAGGCAGAAAAACAAAATCACAGTAAAAAACACAATGACCATTTTAGACTTGAGCAATGTGGTAAAGAAAGTAATTTTCGGAAGCGAGAACATGACAGTGCCTTTATCAATCCTAGAAATGCAGGCCATCATTTTGTAAAAAGAGAGGGTATAAAACACAAGCAATGGTTGCACATCTCCATCCCCGATCAAATGTGCTATCCTCTCCCGGAAAATAGAGATGGAGCTACTGCTTGCAGTTTACCGGAAGACAGTGAGCCTACTCACAAACTGTCTCTGAAAAAGACCCATTCTGACAGCGCTTGTGAAACTGTGACAAAAGTTAAAAAGTTTGAGCCCGAATCATTTGTTTTTAGCAAAAAAAGTTCAAAGAGAAAACTGAATGAAACAATATTTTGCTTGGTCTCCATTCCTGTTAAAGCTGACTCTGCCACATCAGATATGTCTAAGAGCAACAACCGTATAGCAGACAATGTGGACAGGATGAACATGTTAAAACATAGCAACGGGGGTCTACATGAGCAAAGGCTTTTAAGTGCATCTTCCAGTGACTTAGAGCTGCAAACACTTACAGGAAGCATGAACAATAATACTGAGCTACTAAACCAAGCCCAGTCTAAAACAGAGGAAAATAAACAAGCAAATGACCTCAGATCTGGTGAGCAGAGGAAACACAAAGAACTGACATATTCTGGCTCCTGGCCAGGAGATCAGTACAAAGATCAACAAACTCAAACAGTTTTTACAGATATTCCGACTACCCCACTTTATAATGGTACAAAAGAAAGTGAACTCGAAAACAAATCCCAATTCGTTCCTTCAGGTGCATTGGGAGATCCACAAAGACATCCAGAAAATGCCAGACCAAATATATTTGGTATAAAAGGTCACGTTAGCTTTGCCCCATCTACAAATAGCGCATTCTCCAGGACATCTTTTTTGTTGACACAGATACCTAGAACAGAGCCATGCCAAACGTTTGAACTGCCAAATGCAAGTACTGATGGAAAAGAAAAAAATGTCAAGTGTGAAAAGAATGAGTTTGAAGAAGACAATCCATGCAATAAAAAAGAGATTTTTGGACAGTTCCTTTTAAAACCTGTAAACCGACGACCATGGGATGCTATAAGTGAACTAGAAAGTATGAATAAAGAGTTTCAGGATCAAGATAGCTGTACTAATGCTAATAATGGAGAAAGGAACGTAGTGAAAGAGCAAAGTAGCATGACAGAGCAAAGTAAGGTTACCCAGGTGGACTTTCCTTCAACACGGACAGCATTAAGGAGAGAAATGTTGAGCAACAATAGGCATATTATAGAGGTTGAAGAAGTGCCAATGTTTGAGATTCTTCGGGATCAAAGTAAGTTAGATAATTGGTGCACAGAGAAGTTGACGTATCACAGTAGTGAGATTGGTGCTGAGTTATGCAAGTCTTCAAAGATTATTGAGGTGAAGAATAAGGCCGTTAAGTTGTTAGATGGATGTTTAACAGGAGAAACACAAGTTCTAGCAAAGAAAGCAGTAGACAAACTGGCTACAAACACTGGAGCAATGACTAAATCAGAACAGGAACAACCAGGGCAAACACATTCAAGTAAAATCCCCATCAATAAAAAACAGCTTTCCACAAATGCAGGCTTTAATCATTTTAAAGAAGACAAAACATGTTTTGACCGTACGTTTTTTGACATTGTGAAGGTCAGCTGCGCAAAATTTGGCCAACTAGGGGACAATGTGATCCGAAAGTTGTCATTAGCTGACAGAAATCATGGACATTCTGTTCCAGACCTAAGTAAGCAGTTCGTCAGCACAAGTAGCAATGGAGACTTTTATGAGGAGCACAATTATTTGGATATTCCTGAGAATGAGTCTCTACATGAGAGAGCTGCAAGAATTCTTGGAATTGATGTAGCAGAAGATTGCCTGGTGTCAAATGGGAGCTCTGAAACTCAAAGTCCCGAAAATGTGCTTCCTGGTCTACAACCAGACATGAGTACCAGAGAGAAAAAAATAAGTGAAATCTTTTTCCCTACAAAAGAGATGACAGGGATATTCAAGAGTGTCCTACAGTTGCCTTTAGACAATGGGAAAGCTGCTGAGAAATTAAAAGATATTTATCAACATCAAGGATCCACCTTTTTCATGTCAGTCTGTTTCAGAACACAGTGAGACAACCATTCCTAGCAGTGCTGAAAAAAGAGTAAGGAACCCATCCAAGAAAATTGAAACTTTACAGGGGAAGCTTGCCTCTACACCTGTTCGGACTGCTATAGATCGCCTTGCTCGAATGAAAGAGGTTGATTCTGTTTCACGTATGAGGCGGTTAAGTATTAAAAGCACAGATTCAGGTGATGAATTTGATGAAGAAAAACAGTTCCATGGCTTGCAAGATGGAAAAACAAGGAAATTTTCCACTGGCTCAATTTATAAAAGAGTGATATCCTTGGATGAGAGTCTACTCTTAATACCAAAAGGAAAAGAAAAGTTGGATCTATCCTGCACAGGTAACATGTTTTTTTAGTCAACTTCAAAATGTCCAGTGTAGACACGGAATGCATTTATCTCTAATACCAATAGGTGTTGTTATTACAATTTGGTCCAGAACCCCTAAAATATTTATATATCAGGGAAACTAACTGTAAAATAAAATTTTTCACCAAGGAAGGCTTGTTTTCTGACCCACATTCCCCATACAAAATTTTAGGGCCTGCATAGAATGTTGTCATGTTTTGTCCGAAACTTCAATATACTGTACATATCTAGAGTTAAATCTTTTAAATGGTTGTTTAGTTTAGAAACCCCATTTTCATTCACCCTATGAAGGAATTCTGGATTAATAACCATATTTTGGTCAGTGTGGAGAATGGTTACAAAGAGCATTTCTTACTTTAGGGGACCTTCATTACACAGATAACGCATTGATGTGAATGAAAATTGTGTAATGTGTAATGTCACCTGTGGTGATGCTGCAGAAAAATTGAACATTTAACTGCTAGATTTACCCACACATTACAGCTGAGCATTACTTTGTGATCACCTTATTTTTGAGGAGTATGGGCATATTATTACATCTCTGTGAATGCTCCTTGGTTCTTGTAGTTAAAGGAAGCATACTGGAAGACTCCTAGACATCTCCATATTGTTGAACGTCGGAAGAATAGTCAAGTCTTTAGTTTTACATGCAGCTATACAGTACTTTATCTATACGGATATTGTATGTTTCAGATCTTTGGGAATAAGTAAGTAATAGATATAGATCCTTTACTGATGTAATTTTTGAATGGTTAACAGCAATGTCCAAAAGAAGCCAGAGACTATTTTTGAAATCATGACTATGGCCTCGATCTTGGCTTCTTTTGATCTTTTATAAATTAGTTTGTACCAAAACATCAGAACCCCATATCCCAAATTCTTTTAGGCAAGAAAGTAGGCAGACAATAAAGTCTTCCCAGATACTCCTAAAGGACCTGAAGACCTGACTCAGGGTTTCTTTCATGGTGGTTCCTCATTTTAAAGGTAACATAGTAGCATAGTGTCACGGCTGAGAATGGGAAAAACCCTCAGCCGTGCGATGCCAGAAGATGGATGGTCGATGCAAGGCCAGGACAGGAATCAGGGAGCAGGTCACCTCCTATTGCATCCCTAATCTGACCCTGACTCCTAACAGTATGAGCCAACCCTGATGGTAGGAGGGCTCATACACCGGAACCGAATAGTCCCTGCTAGCCCTCAGGGTGGCCCTGGACTAGGAGCTGGGTAGACAACCTGTTCCTCCTGGACGTGGAGAAACAGGAGTCTAAAGTGGCCAAGCTACATAGAAAAGGGAGACATGAACAACTTATGGCAATGGCAGGTAAATGTAACAAGTACAACACCTACCTGCCACAGACACAAAGCCTGGAACCCATGTGCAAGTGCTGCTGTCCACAACAACACAAACGGACACAGCACACACCACACATCACACAGGAACCGAGGACCATAAGCTGCAAAGAATAAAGACCAAACAAACATCTTCATAACATCATGTAACATAAACCTATGACCACAAGGGTGGCCCCCACTGGCAGATGGTATAACACAGGAGGATGACTCCAGCTAGCCATGGCTGAAGTACCCCTCAGACTACTGATCTTAACTGAGGCTTTATAGCCCATGTAGCCACGCCCACACACAGACACACCCAGTGCACACACACTAGGAAGGAAGTTAACCCTTCCAACACAAGGCATAGGAAGACGGCCACTTAAAGGGGAAGTACACACATAAACACACACTTCACCTGTTGCCGCGGGCAACGGCATGCATGGCAACCATGTCCTGGGGATCAGCCAGAAGGCCGAGACACTGCCACCACATGCATACAACACCAAATGTAGTCACGGGCAACTAAGTGAAGGAAAATGTCACTACGCACACCATAGGCTGTGACACATAGTTTGTAAGACTGAAAAAATAAATTTGTCCATCCAGTTCAGTCTGCCATCCTGAAAAGTTGATCCAGTGAGAGCAAAAAACCCTCATGAGGTAGAAGCCACTTTTCTTAACTTTAGGGCAAAAAATTCCCTCCCAACTCCTTCACATAATTCTAGTAACTATATAGTAACTAGTAAACTGTAATATTATTACTAGGCTTGAGCGAATCAACCTTCGGATCATAGTTGATTTGTTCAAATACTTTGATTTTAATGCTGTTTCCGTACAGCATTAAAAAGTATTGGCTCCGTGGGACTTTGCGCAAGACCTCGGTGAATTACTACCTTATTTATATCGGCATATTTAAAAACAATTTGAAATAGCAATTCGAACTGGGCTTTGTTACTGAGGTTACAGCCAGTACCAAAGCCCACTTCAGATTGCTATTTTAAATTGTTTTTAAATACACAGATATGAATACAGTAGTAATTCACGAGGTCTCGTGTACAGTCTCGATCGTACGGAAACAGCATTAAAATTGAAGTATTTGAATAAATTGACTTCAGATCTAAAGATCCCCCCTCAGTCATCCTTTTTTTTTTTTTTTTTTACTAAATAACCCTAATTTTGATAATCTTTCTGGGCACTGTATGTACACCCATTCCATTTAAGTACAGTATCCTTTTGTCTATAATTGATCTTTTTGTCAAAGTTGACTGCTCACTAAGCTTTTCAGTTGTGTGTGTGTGGGGGGGGGGGGGGCTCATCAAAACAGGTAAACAATTTACCAATTGTTTTTATCTTCTTCAATCTAAATTTCTGTTTTTTACAGATGCCTATGACCCAGCAAGAGTGGAAAGAGTTTAACTTTGACAATTTGATACAGTGTCAGTGTATATGTACCGAAAGATCCAGATGGCTATTTTACCTTGTCTTCTCAACTGAAGTATTTTTATGGCATACCCACACTGCTATTACTACTGCCAAGTGAATGGAACTTGTCATCTTCACTGTACATAAGTAGAAGGATACATGGAATTTACTGGGAGAGTCTTTTTTGTAAAAAGCACACTAAAGAGATTTCTGGCCAACTCTTACCAATGAGGTCTGTAAACATAACTCATTTTTGACTTGCCCATTGTATGTCATGGTTCCAATGAATGTAGTATTTAACCCTGCATAGGTATGACGATGGAGGCTTGTAACAACCTGAATGTATCCACACCAACTACACCAACGCATTGCATGGACTGGGAGAGCCTGTTCCTTTCTTTTTTTACCTACTTGGATGCTTGTACTTTGCTGCATTTTTGACGGATGGCTAAACACGTAATGAATCCAACTCATCACACATCATTAAACCTCTTCACTGATGACAGCTCTGTGAAGAAAAAAAGAACTCTGTTTTCAAGAACCTATGTGTGTTTCATGAATGCAAAAACCCTTCTAAACAACAGCTCGGAAAGAGAATGAACATGTCTAATTGGATGTGTGTCTATTCTGTCGGAGAACCGCAACATGTTTTGACTGTGGGGGAGGTTTTAAAGACCTATAGGAAAAAGAACTGGCTGCAATGTAGAGTGTGGATTTTCTTCTTCATAGAGATATCAGCAAACATCACGTTGACAGCTGATTTTTCCAAAGGTGGCAAGACTTGCTACTTGTAATGATCAGTAAATTAATTTCAAATGGGGAGAGTTTGCCAAGAGTAATAAAGGAGTGGCAAAGGACCTGAAATGTCACAAAGGGTTTGATACCATCAAGAGAGCTAGTGAAATATTACACATCTCAAATCATAGACAGTTGTATGTCTAGATCTACAAGACTCAATGTTCCTTCCTTTGTAGCTCTTCTGGTTAATCTTATGTCATGGGGTAGCATTTAATGCAAAGTACATGTACAGTTTTTTTTTTCAAGATATATCACCTTACCTCTCGGCATAAAAAATGGAAGGGAAACAGCACTTATGATCGATATAATACCCTTAAAGTTTCAGTGTTGGCTTTTTTTACATGCATTGAGTCTACATATACGATGGTTATTTCTAAATAATGAATAGAGGGCTAGCCCTGTGACTACTAGCACTTCATTCATATGACACAAGAGTAAGTCTCAAGTGGCTTCTAACATGCAGTCTGTTCCAAGATACGTTCAGAAATTCAACTTGACCATTTATGGATGGAAGCATTTTATTGTGCCTGATACTTGTTTGTTCTGTTGTATATAAGGAAGAAGAGGTGAGCACTGTTGCGTCTTATATATTATATACTAGGCCATTACTTTGTGTATAAAATATATATATGAACCATCTATCATTCTAAGGGAAGCCATTTAAAAGCAATATTGTTACATTGAAAGCCGTACATTCATATACATGCATTCATGTTGTTGCCGACATGACTTTTGCAAATGGATATGCCGCTACATGTCATACCTCCATTCGCGTTATCAGTGCCTGCTTCCTTCATTCATGATTTCTGCCTTATTCTGCCATTGTACTTTGCAAAGCACATGAAGCTATAGAATATATATTGACTGTGATATATTCTGCAAGAATCTCCATTACTTGGAAAAAGGTCTAGCTAACCTCTTGCTTTGTGGTTGCTGCAGAACGTCATGTTCTAGCCTACAGAATCTGGTAGTTTGCAGTAGATACATGGACAGTGGTTGCATTCCTCTGCACTAGAATGAATATATATGTGTGTATGTGTCTTGTCTCTTAGTCATAGTTATAAAATGCTATTAGTTTAAGTGCCTATGTTTGCCACCACCTGGTCACATATGCAAGTAAGAAATAGACCATACATCCAAAGACATCTGCTTTGTCATTCCAAAGCTGTGCCATTGCATTTCATATTGACTAGCACTTTAATAACGCAAATGTGTCATTTTTGGTGGTACATGCCCTTTCTAAGATAAGACACATCAGCGCTCACCATTCTTGTTGTGTATATGTAGTGATAATCAAAAATACAATGAGTGAAGTCGTGATATTTCGATAATGCTGACTACATCTCTCCTTGGTCATGCGCTTAATCAGATCTATATTGGGCTTAATACAAGGTAAATGTCAACCTGAGAACATCTTCTACATCAGTCCTTGATTTTCATGGGGCAGATATCAATATCTTGTTAAGTGCAGTAAATATATGTATTTCTAGAAAACACACTAAACACTTCCATTTTCCAGTCTGGCCAGTAGTAACATACAAGGACATCCCCCAATCATCAGTTTACCTCTAGTCTACGAGCCTCCTGCCAAAGTAATGTGATATAGTAAGGAAGATCTTGGTGGATTATTAATAGTTTTGGTCTTTTGACAGTTTGCAGTTGAAAGGGGTGCGGGGTGGTGTTTCCTAATCTGGTCCTTGTAGAACCCCAAAATGCCAACTCTTGGTGATTTCCTTGATATTTCACAGGTAGATTTTAGTTTTATTAGGCTAACAATTTTCACGTGTGTTTTCTCAATGGGAACTCCTGAAGAAATGGCCTGTTGGGTTTCCCTGGGGACTGTATTGGGAAACACTGCTCTAAATAAAGAGACTGGGCCAAATGCTACATATTTGTTCAGTTTTCTCTCAGTTATCATTCTTTACATGGCCTGCCCCAGTGCTACATTGAGTTAACGTTTAATTTCCCCTGCTTTGGCACTACAGTAAAACTGAGCACCCAGCAGTGGAACACCTTATGATCAGCTTATTGTTGATAGACCAGTCTAACAAAACAAACATTTTCCAAAGTGGATTTCACCTTTAAATGTGGTTAATATGTAGAATGATGAAGCTAAACGGTGCATAGTGGCTCAAATGTATTGCCGTCATTAGATAAATCTTTGCAATACATACAAACAGGTCTAATCTTTTTCCGGTGATGAGTATGACGCAGCTTTTTATATGTTAGCAAAGTTACGGTATGTCTTTTTTTTTTAATAAAAGGATGTGAAATACTGTATGTACAGCACTAGTGCAATCTAAATGGAGTTGCCACTGAATATAATTGCATATGGATGCTACATGTATAGAGGTGTAAGCTACAAATATGTAACATTATCTCATGTCAAACAGCTCTTTATAGAGGGTTTTTATCATTTGGGAAATGTAATACCATTTAGAACATTTTAAGGAATACCAGGGTAAACATTTTGTAAATGAGATTTTAAATTAAAACAGGACTGTGCTCATGAATCATTATAGTACTGCGGGCAGTCTTTCTTATGTAGGTTCAGCTGCTTATAAGAGGTAGCGAGATTGAGAGCCATGTTATCTCCCATATTTTTATCACACAGTCACCCAGAAGGTTGTTTCTCCATCTCTTGTCTCCCCCGTGGTCAGTCACAAGTCATCCCTCTCACAATGCAGAGATATATTTGCATCTGTGCTTGTTGAGTGTGAAACGTCATCTGGTATCAATCACAGGGGCAGACCAAAGCTCATTCAGAAGGCCATATGAATGAGTCCGAATTGCAGAACGGACGCGGACCGCATCCTTGGTTTCATTCTACGGCCCCTCAAAAAAGATAGAGCATGTCATATTCTTGTCCTCAATTATAGTAACAGTATATAAGGCCGAAAAAAGACATTTGTCGATCCAGTTCGGCCTGTTATCCTGCAAGTTGATCCAGAGGAAGGCAAAACACCCCTGTGAGGTAGAAGCCAATTTTCTTTCCCGACTCCAATCAGGCAATCAGAATAACGACCCCTCTCTAGTAGCTATAGCCTGTAATATTATTACACTCCAGAAATACATCCAGGCCCCTCTTGAATTCCTTTATTGTACTCACCATCACCACCTCCTCAGGCAGAGAGTTCCATAGTCTCACTGCTCTTACCGTAAAGAATCCTCTTCTATGTTTGTGTACAAACCTTCTTTCCTCCAGACGCAGAGGATGTCCCCTCGTCACAGTCACAGTCCTGGGGATATATAGATGATGGGAGAGATCTCTGTACTGACCCCTGATATATTTATACATAGTAATTAGATCGCCCCTCAGTCGTCTTTTTTCTAAGGTGAATAACCCTAATGCTGATAATCTTTCAGGGTACTGTAGTCCCCCCATTCCAGTTATTACTTTAGTTGCCCTCCTCTGGACCCTCTCCAGCTCTGCTATGTCTGCCTTGTTCACAGGAGCCCAGAACTGTACACAGTACTCCATGTGTGATCTGACTAGTGGCAGGACTATGTTCTCATCATGGGCATCTATGCACCTTTTGATGCAACCCATTATCTTATTGGCCTTGGCAGCAGCTGCCGGACACTGTTTTTTACAGCTTAGTTTGCTGTTTATTAAAATTCCTAGATCTTTTTCCATGTCAGTGTTACCCAGTGTTTTAGCATTTAGTATGTACGGGTGACTTGCATTATTCCATCCCATGTGCATAACTTTACATTTGTCAGTGTTAAACCTCATCCGCCACTTCTCTGCCCAAGCCTCTAATCTATCCAGATCCCTCTGTAGTAGTATACTGTCCTCTTCAGTGTTAATTACTTTACACAGTTTAGTGTCATCTGCGAAAATTTTTATTTTACTGTGCAAGCCTAATACAAGATCATTAATAAATATATTGAAGAGAATAGGACCCAATACTGACCCCTGAGGTACCCCACTAGTGACAGTGACCCAATCTGAGTGTGTACCGTTAATAACCACCCTCTGTTTTCTATCATTGACCCAGTTACTTACCCACTTACAGACGTTTTCTCCCAGTCCGAGCATTCTCATTTTATATACTAACCTTTTATGTGGTACAGTGTCAAATGCTTTGGAGAAGTCCAGATACACGACATCCATTGATTTGCCGCTGTCACGTCTAGAACGTACCTCCTCATAGAAACTGATTAAATTAGTTTGACATGACCGATCCCTCATGAAGCCATGCTGATATGGCGTTATTTGCTTATTTTCATTGACGTACTCCAAGGTAGCATCTCTTAGAAAACCTTCAAACAGTTTACCAACGACAGATGTTAAACTTACCGGCCTATAGTTTCCCGGCTCTGTTTTTGTACCCTTTTTTAATATTGGCACCACATTTGCTATGCGCCAATCCTGTGGAACACTCCCTGTCAGTATAGAGTCCTTATCGAGTCCTTAGAATCAAGAATATGGACAAGAATAGGCATTTTCTATTAGAGTTGCGGCCATGTGCGGTCCGCAAATTGCGGTATGCACGCGGCTGGTATCTGAGTTGCGAATCCGCAAAACACTACGGTCATGTGAATGCGCCCTTATGTATAGCCTATACGGATTCAACTTCTTCTCTAAACTGTACCTGTACTTTTAAAAAAAACTTTGTCATAGTGACCTATCAAAGGTCTTGATTGGCAGGGGTTTGAGTACTGAAACTTCCACCAATCACTAAAATGAGGAGAAAAAGTGCTGTCTCTCTTCATTGCTGGAGACAGGCTCCTAAACGTTCTATTGAGCCCCTCTCCTGCAGTGAGGAGAGACAGCGCTCTGTTTGAGCACGCCCATCTCTGATTTAGCGATTAGTGGAGCTATGTCCAATCTCAGTCTCTGAGAACAGGTGTCAGCTGTATTACACACCTGACACCCATTGCGAATGCGGTGGGCTCAGCTTGTGAGCTTGCTCCATACATTCCTCACATACATCATTTTGAATTTGAGGTTAATTAATTGATCAATTGATTAACATTGGGAATCCAATGAATAATCTTTTGTGTTTTTGGGCAACCCTTTTAAGAATATCTTGGCATTAGTAACAGTGGTTTATTGGCAAACAGATGTACAGCAGCTATGTTGTCCTGTATCTAGGTCACTGGCTATACGCAGAAATGTGCTGAAAAGTAAGTTTAAATATGGAAATTATGGTTTTAGCAAGTTAATTAGGTGATCACAGTGAAGTAGCACCCAGGTAGAACTACTTGAAGGCTGCAGGCAAAAATTCAAATGTCATACATGACTTACTCTAGAGTCTAATCGGTTAGAAAGGTGCATGATCTAAATTGTAGTGGAGGTAACCTTCTTACCAGTGACTGTATCTGTGAGTTATAACCTCCCTTCTGATCCTCAGCTGTGTCATGTCACCAACACTCTGCCTCTCCAACTGACACAGGACAGGAAGTCAGTTTTTTTTTTTTTACTTCAATTCTCTATTGTTTTTCTGAGCCAAAAAATGTAAATTCCATTACACATATTTTAAAAATAGCGAATAGTCATATATCAATCCACATAATTAACCCCATTATACCCACCCCCCCACTCCTTGATTCACTGCTGCGGGATCCAACCGTCTCCTATTACCACTCGTAATCAGTACCACAGACAGCCAGGCTCTTTGGAGCGAAAACTAAAAAAAAAGAGGTATCGAAGACCTGCCCTTTTTTTTATATTATTTTTTTTTTTACATTCTTCTATAAGCCTCAATGGTATCTATCCGAGCCCTCCACTCGGAATAAGTAGGGCTATTTTTTGTGCCCCAGTATTTAAGAATCAAGGCCTTTGCAACCATGAAACTCTCCAAACAGATTTTAGTCTGATAGGGCGTTAAATCCACATGGGAGAAAAGACCTAATATTGCTTGATTAAAACAGCGATTCAGTTTAATCTTATATCTACTATACATTTCTTCATAGATTCTGGTCCAATATCCATTTATTTCTGGGCAATCCCATAACAGGTGAATGAGACCAGCGTTTTCAGCCGAACACTTCCAACACGTATCCTTTCTTTCTCTATTTAGTTTGGCGAGGAAGGCAGGGGAGTAATACAGGCGATGTACAATCCTAAACTGGATTAATCTATATTTTTGGGATATTGATGCTTTTTTTATATTTTGATATACTACATCCCAATCAATAGTATTTCCTACACCTAAATCAACCTCCCATCCTCCCTCGCTTTTAAATGTTATTGTTTCTCCTAAGCAGTCCCGGAATCTACGATATATTTGTGAAAGAGTGAGTTGTGTATCCCTAAATTTAAAGCAATAATCCAAAAAGGAGTTTGCCCTAGTGATCAGAGAATCTTTATCCTGAGTGTTCGTGTATGCATGTCTAATTTGTGCATATCTATATCCATCTAAAAAGGTGACATTTATACCTTTTATTAATTCATCAAAGGGGATAATACTTCCATGTGACGTTATATGGTTTAAACTATTAATACCACGTGAATTCCAATACTGATAATCTTCAATTAACCTGAACTCTTTTAAATTGTAATTATGCCAAAGTGGAGTAAAAAGTGTAGGGCTGCTTACACCCAATATCTTTAAAATTTTATTCCAAACCCTATCTAACGTGTCACTGATTAAACACAGTTTTTTCCTTTTTCTTGTATGCCCAGTCTCCAAAATAGAGAAAATGTCTCCGTATGGTCCTTGAAATTCTCTTGACAGGATATTCAGCAGCGTCGCGGACTGGTGGTCCCCCGCCCCACCCACCACCTTATCTGAGCTGCAATGTAGTATCCCTGCATTAACTGACAGGAAGTCAGTTAATTCTCTATTCATTCCTATGAGACTGACATTGAGGCTCCTATAGAAATACATAGAGAAACTGACTTCCTGTCCACACATAAGATGCTGTGTTATTTGGAAAGAGTGCTGGTCACATGACACAGCTGAGAATCAGAAGGGAGGTTATAACTCACAAGTACAGTCACTGGTAAGAAGATTACCTTTACTACAGTTTACATCATATACCTCTCCAGCAGGTCAGAGATAAAAATTACTACTTTAAGGTGTGGCCTATATAATGGGTAGAGTCTAAGACACCAGACAGTGCATGTTTTCAGGCTCCTCTACAACTTGTATTAGTTCTCCAACCACCTGTAAGCTGTAGGCTCCATGTTTGCAGACTAAAATTCATATCAACAAATCAAGAAACCCCTTGAAATCCACTCGATTTTGACATGAGATACTGTTACAATTCAGGGACAGACCTATTTGTATGACAAGAATGACTCTAATCCACCTTCTTCCTATACTGTACACATTGTGAGATTGACAGAAGATTATGTTTGTCTATAAGCCAAGGGCGACTCCAGTCCCTGCAGGAATTCTCAGGCTCACAGGAATTATTGGGGCACCAGCATACTGGCCTGCAGGAGCTGCCTGTTTGTGGGGTGACAGCAGTGTGCTCCTGGGTGGCCGATAGAAGAGGCAGCCGAGGTATCTGTCCTGAGCAGCAAATCAGTGAGAGTCCATGTAACATCACCAGTTCTCTTGCTGCAATAGTCGAATTTTTTTGGTTTCTACCTTGTTGGTAGATCTAGTAATGATTAACGTGACAATATTTGTCTTCTATGGTGTACACTACACTGAAACAAATGTTTTGTGTTAGTTTGTGTAAAGAGTTGGAGGGGATCCGTTTCCGTTGCCGTCGCGGGCACCGCCCCTGCTTTAAAATTGTTGTAATCCATGAAGAATGGTGGTGAAACTATACAGGAATATGTCGTTGAGCATCTGCAAACCATTCCTAGGATGTATTTTAAGATTTAGCTGTTTCACTAACACCTGTTTTTGTTACAAATATTTTTTTACATAGAATATCTTATAAAGAATAATCTGACTTGTAATCATTAATAGACACTTTTACATTTAAATATGAGAACAAAACTGTGTATAAATGAGAACTTAAAGTTCACTCGTCACTTGAAATGGCAGAGATAGCAATTTTGATCTTGCATAACCATTTATCCAACAAATTATTATAACTAGCAGTTGGTGCAGGAACTCGGTGGTTAAATGGGGTTTTCCCAGAGTCAAATTGATGACCCATCCTCAGGATTAGAGATGAGCGAATTATGGAAAACTTCGATTCGGCTACTTGGCTGAAATTTCCTAAAAAATTAGCTTTGTGACAAATTACTTTGTCACCAAGTACATTTTTTTGTAAGCAGTCGGTGCAATGACAGGGAGCGACGATCGCACCCATCAGATGCCATGTTCATACATGATTGCAGCATCTGATATGAATATCAAAGTGTCAAATAAAAGAAAAAAATCATACTTAGCTGATCCATTTGCTCGCGATGGGCCATCCATTGACATCTTGTTTAAATGCTTAAAGATCTGGCGCGAAATCTCACGCAGCCCGAGATGACATCATCGCGCCGGCCAGCGTGGTGAGTGGTGACGTCATACATCACCGCGCACGGGATTTTGGCCGAGATCTTCAAGCAAGATGGTGGCGGCCAGCCTGTCGCGAGCAAATGGATCAGTTAAGTATGATTGTTTTAGTTTTTTACATTATTTCAGGTTAAATCGATTTGCTACCACGAAGCACAAGGAAATTCGGCTTTGTGGCAAATCGAATTTATCCTGAAATCCAGATTCGCTCAACACTACTCAGGGTAGGTCATCAATGTCTGATTGATGGAGGTCTGACCCACAGCACCTCTGTCGATCAGTTGTTAGATGAGGTCACAGCGCTCCAGAGATTTCTGCGGACTCTTCCAAGGACACCGCGCTCATCGGTCACATGATCTATTCAGGTGAATGGGCTTGGGCTGCAGTACCAAGCACAGCCACTATCCAATGTATGGTGTTGTGCTTGGTAAGCTGCAAGGAGGCAGCAGTGGCCTCCTCAAACAGCTGGCAGTGTTGAAACCCCATTGATCTGATATTGATTACTTGTCCTGAGGGTAGGTCATCAATATTCTACTGTTGAAAAACCCCTTTGACACTGCTGCCATGTAGCACTGAAGCCCTGGGTTCAAATCTGACCAGATATCTGCATACAGTTCCTATGTTCTCCTGTGAAATTCAAAAATAACATTCTGAAACATTTCCAATGATTTTCCACCTAATGTATGATAAGTATGGAAATGATAGCGTGATAGACATAAAAGAAATACATACCCATCTCTGGGGTATAGCATACAAGAGGCCTGCTATATGAAGGCTGTCTCCAGTAAACATTGAGGCATCAATGATTTATTGGGTTCCTAGAGGCCCAACACATGAATATTGGTTCCCACCATAAAATTACTATCTCTATTGTGCATGGGTGATTGGTGCACTTTAACCATTTCAGCTGAACTCAAATACCACTGATGTTTTGCACTTGACGTGACTTATTTTGTTTTCTATATTGTAGAAAGAAAAATCATTTGTATGGCAAATATGTCAGTGAAAAAAAAAGAAAAAAAAAAATTGCTCATTTAAAGTATCTATTGCTTTTTACAAAATATGGTCTATTTTTTTAATGTGTACACATGCCACAAGTTGCCAAATAAACAAATTGAATATTATATGTAATAAATCCAGTATATTTATTTTCTGTGTTTTTCAGTAGGATTCTTGCACTATATCATGATAAACTGTATTTCCAGGGCCGTCAATTCCAGCAGGAGTTTAAGCTCCTCTTGAGGAGGATACGACCCTGGTGGTTACCTTATCTCACTTCTTTTATACAGACACCCGGACTGCAGGATAATTCACTCAAGAAGTTGTCAAAGACCAGCATTCCACAAGCAGTTAGTGACCTCCGGCATTGCTCTCTTTCTTGGCTGGCTCCTTAGCCTTCCATTATGCAGGTTCCATTACACTTTATAGGGTGAGGGTCTGGTTCTGCTCAAGCTTATATTGCAAAACCTGCTGACAGGTAAATGAGGTCTGTTAAATGAGAAAGGAAAAAATAGGACACATGTGACACTTACGAAGCCTCTGTGTGGATAATACATTATCTCATAGGCAAGAATTTTCCATTGTAATAGGTCAAAGTTTAAAACTGAGCCATCTTGATGAAGCTGCACCCTTTATTAAGCTATTTTTTTTAGGTTTAAAGAGCATCTGTCAGCAGACCTATGAAACTAGCTGACCTGTTACATGTGCACTTGGCAGCTGAAGGCATCTGTGTTGGTCCCATGTTCATATGTGTCCGCATTGCTGAGAAAAATTATGTTTTAGTATATGCAAATGATTATCTAGGAGCAACGGGGGCGTTACTGTTACACCTAGAGGCTCTGTTCTCTGCAACTGCTGCGCCCTATCAATTAAAATGCAGAGGGCGCAGCAGTTGCATAGAGAGCAGCGTGTAGACACAGATGTGAGATGCATTATTGAATGGCGTGATCGGGTTCTGTGGTATGATATTGAATTTGATGTTAGAATGGAAAGTAGGGCAGCAATCATAAGAGTTAAATTACGGAATGTAATTGGCCTCCTTGACAAGATTTTTTTTAAAGCACGCTAAAAAGTGTGGATACAGTTTTAACACATTCCAGGAGGAGCAGATCATGGAGGATATTAATCTTAGATCATTGGTAGAATGGAAATCACAGGTAAGTGGTAGACACTGAGAAGAACCAGGGCCTGCTGAGCTAAAGAAACTCATGACCCGAGGAGTTGTATTAAGCCCTTTCTAATTCACAGCTCAGTTCCTATGTAATTGCTTGGGAGCTTGGGAATTAACTAATACAGAACTCCTGATTAGTGTTGAGAGAAGCAAAGTATTTGAAGCGGAATTCGGTCCGAAGTCTTCGATTCGCAACGAATTTCTTCATGCTTTATGGTAATGAATCAGGTTATCATAAAATGGCGGCTGCACATGTTACAAAGTGAAGTGTAGAGGAGACAAGACCGGAAACACCCGGAGACCAGAGATCACCCATAATGCCGTGCAGCCAGCCAATCCACAGATAGCCATCCTCTGTGATGTCACAGCCCCATAAAACCCTCATCACACGTGGTTTCCACCATTTTCCTGTGAGCTGAGCATAGGGAGTGACATGGCAAGCACTCACGTGCTAGGGACAGTGTTGCTGAAAACCATTAATAGAAGAATATTGGTGAGGTAGACTGCAGGGAGAGAGCATCGAGACTTATTCTGCGTGAGTTTTATTTATTTATTCCTACATTTATTTATTCCTACATCAGCCGTAAACTAAGATATGTAATTCAATACCAATAAGATAGAAGCCTTTATTATTTCACTGCCAGCGTACCAACCTACAGTACAGTATACCATCCAATCTTCACCCCTTAGGGGTGCCAGGTCTTAATAATGACCATCTTCATCTTTTGCTGGCTTTACTTCTTCGAAATCATCCTTCAAAGTCTCCATGTCCTAGAAAAGTCAGCAAGATGCAGAGAGAGGAGGAGCTGGATGTTCCTGATGACATATTCGCACTGATATTAGATGATGTGGAAAAGGAGGAAAAGCAGATGGCAGAAGAAGGGCTCCCACCTGTAGGGCAGGAGAGAGCTGGGGTCGGAGAAGTGGGTATGCCAAAGCTGATTAATATTCTGTGTATACTGTTAAACAACCTGCAGAAGATTGCAGGCAAGAACAGCAATAATATGCATATTGTCCCCACCTAACCAGCCAAACATCATACCAGCAACAGCCCCTGTTTAAAGGTGTCGGGCGGCTATTAAGGATGAAGAAAGACTATTCAGTGCGGTCTTCAATATTAAATTAAAGGCAGCTGCGGGCTAATTGGCCGCGTGGTTCTTCACCACAGCATAGCCACAACCTGCATGCAGCACAGCCGCTCTGTGTGGACGTTCCCTGAGGCATAGTGGCCTGGGTATACCAGATTTATAGCGATTCGTAATAAATTATTTCATAACTAATCAAATTTCTTGCTACGGCGAAGCTGCTGAATCAAATTCTTCATCACTTCGCTCATCTCTACCCCTGATATGCAGTACTGTGCAAAAGTTTTATGCAGGTGTTGAACAATTCTGCACAGTAAGAATTATTAAAAAAAAAGTGTTAATAGTTTATATTTTAACAATTATCAAAATTCTAAGTGAAGGAGCAAAACAGAAATCTAAATCTAATCAATATTTTGTGTGACTACCCTTCAATACAGCATCAGTTCTTCTAGGTACACAGTTTCTGAAGGAACTCGGCACTCGGCAAACATCTTGCAGAATTAACCACAGATCTTCTGTAGATGTAGGCTTCTCTTCATGTAATCCCAGACTGATACTATAATGCTGAGATCAAGGCTCTGCAGGAGCCATCTCATCACTTCCAGGACTCCTTGGTCTTCTTCACCCTGAAGATAGTTCTTAATTACATTGACTGTATGTTTGGGGTTGTTGTCCTGCTGCAGACTAAATTTGGAGCCAATCAGAAGTCTCCCTTATGATACTGCATGACATAAGTATATGTCTGCATTTCTCAGCATTAAGGACACCATTAATCCTGACCAAATGTTTAACTAAATTTTTGAAATGCAGCCCCAAACTTGAAAGGAACATCCACCATGCTTCACTATTGCCTGCAGACACTCATTATTGCACTGCACATCAGACCTTCAGTGAATAAACTGCCTTCTGTTACAGCCAAATATTTCAAATTTTGACTCATCAGTCCAGAGCACCTGCTGCCATTTTCTGCACCCCAATTACTATGTTTGCATGCATAGTTGAGTCACTTGAGTATCCATGTCGAAGGTATGGTTTTGGGCTGTAATTCTTCGATGAAGACCACTTCTGGCCAGACTTCTCCTAACAGTAGATGGGCGTACCTAGGTCCCACTAATTTCTGCTAGTTCTGAGCTGATGGCTCTGCTGGACATCTTCTGATTTAAAAGGGAAGTAAGCATTATTTATGTTTCATCTGCTGCACTAAGTTTCCTCAACATGGTCAGGATTAATGGTGTCCTCAATGCTGAGAAATACAGGCAGAGAGCAGCACATCATGTAATAACATCAGGGAGTAGTGTTGAGCGAGCATGCTCGGCCGAACTGCTGTTTGGCTCGAGCATCGCTATGCTTGCCACATTGCAGTGCTCGGCCGAATACTGCGGGTGCTCGAGTACAATTTAATACAATAAAAGTCAATGGGAGACCCGAGCATCAAACCAGGCACCCCCTGCTCTGAAGAAGAGAGGGTGTCTGGTTCACAAAAAAAGGTTAGAAATTGATGGAAACCCCATCAAAATGATTTGGAAACAGCATTAAGAGGATGGCTGGATGCGTCTTGGACTCTATTATCTATGACATACAATAAACAACCACACAAAAGCTATATGCCAAAAGCCAGGTATGTGGAAGCCAACAATGGCAATACCTTACAATGGCAGCCTTGTGCACTATGAGACATTCCAAATCAAT
Source organism: Bufo gargarizans (assembly GCF_014858855.1). Classification (NCBI taxonomy): domain Eukaryota; kingdom Metazoa; phylum Chordata; class Amphibia; order Anura; family Bufonidae; genus Bufo; species Bufo gargarizans. Next base: position 426,174,314 of record NC_058084.1, read on the forward strand.
CAGTCCCCCCCCCCCCAGATAGGAATATTTACGATGTATCACTCATAAACGTTCCACTCCATCAGTCCTAAACGTTACATCCCGTCTAAGGCACTCCAAACCAGCTCTCATCTGACTGAGAGCCAGTAAGCCTCAAAGTTGCTTCACATCTGTTGGATGGACCTGCGCACCTAGATCAATATCATTAGGGTGACAAAAAGTTTTCTGATTGTCCAAACATAATATTCAATAACCTTTCTATACAGTTTGGTCATGTAAAAACTCATTTGCATAAACATGGAGATATGGAAAAGACTATTTGCCTGGAAAAATAGCGATCTACACTACTGATGAACAGCGCCATCTATTGGATTCATAGTCTTGTCATAAAACTATGAAACCAATAGATTGCGCTGGTCATCTTATTGGGGCGCTAGTAAGTGGGGCACCCTGCTCAACACACACCGTGTAACACTCATCCTATAATAGCCTACCCCTACACTGAGGAATATATCGGATTGTTGCTATCATTCACACATCTTCTAGCACTTTATCTGCGGTAATATAAGCTTGCTAGGATGTATCTGGGAGGACTATTGCCCTGCTTGTAATGACTCATGAACAGCGCCCTCTATTGGTTTCATAGTCTTATGACAAGATTATAAATCCAATAGATGGCGCTGTTCATGAGTAGTGTAGATCGCGAACATTCTAATCGCAAATTTTTTATGTGAATTTTCCATGCAAAAGGCTGAGTGCTACCCACTTACTAGCACCCCGAAAATATGAACAGCGGCATCTATTGGTTTCATAGTCTTATGACAAGACTAATAGTCTTGTCATGAGACTCATAGTCTAATAGTCTTGTCATAAGACTATGAAACCAATAGATGCCGCTGTTCATGACTCATGAACAGCGCCATCTATTGGTTTCATAGTCTTATGAAAGACAAAAGGGTGGTCCCTAGAGGGAGATAGTGTTAAAGCACTCTCCCAGGGTATACTGCTTTGTAACAGGGAATGTATAGAACGAGTGAGGGGCAGTAACGTTTTAAAACTTAAAGTTTAATTAGGACTGTTTTAAGAAAAAGCCCCTACCAGACAAACAAGACAAACGACAATTAACAGTATGGGACCCACATTAATGAGTCACCATTGTACGAATACGCAGATAATATTACAAAACTGCGGAGCCGAACAAAAAGGCAGCACCATATGCAGTCTTTTGGTGGGGTGCCGCAGACTAATAGAGATGCCAGAGGCAAATAAAAGGGTAGATCTTACCGGTGGTGCCAGTTGGAACTTTGTAGTCCAAAACCCTGGAGGATGAGGGGCTTCTCGGATCCGAAAAAAAAGCGTCCTCTTTACGATTTCACCTGGTGCCAGGGGCTGCAGGGAGAAACTATCCCTGTTTTTGCCCTACTTGGCCTCGTCCGGAACCTAACCCTAATAAGTGAACCCTAATTGACCCTATAGGGACAGCATGGATTGGCCCCAAGGGTGATGATAGCTAGTAGGGTGAAAAATGATCTAAGTTCAGATGGATTTATTCTGCGTCCCTACGCGTTTCATCTAATGGAGAATAAATCAAAACTACAAAAAGTACCTCCACTTCATAAAGATAGAATGAAGACCCCCCGACTCATCAGGGGACAGGGGTCATAGGTGGAGGATTAGGTCTATACCCTTATCCCATTGTGATGGATAATGGGAAAGGGTAAGCCAAAAAGGATTGCGCAGACCTGACTAGACCAGTGTGGTCCTGAATCAGTCCGGATACCTGTGGTGTAATAACAAAACAAAACCCATTCAGATATTGCACCCACCAGGAGCTGATATACTTGTGGCATAAAGATAAGGAGGTGTACTTACTGTTGAGGTCATGGGAGCCGCGTGGCTGGTGCCATGAGAAGCGGGAGTGTGGTTTAACTCCCGCATGTGATATCGGCGTCTGTCTGCGCTAATAAATGCGCAAGTAAGTTTAAATGGAAGGGGAGTATGTGGTGCGCCTGCGCGAGGAGTGCGGCCGCCGTCATGTGACTAAGGCATATGTCAGCTGACGTCGCGATCCGCCTCCTAACAAGCGCATGCGCACATGCGCATATGCGCACACGCGCATATGCGACATGCAGCTCAGAGGCCGCAGCTGCTGTGACGTCATGGTAGGCGTCACCGTGAGGGAGGTCCTACCAGCCCGGGCACGGCGTCGGCTGCATGATGAAAAGAGGTGGGAGGAGTGACCATATAATGCGAGCGACTCCTGCTACTACACCTACAAATATTGATGGTGATAAAGGAAATCACTTTCAACATGGGACCTAAGGAAGGGGGAACATTAAGTGACAGGCGGACCCACTAGGGCCCAGACAGGGTAAAGACAGTCTAAAGACAGTTGGGACAAAATGACCAGCACCTTGGAAAGATGTCGGCATCAAAAAGATATAATCAACCAAGATGTAATGATCATGTTTAGAACGAATGAGCGTACACACGCTCTAGATAACGTGAATGATTAGGAGACATAATGATATTAGTGGCACTATTGAGTGCTTGATGCGTGGTCAGTGCACTCGAGGGACCGTCAGACATATGTTATCCTGATGATGCAGTGAGGGAAACCCTTGCTAACAGACAATAGCGTACGCATACATATATATATATATATATATATATGTGTGTGGGAGACTGGGGATGGTCACAAGAAGCACCCAAAATGTAGCTGGTCATTCAATCCATTGGGGTTGGTGGTATTCAACTTGAATATCCACCAACACTCCCTTTGGAGAATCTTCTTGTCCCAGTCTCCTCCACGTGGTGGCTTTCTAATTGCTTCCAACCCTACAAACGTGACACCTGACGACCTTCCATCGTGCACAGATTGGATGTGTCTAGCTGCTGGGGTATCCCTATTGTTGCGTATGTCACCCAGGTGCTCACCTATACGTACCCGTAGTTCTCTACGGGTTTTGCCGACATATCTAATGCCGCATTCACAGGTGAGTAAGTAAACAACTCCTGCGGTGCGGCAGTTGATAAAATCTCGTATATGGTGAGCGGGATCCGTAGGACCGACCGCAACCGTTTTTCCCTGGGTGACATACTTACAAAAACTGCACCGCCCACATTTGAAACAGCCATTCAAAGGTTTGTCCAGCCACGTCTTCTTTTTAGGGGGGTTATAGTGGCTGTGCACAAATTGACTCACGGACTCACAACATCTGTCAGGTCCGGATCCATCAGGAGGGTGTCCCAATTGCGTGCTAAGATATCTTTAACCTGTCTAGCCGCAGAATCAAATGTGCCAATGATCCGTAACTTTTTTTGTTGTTGATCAATTTTCGGGCCCCCAGTGGGATGTAGAAGTGTGGTTCGTGGCTCCTGTCGGGCCCTTTGGTAGGCCTTTCTTAGTGTGTTGTCCGGGTACCCCCGTGCGCGGAAGCGCTCTCTCAGCTCATGTGCCTGTTTAGTAAATTTGCGTGGTTCCGAGCAATTGCGTCTCAATCTGAGGTATTGGCCCACTGGAATACCACGTTTTAATGGGACGGGATGGCAGCTGTCCCACCGAAGGAGTGAATTGGTGGATGTCTCCTTACGAAAGATGGTGGTCTGTAGGCTCCCTTGAGTATCTCTTGAGATGCAAATGTCTAAGAAGGGTAAATGATTGTGTACAATCTCTGATGTGAATCTGAGATTTATGGTGTTAATATTAAGTTCATTCACCAGTCTCTTGAACTCGTCCTCTGGCCCGCTCCACAAGACGAATATATCATCTATGTAGCGGGCCCAGAGGACGATGTACTCGGTATACCAGTTGGGTATGTCACCGAATACCACGGTCTCCTCCCACCAGCCCAGGAGCAAATTTGCGTAGG